>NW_022900939.1:10397918-10410254 GCF_012274545.1 Fukomys damarensis | reverse complement strand
TGTAGCAGAGACTGACCTGGAACTCACTATGTAGCCCAGGCTGGTCTCGAACTCACAGCAATCCTCCTGCCTCAGCCTCCCGAGTGTTGGGATTACAGGTGTGCCTCACCACTCCTGGCTTATAATATTTGCTAGTAAAATCACCCAAATTTATTCTTGGTATTGTTCCAGCTTGGTTGTTGGCTACAGGCAGAAAAACATGCCAGTCAACACCCATGTGAAGATTTACAAGATCATGTCATACTTTGTAACTTTATACAATGTTTACACATATCACTGACCCATAAAATTCTTTTGGCCATGATTTACTACAATTAAGTTTTTAAAAACTCACCTCATTAAATGTCATTACGAAGTTAGATGATGCTTATTAATTTGACTCTTCAGCATTTTATAATATATTTTTAATCTTTTTACTCTTATTAGTACAAGTTTGTAGGAAATAATGATTACATTCACTGTAGGGAATTGGTTGTTGAACATAACATATCTCAATTATTTTTCTCCCCTTTGCTCCACCCCTTTTATTTTTTCAGCATCAAATTAATTTATTTGTAAGACCTTATAAAGTTGGTTATCATATATAAATCTTTAAAACCTGGCTAAGATACATCGGGTGTGGTGACACATCCCTGTAATCCCAGCTCTTGGGAGGCTGAGGCAGGAGGATTGCTGTGAGTTTGAGACCAGTCTGGACTACATAGTGAGTTCCAGGTCAGTCTCAACTACAAAACAAAACAAAACAAAACAAAAAAAATACTGGCTAACATTCCAAAGAACATATAAAATGTGTAAGACAATAATACTAAGTGAAGGTACAATTTTAGATACATCGTCTATGCTGGATTACAATACTTAAAAATATATTTTAAAATATAAAAATATATATTTTAAATCTATACTTAAAAAATATATATTTAAGCTGATAATTCACAAATTTCTTGTGAAGGAAATTTCTCAGCCTCTGATTCAGAATTTTTTTCTGACTTAGCTTGTCTTTTCTTATAAAGTTTCTGTCAGGCCATATTAGCAGAATGAGAATTATCCATAGATCTAAAGAAGAAAGACAGTTCGTACACCAGTGCTCATCACTGAACATATTTTGAGGCATGAACGTAATTTACCGTGTTTACCTCACATTCAATAAAGTGAAAACAAACAGGTGAACCTTATTCCAAAAGTATGTTTTATGCAAATGAATACATCTGGAATATTATCATTTCAATGTGAAAAACAATATGTAAAGTATTAATAACACATTTAATATTTTCCCTTTATCATATTGATTTCTTGGGTACTTTTCAACCTTAGGATGTATTCCAAGTTAGACAGCCTTATGCAAGCACTCACACTTTTTCCTAATGGTTTCAATATTCATCAACAAACTGATTAATGGTGTAAAATGCATCTCTCCTCTATACTTGTTTAAAATGTAATAAATTCCAAGTGATTTTTTTCCTTGCAAAAAACTGGGAATATAGAAAACAATTTTAACTACAGTGTTTCTGATCTTGACTTAAAATACATGTGTAATATTAGGTTCCATTAAAAATTATTGAAATGTAGGTGTGATGTTTGTGTGTGTGTGTCTACTGCTGATCAAGAAAACAGAACTGATTGGCCTGTTCTAAGGGTAAGTATAGAATTAATTACTTTTTGCACATTTTCTTGTTACTGAATCCTTAATATCTACATCTTTTCCCTAAAGGAATTGATGTAAGTAAACTCCAAGATCATTGTTTTCTATGTTTTCCTTTATTAAAAATCCATTTCCAGGCCAGGAAATTAGCTCAGTGGTTCCACTGCCTGCCTGACAAGCACAAGGTCCTGTGTATACACACACACACGCACACACACACACACACACACACACACTAAACTTGTAATTGGAATGTCACAGGGTGTGGCGTGAACTTACTGAGGAAGACTCAAGCACAGGGTGTAGCACACCGCTTTCTGTAGCCCTTTCTGAAGTGAAATATTATCTTTGAAAAATGTTACAAGTACCTAAAGTTAAGAACCTATTTACTTAAAACTAATCTAGAAAATAAAACATTTTATATTCCCTTAAAATGCATTATCCCTCCTGCGGTGGAAAAGGAGGGAAATTGTAATTGGGACTAGAAATTAGAAATACATTAAGGTCCTTTCACAGGCACCTGTAGCCAAGCGTCTGTCCTGTGAATGTCCTTCAGCAGATACAGCGTGCTAGAATGACAGAAATAAGTAACTGCACGAAGGCTTTTGTGTTGCTAAGATGGTTTCAAAGTTCCAGGCTAAGTAATCGCGAAATTCTGGCCTCCTGTTCACGTTCTCTGAAGATCACGTAAGTGAACAAGGTCCTGTGAATCTGCCACTCTGCGAACGCTGACATCATAAACTTTCCTGACGCAACAACTTGGCGCTGTAGATGTTAGGATGGACTGAGAAAGAGTCACAGCAAAATGTATGCATAGGAAACAAAAAGCAAGCACAACTGTTTGAGCAACAAAGCCCAGATGTATGTATGTGAGTGTATCTTTTGACCTATGTACACATCCTTTCTTTATTAGTGCCTGTTTGCAGAACAGACGGTTCTATGCCTTGTGTGGCGTTGGTACATGTACAGAACACATCTTCATTTGTTTTCTCACCCGCTTCTGCTTCTCTCCCTTTCCCATCCACCCATCTAACTCTATTACCAAAGCATTAATTATTTGCTCGGATTATAATATTTATATGGTGTCTCAAACCAGGACACCTATAATCTACAGCAGAAAAATTCATTTATAGCTTAAAGGAAACACAAACATTGAATGCGTCTGCCTCACCCACCCTCCTATTACATCTGTCTCTTGTATAACAGTGCTTCTCAAATCATCAAGGCCAGGTTATTTCTCACATTATTACAGAATATTTTTATAAAAATAATGTATAAATAAGCTACTAAGAGTCAAAAACAAAACTGATGTGCAAAATAAAAGACCACATGTTTTATTATTAGCTACAAAAATATCAAGTTGTTTTGTCAAACTGTTGTAAAATTTACTACTGTAGTCAATTTCTGAATGTAGTTTTGAGGAATTGATGCTAAATTCACATATTAGAACTTATCTGTGGTCCATGCTCCTTTGATTAGAGCATCTTTATAACATCTTTCTTAATATATGTTGTTTATTTTGCTTTGTTGTGTTTCAATTTTATGCATGATCCTTATAGAAAGAAGGAACTTTCTAAGAATATCAACATTTTTTATTTTATAAATCTACTTGTTAGAAAACAAGCCAGATTCTCAGTATATGATCATTATGCTTTATCTCTTTTTACCTCTCAGATCACTTATTTTATGTGAGCTTTAATGACTTCTGCTCCAACTAAAAACACTTTATCAGAGGGTGGTCTTAAGAATTGAAATAGGTTATAGAAAGATCTCAGAATATTAAAAAATATTTTTGAATTGGCTTCTGCTATAGTTTCCCCATTTACCACTATCATATTATTCATCAGATAATCTTCATCACTATAATTCAATTCCAGTCTTGTTCTCACCGTGACAAGACAACCACGGCCTCATGTTCTGTCTCAGTAAGTGTACAGAATAACTCCCCCATTTAGGACAACTTCCCTTGCCTAAATGTTAATGAAAAAAGTTAAATATATATTTGGGCTTTTTAAGTATAAAAATACATCCTGTACTCGTTTATTATACATTTAACAGTGCTTGATTGATACATTTTACCAATACATTTATAAATTCACAATCCTTTTTCAATATTTTGTTTATTAAGCCAAGTAGGTATTACCTGAAGTTTGATCATTTCTTTACTAATTCAAATCAAAAGCTTGCTTCAAGTTCAAAATTTAGATCTTATGCTTATTCAAAATAAATATGTTTATATTAAATTTAAAAAGTTATTTATGGCACTCAGGAAATTGCCTAATGCTAGTAAGTGTACTAATCATGTCAAAACTCCTGTTTTCATAATACTGTAATGATTATTTTTATTGTAATGGGAAGGATGATACATAAAACTAAAGAAATTCTTGTAGCTATGTGATAGCTAAGTAAACTAAGAATGTAAAACCCATCAAAACTGCTGAAATCTCTGTCATTCAAGATGGGAGATACACAGTTATGGTTAAATATAGTCACATACTCACATGTATAGGCGTGCCCAAGGAATACAGTGTTTAAATGCCGAAAGAATACAAGACACCTTGCAATATAAGACACACTGCCCTCGATCTTCTTCTCTTTGAAGACACCTCCGCTGTTCTTGCCAATTTCTGAAGCACTTCTGAACATCCTCTTCCATAAGTGACTTTAAGTGCACTTTTATAGCTGCCTTTATGCTCCAAATCAATTCTAAATGTTGAGGTTTTATGGTCATTTTGAAGTCGGGGAAAAGCTAGAAGTTTCATGGTGCCAGGCTTGACCAACAAAGTGTATGTGGATGCATGGTAATGTTTCCTCAAGCGTCTCTTCTTGGTAACTGGCATTTGGTGGCAGGATTTACTGCATTTTTGATCACACGGTGTGAAGACACTCATAAAAGAGACTTCCACACCTGCTTCACGAAGTGGTGTGAATATGGGACAAATATTTCAGAAGATGGGGGATACTTTGAGGGGAATTAATGGCAGTGGGTCTTTCACTATGATACATTTCAAGAGAGAACTAAAACAACCACCATTTTTTGATCATCCATGTACATAACTGTTCACTTGTATTGGAAAGGATATATTTCAAATTTATAAACAAATAATACTTTTGAAAATGATATTTAATTAATGCATCTATCAGTGCAAAAATAACCCTAAATGTTTGTTTTAAGGGATTGCTCAAGAAAATAAAACCAGTTGCATATATTCTTTCTGGGTACTTTTAATGTAAATTTACCAATGTCTCCAAATGAACTGGAAAATCTACTGTCTTTTGACATTTGTATCTTTCTCACTGAGTTCAAAAATTCTAAAGTGGCATTAAGAGCGTGGAACATTTTCACATATTTTTATTTTCTTGTTTGCAAAGAGGTTTTCATATGGTTTTGGCTAATTAAAACAACTGTTGAAAATTTACTTGGCATTCTTAATTTTTTATCAATATTTGCAACCCTGATGAAAATGTTTTGTTTCTCAGAACATCTCTTCTGGGCTTTGACCACCAAATTCATGAAAAATGTATTCAAAATTTCATCTCATCTATGCATCTAGCCATGAAGTTACCACTGGGAATCTTTTAAAGCAAATATTTCCAGTGTCCCTCTTTTAGCCTATGTAAACCCACTTGGCACTGTACGTGTATTACTTTCTATAAACATTCTATCTATGTGAAGTCCACTCAATTTGTACAAAATCATTATTCTGTTGATATACACATATCATATGTAAATTTCTTATTTTAAATCTTCCACTTTGAAATCATTGAGAATGTACTGTAACTGAAAAGTTCCGAAAATTATTCATGGTCATGAACCATCTATTTAAACTTTTTAAAAAGACTAAATGGCCTATTTTCCTTATCATTAAATGAGCCTATATCTCCAATTTCATGAGCAGAAAAAAAATTATTTTTTCAAGATTGTGAAAAGCAAATAAAGGTGAACATATACTCTTACAAGTCTAACTGATATAACTACTACTCAAAAGTATATTTACCCAAATGGACAATTGGGTAGTAGAGACTCCTGGCTTTACTATATTCATATATGAAAGGAAAATTTAGCATTTGTGTGTTTTGCATCTCACTTCTATAAGCACTGCACTGTCTCAAAATTTTGCCTAGCTTTTCACATATGCTAGAATTTATTGTTTATTCAACATCCAGATGGAAGATATTATGTGCTACCATCCCCTGATCACCGCTTTCATACTTTTCTCAGTTGAAAGTTAAGACAGGGCATCATTTCAGATAAATTGAATTGTCCAAGAAGCAGAAAGCAATTGAATGAACCCAAGAAGGTTTTCGTTATTCCTGACTCTATTATTGCTATGTGTTTTCTGGGCCAGTCAAGAGCTTTCTTCTTAATTAATCTCCTAAAGTAATGCCATCCTCACAGGTTAACTTCCTTACCAATAGAATAAGGGAACACTGGGAAAATGCTAACTGTTGAAGAAGAGACCCATCAATCATACATATTCATGAGCCCCATAAAAATATTTCACTCCAGGGTCACAAAATTAGCACATCTAGGAAAAATCTCATGATCACTTCTAACATCTTAATGGACTAAAGAGAAATTTCAAGGCATGGTGTGAACAAATGTGTTCTGGGCACTCAAGAAACTGAGGCGGCAGAGAAGAGGAGGAGGAAAGAGCAGAGCGTTATAACAGACTGAAATAAGTTTATAGTATATTTCAGTTTTCTTTCTCAACTGATTTCCCCCTTTCGAGTAAATGAAAAATTTAATAGCTGAGTCAAAACCAAAGACCACCACCACACAGAATTTCTTCTTGTGATTTCGCATTCTTGCTTCAACAACTCTTGTCACTTCTAAAATTCAAGGAAGAGAGAAAAGTGTAGTAAAGCATACTTACATGTAGATAACAGATGTTCAAAATGAATTAATATTTAGCCTGTAAAGAGCCAAAAGTAAACCTACTACATAGTAAGGATATTGAATACAGAATATTGATCCTCGCAGAACTCTGTGGGCACTCTTCTGTCATAGGCATAAAATGTGCATAAAAAGCCATGAACTAAAAGGGCAAGCCTGGAAAATAACTTACAGAAAAACTGCATTAAATTTCTAAAGAATGTCAATAATTAAAACATTTTCTTGGTATCGCTTCTGTCAACTATTTACAGAGAAGGCTACGTCTACTCGCGGATAAAACTCTAGGGACAGCAGGGAGCAATGCAAGCTTACATTAAAGAGAGACCCTCTCTTGTAAAAGCAAAACAAGTTTCTACACATAAAAAGAGGGACCCACAATGATGCTGTGTTTCCATTCTTTATTCAGCCTATCTCCCCAGATTTCCAGCCTTCATCCCAGCAAAGCTGTTTCTTTGTTTCATTACCTGGAATTTAACTATGTAATCCACCCCACCATGCCGTCCTTTAACTGCAAAACTGATGTTTCAAATACCCTGTAAACCTGCCTTAAAAGGGCTAGAACATAAGCCGATTTTATAATTGTGCGTAATATGTTTTTGCGATAAACAAAATTTGCAAAGCCAAATAAAATAAAACTTGCAAACAACATTGAGTTGAGGAAAGCAAACCGAATTATAAGTAACTCTAATCTATTTACCATCTGGTGATATATCACGGTGCTAGTTTCCCTGAACTGGTAAATAATTTTTGATCAGTCACTTTTTCTCTTTCTCAAATCAGATTTTTATTCTCTTGTGCTATCTCAGTTTGACATCATAGGAAAAGAAAAGTTTAAGAGAATTTTAGGAAAGAATTCACTTTCAAGTCCTAAGGGTTTAAAACTGAAAAGCAGAGAAGGAAACAAAAAATCAGAAATTATATCTTCCTGAGGATTTTTAATATTGGTAGCTTTGTTTAACATTATATCCTTTGGGAATCAAGTAGATTTTTTTTTTTTCATCTCTCCTCTTTATTTGCCACTTGTCAATCAAATTCCCCTCTTAATTATTAGAATTAAGGATAAGCAAAGGTCTAGGAAAACACTCCCACTTTCACAGGAACATTTTGTTCAGTTACCCTGGCTATATAAGGAAGTCATTTGAATTTAGTAAATATAACAAAAACAACAAATGATCAGCATGATTTTTAAAAATCTTCTACTGAAACTGTATCACCCTAGATATTTAACATAGCATTACTAAATTTTTAAAAGTTCTTATTTGAATATTAAATTCTTTTTTCTGTGTGTGTGTGTGTGTGTGTGTGTGTTACCGGGAATTGAACTCGGGTCCTTGCGCTTGCGAGGCAGGCCACCGAACCGCTGAGCTAAATCCTTGGCCCCTTGAATATTAAATTCTATGCTGTTTGAGATAAAGAAGTAATCTTACTGAGCACCACATTAAAAATCTCAATACTTCAGAATTTATGATTCGGTTTACATCATTTGCACGATCTTCCTCATGCCTCGTCCCCTGGTTTTTATTGACTGAATATTTTCTTCATCCTCCAGTATTCATATGTTGAAGTCCAATCCTCCCAGCTCCCTCAATAGCTATGTTTGAGAAAGGAGCCACTGAAGAAATATTGTTATTATTGTCACCTGAAGTCATCACGTTCAGGGCCTGGATCTGACTGCATTAATATCCTTAAGAAAGACACAGGGGAGCACATCATTCTCTATCTCTTAGTCTGCTCAGAGGGAAAGGATTTGGGAGGATACGGCTAGAAGGAGGCCATCTGCATCCCAGCAAAGAGCCCTCACCAGAAGCCAAATCTGCTGATGCCATGATTCTGAACTGCAGTCTCTAAGATGGTGAAAAATGTATATTTCTGCTGTTTAGGTTGCCCAGGCTGTAATATTTTCTAACTGCAGCCCAGTAGACTAATATACTCTGGAAAGCAATAAAAACATTTGAGACAAATGAATTCTGAGAAAAACAGTTATATCTCTTCTAAGCCAACCAAGATGGTTAAATAGAGGCCATGTGCATGGGAAACCTGATTTAGCCATGTTATCAGAAAATTGCAATTACCTTAGTCTTCCAGCAGCTCCATTTTAGCCTCTCACATTGGGTATGCGCAGTGTATGATAAAATCACCTCACCTTTTTCCAGCACATGCCTGTCCCTGCTTCATTTCTGTCCTTGGGCACTGTGCGTAGGCCGCTGTCAAGCAAGTGGCCATTGGTCACTTACAGTTGTTCAGACTTCTGTTGGAAATCGCTGCCCCTTCCCCCTGCTTCACATTGTGCAAGGTTATTATGCTGTTGAACTACGCTGCTTAATATGATTATTTCATTATCAGTTACTTCTTTTTGTCTCTGGGGACAGCAACAATTCAGTGCAGGGACTCAGGCACCTGATTTCAACGCTGAGTCTATGACACTGTAACTGTCACAGTTAGCTCAGTCCCTTGCTTTTTACATCACTTGCATTCTAATTTGTACGTTGCTGTATCTTGGAAACTGCAATTAATGTCCTTATGGAGAGACATGAAGTCGCAATAAAGTTCACTGCTTGTTCTACTGCTTGGATCATTTTTATCTTTGTTTTTAATGGACAAAAAAACCTATTTATTGTGCATAACGTATCTTGAAATATTTTGATGTTGTAGAATGACTGAATTGAGCTAATTAAAATTTGTGTTCCCTAAATGATTTTGTGGTGAGAACACTTACCATCCAATATGTAAGCAATTTTCAAGAATATAATTCATCCTAACTATGGTCACCTAACTATAGTTAGGTTATATAAGTTTTCTGAATAACTAAATTTTTTAATCCTTTGTTCAAAATCTCTCCAAAGCCCTAATCCCATGGATGGAAACTACCTACTTCACAATCTAA
Source organism: Fukomys damarensis (assembly GCF_012274545.1). Lineage (NCBI taxonomy): Eukaryota > Metazoa > Chordata > Mammalia > Rodentia > Bathyergidae > Fukomys > Fukomys damarensis. The sequence continues at coordinate 10,400,834 of NW_022900939.1, read as the reverse complement.
ACTGAATGGTAGAATAGGTCTCTCACAGATCATGAATACTGGAATCACTTAGGAACTCACTCCACATCCATAGTCTTGGGCCTGATCCCACTTGCTGATTCTGGAATTCCTTGGGGGATCCCAGCAAGGTGTGCCAAAAAACCTCTGGGAAATTCTAATCCACCGTGACTGCTGAGAACAAAGGAGAAAACGGAACCCCAAACTGCAATAGACAAGTTCGATGATCCCTGCCTATATTCACCCCTCTAAGGAGGGAAACTGACCCGCCTTTGCCTCTCTTTCTTCCTCTCTCTCTTTCTCTCTTTCTTTCCCTTCCCTATTTCCTTCCTTCCTTCCCCCCATCTCCTTGCCCCCTCTCTTTTGCAGTGAAGGGGATTGAACTCAGACCCTTAAGAAATTCTAAGCAAGATCTCAATCCCTAAACTACACATCCAGACATGACAATTGGCTTTTCTACTTATGCTACACTTCTGCTCATTTTCCTTGGATATCTGGATTTATCCTAGGAACTCTGACTTCAGCAAATGGGATCAGAGCCACTCTAGATCTCACTGAGTTCACTAGGAGTCATTTTCACGTAGGTGATCCTAAGATCTCCTTCCTTGGAATTCTTATTTTAATCCCTATACTATCTGCTTCCTAATGATATTGCTTGTTAAAACCCCATTTTCATCTGACTTTAACTATCATTATTGTTAGTTTTCCAGAACACCCGAAGTGATGAATAAATGTGTAGAGTTTGGTTCCCTCTCGCCCTGAGTAAATTACAACATTTCCAATCAATTAAAATATAAGGCTGTAAGGCATATACTTTTCTATTCTCTCCCTTAATCTATCCAAAGTGGTTTAAGGAATCTGTTAACATAACATTGTTAACACAGTGCTTTAAAAAATTCACAGAGATTGATACAGGACAATTCCATATAATTATTTTCAAAATACTATGCTCAGCATTTTAGAAGATATTTTCTCATTTAAAGAATGGTGTTCATATAAAAACTCTTTGAAATTTTTACACTTGTAATTACTGGCACCAACCTAGCAACTCTTTATAATTCAATTCAAATACCAATTACGTCTTCCACTGATAATCAAACACCAAGTATTTAGAAAATATGAGAAATTTTACATAAGGAGATTCACATGAATAGTACATAGTTTTAAATAGAGAAAAGCATAATAATTTCTGCTCTGTAATTTTATAAGGTGCAAGATTATTACTGAGACACTGTTGATGTTCACGTCTTTTTTAATTTTTTTTTTTTTTTTGTCTATGAGCCGATAGTTTTAAAGTCTACAGATTTTTTAAAGGCCTTGGAAAAGACAAAGCAGATAGAGTCTAGAAATCATTTCACCAAAGACAAAAATATTTGAATAGCTATTCTTGTACCATTCTACACTCACAAGCAGTAAGGAAGCCAGGTGAGAGACCACAGTCCTTGACTCGTGCTTAATGAGAAAAGATAACTGACATATGGAAAAAGAAATTGCTTTATCACCCCTCTCAACTCTAAGGATCCTATAAAGAGATGTCTTCTACGTAAACGAGGAAGAAAAAAAATCAAGTTTAGACCTTGAAACTTAGTACAGGGCTACCGTTTTGAATCTCTTTGTTTCCCTGGGCCAGTATAGTGACTGCAGACTGTGTCTCTGAAGTGATGTTAGAGAAGAAATTAAGTAATTCTACCACCCTCCACCAAACATGAGCCACGGAGGGAAAAATAAATCTCCATTTGCTGAGGCTTGAGAAAAGAAAATGTTAAGGGGCCGGGGATTTAGCTCAGCGGTTCGGTGGCCTGCCTTGCAAGCACAAGGACCCGAGATCAATCCCGGGTACCCCCTCCCCAAAAAAAAGAAAAAGAAAAGGAAGTGTTATATAAGGATAAAGGAATGAATGTAACTGTACTGTCTACCTAGAATGTACCAATAAATTCAATTTAAATAAAACCAAAATTTAAGTAAAAAAAAAAAAAAAAAGGAATCGACTCAGCAGAAGATAACAATCCTAAATACACATGCCCAAAACAGCTCCTGAAAGGAATTGTCCCCTGTCCTTTCCCGTAGACACTGTTAGATTTAGAAGTCCTCCAACATCTCATCTTGCTTTACTAGTCCACATATGACATGAAACCAAAATGAAAAAGACCAGATACATGGAAAGAAGCTAGGATCTTAAGAAGATTGAAATGTTGGATCAATCCAACCAGAGGTCAGATGTATAGAATTTTGTATTTTTAACCAGTTTTATGTTAACTGCTGCTACAAATTAATACTGAAAGATACAAATGGGCCAGGGATTTGGTTCAGTGGTACTGCCGCCTGCCTCACAAGCAAAACGACCCAAGTTCAATCCCTGGAGATATATATATATATATATAGATAGATAGAGAGAGAGAGAGAGAGAGAGAGAGAGAGAGAGAGATTATCAGAGTTTCTTAGAAATATTTTTATTTCAAAATATTACTGAACTATCATGATAAGGTATTAGATACCATGCAGTACAAAGACCTTGGTAAGTTAAAATCATATGTCCTGGGTTATTCTTATTTATCTGAGCTTTAAAAAAATGAAGTTCTCACTTCCAAATTATCCCCCTTATGCGCTGGTTTTGTGACCTTGGGAACATAATTTCAATCTTTTCTGAGCTACCAATTATGAATCAGCAAATTGTGAACCTAATGTGGTTCTACAAATTTTACAAGACATTTTTGATTGTTAAATTGAAAGATGAAATAATATTAACATATTTAATGTTTTACTTGCTAAAAAAGAGAAATGCATGTTCCTGTATGTTTTTTCATGGTATATCTTTGAATTTTAAAATTAAATATATGATCGAGGGGCTGGGGATTTAGCTCAGTGGTTCTGCTGCCTGCCTCACAAGCGTAAGGACACAAGTTCGATCCCCAACACAAA
>NW_022900939.1:10392344-10397903 GCF_012274545.1 Fukomys damarensis | reverse complement strand
AAAAAAAAAAAAAAAAAAAAACAAAAAAAACAAATACATATACAATCGGTGTAAAAGACTCAGAAGGCTAGGGAAACCATATTATTTAAAAAGAATAAAAAATAACTTATCATAAAAATCAATTTTAGAAATGTTCACGAAGAACATCACTATGATGGCATAATTAACAAAAGTAAAAGCACTGCATGTTCTCGGAATGATCTTTACCCTGGCATCTTCAGTCAAATCAGTGGAGTCAAAATGAAAATTTTCGAGGTACCCGCTGAAAACTCCTCAGGTCATGAAGACTTGGACGTATTTAATAAAACTACTTTTAATACATTTCTATTTTGGAGAGTTCAAGGATTCAGTATAGGGTGTCTTCAATGTTACAGATTTTGAACAAGAGTTCATGAACTAATGTATCAAGAAAGTTAATATACTTTTTTTTCCTTTATATTGATCTCAGGGCATAGAGAAGTGAACACTTCATTCAAATCTTCTGCATTTCCTAAGATTTGTTGCTGCGTCCATCAGAGATCAGTATCAATTCCATCTGATCTCACTTGCGAGTAGTTTTCTCAACTTCAAATTACATTGCGCTACATAGCTTAGTCTAGCAAAGATTTCTATGACAGAGCTGTAGAACTGATCTTAGTAGTCTGTACTAATGTTTGGTGTAAGGGTAATAAGGCTAAGTTGTGCATATTTTGTTATGTTTCTTTTCCGCAACAACTTCCCCTGTACTGTGCTGGTTACAAAGAGAAGAGCCGAGTATGTAAACCGGAGTTCGTCACTCTGTTCTTACCCGGAAACCCAGGAAGGATCCACCCAATCACTAAGCTAAATTGCTGAGTCACTTTGGTTTGGTGCAGGTATTCAGCAATCCTTGATCCATATAATTTATAATTTATATATTGAATGGAAATGTGAGAAATGTAAAATTTTTCATGTTCTACCTCCATCAATTATGGTCTTTTTAGCAAGATGCAGTTATAATACTCTTTTTATAGGATGTCATTTTTCCTAGTTTTTACACTGGGCAAATCTGCAAAATGTTATATATTTACAAATATGATTGCATGCCATATATAAATCTCATTAATGAAAAGTCTAATAAAAGAAATATTCAACTTAGATATCCTCTATGTTTTTCACTTGACTGGATAAAACTCATATGACTTTGTTAGTCCTGATGATAACTATTACAGATCAATTTCATATTTGAAGATAGGAGCTAAACTGACGGAATGTAAAAGGGATACATCCTAAAACAAATATTTAGAAAGTAATTTTCCTCTATTGATACACTAGCTAAAGTTAATGTCCTATTTGCAGTTTGGAAGTTAATTTCTTTTTAATAGCCGACATTTCCATTTCTTTTGTTCAAAATGATTGTTAGAAAAAAGTCGGAACCCTAAATATCTAGAAATAAAGACCACTTTTCAGTATCCTCCATCTATAGTATGGAAAAACTATTTCTGTTCTACCTTCTGCTCGCAAAAGAGATTAGTGGAAAATGAATTATAAAGTAACCAAACTGTTCTAACAATCATATCTTTTTTCTGACAATTTGGTAAATGCATTTCATCTCTCCACTGAGATGATTTTACAATAAATAAAACCCAAAGAAATGTTTCCTTATTAGGTCTATTATTCATGTCTTTTTCCTATCCTTTAAAATAGTTACCCAAAGAGAATAGGGAAAATACAATTTTTGTTTTATATTATAAAATTATGTTAATAGATTCACCATTCCAGCCGGGCATGGTGGCGCACGCCTGTAATCCCAGCACTCAGGAGGCTGAGGCAGGAGGATTGCTATGAGTTCGAGACCAGCCTGGGCTACATAGTGAATTCCAGGTCAGTCTCAACTACATAGTGAGACCCTGTCTCAAAAAACCAAAAAATAGATTCAACATCCATATGCATTGGGTTGCTGAGACTTGTCACACTTACTGTGCACATCCTTGCTTGGAGCCTTGCTGGGATGTAAAACTAACGAATGAAAAGGTGGTTATTTTTAAAATCTCCCATAGCACATTAATTAACCCAAGCCACTATTTTGAAAACATACTTTGACATGGAGTGTCACTATGGAAAAAAGGTGTTAGCCTCCATGTTTTTCAAAAGACATTTTGCAGTTAGCTGTCTATTTGTCAGACTTATCCTCTCTCTTGGTGAGCATCACACTATTTTCTTAGTTGGTGGTTTCATTTGTTTCCATGGTACAAGAAAATGAAACCCAAGGCTTCTTGCTTTCTAAGCAAGCAGTACCAAAGCCCTACTTTCCTGCTTTGCCTGGAGAACTTAGAGTGAATTTTTCTTAAGAAAAAACAAAACATAGATAGATACAGAGTTTAAATTGAGTAGAGAACCTATAGTTCTGATCAATTAAGGAAGGTGGTTATGGCTGGGTAGTTCTTGGGGTTGTGGTTCTTTCTTCTCTTTTCTTTTCTCTCTTTTATTTATTTATTGCGGGCAGACTGGGGATTGAACTTGGGACCTTGCACTTGCAAGGCGGGTGGTGGAACCACTGAGCTAAATCCTTGGTGAGAACCTATAATTCTAATTCCCTTTTCATAGTGGTAAACACCCAAGAGCATGATAGACTTATATAACAATTTATTTCTTTGATACTGTTGTTATATTATTTTTCATACATTTTTGTATTATTTATTAGTGTATTTTCCCTTTAGATGGAGATATATTTAGAAACAAATAGTTTAATCTCTATTTTTATTTGTTTTTATTAATCTAGTGATTAATATAACTACAGAAGTAGAATAGTTACCAGATATAGAGATAAATAGAGACAGAGTTTTTGTATCTGTTCTTTAAATTGGAACTTCACTTGTTGTTGTCGTATCTGTAGCACTGGAGGCTGAACCGAAGACCTCCAGCTGAAGACCTCCAGCTGAGCTACAATACCAGCAGCCCTTATTTATTTATAGGGCTTTGCAAAATTTTGCAGACTGGGCTGGAACTTGTGATCTTTTCTGAGTCTCCCAGCATGCTGGAATTACTGGGTTGCACCACCACACTCTGCTTAAACTGACATTTCTAAAATACCTGGGAATCATTAATTCCTGGACTTTGGTAAGAAAGAAACTTGGAGTCTGGATGTGGTGAGTTGCAAAAATTCTGTGAAATGCAAGCAATCTAGAAATCAATCTGTTTATGCAGCACTTCGGGTGCACAGCTATATGAAAGAAATTTCTTCTGCAAAATTATACTGTTAACTACATAGAGCATGACCATCCATCTCAAATCCTTATCTGCAGCTTGATGCTGGAAACCTAAAATGTTGTGCACACATATGGATGTTCCACAATTTGCGTTTTTGAATGAGAGCATTGCCAATGGTTCCTTTGAACTGGAGAAAAACATTTTATGATGTTATTTTATCTGAGCTCCTGGAATTGGCATATATTGTTTTATACATTTCTGTATGTTAATATTTAACAGTCTTTTTGGAGGATTTTACACTTTCCACCTTGTATAAACATGTGTCTCCCAATAAAATGAAAATGCAAAAGATGGAATATTCTTGGCATCAATACTTCGAAAGTGGCAAATTTTGTGCGTGCTTGTGGGAGGAAATGAAAGAAAACACAAACAATCATACCTAATGGAGTCAGATGTTTCCAGTGAAATCATTCCACCCTGAAGTGTTCAGAATAGTCTGGGATCAAGAGAGATTTGTCTTCTTTTGCTGAGCACTTCAGTGGATGACAGGGAACAGCTGTCCATTTCTACCTAGGAATAGGGGGCTCCTAAGATGAAAGCTGAAAGTGTACATCATATGCTGACTAGGGTGAAGATAAAAAGTTGTCCGAATCGGAAAGATCTAGCTAGACTTCCAATTCCGGATTTTCTCTTTAGAGGTGAGGTCTGAACACATGGTTTGGAGCAGTTATTCCCCCAAAACTGGGCCTGAAATCCAGTTACTCCATTACTCAAGTTATTCAACAAATTTTTTATTACTTTACATTTTATCAGACATAATGCCTTGCATTATCCTTAAAAAATGTAACAGTATTATTTGTTACAAGAAATATACTTTTTATCTCAAAGTAAATTACAACTCCACAGTGAAGGAAAGATGACCTAAATATTACTCGCTATAGATAAAAGAATAAACTTTATATTAAGAATATATATCATTAATATATAGTGTTCCTAATCTGGAACCAGCTATTGAGGACAAATGAGCCTTACTAAGAATAGGAAAAGTCTCATGCAGTATTATATAGCTTGTTAGCTTCTACCTAAATGTGGCTATTTATATTTAAACAAATCAACATTAAAAAAAATTTCCTCATATACACTAGCTATATTTTCAGTGCTCAGAATTCCTACGCGGCTAGTATATTCTGTATGCGATTGTGCGAAATTATACAATATAGTCATCATCACGGAAAGTTCTATTGGACATAGCTGGGTTAATCATATAGTATTGGATAAGGGATTATATCTGAGGTGAGACCTGGGAAATAAAAGCAATGAAGGCCTGGATTATTTTTACAAATAATACAGTTTTGCCTTAACCCAATTATTTAATTCTGTTCTATTTCCTAAGCTCAATTAAAGAAGCAGTTGTCCGTAGGCACACATAGATCAAACAAACTCTGAGACAGGAATAATGACACCAAACCTACTGAAAACGTTAGATCCATTTCCACTGAAAAAGCTCTTGATGCCTGTGAAAACAGTTAAATCTGTTCAGTTCTAATGAAGCAACAGAACCAGATTCTTGAGAATCATCAAATTATTCACAATTTATCCAAGGGGTAAAAGATAGAGGCAAAACAGATTCTAAAGGAGGCTATTTTCTGTATGAGCATAGAACACAGAAAGTCACTAGCAAAAGCAGCAGTGAATGATCTATCCGTATTGCCATGTCAAGGCAGAGGTCTGGAGGTCAGGATGTAGAAGAGAAAGTGGTTGGAGTCTAAAACAACAGTTGTGAACCGTAGTTCTGCTGAGTTGGTCAGAAATCTATGTCAGTTAACTATAATCATTTTCTAACTCTCCTTTCCTCATGTAAAAATGGAGATGATGGTGGTGACTGCTTCACAGAGTGGCTACAAAAGACACAGTGAGATGAAGATCTGAACATATCTTATTTCCATGGATCATATATCCGGCTTCAAGTAGAATACTAGTAAAGGTTGTTTCGTTTGATTTTACAGCTAGTTAGTAAAATTATTAAAAATGTTAATGAATTATGAGAACTCTTTCCAAGTTAAAGTGAACTGTTATAAATAAACTGCTCTACACGCTCCAAAATGTGCGCATAGAACTACCACGTGGGAGAGCCATGAACCTCCTGTGTATGCACTCACAGAACAGAAAGGTCAAAAAAGAGACGAAAGAAAGAAAACAATAGAAAAAAGACCGGCAGCCGAGGTCTTCCGTACATTTGTTCGAGCAGAACTATTAATAATACCTACGACATGGACACAACTCAAACATTCCTCAGTGGCTGAGTGGGTAAACTGGGGTATGAACACACAGTGGAATATAATGCAACCATGAACAGATGAAGTACTACGATACATATATATATATATATAT
>NW_022900939.1:10368583-10392244 GCF_012274545.1 Fukomys damarensis | reverse complement strand
TTTTTTTTTTTTTGTGGCGGTTTTAATGAAGTATGAACAGCTGAGTGAGTTTTTGTCACTTTAATGGAGAATGATTGTTTCACAGTGAAAATCAGTACTCTGAAACCGAGGTGTCTGGGGGCAATGTTCCCTCTGCAACCGATAACAGAATTCTTGTTTTGTTTCTGTTGCTGCTGCTTTGCTGGCAATCACGGAGTCCCTTACGCCTGTCTCTGCATTTGGAGTCAAATGGCGACAGCCTAAAGTATCTGTGCTCACACGGCTGTCTTCTTGTAAGAACACTCATTGTGCTAACAAAGTAACCAGTCTATTGCAGCACGATTTCCTCTCCATTCGCCATACCTGCAAAGACTTTTTATCCAAACAAAGCCAAATTTCAATGCATCAGGGGTTACAAGGGTAATATATCTTCCTTTCATGGAAACAAAATTTAACCTAAAACAGGAATTGATGGCTTATTGGGAAGAAAGTATTAATTTGGGACAATAAAAATATTTTGGAACTAAAAAGTAGCAATGGTCAAATGTGTTGAATTCCCCTTAATTGTTCAATTTAGAGTGGCTAATTTTATTTTAGGTGTATTTTGCCTCAATTAAGGAATGTCCTAAAAAATGTCCTATAACTTATGAAAGTAACTACAAAAGAACTTTTCTTTATGTGAGGGGAAACAAATATTGCTTTAAAAGGAAGAAGATCTTTTAGGGGAAAGTAAATTCTTTGTATAATACTCTGCTTATCCATTTCAATTACATAAACAACACCCTAAGTGTATAATGAAAGTGGAATCTATTTTGAAATTGTTAAATAAAATGAAGAGAGTAGAGACAAGTGAACATTCCTGAGAAAGGTCTGCAAGTTCTAGGATGGGAGAGAAAAACACATCTGGAAGAAGTATTTAGTCCTTTTAAGAAGAGGAATGTGTAGAATTTTGTCATTCATCTCTTTAATATACAAGTCCCAAAGATCAGTCTAATTCTACTACAACAACTTATATCACAAGCAAATTTTGGGGTGCATCTGGTCACTGGAACAGTAATAAAGAAGAGGAACCAATAAGCAAAATGGGGAATGTGGTAAACAGATCTGCCCGAGTACAGGAAGGCAATGAGTGAAGACATGAAAAGGTGGAGTGGGCTCAATTCTTGGGAAAGCATGTGAATTTCTAGAGGGCACTGGGGCACAGGGCAGGGCTATGTGCTAACACCTGTCACAGTTCTCATCGCATCTACAGTACGTGAGAAAGCTAGCAACGAACCCTAAGGGTGATTTTAAACTCTCCATTCCCCACAGTCTATATTATATTACAAAATCAGCCTTGCTGAAAGACAAGGAGGTTTAGGAAGTGTTCTTTGCTGTTCTTGTTTGCTTACTGTTTCTTTGTAGGGAAGGCAGTGTGCTTAAAAATGTAGTCTCTCTTTTTCAGAACTTGGATTTCCCAAGTGCAGGCCTTCCAACTTTCCTGTGTGCCCCTCTCTTTGCAGGAGGTGAAAAATACTTTATTCTGGATATTTTCAGAAAGGTGAAAATTGCTTACTAAATTAAATTTCACAAGAAATCCATTGTGTTGTGTTCAATATAAGCTCATCTCATTGCAAATACCCACTTTTAGCATGGTTTCAAAACACAGCACCTGTCCATTGAAGAAAATACATGGTGATGAAATGCAAGGGATGCCAACGCTGATCTCCTCCAGCTTTTCAATTCTCAGCTCTGTTTCCTTCTGCAAGAAAGCTGCTGCGGGTAACAATTGCTCGGGAATACAAGTTCACACAGAACTTGCATACGGCACTTGAATATTAATGTCCTGATTCTGCCACCTAGAACCAGAGGTTCACATGTGTCCCCTGTGTATCAAGGGCTACTTCTGGAGCAGGGTGGGGAGAAGAGTCCCACGAACCTCTCCAGCACTTCCGTCCTGAGCCGGTGTATTACCCAAACATATTATCCGTCCACGCTTCACGTTGCTAAGGGACATTTATGAAGTGGCGGTTCAGCTTTGCACACAGATGGAAATTTTAATTTGGCCGTGGAACAAGCAATTTCCTGAGATGGGGCACTTGTGTTTTGTGGTCCTTCAACACATATTATTTTAGATAGGCAGTTGCTGCTTCCGATACATTCTGAGATGCAAGCACTGGAGGCTAATGTCACAGTTCATGGTAGAGGATGGTACTATTCTGCAGCTTAAACAGAGCACAAAACAAAGAGCAGAGTTAATCTTTCCCTCAAGTTCAATTCCATTGTTTTTGCTTGAGTAACCTTCTAGCTGAAGGCTCGTTGGCCCTACAACAGAGCACAGCCTCATTCATTTCCACCCAGGCTTTGCTTATGAAGAATGTCACATGATGTTTCCAAAAGCTCAGAGGTTGGCTGCCTTAGACACCCAGAAGCCAAGAAATTTTCTAGAAAATACAGAGACTCACTCATTACAATGTATAGGAATAGAAACTTAATAGTGGGACATTTTCTAAATAAGTCAGTACAACAAACACGTGTTCCTGGCTCAAACAGGCCCATATTCCTGTTTGTCTCAGCCTCCTAGGCCATCCAGGGGGACCCCCAGGTACAGTGTCTGTTTGAGAGCCGAGCCCCTCTCTGCCAGCGCAGCACTTTCATCAGATGCACCTCTACCAGCTGATGAGTTCAGGAATGGGCATTTGACTCAAGAGCCCATTCACAGGAATGAAAGAAAAGGATTCCACAAAAGCGTTAGTCTTTCTTAGAAGCTTAGTTTATAAGCTCAGAGAATTTTCTGAGTTCATTTCTCCTAAAGTACATTAGAGACAAGGAAGAAGTTAGTCTGGCAAATAAGAAAGAATAATAAACACATAGGTACAGAAAGAGGCACCTTTCTGTCCTAGGGCTGTTCGTTAGATGTATGGTTAGATTTGGACATAAAGATCAGGTATAGACGTTTTCCTAATTCAAAAGAGAGAGCGATACTTTTGCAATACTTTTCTTCTTTTCTTATTTGAAGTATGTTCCTGTCATACTATAACCCAAGGATTCTTTACAAGCATGGCTAGTCCTCCTTTCCCAGGAAGAGTAGAATCTATTCTAAACCAGGATCACAAAGCTTTTCAATTAAGCAAAAATAATAACACTCCTGGGAAAAATGATATAAACAATTGATATGACAGGTACTAATTTATGCCATAATAAGTACTTGTGCCGCCTCAGTTGACTTATCTGAATATGAATAGACTAAAGAAACGAAAGCTTTTATGACCCCCTTTTCTTTCCAAACAATGCACAGGCATAAAAGATTGCCCCCCAATGTCAGCCTGGACCGACTTTTAGTCCCAAGTTCTCAGAAGTGATGCTAGTTGTGCAATAACAGCAAGGGCTATGCTAACTCATTCCAAGGAGAATTCAGCGCCCTGTGCCCTGTGGCTCCAATCTAGTCTGTCACTTGTTTGTAAGGAAATATTTACTGGATTTCACTGAAAGAAAGCCCAGTCCTTAAGGTATCCTATTTGGCTACTTTGGCCCCACAATGGCAAAACTAAGTAGTTGAGAGAGGCCATTTGTCTAAGAACACATGAAATAGTTATTGTCTGGTCTTTCACAGAGAAAGCTTACCAACTCCTAATTCAGAAAAAACCTCGTGGCATCAGTCCAAGACTGAAAAACGTATGGCTCACCTGCTTTTATTCTGTGCCCATGCTAGCCACACTTAATGTGTTATAGCATATTTCCACCTAGGTTCAGACATATTACAGCTTTAAAGTATTTCAGCATGGTACTAAGAGTTCAACATTTTAAATATTGAGCTCTGTGTCTGAGATATGTGCTCTCTGTGTACTAAGAAGTCTCACAGATTCCTATTGCCAGGTTCTTGGCTTTTCAATATGTTTTTCCACAGTCTCCATACCATTCCATAACCTAGAGTCACGTTTATGTAAAAAAGTGACATATCACACAGAATTATACAATACAGGTAATGTGTAAATGTCATTTAAATAAATGCAGGTGGGAGTTTGCTGGGGATAAGATCCAGGATCACCCATATGCTAGGCAACTGCATTATCACTGAGTTGCATCCCCAACCCTCAAGTAATTTTTTTAAATCATAAAACATGTTCAAATGATAAAAATCCATTCCTTAAGTCTCAACAAGTAGGATACTCGGAAGATAATGCATATCTCCGTTCCTAATCCAAAGAAAGAAAACCCAAAGGACACTAGAGAGAAATTTTTTTAAAAGTCAATGATGAATAAGGGTGAATTTTTTTCTATGTAAAATAAAAATGCAAATGAATGATAAATTTGCAATATAGTAGAAAGAAAAACTAAGAATTTCTCACAGGCTTAATTTAAAGTACAAAATTAGGGAAATAAGCACTTTCCAAGGAAAGTGAAAACTATCCAGAGAGATTATAAAATAATTACATTATGTTAAGTATGGGCTTAAATGTAGTTGTTTTTCCGTTAGCTGAAATATATATATTTGATTCTATAAAATCACCTAAGTGAGACTGTAGCAGTAAGCAACAAATAAAAGTAAGAAAGTCAGAAACGATAAATGAATCCTTTCCAATCTGGACAGATGCATATGGTCTTATCTTTTTATAGCACAGACAGATCAATAATGGAGCAGCCCAAAGTCTCTGGTGGAAAGCCCAGGATAACTCTACTTTAAAAAAAAAAAAGTAGCAAGAAATGTGGTCTTTATCTTTTTTCCTCTATTTCTATAAATACTAATATGGTTGGCTTTTATTTCCTCTAGCAGAGGAAAAGGAAGTCAAAAAAGATATTTCCTTTTAACAAATCCAAAAGGCCAGCGAAGTATAAAATGTCAAATCTACAAAGTTGGATCCATGTGAGTATAGCCTGCAATGTTAATAACGCCCTCGCTTGGTGGAGTTTCACAAAAAAATCATCTACATTTTTAATTACGCTATGATTCAGACTGTGTGAGCCAACGCATCACATACTCAATGGACCAAACGTGCAGTTGCACGCAGGAAGAACAGGGCGGGACGATGACGAGGCACCGTCCCGCCCACTGGTACAGGTAAGTGACCATGCTGTCCCAGTGTGGGCACCGACATCATCAAGGGCTCTAGAGTCAACACAGCCCGGTCTTGGCAACCTTGGTTCTGTGTGTCTCCTTTTCTTCGCTGAGGTGGAGGCTGAGAACCACACTTGCCTCCTCGACCTGCTTTTCATGGGTCTTAGATACTGAATAAAGGATGGGCACTCCGATTGCTATTTTCTGAGTCAATCATGGACATACACTTGGAGTTGGAAAGATAGGAGCTTGAGTTTGGCCTCACTCACTAGTTCTGAAGCATTGGCTAAATTCGTTAATCCCTACCAGGAATCATTTCCTCAACTTCAAATTGGCCGTAAAATTGCCTCTGGGTGTGACTAAGAGGACAGAATAAAAAAGACACAGCTACTTTCATACTTTACAATTCTTAGGAGCTTGTTATCATGCCAAGTTAAGGGTCATATTCAAGTTGCTGATTAGTAGTGTACACTGCAGGAAGGTAGGATAAATCAATTAGGTGGAAGAAGAAAAAGTTTTATTGCTAAGGCAGTGCATTTCATATTTAGTTCATTTCACCACACCTAGCACCAGGAGACAGAGACGGCTTTCTGTAACTGTGCAGGCCCTTTCATCAGAACACACATGATGCTAAGACAGAAACAACAACAGCTGAGTTTAAACCAGAGGTTAACCTGAAGTGACAAGCATGTCCGCTTTGCAAGCCAGAGGTCTGTGTCTGTGACAAGCGCACCTGATACACACCTCAACTTCGCACGCCATGTTCCGTGCTTATTAGATGAAGTCATCCTGGCATTTCACAGGTAAAGGGTGCAGGGACGCCCACCTGGCTTTGTACTTTGCATTATCCAGTGAAAAAAGGTCATGCTCATTCCTGAACATACAGAAAAGGATCCAGGGAAAGCAACACAGTTTTGGTACAGACTATTTTCGGGAATAGCTATCTTGCTTTATGAAAGCTAATGAGAATTGTCTGGAGAGTATTCACAGCATCAGCATACTGATTTTGCTTTAACTGTGTGTGTGTGTGTGTGTGTGTGTGTGCAGAGATGTTCATGAAGATCACACAGGCCAGGGGGAAGAGTGGATAAAAGCCCCACTAAATTACCCCTCAGCACATATGAGGTGTGATCAAAATTTGGTGAATGCTAAAATGTTAAAAATATTACAGTGGAAGACACACTGCCATTAATGTTCCTCACAATACTCCCTTTCCTACAAACGTGTTTATCCCACTACTCCTGCCACTCTTGAAGCAGCTCTGGGAGGCCTCTCTTGTGAGTAGCTTTGCTGTGCTGTCCCGGCTGCCTCCGTGACCTGAGCCAGTTCAAAACGTTTACATTTCATGGTCATTTTGACTTTGGGGAAGAGCCAGCAATTGCACAGTGCCAGTTCTGTGGACAAGGCGATGATGACATGGGAGAGCATTTTGGCCAGGCTGCCTTTCCGTTGGGTGGCGGTTTCCAGCAGCAGCCACTGAATTTGTTATCACACTTCAGGAAAACAGTGCCCCGGAAAGCGGCAAAATAATGAAATAAGTGCCTTCAAAGTGAAGAGAAATATTTTGAGGGGGATGGTTGGTAACGACCCCTTAACCATAATAACCATTTAGATTTCAACATTTTTCATATGTTTCAATCACCCTTTTTAACCTTCGAAAGGGGACAGAAAAAGGAGGCTTGACTGCGTGGTCCCTGAAGCTCGAGCTTCAACTGCTAAGGGAAGCATATTTACAATTCATTTATAACCATGCTGGTTATTCGCGTCCAAACTTTACCTTCACAAGAAGCTGCTTGAGCCTGTCATGTGTCCTCTTTCCCGGGACCACACCATGTTAGATGTGCCGGCATGAGAACTCAGATGGGGACTCATCGTCGTGATGAGTAGGTTTAGCTCTGAAGCCCTGAGCCCACTTCAACACTCTAGAAAGACAGTTTCTTCCCCTCTCCGGTCTCCCTGTCCTATCTCTAAGGGTTGCCCACAACCTTCAGGTTTCAATGGGAAGGAGACTGCTCTGCTTCTCACCTCACCTGTGAAACAGTGTTTTTCTTTTGAGATCACTTCTTGGCTTGATAATATGCATACAAAGCTGCAATGAAAATGGCTAGAAATGTTCTATTTAATTTTTTAAAGAAAAGGGATAAAGGTGTAGGGGAAATGGGAAGGGTAGGGGAAAGGTAATAAGGGAAAAGGAAAAAAATGAGAAAATGAGAAAATGGAAATAAAGTATTTGTAAATAGGGAGGGGAGGAGGGGGTGAAGGGAGGGCAGAGAGGAGGGGAAAAAAGGAGAACCAAGACCTGTCATGTAAAGGTACAGGATCCCAATGATGAATGTAACTGTATCCCTAAAATGTAAAAATAACCTCAATGAGAAAATAATCTAAAAGACAAACATTAATTTTTCTCTGTTCCTTCTGCTCAATGTGCTTCCTAGACTACACTAATCACTGCTGTATTGTTTTAGATCAACATCTTTAGCTTCCACTGAAGAGTAAGAACAGGCAGACATTGGATAACAAGTACAGAATACTGTTAGATAAGAGGAAGAAGCGCTAGTGTTTCACACTGTAGAAATATTTTATTTCCTCATTGCGTTTATTGGTACATTTTAGGGATACAGTATAGTTACATTCATTGTTGGGATCTTGTACCTCTACATGACAGGTCTTGGTTCTCATTTTTTCCCCTTGTCCCCGCCCTACCTTCACCCCTCCTCCCAGAAATGTTATAATGGACATTTTTTCTTAAGAAATTAGAAAAGAGGAGTTCAAAGTCTCCAAACACAAAAGAACAATAAATCTTCAAGGAGATGGAAATCCTAGTTACTCTGATTTTATCATTACACATCGTATACCTATAATGAATGATCATCTGATAAGTAGATACAATTATGCATGGCTAAAAAGTCAGTGTAAAATGTAAAAGAATTACAATGAAAGCTATATTCTTAATAAAAAATAAAAATTTAAGAAGCGATTTTCCTGAGCCCTCTGGTCAGTTTTTTCCTGCCTTAAATTATGTAAGTCAAACAGAAGAAAATAACCACTTTAGTATTCTGTAAGGAAGTAATCCAGTCTCAGAGACATGGCATTTATTTTGTCTTTTGTATTACTAAAACTTACTTAGGGTCACTAATAACATTTGGATGACTCTTGAAGCTTAAGATGACTTTCAAACTCATTATGTTTTTCATCCTGGAAGAAAACCTTTTGGGGGGGTAGATTATCTCCATCTTAAAATTAAAGAAACTGAGACTGAAAACATTTAAAAATTGCTGATCACACAATGAGCACTTGGTAGGAATAACTGAAGCAAAAACAAGTCAATGTTTCAGGAAATACAAAGAGAAAAAACACACACATTGCAGATTCACAAACCATGCATCAAAATCTATCAATTTCAGTGATGGCAAACCTATGATATGCATGATATTTGTTTCTCTTTTAAAATGAAAGATGTATGAGCTATTTTTTTCTAAACTAAAACCTCAGTATTCAGATTTAATCGCAGCGCTGCACTTTGAGATAAATAAGTGGGTTTAGGGTCGCAGTTTGGGCCCTGGTCTTAAAAACGTTCACCATCATCACTTTTCTGTAGCAATCATGGCACCTACTCATACTTTTTATTGAAGATTTAGCAGCCACAGGGAAAGACAACCCAAGGCTGAATCCTCTAATCTTTTCTCCTTTCAAATGTGCCAGAGGTTGAATACAAACAAGAAACAAATGTGAAGTAAGGTAAAGTTATTAAAAAATATAACTAATTCCCATTTCATCGGCAGCCTTCTTCCCTACTGTCAAAAAAAATTCTAACTCTAATCTCTCATTTGGTTCTTGCTGCAACGTAACAAAATGCAGGGCATTCAGAGGTGGATACACTATGCCTGGTGTGAGGCTGATCTATGGGAAAGGATTGCTCTTGTTCAGTTGGCATAGCATGAAAGGTGGCGTGTGTCTGCAAAACACTCCTTTACTTATGTGCCTATCTCAAGAATAGATTTAGGTCCCCAAATTTAATTCCATTTTCAGAGAAATATCTTGCAATCTCACCTGATCTATGTATGCAGTCCAAGCAAAATTTTTACTGGTGGCAAAAATCTTTCATCTTTCCTACAAATTTTTTAACACAATCTACATGTCCAGAAATTTTCATATGTTCCCTTTCTAAGGGGCAGCAATTTGAGGCACTCTTCTATTAAAATGTTTTCTCTTATATTCACTATTTTGGTGCACATCTATATCAGATTTGTTAAATCAAACATTTTTGTGATTAATAAAAATATTACTATGTAACCGTATGAAACACCAGCTACTCTTTGAACTTTGAAAATTTACTGGGGATCAAATTGTCTATGTGTTCAGAGAAAAAGGCATAATATATTTCTATTTCTTGCATGTTCTTGAACTAAATATCTTACTTTGATTTCTCTGGGCATCTCACTTCCAGAATTATAAGCAACATTTTTAATCAACATTTTCTGACTACCAGCCATTAAAAACAAAGACTGGAATCTCTGATTTTAAATCAAAACTACTCCACTTTTAAATCCCTTTATCATTTGCTATAAATTCAACTTTCAAGAAAAGTATAGCAAAGAGAATGAAAGAAAAATGACATTATAACAGCCTAGTGAAATTCTCACATTCACAGGTAGAAAGATTTGAGTTCAAGTTTTTCTATTACCAGAGTGTCCTTCAGTGAGTTACTTCCTCCAAATTAGCCCCAGTTTCTGCAGAATATAGGTAATAAAACTAACACAAAACGTCTTTGAGAATCCGGTGTTGTATGAATGTTAGGGAGAAATCCATGCAAACTGCCAGCTCAGGGGCAGCTGGAATGCTGTACATTAGTTTGTAACAACAGTTTGAAATTCAGATTTTTCCATCCTATTGCATCTGAAATTGTTATTCTACCACAGCAAGACTTTTAGGTGGTGGCTTCAGAAGTCTAAAGATTCTGTCTTATAGAACAAGTAAGCTTTATCTATAATTTTGTTTACTTTATCCTTAGACAAGAAAATGACTGGTTACCAGGCAGTTAATGCAAGGAATAAGACATCACACACACTGGGGAAAAACAGACATCATCAAGCAGAATTGGAAACTATATAGGAATTTCCAAAAGCAATTGGATTTTTATAAACATATTCTAGCTGTCTCCCCAATCTTCCACATATTGATTCAGTATCAATCCGCTACGCAGAATAGATAGGACAATTATCATAGTGCTGCTGGTTCTCGTTTCTGGTTGAGTTTGTTTTTCTTCTATCTCTGCTTTAGGTTCATTTCCCAAATCGCTATCGGGAGAATTCAGCGCAAAATACTGTAACTGTTTTGCCTTCACTGAAGTCCCTTTTACATTTATAGACTTTTAATGAACCTGTTCCCAACTTCATGATTCTTATGGTAAGGTTCCAAGGGCAGATATTTCTAGTCATGGAGTAGGACATTTGTGAAAAATCCTATTTCCATATCCAGTCTGTGTAGCCCTGTTACAGTAGGGTAGAATGGGACAGGCATACAATTATTACTTTAAGGATGAGTTAATTCTTGTGGGACCAATACCAACTGTCCCATAGATTAGGTGGTCATTATTAGAACACAGATAAGAAGTAAAAGGATAGAGTGCGTGTAGAATATGAGAACACAGCTCCTGACAGGGAGATTGAAACTGTCTCCTCTCAGATATGCACACGTTGATGAGGATTTTATTTATTGCACTGAGGTTTCCTCTTCATGCCCCCCTCTTATTGTAAAGCTCACCTTGTAGCTTACAACGATACCACACATAGTGTGGTGGTGTTTGTCCATAGTGTGACTTCACCTGTACTTAGACCGATATTGTGCATTTGATGTATTTCACCAACCTCTCTCCACCTCTCAGCTTTTATCAGCCGAAGCAAAAGAGCTGCTCAATTCAAATAGGTGTGAAACGAGTTCACATATTCCCTGTTCTGGAAATGTTAAAGCTTGAGGATTATTTTCTCAGCTTGAAATCACATCACGTTTTCTCTAGTTCAAAAAAAAAACAAAAACAAAACAAAAAAAAGTTAACCCTCACACTATTTTCTTTGCCAGTCAGAAGAGCACCTATGAGAACCAAAAGGGACAATTGTGGTAAAAGCACCGACCTTCAGAAATCAGAGCCCTGGTTACGCTTCCAGGGTGCCGTGACCTGGATGCATAGTGGAATCGCCTAGTAAACTTTGGAAAATAATAAAAGTACGGATATTACCTGTAGACATTCAGATTGCAGATTTGTACTGGGTTGGAAAAGAGGCCGATATGGGTGGTAGGGGCAACAACCTGGCTCGCCGTGTGGGGAAGGGAATGAGATATGGACCTCTACCAGAGCTTGAGGGTGGGGACAGAAGGTTCTCAGTGATTAAAGATGCAGAATGTGAAAGCAAAGTTGTTTCTCCCAAAATTAATTTATTTATTAAATAAACATCAGGTTGAGTAATATTTCTCTAAAAATAATCAGGCACCTCTATCCTCACCACAGTGACTGAGGTAAGAAAGACAGATTCATTACTGTTGTGCTTTAGAGAGGAGGCTTACACCTTGAGGGCTTGATGTGTAACGCAGCAGTGCTCAGAGGGTCCAAAGAAGTTCTAAATGTGCTTTGTTGTATCAATTTGAATAAACAGTGTTACATGTTACATGCATTAACAGTTTTCTACCATAATGGAAACAGATAGTAGGAATAGATAATAACATAGCATATTTAGCTCTTTTTTTCATTAAGTTTATTGGTACTTTTTAGGTGTACAGAAGAGTTACATTCATCACTGGGATCTTGTACCTTTACCTGATGGATCTCGGTTCTTAGTTTTTCCCCGTTCCCCCCCCCTCCCTTCACCCCTCCACCCTTCCCTATTTACAAAGACTTTGTTTCCAATTTTTTCCTTTTCTCACACTTTTTCTTTTCCTTTCTTACCTTTCACTTATCCTTCCCACTTCCCCTACTCCTTTAGACTTTTTTTCTATTACACAATATCAATTACACATTTTGATCCTTATTGATACTTTTAGTTTATCATACCAGAGAAATGATTCATTATTTACACATGTGTGTCCTATTAATTTCACTTAAGAGTATGGCCTCAAGGTGCATCCATTTAGCTATAAATGACTCTAGTTTCATATTCTTTATGTCTGAGTAGTATCTAGCTTTTTTGTTAGTCATGAGTAATAATTAAACCCATCTTTCAAACTCATAAACTCTGTTAATTTTGAGAAATTTTTCTTTAGTTGAGAGGTATACCATGATTTATAACTAACCATTGCATCAACCTCATAGTAGTAGAACCTGTAAAATACTTTATTCCTATCTAAATCTCCTCATACTCATACTCCAGATTTCTTTTTGGTTCTTGTACTAAGTAAAACCACTGCTATGAATTCTCTGGATTTTATCTTATCAATGAATCAGCCCATCTTTCTATCTTATATTAAGAGACAAAAAAAATCACATATACATCTTATAGAAGAGAGTTTCATATGAAGCCCAATGATTATCTAATACTCAACATAAACAGATGTCTTTCTTTTTAAGGTTCAATTTTGCTGCTTCACCATTATTTGAAATGAATCTCATGAACTTTTTGGTCTCTTCTAACATATCACTTTACATTGTGTTAGGAAGTCATACAATATGCATTCTTTTATTTTAAAATAATCTCACATATTTGACCCTTTAACCCACGGTTCAGTATTTCTCTTGTTTTATCTAAGTGCCTAATCTTTTTTGGAAGAATTACGTTCTCAGATGTTCAGCGCTATTGTATGATGTCTTTGCCTTGGGCTTGAGGGAGGAATAGCGTTATTCATCTAAAGCCTTGCAAAAATCAGAGAGTTGCCTTTACATATGTTGAGATAGGACTTTCCCTTGAACTAATTTTAAATGGTGGAAGGAAGGAACCACTAAGTGGAACTTTGCATCACTCTCTGGACTGCTTTAAGCCTTCCAGTATGGTTAAGGTTTCTTAATGTATGGCTCCGGATAGCTCTTTAAAAGCATTTCATTTGGTAATGATACTGTCAGTTGCTCCTCATATTGTTTTTCAACACTGCTTGAACAATCATATTCTCTCATCTGGTGACCCGTCGAGCTTCTTGTCAGGGTTACTGGAAAATCCTCTTCCAAATGATAAGGTATTTAGATAACTACCAAAAAGCCAAGCTTTGACACATTCAAAGTTTATAATCTTCAAGAAATGAACTCACAAGTAGCTGTAAAACTCTCTCATTTGTTGGGCGCTTATGAAGCAACTCTAATTTAGTCAGTAGACTGGCATGCTTGGAAATTTTTAAAAAATGCATCAGAGCATCTATCAGTAAACAATAGAAACAATCAATTTATAGAAGGATCATGGATGACTCACTCTAAAAGGCAGCAGCAGAAAGCATTTCAAAAAGCAACTATACACTGCACAAATATTAGCTTAGCATTAATGTGTATCTGGTCCTGTAGGGAAAAAAGAGGGAAAAATCCCTTAACTCTGTCCTGAAGGAGCTCAACTAAAAGAGTTCCAACTAAAAGGGAGATCTAACAAATAAACTGTAAAATACTGGCTGCCTTATCATAAAAATAAGAGCATGTACACAAATAAACTGTGTTCATGTGTGAATTATAGGGGTGGTATTCAGAGAGAGTTTGTACTAATAATATTTCACTTTGGATTTGATGGAATAATGGGACTACAGTATTATATAAATAAGAGAATATAGAGCATAATAGAAATGATGAGAAAAGACTCAGAATCTTTAAAAATCATGGGACAATATGATGGATTGTTTATTTCCAAATAAAATTATGCAAATAATATTCTACTTCATATATTGTTAAGGCTGTGACATTGCTCTTCCTCTTACTGAGAAGGGAGCTCTTCATCATCTCTCTTAGAACCTGGTAAAGCCTAAACTATGGAGAAAGCAAAGTTTGGGACTTCCAGGTCTTAAAGTGTGGTATTGGTATTTGTCTGTATCTATAGTGTTGGTCAGGCTTGGAACGCTCTGCCATATGGTGAGAAAAGCCAGCAGGGAAATGCAGGTGCAGCCTCCAACAAATCAAGGTGAAGTCAGCCAGAGACTGGCATCACCTATCATTCCTGAAAAAGGGGAAGATCTGAGATGAAGACAGCTCCAGACACCTGGTCACAACACGATAGTCTCTGCTGAAGAACCACCCAGCTGAGCCCAGACATGTACTGGAACCACAATTAAAAGTATGAAAATAATTACTGACATTTTATATCACCATCTCCTGAGGTGATTTACATAGAAAGAGACAACTACAAAGATGGTTTCACCATGAGGGTAGTTTGTTTATTTTATTCCATATTGTATAGGCTTGGGTTTTTATTTAATTGTTTTGTTTTGATGCTGGAGATTGAGCACAGATTCGTATCCTAGGCACAATCTCTGCCACTGATCAACATGAGGGTTTTGATGCCAAAATTGCTGTGGGGAACCAGGTGGCTCAGACAGAGTCCTCCAAGAATAAGCATCTCAGTGCTTTATAATCATCTGGGGGCTTATGTAAATGTGCTCTCTCTCTCTCTGATTTTGTAACACTACTAAGTTCAGTCCAGTCAAATGTATTTCTTAATTGTTGTGTAACCTTCATAACTAAAGTTTAGTGTTACATGTCTCACTCATTTCTATGACTACTGTCAATCAATACCCTATGCTGCACCTTGCAAATTATTTGAGGGCAAATGATATTAGATTTTAGTGCTTAGGGTCAGAACAATATTCATATTGCTATACATCTTACTTTCCCAAGAATAAAAGTATTTTAAAGTCTTTCTTTATTATTTTTTATATTTTATGTCATTATGACCAGTTTGAACATGTGTATTATACCCTCATTTTCTATGAACTCATATATAAGCAGCTTGAAATTTATTTAGTTTGAATTTTAAATGCTAGTCATAGTCTTTTTATTAGGAAAGAATCCTTGGAATAATAAGATATCAAATTAAATTTATCTTTTATTCTAGATGTAATAATTTAAGCAATTCTGGGGGGCTTGCCAAGATTCCTGGTAAAATATTTCTGTCTGTTTGATGAAGGATTTTTCAAAACAGAATGTCACAATCCAAATGTGACTATATTAATAAACCTGCCAGTTGGTCCCAAAACTCACATATCACTGGATATCAAAAAGGCACTTAACTTTACTATTAGACAGATATTAGGATTCAGTGGATCACCCTGCTTTCTTTCCTACCCACTGCATCTTAGCTTTATATTAGGGGTTAGCAAATTTGCTTCCACAGAATTCAGCTAAGTAAAGATTTACAGCTTGTGGACGATATGATCTTTAGTATAGTCACACAGAAAGAAGCCATAGCCAGTAAGTACAAATTGGGGATGGCTGCTTTCCAATAAAACTTTATTTACAGCAACACCATAAGCTAGACCACTAGAAGGCTTAAACCGATGCTCTATAAAAACCCAAGAATGGGAGTTCTGAAACAGAGATTAACTCATGTTATCTTCCTGACAAATTCTTTACTAGATGCACATAGGTAGAACAAATATTGTCCTCGTGCCTAAACTTTGACACTCTTGAGCATGAAAAATGGCTATTAGAATTTATGCCACAGTGACAAGTGTAAATTATGAGGTCTCGACAACTTGAGACATATGATTAGAAGAATACCCACAGCCATGGGATGAAGCCCCAAAGTATTAGGTGAGGACTCAAGAATTCTTGATCCTGGTATGGCTCTCTTTTTCCATGCTTGTGTCTCAATCACCCCTGTTTATTTTTCTTTCTTCCTTCATACCAACCCCTTTCTTTTTGGAAACTACTTACTATGTTTTGGAACTAAAACGGCCCCTAAATCCTCACGTGTTTGGAAAGTGATTGGATTACAGGGCCACTAGAACTACTTTGTTATTAGGAGGTGGTGTCTGCTTGAAGAGGCCGATGTGGGGTGTGACGTAAGGTCACTTCCTGTTTCCACTTTTCTGCTTCTGTCTCACTTCCTGTTTCCACTTTTCTGTTTCTGTCTCACTTCCTGTTTCCACTTTTCTGTTTCTGTCTCACTTCCTGTTTCCACTTTTCCCTCTCTGCTTCCTGGCCACCAAGACTTTCCCCTGTACACACTTTTCCACCATGCTGTTCCTGCCTTGGGGCCAGCTGACCAGGGACTCCCAACACGGGTCAAAATAAACCCCTTCTCCTTCAAGTTGTGGGTCAAGTACTGTGTCACAACAATAAGAAAGTAACTAAATTATTTTTTCCCTTTCTCTCCCTAGTGATGTCCTATTTATCTAGACCTCTAGATCTTTCCTATGAAGTGCATCCCAATTTTCCAAGCCCCATCTTCCTATGAAATATAATTTAAGAGAATTTAATTCAGTATAATGCAGTGGTTTTTCTATCCACACTGACCTCCAATTTCTGCTCCTTCTCCTTTGACTTATCTAAATAGGATGCAGTTTGAGAAAGTGTAGAAGCTACTATCATATTTTTTCTGGGTTCACACTGATGTAAAAAGGGAAAAGTAGCCTCTTATTTCCAGCTTGGTCCCTAGACTATAGAGGCATAGTTCACAGATGAAGAAATACTTTTAATATAATGTCTACCTTCACAGACATGAGTTTAATTCATACATCATAACTTAATAAATACTTAGAGAATATAAGAGGAAACAGTCTTTGGGGTACACAATATAGAATCCCACTAAAACTTGCTTCAGTAAAAGGAGGTTTATTCTATTATAGACATTTTCTTAAGTATTTCTACTAGATTCTAGTCCAGGAATTTGGTTAAATTCAAACATTCTGGCCTTTCAGAAAGAAAGAGTCTAAAGACAAGTGAATGGGAAACATTTTAGAAATATATTGGTACCTTGGTTCACAAATTGAATTATTTCTGGGAATCGAATCATTTGTGAAAAGAATTGAATTTGTGAACCAAGCTATCATCGTAATTACTGTTTGTTGGGGCAATTGTACATAATTTTGGGGAAAAGACATTTGATCAGGCCTAGTTCTCCTGCATACAGGCCAGTTATGGCATTTCAAGAAATAACTCCATTTTGGCCTCCAGTCACAGCTAAGACCTCAATGGTCCGGTGATGTTATGATGTTCCAGGCAAAGATTACACCGGCTGAAGACATCCTGCGAGGAACAAATTCTTCTGCATAGTTCATCATTGTTCTAGGATTTCTGCTGCCCAAGTCATGTTACATTTATTTCTCTCCATGTACTGAACTCTCTGTCCTGAGTCATTTGTTACATTCTTTTCTCCCCATGTACTGAATTAAGGTGTGGCAAGCCCAGGGACTTTTGTCTTTGCTGCCTAAAGTGGCATTGATCAGGTCCAAAGCTCAGCTTCTTCTCTTAAGTCTCATTTTGTTTCTATCTTTTCTGTCTGATCAACTAATTCGCCTTGTGCTGCTGTGGCTTGCAGACTAGGTCTTACTGCAGAGGTTGTAGTAACGTCCCCTTTCCCTGTTCCCTACAATCGTTAATAGTTACTTGTATACAAATGGACATGTGCAGTTTTGGGAGATTTTTGTAATTCTGTTTCTAGGTAAGATTTGACAGTGATGCTATATGTGTGGAAAATATATACAATATCACACGATTTTCACTCTCATGAAGGGAGCTGCAGATATTGATGAAATTGTTTCTAAGTTGTTTACTTTTAAAATTTTTGTTTAAATTATATCCCTAGACATTTAAATTTGGTACCCTCAGATCTAAAATAAAGGTATTACTAGATACTTTTTCAAATATACAAAATAATTGCTGGATAATGGAATTAAGCTACTGCTTAGTACATATTTACTTCAAATATCGAAACCAGTGTATTTTAGGACCATGAGAGTGTTTTCTGAGAAAGTAAATCCAGACTTGACAAGAAACAAGGAAAGGATGTGGGTAGCTGATAGAAGTTTTGTTTTACAAGCAGAAGGGCACATCTGGTGTGATAATTAGCAGCCCAACTCCTAATATACTCAGGCAAGCTTAGGATGGAAGGCCACAGATCCTGTGTTCCACTTGACCCATAAGCAAAAGATGTTTCTTCTGTTTATATCATCTGTTCTGTAATGATTTGAGAGCTGCATTTCAACTCCAAATGCAGTTATAAACAGTCTCACTATCAAACAGGCAGGACATCAGTGAACTGTCGAGATTTCTTGCTTAATGTGTAGACAAAAGATACCAAAATTGCTGAATGTAGCTTCTGAAAAAATATGGATTTCCCAAAAAGTGAATAATTATAAAAGGCCAAGTCTAGTTAACCAGAGGATATATCATTCAACAATGGCTTCATTCAACAGATATGTGTTGTTGTCATGTACTTATTTACCAAGTGCTTATTTTCCATCCACTTGAAATTCTGTAAGGGCATTGCTGTTTTCAGGATCACCCTGAAATATCTAAAACAGGATGATACAGAAAGCACAGGGCTCTGGCTGGGCAGTAGACAAGCCTGCCCCCTCCTTCTTGCTGAAGAACTGATGGTGTCTGGATATAAACTTCTCTGCCCAAAAAGAAAGGCAAGAACTGGAAGGCACTGCCCATGGAACATTGCTTCTTCTGTAATACTGGAGACAATCTTGGCCAATGGTAAATATCGCCCTTACATTCATGTATCTAAAATATATTAATTATGTAGCCATTAAATGAGTTAAATGTTGATTTCACTCTGTGTGAAATCCAAATTACATATAGAGTTTTCGGTAGTGAGAGGCATATTCTAAGTCTTTCTTACTCCTAGAATAAGCTTGTTAAATAACTTTGAATAAAACAATTTCAGTATTGAATTCTTAACTAGAAAAATATATAGCCAAATAGGAGTCATTTGACAATCCAAACTGATGGAAGTGGAATTCCAAAATTCCAAAAGAATTCCAAATTCTTACACCAAATGCTACACACACCCATGTGTAAGCCTCATACCTGCCATTGCTAATACACCCATAAACATGTTAAAAAAAATCATCCCAGGAAAGAAGTTTCTCAAACTAACAGAAGACAGAACCCAGACAGAGGCCTTAATTTTGTTCAGAAATTAAGGAACTGCGGCGTACTACTTCTGTCTATATTCAAAGCTTGGGCATCTGAGGACACCACTCTGCTCTCAGTGGCATGCACACAATGGGCCACAGTTATCCAAGAATGACTTAACATACACAACAATGCATGTGTGGTATGACCAAGGTCATGCAGCAAGTGTTTTATCTCTCCATGTCCTGGTAAGCAGATAGGACACTATATCTCCTGTGAACTAAAGAACACTGTAGTAGTAACTGTGTTTGCTGTGTTTATTATGTAGCTGTTTGCTGTTTCTGCTGAGCTGCAGATGCAGAGCTCTGCTCTGCTCTGCTGCTGCCCTTATGCTGAGGATTGATTCTCTGTGTGTTGTTCTTTATTGGGGAATTAATTAATTAACTCACTCACAAAGGACAACATGGAACAAATCGACCCCACTCCAGGTGCCTTGCCTATGCCTTCACAGGAGCTAACTCATAAACCCTGACTTTTCACCTGTGTCTTGATTCAAATTAATTACCAAAGTATGCAACATCTCCTCTTATTAAAATTTCTGTCACTAAAAACTTCTCTTCATACATAAACTGATGAAAATGAGAAAGAAATCAAGTCAGTCAATACCATAAACTCTCCACTAAAGAGTGAAAAGTATATCAAATTTACATAAACAGCCTTTTAATTCATTAATTTTTCTATTCCTTTTTCTTTCTTTCAATCCTTTCCTCCAGATACAGAAACAAAATCAACTGACCATCAAATACACACACACACACACACACACACACACTCACACACACACACATTTAGTGTAGAGCTGGGACACCAATTTCTATTCTGGACACTAGTTTAAAAAATCCTTTTTGATTAAATTTGAACTAATTTTCCAGATAATTAAAGAGACCTAGTTGATGAGAAGTTCCTTACAAAAGCCTTTCAGCTGATAAATATAGAAAAATCAAATTTGAAGCATCATCCTTTTGCAAGCCCTAATCAGATAATTGGTGCGGACAACAATTCTCAGCGGATTTTGGAAACATTTAGAGAGATGAGAAATGTAAGGCTGTCTTCACCGATCGTGTTGACTAAACTCAGCATCATGCAGTGGGATGTGCAGGCTGAAAATCAAAAACACGAATCGCACATCCACTTACGAAATAGTGCTGCTCATTTGCTGAACCTGAATGTAATCAAACTTGAGATCTCCTTTCCTGTTTCTGAGAAATCCGGATTACTAAAGGAGGTACACGAAACAGTTTTGGGGGGCTCATTTAAACATGTTATCAACAAGGGAAAATAAGCTTGCTCTTGTTTCAAAATCAAATACCCGAGTTGCCTCATACCCACTGACGACGGTACAAGCTGACCCAATACATTGTCAAGTTCACAGAATTTGGTGCTTACGTGGGAAAAGCATAAAAATGTAGGTGTATTTCCTGCCGACGGCATGCGGGACGTTACATTTACTTTCCAGGTGCAAAGCATTACCGAAGTTTGTATTAACCAGGACATCTTTGCCAATTATTTAAGAATGTTAATGATTTGAATAGTTTCATAATTGGGTTTGCATCCTATTTCCTTGTGGCTCTTCATGGAGAGCCTACTTAGAGAACTGATTTGTCATTATGAAGAAAATTATTTCTCCTCTTTGTTTTCTCATGTCTCTCCTTTATTTTAATATTTTACATCATACATAAATGCTAATTCAGAAAAGATATATTCTTACTAATAGCCCTTGGCACTAGTAATCAGGAACTACCTTACTAAAACTCCATTTTATTTTAAAGTCAACATAGATATCATTTTTATTTTAGTTTCTGCTAGTTGACTAACTTAAATTCTTAGCATCCTGTGAAAATTTAACACTGCTGAAGCATTACTAACATACGTATTCCAGTTATCAGAAAATAGATTTGATTGTGAATTTTAAGGATTGTTTTCTTCCAAATTGCTACCCGTATATATGCATGAAACATCAAAACTCATCTATAAAAATTACATTTTAGGTAGGATGTATGGCTCTTTGTACATTTTTGCTGAAAGAACTGTTTTCCTGTACTAAAAAGAAGTATATTTTAAGGTATCTACATTTTACAACTGAAGGACAGTATTCAAACTGCCATGTGCACACATATCAAGAGTACCCACTAAAATCAAATTTTTCCACACTTGCATTGAACAGAAGGTTAAAGGAGAAGTTTGCAACAGTTTTAGCAAACTTACAAAAGTCCCTTCTGAAAAACCATTCCCACTTATTTGGAATTGTTGTTCCTCAAGGAAATTAAATAGCATAGCCAAGACACCAACCTTCTCATAAAAACGAATTGGAAAGAGTTCTTCTATTTCATGGTGATAGAAAATATGCTAATTACTTCATTTAAAAATGGAAACCTCTCCCCATTAACCAAACCTCAAATTTTTCTGCTATGATACGGTGTTTATAATGCAATCTTCTTTTCAAATATTGATAACATATTGAAGGCTCCCATGGATACGTTTAAGACTTTTGTGGTGTTTATGAAATAGCAATGGCCCTGGAGCACAAGTGAAAATTTCACACCAAAATGCTTATCTACAATTATTTTTGTCCTTATGGACTTCTAGACTATTAGGGCACGTTAAATATCTTTGTTTAACAAGAAGCCATTATTAATAAAACTGCCCATATTCTTTTATACAAAAATAAAAGGTACTGGCTCCCATAGGAAAATCTGGCAATACCTGTAAAATGCCAGAAAATTTAGTGTACCACATAATCCAGCTCTTTCACTTGTAGGAACTCATGCCAGTGAAATGTTTTGAAACATGAACATAGATTTTATTACGAGTACATTTACTGAAGCATTATATATAAATGCTCAAAGAAAGGAACACAAACGCACAGTTCTACACAGTCCTGAAAAGTATAGCTTGGTTTGGTGAAGCCAAGTCTTTTCTCAAGGAAAGATGCTCAAGTTTTGTTTGTTTGTTTGTTTTGTTTTCTCAGAACCACTGAGCTAAATCCCTAGCTCACTCAAGTTATATTTTTTCATGTGAACAAAAGGTTGTAAAATTGTGTAAAAGTACATGCCTGTTTTTATTAATGATAAATCAAACCTGTGCATTTTTGTATGTGTGCCTGTGTGCAAGTGTATAATGCCAAGCACACAAAAATACACATAACTGCTTCCACTGAGAGCTAAATTTTGCGAATTTTTTCCTCTAATTAACTAATATCATACCTGATGAAAATAAACAGAATGAAAAATATTCAAAGTACTTCATAAGTAAAGAAAAATGAACACAAAGAAAAAATATATAATCATATATTTTTTTAAAAAGCTGTATAATGAAAACTGATTATTTTCAGTTGCAGCTAATATGAATTAAACCTAAATTAATTATTTCCTTCTGGGTTCTGTACCTTTAGGCAATTCCTGTACTAATATTTCAGTAGTAACATGAGACTATTTTTCTGTTTCAGTTTTTGTATTGATATCACTGTTTTCTGCTTACATATGGATAATTTACCTAAATTCTCTGAATGTCACAATGTTGACTGTTTGAAAAAGAGGCATGATAATAATACCTATTTTATAGAGTTGTGTAGATGAAATGAGGAAATGAATATAGTGTTCACACAAATTCTGGCTTGTATCCAGTGTATAATTAAAAAGTATAACATAGCATGATAAATAGTGGATTCTCTATACTTTCTCAGTTCATCACCAAAAGAAATTCAAGTATTAAAGCCTTAGTCTAACAATCCCTGGATGTCATAGAGTCTTACTTGTGGTTTTCTTAATTGTTCAGGTTTCTGAGAAGCCCTAGTCAAAATGATAAATATAGAGATTCAAGATTTGTGTCACAATAAGATATGAAAGTGAAAACACAAACCCTGATGCTTAGACTCCTGAGAAATTTGTCAGTCTTGTTTACTTAGAACAAAATCGTAGATAATATTTCCACCGGTGAAGACCCCGTTGACCTAATGGAATATAGTAACAGCATAAAATGAAATGCAGGATGGCCTTAAATTTGAAGGACTGCACATAAACCTTTTTCACATTAAAGCATACTTAATCCATAAAATTATCCTGAAAGTCAGTACAATACACTTACATTTTAAAACAAGGACCAGACTCATAGAAATCAGAAGGTACACTCAATGTCAAAAAGCTAAGTTTTAGAAAGTAAGTCAATTGAAATTTGCAGCTAGCGTTGTTCCAAATGTTTCAACGTACCATACCAAAAAAGACAGGAGTGAAAGCCAACTTCAAGGAATATTTCATTAGAATTTTAGAAGTTTTTTAATATTAAAAATGATAATTTCCAGAATGAAAATAGATTAGTTAGTCTCCTGGGCACTTATGAAATATCATACAATTGTTTTTAAAGAATCATTTATCTGTATCTGTAAAATGTTTACCGAGAAAGAATATTAGGTTTTCAATGAATATAAAGAGAATGATTTCTGAAGATATTGAAGATAGCGGCTCTGATTTTGAAGAACAACTTAACAAGGTACATTGGTAACATATGGTAATACACACACAAAGGCATACATACATATGTGTACATATATACATATATATATATATATATATATATACACGTGTGTGCATAATATGTGTATCTCAACTTT
>NW_022900939.1:10321974-10368337 GCF_012274545.1 Fukomys damarensis | reverse complement strand
TATATATATACACGTGTGTGCATAATATGTGTATATCTAAACTTTGACATTTGAGCTATGCTGCTTCTTGATAACAAACTCAAAATATACACAGTGATTTTTTTTTACACATGAGAAATATATGCGTGGTTTGCAGTTAACACCATGATCACAAATCCGCACAGTTCTCTGACCTATTTATACCCATGAAATCATTGGACAAATGTAGGTGGTTCATTTCATTAAATTAATTCAGGAATGCTTGCTAATCAATCTTTTCCTCATCTAATTTCTCTTGCGTTTAAGTCATCATGCAAGTTTTATTAAATATATATTAATTTATCCTCAAATTTAATTAATATTCTTTTAGTCAAAATGCCAACAAATATTTCTAAAACTGTGTTATAACTAATGAATTAATTTGTTCAAATATAAATATTTCACTAAATCATCATACTATTATATATTCATCAATTAAAAGAAAACAACATAACAGCTAAGGAAAGATTTCCTCTCCCCTGGGATCTAGAGGTAATTCTGGTTTTGCTAGAGTTAAGAACTTCATTGGAAGGGCCAGGGATATAGCTCTGCAATATAGTGCCTGACTGCCAAGCATGAGGCCCTAAGTTCAATTCCTGGTACAAAAAAAACAAACAAACAGAAGAAGAAAAAAGCTCCAACGGAATTGCAGGCAGTATACACTTAAATAAATAAACAAACAAATAATAATGAATAAATAAATAAATCTGTGACTAAGGCATTATGACTCCCCTTACAGAGGTGGTGGTACCGAGTATTACTACTTCTGACTTGAGGTAATAAATAACTTCTTCAAATACTAAGAAGCACATTGATGATGGAATTCTGTTGGAAACTAACACTTGGCTTTGCCCCAGTCACTTCCTGTATCACAGGGTTTGAGCGTTTCCCAACAACGGAATAGTAAGAGAATACTTTAGGTTTCTTAGCTTTTTGATGTTCAGGATTGCACCCAACATAGAGAAGAAAACATATGTGCATAGTAATCCCTTTCACCCTTTAGTCCAGTCGCGCTTTCTTGACACTCTACCCCTTCTAACTATACACGGGCCACTCACTGCTCAACATCAATACGCAATTAACGTTGTCCACGTCCTGTTTCCCTTTTCGTTTTGCAAGTTTTGTTTTTATTAGACATGTGCGTAGCACAGAATGATCACATTCCTTGTGAGGAGCTGGGACGTGGACGCCATACATCTTAATTCTTTTCACATCCCCTTCCCTTCCTCTTCTCTCTCTACACCTCTTGGTCCATTTCCCCTTTGCAAACAATGTATCTCATTGCTTCCTGCTGTTTATTTTTTACTTTGCTCTTTGTTTGTATTTTGGTTTTCTTATATAAGAGAAACCATGTGATACTTCAGGTCCTTTTGCACACCTATATCCCTCTGGAAGATATCACACTCTGCTTCATACAATATTTATTTCTTTTTGTGTGAGTCGTCTTCGAGAAAGTCCGTGACAGTGGGGTTTGTCTGCATCTTGATCACCATTGCCTGTGTGACTCTCATTTGTCTCTTTTGCACAGTACAATTTATTTTATTTTTGGCTCATTTCATATCATTTTATTTTGTGGTCATGGGGAATGAACCCAGGGCTTGGCACCAGCTAAGCACTTGCTCTATGACTTAGATGTATTTCCAGCTCATTGAGAAAAATAATATTAATAATTATGTCGATTGGTTCAATAACTGTTTTCTAGCACTCATGGTTAAGGATGTGTGTCTGGTTCACATTTGTATTTCTGAAAGCGTAGGGTAGCGGTTTTGGCAGGTATATTTTTTCAAGAGCAAAATGTTGAACTGAAGTCTGACAGTAAAAATTACTCAATTCATTTAAATACATAAACAATAATACCTAACTCTAGGAATAAATATATTTCCAAATCAATATAGGAGGTATCATCTGACTAAATACAATCTTTGAAGGATTTCATAATTTTAAGTGGCTTGATTCATTAAAATGGTTTCTGTATCTTTTAAAATAATGTAATAAATGTTGCATTATTATACATTATGCCATATACAGACCTTTTATGATACAAAGTATACAAAATATATTACATTATTTTAAAAGATATCTATGATCACCTCCTTAAATGTCATGTGAACTCTTTACAATAAACACAATAAAGTAAAATTACATTTAAGAAATAATCACAGAGATCATGATAACAATTTAACAGCAAATATATAATATTTTTTACAGATATAGAAAGGCCCTCCCAAATGTTCAGGAAGGGAGGCCCTAGAGCAGATCCAGGGTTTCTGAAATTCAAGGAAACCCCACTCTACTTACCAAAGCAAATATTTGCTTGTGCATATTTATAAAGATATCTAGAAATACATGAAGCACAAAGATTTGCACTGTTTTCTGAAGCCGAATCACTAAACACTATGTTTTTCATTTCTTTCACCCTTTCCTTTTTCTGTTCTATAAAAGTGCAATTTATATGGGCAGATGGCTCCTTTCTATAATCTTTTGTATTATCACTACTTATACTTTAAAGCCAACAACATTATTTTTATATATTGCTCATTGCCAATAATTGGGCCTAAATATCCTAGGGGCTTTGAGACAAGCCTGTCATCTGAGTCATACTCCTCAATCCTGGAGGCTGTTCCTGCCAATTTCAGTTCTATTTCCCCTTGGTGCTTTTCAACCTGAAATCTGCTCTCTTAGCTCATCTGAGCACACCAAAATGACAAATGGCATGAAATCTCCCGAGCAGGTGGGTCCTAACAAGATTTCAGACCCCATTCCAGCCACCAAGGGCGTTAAGATGAGGTTCGGATACACAGTTCATCCTCTGGGTCCTTTCATCCAACTCCAGCCTTGGAACCCTGTGTGATTCCTTCACCTCTATTCACTTCACAGGATTGGGTGCAGCGCTAATCATAATACAGGATTTTGCTTAGAAGTCTGATCAGCTTTAAAGTTTTCTCCCGCTCAGCACAGACCATACACTTAGCGCTATAGGATGACAGGATAAAGGGATTCTTTGCCCTGTACACTCTAGGAATTAATTGCATCAACTAAAATAGCCATTCTAAGCAGAAAGGAAACATTCGTGGCATCACCTTGGAATATATCATTTCAAGATGGCCTCCAGCTCTTTGTGATGGGGAGAAACCATATCCTTACTCATAAATCCTAGCTATAGTTAGTACAAGGATACTTTAAACCTAGAAGATTAAATGTTTATTTAAAGTTTTTCTAAAAATTTTAAGTAAAGAGAATGTAACAAATTAAAGAAAGTTGTGGCTATGTAAAGATTTAGAAAATAGCCACATTGTAAACACTTACATTATGGCATACTGAAAAACAATTTTTTTTTTTTGTACTGGGGATTGAACTCGGGTCCTTGTGCTTGCAAGGCAGGCCACCGAGCCACTGAGCTAAATCCCCAGCCCAGCATACTGAAATTTAAAGATAGCAGATGCCTCTCAATTTCACATCAAATCATTTTATTCTTCTGATATATGTCAAATACAGGTGTATTTATATACTATGATTTGGATATGCATAGGCATAGGCAAAGAAGAAGACTAATGTACATATACTGAAAGAAAGGATTATTATAAAAAGCAAGGGAGGTGTGCTTTTCCACATCTAGTCCATCAGGTGCTCTTCTTGATAAAAAATAAGACCATTGGGTCTACAAAGCACCAACTAATTGCTCTCTGAGATCACAGAAGTGACACAGCTATGACTTCTTCCAAAGAAAAAATTCTTAATGGCATAATAAAGCAGAAGCAGTCCTCTCAACTACTAGGAGCATTTTGAGGGAAGAGAGATTCAGGGACAGGACAGTCAATGTCCCAATCTGTGATTACAAGAGAAATTTAAAATGCATAGAAAATTTCAAAGAATTAACCAAATCCAGAATTTATTTATGGACTCACAGAAATATTTTTCCTATCCATGAGTACTAAAAATGTTATGCCCTGTTCCAACTTTATATGATAACATTTTCAGGTATCACACTTTTAGAAAAGAACTATATGCAGCCTTATCCTTAGGAACCAGTCAAATGACAGAAATTATGGTATAATCAAATTCTCTTAACTGGCTACACTTAATTGCCTAGCCAGAATAATCAAAGCTCCTTGATCTTCTGTAAAACCCACTGATCAATAGCTACAGTTTGTTTTAATCAATCATGGCTAAAAAGTTACATATTCCATGCCTTACTTTGGTGTATCCTATACATGAGATGTATGATCAGCAAGAATGTATTATCAAAGTATTTTAATGCTGTTTTCCTTTCACATTGTAATTTTGATTTTAATTAAATATTTCATAAGCTTAAGAAATATTTTTCTATGAGAAGAAATAGTGGCTTTTTGTATGACATATAAATTCACTGCTTTGGAAACATCAAAAAAGAGAGGACCGCTTTGTCTTGAAGATTTTTTAAGTGTTGAAAGCTAACAATGGGAAAATTATATGAATGTAAAAGGAATCTGATCTTAGACTGAATCATAAATAACTCTGTTTATGCTTTACAAAAACAAAGGGGAAAAAAAAGAAAGGAGAAAGTTAGAAAAAAGTCAAGAAACAAACTAGAAACTATAGATATATTCTGATAGCTGGGGTTAACAAATGATAGAAAACTTCAAATCTCATTAGATAGACCTTAACTTTACATTGAAAAATTAGTAAGAAAGTGCTTATTAATCAACTTGAAGTTAGCATAAAATATTTAAGGTATGAATTTTTTTGTTTTAACAATTTACTGCTTTGTTAGATTTAAAAGCATTTGAATACCAGTTCTAATTGCATTAGAATCTTTTGGAAGGAATAAGAGTTCTCAAGAAAATGATAGCCACCATGACACAGATGTCTGTTTGCTATGAAAAGCTACATGGCACTTACAAAAGATACAAAAGATAACACAAAGAACCAATTTATCCCATTAAGTGCAGGAACTGAGATAGAATACCAATATTTGAAATAAATAATACACACATGTGTAAATACCAAATAGTTTCTCTGGTGTGAAAAACTAAAAGTGTAAATGAGATCCAAATTATATAACTGACAATGTGAAATAGGAAGCAAAGGGCTAAAGATGTAGGGGAATTGGGAAGGGTGGGGGAAAAGAAAAAAATCTGTGAAAAGGAAAACATTAAACAAAGTCTTTGTAAAAAACAGTGGCGAGAGGGGGTGAAGGGAGGGCAGGAGTTTGGGGAAAAATGAGAACCAAGACCTGTCATGTAAAGGTACAAGATCCCAATGATGAATGTAACTGTACTGTATACTTTAAAAGTACCAATAAACTCAATAAAAAAAAGAAATTCCTGAAGATGGGAAATAGAATATACTGTGTGTGGTTTTTGTGGTTTATTGTATTTAACCACATACAGTCAACTGTTTGGCATTCTCATTACAAAATATGAATGTGGCCATTAATTTTTTTTTATAAAGAACCATTCTGAGTATCTTAAGAAGTAAGTGTGTCTGAGCCTGTCAGATGTACCCAAATGGGTTCTCCATTTCTATGATTGCATAGTCTTGATGACTTTGTCAGATCCCCTGGCACAAACAGTGAACATATGACCAAGTTTTCTGCGGTAGATTAGAGTTGGAACTGTGCCTGGCCCATGAGAGTCTTCGGTCCAGGACTTTCTATGCTGTTTTTCACAATCCTCACTTAAAACCAGTGAAGTCAACTTGCTGGGATAACACAGCATGAACACCTATGATGCACTCTTTCTTGAGAAAGAAGAAACTTCTGTCTTGTTGAGTCATGAGATTTTGCATCTCTTTTTTAAAACAGCTAGCATGACTCTAATTCAGGCCTTTTCTGATTATCATAGACAAATTTGGTCTGTTCCCAGCATAGACTTGCACTCTTTATAAAACTGTGATTTAATGAAGAGTATTTCTGAGTAGGACAGCTATGTGTTACAGAAGCACAAGAAGATGGCATAGTGACTGCACACATAGCAGTTTTCTAGAGACTCGAGTGATAATTCTAAAGTCCTATTCTTAGGCACAAACTTCTCTAGGAAAAAATTGGAAGCCACATTTAGGATCAGGAGAAATTAGTACATCAAAGAACGTGATCTCTACTTGTCATTTCACTGGTGTTTGATCATTTGCTTGAAGTATGACTGTTAGATTTTTCCATATTAAAGAGATGGTCCTCATCTTGTAACTAAAAATTTAAGGGTATATGGGTGGAAGAGAATACCAAAGGACTGTAAATAACCTATACTTCAACCATCCTTTGCTACCTTGTTTTAGTATTCATTAATAATTCTTACCTGAATTAATCATCACTGCTGTGCATGTGAAGTATGTTGTTTACCTTGTCTATAAAGTATTAACTGGCATTCTGCTGTAAGAGTTTTCCTTGACATTCATTTAAACTTTTAGACTACATATTGGCTCATGGATTTTTAACTAAATTATCATCTTTTCTCCTCTTCAATTGTATGCACAAACTTTCCTGAATTGAGCCACTTGAAACAACTTCAGGTGGGTGTCTCTGCTGTTCTGCAAGATAACTGTCAGCTTTGAGCATCTCATACTTTATGGGAAGGAAGATATTCCGAGTTCAAGTTGTGCTTTCTTAACACAGTCACAGAGTTAAGTATTTCTCTGAAGAGCACTGGTTCCTTTTCCTGGAAAGTAGTA
The DNA here is from genome assembly GCF_012274545.1 of Fukomys damarensis. NCBI lineage: Eukaryota > Metazoa > Chordata > Mammalia > Rodentia > Bathyergidae > Fukomys > Fukomys damarensis. The sequence continues at coordinate 10,361,674 of NW_022900939.1, read as the reverse complement.
TTTAGAAACTACTTTGCCATAGTTATGCTAATGGAAACTGCATTTCACTGATTTTAGGATATATTCTTACACAAAGCCAAGGGAAAAATGGATATTTAAAAAGATCATCAGTTCTGCTAATTCGTGGGTTGTTTCTCTTCTTCCTCCATTTCTGACATCCATTTCTCCTTCTCTGAAACTACAACATTAATGTTTCTAATGTCTATAAGATATATTAGAATAACTATACTAATATCAAAATTATTATACTAATATTAGAATAATAGACTAAATTTACTAAAGTGTATTTGTTTTATCTTATATTTATTTTATATCATTTCAACTGTACGAAGACTACTGAGTTCATTCTTGAAATAGATTAAACATTCTGATATATATATTTAATGAAAAAGTTACTACTTTTTATTTAGGATTGTATAAAGTTATTTATAAAGTATTTATAAAAATTAATCTATAGGGTTTTGTCTTAACTTTATTAGACTCTTTAGCATCATTGTTACAGCTGCATCTTTACAATGAATTAGGAAGCTTTCTATCATTCCCTATATTCTGTAAAAATTTACGTGGGATGATTTGACATTTGAAGATTTTACAGAATTCTCCTGTGAAACCATCTGGGCCTGTTGCTTTGTGTAGAGTAGTTCTTCTGACAACATTTTCCATGCCTTTTATATTTAAAAAAATGGCCTCCTTCAGTAAAACATTTTCTCAAAAACACTGAAAATGGTACAAATTTTGCAAACCTCCTGATCTTTGCTTCTCATTTTTAAGTCTCATGACACTTGTATATGTAAAACAGCAAGTAGTGCACAGCACAGTAATTATGAGTTTATACACCATGCCGCAGTCTTCAGTGTGTTGAATTGTGATTGCGAACTACACAATAATTTACACACAATCATGTCAAAGAACTTACAGAACAGAGAATAACTAGAGGGCCAGCAGCAAAATATCAAGGCCGTGCCATCTGCCTGTGGGCAAAAATAAATTGTTCCTCCAGCCTCTGCTCCTCTTTAGGAAGTGTGAACATTCAAATGCGATATTTCTAAGCATCCTGGAAAGCTATACAAGAATATTTTGTTACACTAAATGAAAAATTGCACACTTATTTGATAGGGCATTTGGGAACGCTTTCATTAGAGTTGAAATGCATCTCCGCCAGTATTTTCTAACCTAAAATTTGTAATCTGATAATTACTCCAAATAAACTTTTATGCTAATCCTAGATATGAGAAGAGGGAAGAGGAAAAAAGCATTATTTTTGTCAGAACAAAGGGATGGAGCGTGTGGAGAGAAGAATGGACCAAAAGCATAATAACTCTGCTCTTCTGGAAGTATCTACAACACGAATCTTAGATAACACTGAAAAATACTGGAACATTCTATCAACTGTTTTGATTGAAATGATTGTCTTTTTTTGGGGTGGGGAAAAGGAATGACTGAATTCAATTCCTGACATGAAGAATTACGCTCTTTTTTTTTTTTTTTTTTTTTTTAATTAAGACAGGGTCACACTATGTAGTTGAGACTGACCTGGAACTCACTATGTAGCCCAGGTTGGTCTTGAACTCAAGGTCTTCCTGCTTCTGCCTCCTGAGTGCTGGGATTACAACCATACGGCACCACGCCTGGCTTGCTCTTGTCTTTTAATTGTTATATTTTTTTTCCACTGATGTGTGTGCATATTTGGATATGCATTTTCAAATCGATCTGTATATAGCATATGATCAAATTTAAACATTCTATTTGTACTCTACTGATGAGTATATTAAATGCGTGCGTAGATGTGTGTTCTGTACATATATGGTGTGTGTTAATTATCCAAACAAAGAGAAAGGAATGTATAGGGTAGAAGCCAATACTATTTGCTCTGAAGGAGTTTATACTCTGATAGACATGATAAAGTCTTATTATTGTGTGAGAATGAAATAAAAGAGGCAAATGAAGTTACAAATCTTTTGTTATGAAAACAATAGTTTTGGCATAAATCACGTATTGCGGTACTGGAGGGAAAAGAAAACAGAAGCAGCCTCACAGATAAATTCCTTTAAACTGAACTTGGGACAACAGCATATCACCATGGGGGGTGCACACGTCCTCAGGAGCAAGACCCTCATCTTCCCACCAGACCAATATCAGTTACCCAACCATACCAGCTAGGTGACTTTTCCAATTGAAACGAAAACCTCTCTCAGTTCATCTTTGGCTAAGACGAATGCTACTGACACTAAGGCGTTTTTTCTTCATTCCAGTAAAGGAGCTAACCCTGGTCCTACAGACTCACTTTTCCCTCAAGCTGGCCATGGGGAAGAGGATTCTCTTCGGACAGAGTCTGTGCTATTCGTGCTGCAGTGAGGACATCTATTGAGAGGATGTTGACAGAGGTTTTCTTTTCAAAGACATACCAAATACCGGGGGAAATGAGGCCATCGCTGTTGGAGAGAAAGTCACAATCATTCAGAAATCAAAACAGGCGATTGGAATTTGCAGGTTCTTTAATACGCAGAGCTACTTTTTCCTTTTAGCTTAATGAGGGGTTGCATATCCTTACAATTAGAGATAATTGCAGAGTGTAAAAACTGCATTGTGATTACAGAAACACCATATGAAGCTTGTGACAACAAGACAAAGACTTCATCCTCTGAACACCTTGGAACTCTGCAGCCTTTAAAAGAAAATTCTGCCTCTCTGAAGCTTTTTATTTTTATCCTGAGTTTCCCTTATTTCTAGCAAAAGTATATTAATGTCCTCAAGAATTGGCGCCGGAGTCACGATTTTTTTTCTCAAACATATTTAAATTTATAAACATGAAGGCTGCTCTCAGAAGTCACTTAGAAGTTGAACTTGTTCTAAAATCAGAATTCACCATGTTATGTCCCATTGTTTCTTCTAAAACCCTGTCAGAAATATCTTGCTAAAATATCATAGTGCTAAGTAATTCCAACCTCTTTCCCTTGAATATATTCAAGAAGATGGAAGAAGCTGGCATTTGATTCTATGAAATGTGACATGAAGCTATTTTGACCTGATCAACTACACACCTTCCATTTGTATATCAGAGCAAGAAAACAATATTAAGATGTCAAATCATCACTACAGTTTGATAAATAATCCATTGGGTGATTTTCCCTGAGACTACATAAAGGCTTGTGGACCTGACTTGACTGAGGAAAGCAATGGGAAAGAAGATGAAAAAAATGGTGAAGAAGTTCTTCTTTCTTTATTAAAGTTAGAAAAATCAAGTGGCAAACTCCTATTATAAATTCCTAAAAAACCATCAAAAGAATAAATGTTTGTTTGTTTGTTTTTGGTACCAGGGATCGAACTCAGGTCTTGGAGCTTGCAAGGCAGGCGGCAGCCCCACTGAGCTAAACCCCCGGCCCTCAAAAGAATAAATGCATATAAGTATAATCCTATGAGTGGAAAAAAAAATGTGTTCTCTTTCTTGAGTAGAAACTGTTCACTTAAAGGAAGAGAAAAGAAAAGCAAAGAAGGAAAATAGCTCTGCACAGAAGAAATCTTGAAACTGCTTGGGTCACTTGTGATCACTTACAAATCAGACCTGATTAGGCTGGCGCACGACAGAAGCACTCAGCATGTGTCTGTGAAACGAAACGGACTAAAACAAAAAAGAAAACCCTCCAAATGTGGGGAGTGTGAGTTGTAAAGGAAAAAGGATAATTCTCCAAAGATAGCTTTTATGAAAAAATATCAGCCAGTAAATAGACTCTTAGGTAATCAAAAATACCTGTCAGTCTCCATACAAAGAGGATTTAGAGGTGTCCTGTCCAACTTGTTACTCTGACCTCAAACTGTTCAAACGTGCTGGTGGAAGTGTGTCTAAATAAGAGACTGATATGGGTTTCATTTGTTAATGTTCTACAAAATGAATGTTAAAGTAAGCTTTACAAGCTGTAAACTCTGCAGGCTGGCAATTGACATGTTAGTGCACCAATTCAGTTCAACAAACATTACTGACCTCCTAGCACAATAGTACGCTGAGTATTAAGGGAGATTTACCTATGCAATTTAGCAAGTGTACTGTAAGGAGGTGAGATAGAATTCATGCAGCTTTGGTCTTGACACTTTATTCATACTGACAATAAATGCAAAATGAAATATTATATAGAATAACTTACAGCACTGTCATTTTCTTTGTGTAACATACTTCCAACATGTGCATCCACGGGATGTCTAGTATCCATTATTGAAGATTCAGGGATATGAGTTGGAAATATTTTTCTTGTTTCTTTCCTACATTAAATGAGTACATTTTATCTGCACTGCCTCAGCTATTCATGATGGACTTTTGTTATCTTTTATGAAAAATGTTTTGGGTTGTATGTTTTAGGTTGTGTGTTTTAGAATGTGATTTTTAACATCAGTTGATCAGTTTAACACAGCACAGTCTTCAAATTTAGCTTGATTTAAACTTCCACAAGCAATTTTTGAAGTCAGATTCCAAAATCTTTCATTATTATATAGGGTAGATTTTACAAGATGAAAAATTACAAAAAGGAGGATGTTGTTTACAAAATACATAAAACCGCTGCAACAACCAGGCTATTCACACAATGACAATTTTCTAATGGCTTTATACATTTAGGGTGGTGTGTCCATATTAAAGACAAATATAGCACAATGCTCTCCCTGTTAGTAAAGTGTATGGATCTGCACGATATATCTTATTTCAATGAGTGACTCTCATTTCTTGCTCAAATGTATTGGGCAGTTATGGCAGAGATAGAGGAAACCTGGGGATTCATATTTTTTGATCTTCTGCCTCTGCTAGACATCCTTACAGTTTCTGCACACACACCCTTTATTTCTCATAACTATTTTGTATGCCAGAGCATTCTGTCTAGCCAGATTTGTGACTGGAGCTGTCCCCAAAGCAGTGTCAGGAAAATTCTCACAAAGTGTCCTAGACCGTACCAAGATGAACCTATTTGGGATTCCAAAGAAAGAATCACTAAATTCTAGGGTGACAAGTCCAAAAAATGTATCAGGGGAACTTACAGAGATTCAGGACCTCCAGGTAGACAAAAGTGATATTTTACTCGTCTTTATCTATTAAATGTTTAAAGCATGTACGCCTTAAGTAACATTTTCAGTCTTCAGTGTTTGGGGCAACTAACAACTTTAGCAGGGCCTGATAAAGTTCAAGAGCCTGGTATTGTTTAAACTCTGCAGGAAGCTGGCCAAGTCACAGAGCAGCCTGAGGGTGACTTTGGGGGTTTCTTGGGGGCTAGGAGTTGGTTAGGACAAGGAACGAAAGTGCGTAAAACTGAGAAACTCTGCAGATATAGTTATATTGTTTTAATGACAACAACTGATTCAAAATGGCTAAAGATTTCTCCCAATTCACAAAGATATTTAAGGTTAATTTTGAAATGACAGCTCGTGTTTTTCACATTTTAGGAAATACCGACTTTCCACTCTGCTTGGCTTGATTAAGATCACAAGATACAATAGAAGACATAGAATTTTTATTTTAGTTGAACATAGAGGGTTTTCTTCATTTTATATATTCTTGCTGTCTTCAAGTTATAACAAAAAATATCAGATTACTCTTTATTGATACAACATTAGGATAAAAACAAAATATTTTTAATATTGCTTTATGTAATCTGAGCAATATACACACAATTCCACTTGGGGAAAGACCGTAACACATAATTTTAGGGCATGTTTATCATGGACTAATACGTATTTGTTTTGTTCTTTCTATGAAATGTGGATTGCCCTGGGTGGTGTAGGAGAAAGAAAAGCATCATTTGATTCAGCAAATATATATATTGAGTATCTACTTTATTTAACCTTCTGTTCCCAAGACAAAAGGAGAGGATATTAGCAAGAAGGATTTTCCCCCAACAGAAGAATACGTAGATGAAAAGAACTAAAAATATTTTCAAGAAATTACAATCTTGTCATGAAAAACAACGCAAATGAGAAACTTCAAGAAAATGTAGCCTTAATATGATTAGAGGTTGAGTTTTAAAAAAAGCAAAGTTATCCTTTTAGAAATGATCAGTCCGGTCTTCAGTAAGTCATATAGATTAAAAATTCTGAAGGGGTGTATAATTCTTAAAATTAGACATTTTATAAATTTGTATATATATGATATTTCACTAATCTATATCTATTAAAAGTTTAAAGCATTTATGCATTAAGTAACATTTTATGTAATTATATATATATATATATAAATATATATATATATATCTCATTAGCCATTTTGAAGCAGTTGTAATACACTCTGCTGCTGTTTGTCACCATCCAGCATATAAGCATACAAGAGGAAATAGATACGTAGACCTTCCTGACTAGAGAGTGGACCAAGAGATGAAAGGAGGGAAAGGGAAAGGAGGAAAAAGGAGGAAAAGGGGAAGTGAGAAGTATTACGTGTACACATTAACACTACACAAAGAATGTAAACCTTACATACATAAGAATGTGAACCTTACATATAAACCTTACATACATACATATATCTACAAAAGATATATCTATGTAAATTCTTCCTGTAGCTACATTAAAAGTATCTTTTCTTTGTCTTACATTCAATAGCAAATTCAATTTTCATTTGTAACTCTCAAAATTTTTTAGGGACAAAACTCTTGTACCCATGATTCTTTCTTATTTTCATAATGTGGCTATAGATAGAGAGAAATTTTGTGTTTATGACTAAAAGAGAATACCCCTGAGAGACTGTCTTGCATAATTCTCTATGAAGCGAAGGCAAAACCAAATTCACATCAATTTGAGGTTACCTGCCAGTTGGTCCTCCATCTAATTTGTACACATAGTAGGTATGTGTATTTGTGGGCATTAATTTTCTCCAAAAATATATGATATAAGTGGCCTTTACTGTGTGAGTTTCTCTTACAAAAACTTAGGGGCTAATTATTTTTGAATTGTGTGCTAGTGTACAATATGCTAAGAGATCGCAGGCACTAATAAAATGAATAAAGTTTTAGCATTGGTCCAATCCAATCCTCAACAAACGTTTACCCTTCAATGGCTGATTTACAGCTATTGGCATTGGTTTTTCCATTATAGTAAAAAGGATGTTACCTCACACAGTTTTAAGGTAATTAGCAAGATAAATGAAAACTACAGCATTCCACAATTCAAAGGCTCACCATTTATAAACTATGTATAAGATAAATGGCGATGCTTCACTCTGTGAAAATCAGTGAGCTCTAGTAAACTGGGCAAAGGCCTTATCTTGAAGTCACTAAGCAAATAGTCACTCACAATCTGAAATATTCAGCAATATTAAGGTAACAAAAGTAAAGTGGGTTCAACGTCCTTTGCATACAGAAATACCATTTATTTACTACAGCTGCAAGACTGTATTCCAGTCTTGAACTTTACATGCCTGGAGCAATACTATGCTCACAGAAAGAACTCAATATCAATATGGTGAATACATAAAAACTAGGTTAATCCCTATGTTTGGTATAATAGTAACTCTTTGAAAATCTTTATCTCTCAGTAATGGTTTTCTATAAGTGTATGTATAAGAAGTGGGATCTAGGACACAGATCCTTTGGTCCCTAAGGAAAAATAAGCTATTATGAATTTTTATTATGAGGATATATTAGTGGAAAACACACAGCATTAAAAACCATGAAGTAATTCGTAAGTGTGTGTTCAGTGCACATAAAAAACAAATAAACAAACAAACAAACAAACAAAGAATTGCATTCCTGCCAAATACAGATGTGATGTGGACATTAAGATAGGTTTGTAGAACTCAGAAAACATCAAAAGAAGCAATGAAATCTGTTAATTGGTCCTATTTCTATTTGGTGAGAAATTTATAAGAAGTATATTTTCTGAAATGTCCACATTAGCTTGCTATTCCCTTATTGCCAGTCATCTCTTAGGTGCATTCTATCCATTTAAGCTGTTCTTTCTGAGAATGGGACCCTCTCCATGGACCCATTTCTACAAAAGTCTTGCCTCACATTCACACCTGCAGTTCCCGGTAGGTTTTACATATAAAGAAGCAATTAACTTCAACACCTTTTCTCCGTTGGAAAATCCCGGGTATGGTGAAATAAGTGGGTATTACAGAAATAATGCGGCTTCTCCAAGCGTCACCCAGTGACAGAACTCGCTGTGTCTTTAGCACAGGTCTCCTTCTGTCCATATTTCCCGCTTACATCACCCATACTTCAATGATTAGTTCCAGAGAGGAAACTGCTTCTCTCCAGAAAATCTATTACTTCAAAATTCCTTAATCACATCGACCAGGTAAATGAAGTTAATATATCAGTGTTATCAAAATTATATCAAAAAGTCTTGAAAACTATTCCTTTCACCATTTATGTGTTCTTGGCAAACCAGGTCCAAAGTAAAACAAAAGCATCAGCTCCGTCTGCTTCCAGGTATATTTCTGATTAGCAACATCCTACCTCCTTTATTAAAGCTGAATAATCTTCAAGTCAATTATTAGCTTACAAAGATTGTGGGAAAAGCCCAGAATCTATGTTCATACTGTTGAAGATGTGCTAATCAGTTTCATTCATAGAATCATAGGATTGGGAGGGACCTAAAAAATAAAACTCATACATTCCAATTCTATCAGGTTCTGGAGTCTTAGAGATTTGGGACCCAGTGCAAGCCTTAAAACCCTCTGTCCTTTAACTTGTGCATGTAAATAATCTTAACCTTCAGTCTCTTTATGAAATTAAGATTTCTTGATATACTGGACAATGGAAATGATTGGTAGTTCACAGAGTTGTAAAGTGGCTGGTTCCTTCTCTCTTATTCAGTTTAAAAGTTGACAATCCTGGATTTAGCCCCCAATTTCCTTCTTTAATTTAGTCTTCCTGACAGTCTTTCTCACATAGCACCCAACTCCTGACCACTGGTTTTGTTTATAGACCCCTTGTTTAGCATCAGTGTTAGTCAGTTTTCTATGACTGGGACAACATGCCTGCAACAAACGATTTGAAAGAGAGAAGATTTATTTTTTCTTATGGATTCAGATCAGTGCTTCCAAGATCACTCGACTCCATTTCTTTCTAGCCCTGCAGTGAGGCTGAATCTGAGGGAAGGGAGCATTTAGTAGAGCAAAATGCTTATGCTATGACAGCCAAGAAAGAGGTGGGGGGATAAAAAATATAACTTCCAAAGTCATGATTACAGTGGCTTAATTCTTCCAAGCATGCTATAGCTTCACAAGTTTCCACCACAGCCCAGTAGCACCCACAGCTGGAGACAAAGCTTCCAACAAATTCACCTTTTATAGACATCCCAGATCCAAAAAATAACTTTCTTTCCCTAGCCCCCAAAGACATCATGATGCAAAATATACTCAGTCCATCTCCAAGAGTCTCTAGACACTTCAAAGTTCCCAAATTGCTCAAAAGCCAGAGATGAAAGCTTACTCTGTACCTGAGGGCAAACTCTTAGCTGTGAGCCCATGGGAAAATGAAAACAGCACATTGCATACTTTCAGTGTGAAATCACACAATGAAATATTCCTATTCTAGAATGGAGGAATGAGGGCTAAGAAAGGAGAGATGAGACAAAGCAAGACAGAAGCCACCAAGAGCAAATGTTCCATCCTGTAGCTTTATGTTGGCAGGCAGGATACACAGTGATATGATAGGAGCTCTAACATACTAGGGAAACCATGCCCCAACCCCTCACTGGCTGCAGGCCACCTTGCAGTTTCTTTGCACTGGCTCTTCTTGGTGGCAGTGCCCTGCCTTGGCAGATAGTTCCCATTTCTGACTTCTCAGTTTCTCATTACAACTCCAGCTTCACACACTAACCTCACAGGGGCTGCCCGCCAGGACTCGGATCCTGTCACATATGGCCTGGAATCCCTGGAAGTCGTCCTTTGAAATCACATTGGAAGCCTCCCTAATTCTTACATCCTGCTTGCCCATAAAACCAGCACTAGGTAGACAATGTCAAAGTCTCCCCCAACAGGAGCAGTAACTGGGCCCACTTGGACCAAGGCAAGAGCAGCCTCCAAGAGCCTGCACAGCTACATATGGTGAAATGGATTCGGGGACACCAATTTCAGAGGTAGCCCTGTAGAAAAAGGGCACCCCAGGGCTCTCCTCTTAAAGTACATTCTTTCAAAAGAATTTATATGTTTGCACACTGAAGCCCATGATGGGTGAGGTCTCTCTCACTTCTGAGATGACCTCTTATTCCTATGCAAAGTACTTGGCTTCTTTTCATTACCATTAATCTCTTCAGCCACACACCCACTTCTTTTCTGGGCAGACTGCAGGTTTTTTTTATATCTGTCACTTGCATGTTTTGCTCCTTTTTCTCACTGTAAATCTGTTTAAAAGCAGCCAGCAACACCCATGCCACGGCCTACATTCTGTGCTGTCTTGAAATTTGCTCTGCCACGTGAACTAGTCCATGATATTTAAACTTAGCCTCCTGCAAAATCTCAGGACATAGAGAAAAGATAGGCAAGTTCTTTACCAAAATGTAACATCAGTGTTTTCTATAGTCCAATTCCCAATACAGTCTTTGTTCTCATATGAAACCTCATGAGCAAATTCTTTTCTGTGGACATTTCTGCCTCTGTTTTGCTCTTCTAAGCTGCAACCACAACGGCCTATCTCACATTTACAATCATACCCAAATTCCTCCAACTAAATAATTCTAAAACTTCTTCTGATCTATATCGTCAGGCAGAGTCACAGCAATGGCCCTACTTCTTGGCCCCTATTTTCCGTGTTAGCTTTTCATCAGTGTGACAAAATGCTGGAGAAAATCAACTTTAAGAGGGAAAGGTTTATTTTGGCTCATGGTTTCAGAGGGTTCCGTTCATGATATCTTCATGTCATCATTTCTGAACCTGTGGTGAGACAGAACGCGCCAATGGGAAGCATGGGAGAGAATGCAGCCACTGTCCTCAAGGCCACCAAGGAGCAAAGAGAGCAAGAGGAATAGGGCACAGGGCTGGGGACAAGATATAACCTTCAGATACAAGCCCATGACCTGCTGCTTCCCACCAGGGTCCTGGTTCTTTCACCACCTCCAAGTAACACCTCTCTCTGGGGGCCAACCCATCAACACACAAGCCTTGGGGGAACGTTCTGGGGCCAAACTAAGACTGAACACCTCCTTCTACAAAGTCCTAAACTTGGCAAGGTCTGAGTTTCTGTGAATCCTTCAAAGCAGGCATGATATTGGGAGAAAACTTCACAGAAAACAAATATTAACAAATGGGTCCTGTGAAGTAATTGGTGGATAAAGTGATTAATAAAAGTCACCAATACAAAGGGATCTACAAATGCAATGTCAAGACTCTAAAATCTGACAATGAGTTCAATTTGAACAACGTGTGCTTTAGTTTTTACCTCTTTAAAGACATGTAGAATTAGAAAAACTACTGTCAGACCAAGAGTCTTGGGGAAGTTTGATCAGAGAAATACAGCCACTGCTAAAATATGCAGCATTTATGTTTTAGATGAAGAGAAAAATCCATCTCTTCAATGGTTTAAACTACTCAATAATATTCCCATTAAAACTTATCTGCCACTGCTTGATGCTTTCTAGTAACAAGAGAATTATGCTCTCATAATGTAGTCTCATTAATTTATAGACTGCTCAGATTCAGAAAAGAATGCCCCTGTGTTATCAGAAATCAGTGTCTGGGAAGCAGGCACTGAGGTTGCTTTAACTTCCCAAAAGACACAGATCAATTCAGATAGTCATTCCTTAATAAACTCCTCAACAAAATGAAGACGGCTTTGAAATATTCCGTGATTTTCCTCCTCTCTGGTTAATTAACTCCACTTTAGTCAACTTTAATCATGTATTATGTTTGTTTTCCTATTCGTGGACACTTTGAGCAATTTTGGTGCTGACATAAAGAATCAGTATGTAGTGGTGCTATCAAACAAAAGCATCTCATTTTTGTAACTCTGAACCCACAAAGTATTTTCATATCTGTGAACTAATGGAATAGCATCTTGGATGCATGCTCCTTTACATACTGGTTTATGGGGCCTTTGTTCAGAATACATCTGTGCACTTCTGCAATAAACTTTCTACACTTCTATAGCAAGGAGAGCGTGCAATTATTCCCTCCATGCTGAAGAGGTAAACCGTGTTGAAAAATATCCAAATCCATGAGAGGCTACTCTTATGTGTAGCTAGCTCTAACAGGAAACATTCATGAGTGTATTCACTGATTTATCTCAGAGAAGTTGCACTTTGAGATCACAAACAGTTCCTTGTGGTAGGCAGCCTCTAATGCTGGCAGGACCTGTGCCTACCTCACTGGGCATGTTAACCTTCCAGAATAAGTCAGCATAGTAACTTAGAAAGTATTTTGCAGATATGAATAAAGGTAAGGGCTTTGAAACTGGCAGGCTGGACTGGATTGTCTAGGTAGGCACAAAGTAATCAAATGAGCCCTTTAAAAGCAGAAGAGAAAAGCAATATATATATAAAGCAGAGCTTGGAGATTGAAGGAGGAGCTGAGATTTAAAGCATGAGAGACTTGGGCTGCTGATGTTGGCTTTAGGATGAGCCAAGAAATATGAATGTCTTCCAGAAGATAAAAAATCCTCAGCTGACACACAGGGGATTTCAGTCCTGCAACTAAAAGGAAGAGAATTTTGCCAACAACCCTAATTACCAAGTAATGATCCTCCCACAGATTCCCTAGAAGAGGATGCACCCCCCACAGCAACATCTGGATTTTAGCCCAGTGAGACCTCCCTTGCTTTTCTAGCGCACAGTATTTTAAGGTAACCAACATGCTTATTTAAAGTCACTATGTTTGTGATATTTAGCTACACCAACAATGGGAGTTTAATACAATCTATAAGATTGCATCAGTGTGGGACATAATTTTCTAGGCTGAGGATTCTTCTTACACTAGACCCACATTTTCAGAATCCTATACTTTGTGCTATTGAATACGAATACTTCATCTCATCCTTCATGCTTCTTAGAGATAAACATGAGGCTCCATTGAGTGCAACAGATTCAAAGTTTGGGAATACTTTTAGCTATTAGATGCATTCAAAACTCATTTAATAAATTATAAAGGAATTTTATTTTGGTTGGAGGGAAAAGTAGATATGTAATTCATCATTTAAGAATAATAATTTCTTTTTTTTTTTGCCTCTCCTATTTTTTTTTACTTTCTCCTTTCCATTTCCTCCTTTTCTTATGCACCACAGCATTCTGTACAAACCTCTCTCATTTTAGAGTACAGATAAAGTACCATTTTCTTGAAAATGTATTTCATTGTTTAAAGAGAATATGTTTTTCTTCTCAGAAAAAAATGTTTGACATTTCCTTTCCCCTGTTCTAACATTGAATAAGTTATTTAACCACAGGTATTACCTTTGCAGAATTGCACCATCAATGTTTACAATTCATCTGGAGATATTTACAATAAGGAAGGAAGTTGCTATTGAATAATAAAAACCCTGAACTCTACGATTCCTTACTGCTATTGTAATAAGATTGTTCTTGGCAGCTCCTCAGTTCTCTTGTCAAGATCAATTTAAATATGCTTCTGATAAAGAATATGACTCATTATCAAATGCACGCTCCAATGCTAGAGCCCCCTTTCCACTTGCCTTCTGTGCTTGTTTAAAATATCCTTTGTTAATAAATGTATACTCTATTTTAGAAAGTCAGCCATCACAGATAACTTTTGTAAGACGCAGAGACAAAATAGCCAAGAGCCAAAGCAGTTAGAGGCAGCAGTGTATTTGAAATACTGCTAATTGATATAGGAGAAGTGAATTCCATACCTTTAAATGCTATACGCCCTCTCTGATTTCCAGTATTTAGAAAGCATTGTTATATTTACCTCAGTTAAAAAGGTTTATCGTATGTTTACTTATTTCTATGCATTGAGCTACAACATAATCGTCATTGCAAGCAGAACGATGTTGTCCTCTATTCCCTGTTTCATTTTTCTCAGCAACCAATAGTCAGGGTGTGAGGCTATGGTAGTCCTTGCTGTTGTTCACTCAGTGTTTCTAGTCACCCTTCCAGGCATCTGGTCGGATGGCACGATCCAAATCCTTTGAAGTTAAATGTGGCAGTGTATATTGCTTTGTCTGATAACGTGTGAGCAGAAACTACACTTGTCACTTCTGAGCAAAAGGATTTAACAGTGTGCGATTTTCTACATTTCTGTTTATCTCCCTCAGCAACCATGACAGCACAGAGATGAAATCTCTATAATCCCTGGAGCCCTAGATGAAGTGACATTGAGCAGAGCCGATCCACGGTGCCCACATGATGTCAGTCACACAAGACTCAATTATTTTTAAGTCACTAATTGCTGGAGTTGTTTCTTACTAAATGAGTCTATTTGGATTCATGAAGAAATTAATACCTAAATAAAGAATCTGCCATAGCAAAAGCTAAAATAAACAACCTTGGCTTCATAGACATTAAGAGTGAGAATATTGTTCGAGACAAGAAATATGGAAATGCGTTTTATAGAATGCTGAAACATTTTGAGAAGGTGTTCCATCATATGTTGCCAGACACAGAACCAATGAACTATTATATTTTAGGAGAAAATTTAAATATAGAGCATTCATTCTCTAGTTTGTATTTAGCTATATGGTATGGGAAATAAAAAATGAGTTTAGAAAATAATTAGCTAGCTTATAATTACTAATTAAAATGAATGAAGACATCCCATGATTTCAGGGAATTGCAGCCTGATATATAATAAGATGGCTAGGGGCTAAGTTCCTTATTACTCACATTTTTGGAAAGGATCCAAATGCAAGTGTGATCATTACACACACTGTTAAAGCTGCCTCGTAATCTGTTTCATTCAAACACTTTGTTGATGGAATAGTAAGATACAACGTCTGTGGCTCTACAGAAACTCAATAGGCTGTAGAAGCCCATATTTCAGTTTAGAAAGAGAAGTAATAGAGAACAAAAGAAATGTAGCAAACGCTAAGAAATGAGCCTCATAAAGATGTAACGGAGTAACAAGACACAGCAATTACGAGAGTCAGACAAGGAGTTAATTAAGCTTTTGAGACTGAAAGCCTGAAATTTTTCAAAATCTGGGCAAAATTTTGTTGTAGCAGTGGCTCATACTTCCCAGTAAATCATTTTCTCCAAGGTGTGCTTGGATGTGCCAAGGAGGACGATGAAAAAACAAGCAGCAAGGATGTGGAAGGAACTCCAAAAATATGAAGACAAAACTAAACAAAACATCAAAGCACTTGATATAAAATGGAAAATCAACAAAAACAGATTTCTTAAAAGCTGACATACAAATGGCCCCCAGGCACATAAAAAATACTATCATTTCTTATCAAGAGACACAGTTCCAAGCTAAAAGGACACCCACCCCACTCCCATAAGGATGGCTTTTATCAACACTACAGGTAACATGTGCTGGAGAGGACAGGGAGAAAAAAAAATCTTTCCATACCGTTGGAGGATATGTAAACAATATATCCATTACAGAAAACCCTATGAGTTCCTCAAAAAATTAAAAATAGAACCACTATATTATGTACTAGAAGTAGTAATCCCGCTGCTGGGTACATATCCAGGGCAGATTAAATATGGCAAAGTGACATCCACACTACCATTTATTATGGCCTTAGTTACAATAGCCAAAGGGTGGAAACAACCTAAATGTCCATCAACTGATGAAGGATGCAGAAAAGGCAATAGCCCTCATCGTGAAGCAAATCAAGTGCTATCACCTGTGAGCATGTGGTTAGAACTGGAAATCACTGTGTTAAGGGCAATCAACCAGACACACAAATAAGTACCACTTGACCTCACTTACATGTAAAATCAAGAAGGAGTGGTGGAGATGAGAGGTTACACGAGATATTTAGAGTACAAGTTTGGGTTAGACCAACATCCTTAAAGATGAGATTATCACTTTCTAGCTGCATCACTACAGTAAAAATTATCAACCACTGCTATCATTGGTTGTCTTTTTTTTTTTAATCATTGTTTTTCTTATTTCCAAATTGGAGATAATTTTGTATTTTCTGAACTTCTGCTTTATGCCAGGCATTTTTATAGGCACCAGAATATAAAGATGGATAAAACTCGTGGCAAAACAAAAATGGAAATATAGTAACAGAAGCATAATAGAAGTAATTTCTTAATATTCTGCCTAAAAAATTCCACAGTCAAAAGTAATTTTACTGCTCTCCAAAGAAGGCTTATTTAAATGCAGAAAGATTCTAACCTTTATTGTTAATGGTATTGATATGACCTGCTAACCGGTGATTTTGAAAAAAGTCAAACTGTAAGTTGTTTTTTCTTTAATCAATATAAACGCCAAGAACTAGGCTGAAGTGAGTTTTCAGTAAAATCTTGTTTGCTTTGGCATTCAGTACAGATGCTACATTCATCACAAGCCTCCTGGGGAAGAGACTACCTTCCACTCAGAAGGCAGAAATCCTTATTTCCCTCCTCCATAAGATATCTGTGTGGTACATCACAGACTCTCGCCTGTACTTGTGCCAAATAATCCTAGCCCAGCCAGAAACAAGAAAACTCCACAAATAACAAAAGGGAACGAAAACAATTAAGGTATGAAAAATATGAACGTTCACTAGTGATGAAGAAAGAAATCAACAATTGAAGGGTCTAGACATCTATCAGCTTTGTAAATATATAAAATGATGACCCAAGGTTTCATACATTCTCCATAAAACTCTGCAGGTAGGGATGTGAAACACTCCACATGTATATGCCTCCTACCTTAGCATTTCCTTGTGGTGCCTTCATTTTACCAAAACAGTGAAGGCCACTCACAAAGAGTGGCGAACAGGTTCCTGGAAATGTTTCAACAACAAAAATTTTTATACGCTCTATTTTTAATACTACAGTTTTGGATAAGTAAGTCACAATCGAGGTCTACCAGGGGATATCCTATAAACTTTTAAAATGCTACATGTACATATACTTTCATGCAAATGAAAAATATTTACAATAAATAGTTCCGTTAAAAATAGTCACACCCCATATAAAAAGTATCCAGACCTGTAGGCACCAGTATGAAATGATACTCATGCTTCACAGGAGATTTTTCTGGGTGTTTAGATCCATAAGATGATTATATCTATTTTTTTCTTTTTTCTTTTTTCTGGGTTTTTATTTATTTATTTTTTGTTTGTTTGTTTGTTTTTGTTTTTTGAGACAGGGTCTCACTGTGTAGTTGAGACTGACCTGGAACTCCCTATGTAGCGCAGGCTGTTCTCCAACTCACAGCGATCCTCCTACCTTAGCCTCTCGAGTGCTGGGATTACAGACGTGCACCACCATGCCTGACCTATATCTATCTTTTTCTGACACTACTAAAATGAGCTCATCGTTATGTAACACAAAATGAACCGATCAAATGAGAAGACTTAGATAACAACTATGACTGATCGCTGTAATATAGGAAGCACAATATCTTCATCTACTTCACTGCTGTGAGAAAATGTATATATACTTCTTCCTCATCAAATTTGTTTTATCAATAAAAACTAGAAAAGTAATGCTAAGTTGCCAAGATGAGAACTGGTATAAAAAAGAAATACTAGATACTACTACAAGAAAAAAATGTGAGCTCTGTACCTGCTAACTTACAAATTAAAAGATCTCAGCCATTTTCTCTTCGGAATCATCCTTTAGATGGATGGCTTTTCTAACATGTTATTAAAACCTCTCTAGGCACTCACAAATGGAGTAATAGCAAATGCCATATTGATTAAAATGTAATTTCTATTATTACAGCTAAATGCTGTTTTTGCCTGTAAGTGGGAAGCAGTTAGGACATCCTTTTGACATATTATAGCGCACTTCAGTGTTCGTCACAAAATGTGGTTTCTGCTGAATTACTGGGAGGAGAACTCTGTGCATCAAATCACTACGTATTCATTTTTGTAAAGAGGATCTTGTCTCAAAGGGGCAAAACCTTTTCATTTATTTGCAGCACTTTCTTCTCACGGAATCAATATAAACGTTTTTTTCCTTGTAAGCAAACCCATAGCATATATTGCTTAAAATATTGTTTAGAAGTTTAAAAGTGAAATATAGTAAAGTTATTTTTTTAAAGATTATAAATCAAGCATTAAAATTGCTTTCTTTTCTATTTCACTTTCCAAATTTTACAGTGTTTTAAACCAATGTGCATGTTTAAAAAGAAAAGAGGACTTCCAGATGGTATGTAAGGGATAGGGTATAACCTTCCTTTTTAATCTACTGCGCACGCACACAAACACACACACACACACACACACACACACACACACGCACACACACACAGTCTCCAGGGTCAAGTAATCTAATTTCAGAGAGTAAAACAATAACATACCATGTACTCTGCTTTTTAAAAGTCACACAAAAATTTTTTAAATGGTGAAAATAAAACAATGTAGTGCTACTATAAGTTGTGCCTCAACTATACAGTTGGAAAATATTGAGAAAAGATGTACATCTTAGCACCAATGGAACTTGTAATTCCCGATGTGGAAGGAGGTACATTTTAATGAAAGTGATTGATATATTTAGAACTGTATTGAATATCTTTTTTATTAAATAACAATAGCTAACATTGATGAAATGTATACCGTGCAGCATTCAGTTTTCTTAAAGGTATTTGAAATGAATTGTTGCAAAGCTCTACAGGAATTTGGAAAAATATCCAGCCTCTATAGGCAAATATTGTTTATGTACTAAGATTGAAACAGTATAAGATGAACAAGGTTAACACAGTGAAATTACATTGTTCTACATAGGGTTTGTAATTTTTTCTCAATTTCTCAAAATCTCCATAATAAGCCTGTAATTTCTTACTATTTCAAAGCAGCAGCTAAATTTAAAAGACTAAAATGCTGTGGAAATGCTTCAGTGAGTGATTATATAATACTCTGCAGTTTTAATTTTAAGATCAAGAAGTGCTTCTTATAATACAACATTGAGAAGGCTAATTGTGTAACTGTAGAACAAAACACATTTCTCACCTGAGTTCTTCCCAAGTGGAAGAGATCTAATTCTAATGGTTTTAGGCACTGCCAATTTGAAAATGGGAAAATCAGCAAATCGCTAAAATAACTCTCTGACATTAAATGAATATGATACCAACACGGCCAGTTTTCCTTTGGGACAAATACACCCACTCACACCAAATCCACCTTTTTTATCTAAAGTTTTACCAAGGTCTAAAAACACAAAAGTACTGGATATATTCGCCTATCGTCTATGTTTCTTTTCTTGTTGCTGACATAAAATACCCAACGCCCAATGTCAAAGGAGGAAAAGTGTTTTTGGCTTACAGCGTGTAGAAGTCTCAGTGCATAGTTGGCTGGCTAAAGACAGGTGGCATGGCAGAGGGGCACCAAGAGGAGAAACAGTCTATGGCAGACAGAAGGCAGCAAGGCAGCAAGTGGCTCGCAGATACCCTGCTTTCTGTCCCTTATATCTTATCCAGGCTCCCCGCTCCTAGGGCAGGTGGCCCTCTCTCCTAGGATGGGGCAGCCTTAATCCTATCATCATAGCATCACATCTTTGATCCCTACACCATGCACCCTAGAACCAGCCACCTTCAAAAGCCCAACTCATGACCACATAAGGCTTCTGAGGGCGTCAAGGTATAAGCCATAACACCTACTAAATTATATCCTCTTCTAAGAAGATAAATTGCATGGGTGACAATTTGGATTGGAGGAGATTCTTAGATATGTCAATTCAATCCTGCTTATTTATATAATGAACAGAAAAGTTTGACAGGAATGATACCACTTTCTAATAATTTAATTCTTAAATGGACTTCACTGGCCAATTTAAATATATAGAAGAAGACTGCAAACACTACCAATACAATATTGTTTTCTTATTTTTCCCAAGATTTCTTTCTGTACTGACAGACAGTTCATACTTTTAATTGTAAATATTTACATTTAAATTGCTATTTACCACTACTAGTCATACATTTGCAAAGGTTTAATCGATATGAAGCTAATTAAAACATCTGAAAAGAGACACTAAAGCAGAGTTCCAATGGTAAATATTTGGCACACTTAAATTGAGATAATCCAAGAACTATCTCTTTACAAGTGGACCATTTATACTACGGTGCTGCTAATTGTGTAAAACTATAGCATTGACAATTACGTGCAGGGCATAATGTGTGATCATGATGAAAATTTTCTATGTCCCTGTGTTATGTGTTTACTATGCTTTGCATTTTTTGCTGTTTTCACGTGTACCCCTTCTATTTATGCAACAGTAAAAAAGGTGCTGAGGTGTAACACACTTAAGGCAGGTCCTTTTGGAAGGGTTTCAGAAGAAAGCATTGTTCTCAGAGATAAGAGTTCCGTCCATACTTGTCTTGCCCCTGAGAATCCACAGAGACGAGCTGTGGACGATAACAGTGATACTGACGATCCTAATCTGGATTAGATCCAGGTTAATAAAATTTGAAAAGTAAAAACAAAAATAAAACTGTTACCCCACTTAGGCTAGGTGTACATTAGTGTGTACCATCTAGGTTCATGTGATTTCAGTCTGTAATTTTTACAGAACGATGAAACATGAAACAGTACATTTTTTCAGGATATATCATGGTCATTAAGCATCTTGTGACTACATTTTGGGATTATTTAGATATTGCAAATTCTGCCATGAGAAATAGTGATCTATATGAATAAGCGTCATACAAGAAACTGAATTTGAAAATTTAGTCTGAAAGGTAACTGAAAGATAGCAAGGTGACTGAAAGACTTTTAAGTGGAAAACAAAAGCAAATAAAATCAATTATGCATTTCTTCAATAAATTATTCTACTTTGTATAATGTCACCTAATGAACAATAAATTGTTCATTAAAAAACTAAAGCTAATGAACAATAAATTATTGCTCCAGAAACCTTCAAAAAGTCTGGGTTTTTCTGATCTCCTTCTATTGACTAGAAGTTCTCCTGAAGGCCTGAGCTTAGGTACAGGGTACAAAGATTTTAGGCCACGGATTTTAGGGCATGAAGCTATAGGTATTTACCCGAAACAGGTTCCCAAAGGACTGTTAGAATAGCAAGAGTGAGGCAAATACATTCAGCTCAGGCAAGTGATCCATAAGGGGAAGAGGAAGAGAAGAACCAAAGCAAAAGCTGAAAACATTTTAGAATGGCAAAAAAATGGAGACAGAAAAGATGGCGAAGGTAAAGCTCTGCTCAAAATCCCTGAAGGAGTTTGTTTGATAGGGGTTTTCCATCTTGAATTGTGTGCATTTATTGATAATTTCAAGGACCAGAAGACAATTTGATTTCCTATAAAATTATTTAGTCAGTGTCTACTCATTTATTAAGCAGTTACATCTTAGAGCTGTGTGGACGCATCTGTCTGCATTTATATAATCAGGAAACTCTTTAGGCATTTGTATTGCTTGTTGTCAGTTTATAGAGAGCAATAATCCCCTTGGTTTACATGCATAAGCCATGTGCATGCATAAGATAAGGTGTTTAGTATAGGGCCCCAAATGAGATACACAGAGACTGACCCCAAAAGTATAAACACTTCAGCAATTCACCATACTAATAACTGTCTGGAGGCTCATGGGTACCACTTCTGGTACCTCCTGTAGTTGTAGAGGCCAAAGGCAACTTGCATGAATCTTACCATGTCTCAATAAATGTAACACTAAAACATTTATACAAGTTTTTTTCCTGATGTATACATTTTTGATTGACCCTATATATATATAAATAAATATATATATTTATATATATTACCACACCTGGCACCTAATTTCATATTCTACCCCTGGTTAGTGTTGGATTTATTTGAATCTTTTTTCCCCTCAATAATTGTTTATTGATGTATGTTTGCAATACATGAAATTTATATTTGTTTTGGGGGATTAGTATATATATGTATATGTATATATGTATATATATATATATATATATAGAGAGAGAGAGAGAGAGAGAGAGAGAGAGTCAGAACTTAATGCTCTAAACTCACAGTGCATTATAACAGTCAGGATTATTTAAGTAAATGCCTCACCAATAAGTATAAAATATTTATATTAATGCCCTAATTCATGGAGCTTAGAACTTTTAAATTTAGTTTTCAACGATTTCAAAATGGTTTCTGATAGGATAATCCATCACATTTTCACTTCAGGAATAAAAGTTTTATGACAGCCACCGCTCATGCGGTCAGAACAATGTCAGAGGATCCTTCAGTATCTAAAGATATTAATTGAATTCATTGGGTCATATTAAAAAAATAAGTCTTTAGTTAAAAACAAGGGAGGATAAAACAATAATCAGGTTAACTGTCCTAACTGCAAGGGGCTGAGACGCTGGTGAAGGAGTAGAGTTAGATAATGTTATGAGATGGAAGACAGAGACTAAAACCCTGCAGCAGTTTGAATGATAGAAGGGGAGGCTTTTATGAATGGTAATCGAAGTAAAACCTTAAGAATCATGTAGAGAGTATGAATCAAGGAGAACTAAAATAAACTCATTTAATCATGGAGCACCTATCAGTTTAGATATCACGTGAGAGCAAAAATCTACTACACAGCAAGATGAAAATTTGTCTTTACATATGGAATTTGCTATGTACCGGCAAAGAATATCGGCAGATGTTTGGACAAGAGTAAATAGTTCAAGAGAAATTATTCGGCGCAGAAAAGTCAAGAGGACAATTAGTTGAAGACAGGTTGTTTTGTTTTGTTTGATTTAATTATTTGAATGTTTCAAAGGTAAGAAGATATATGTTTTTTTCTATACAAATATAAAGTGTTTGGATCAAGTTCAAATGTGAGGGATTGTTTTGGGAAACAAGTCACAGAATTAAGTAGAGAAAGAGATGTTTTAAGGTCTAAAAAGAAGAAATTCAGCAGTGTGCATATCAGAGAGCCTCATATTTTCTATAAGCCAGGGAAGTAGTTTATTTGAAACTAAGGCACATCAAAAGGAAATCTGAACCTTAGGAGAACACATTAAGTGACAAACTCCTCCTCAGGACCAGGCAGCGTGAGACAGCACAGTGACGTGAATATCCATGGATGTCAGAAAGTCCATTGGATCCTTACCTCCTCCACATTTGATCTAGTGAAATATATATAATATCACCAATTAGCTACACAGATAAATAATAACTTGGAAACTGGAAGAGAAATATAGCAGAGCCCAGATTTGATAGGGGACTAGAAGTTCACAGAGAACCTTACTGACCATGGATTCATGGGACAAATGAAGGTACAATGGGGCATCTTAATGCACAGGGTGACAGAGAAAGAGAAAAGAAGGAAAGGGCGAGAAAGAGAGAGAAATAATGGGTTCAGTATGTCACAGGGTGGGGGAAACAGGAAACAAACCGGTCAGAAAACCGGGCTGCAAAGCTTCATAAGAAGAACGTTGTCACCATAAACACAGAGACTCTAAGCCAAGCTGCAGTTTCGGTGCTCAGGTACGCGATGGAGCCCTGTCACGGATGAGTACAGACACCAACCTCCCAGACCCCGCCTAGAGCCTGGCCCAAATGAGCACCGAGAAATTAACCACATGAACTCACAAACGTAGCCGTTTCTAATGCAAAGTCACACACGATGACTTTTCCTTCTACTTTTTAAAAGTTGTTATTGCGGTACTCACATGAATTCAGCGGATCTGGTGCTGTTCCCGTTGCTTGGGCCACACGCTCACTGGGTTATTTTGCAGTCTTGCAACACAGAGAACCATTTCTAGGAGAGAGATAAAGTGAAAACGACATGACGTTCAAGGAAGTTAGGAAACAGGTTAAGTGAAGTTGTTTGAAATTAAAACGTACCTAATCCAGTAACCTACAGGGAACAAATTTGTATTTCTATATATCTATCCCAATCTATATTTATCTCACAATGTCATGCTTGCGGCATTTTCCAGAAAGTAAAGACTTGTTTTTTGTTTGTTTTGGTACCAGGGATCCAACTTGGGACCTTGAGCTTGTGAGGCAGGTGGCGGGACCATTGAGATAAATCTCAGGCCTTTTTTTTTTTTTTCCTTTGTACTGGAAAATGGAATGGGATATTTCACAAAGAAAAAAAATGATACAACTTCTGTTGCTTTCTCCCACCATCTTCACACCCTCTATTTTTGTCCAATGAATTTCTCATCATTCTTAATTAAACATGTCCTGCTTTTTCTTGCATCCCTACCATCCTTCCTGCTACCCTTTTTCTTGGAATACCATTATTATTTTTATATTTCATTCCTATCCACCCAATTCATAATCATTCTGTAATACCCAGCTCAAATATCATCTTTTCTGCCCTAAAGGAGCATATCAGAATCAATAACCATCTTATCTACTTTCACATAAACTCATTTATCATGACTTTTGGGCAGTGTTACTAGATCTCTTTCCTTATCTTTGTACTGTGTGGTCAGGAAAAAAATATTTTACCAATGTGTAGGTATATTATTTTCTTTTATAATTATCTCTCCTGTTCATATAATAGATATTCAAACATAATGTTCATTTTCATCTTACTCTCTGCTGAAGTAAATGAGACATTTAGCATCATTATAAACTAAATGTAGTAAATACTGGGCTAAATCAGCCATTCACTTAATACTAGCATCAATACTAGTACATCAATACATTAATACTGCTTTAAATCTTTTTTTTTATGGTTTTTTTCTGAGACAGGGTCTCACTATGTAGTTGACATTGACCTGGAACTCACTATGTAGCCCAGGCTGGTCTCGAACTCACAGTGATCCTCCTGCCTCAGCCTCCCAAGTGCTGGGATTACAGGAGTGCGCCACCATGCCTGGCTTTGCTTTAAATCTGAAAGTAACTTCCATCTTACTCTAATAAATGTTAAAAGCACTAAAAAGATCATCGAAGCCATACATAATTTTGTTCCATGTTATCACTTGGACCTCGAGCCCCTTACTCCGCCTATACGATAAGGGCCTTCTCGCTGTTGCTTAATAAGCCAAGGATGCTTATTTAGTATCCTTTGCTTTGCTTCTGCTCTTCAACCTCCCTGAAAGACTTGTCCCCTAGTCCGGGTGAATCTCTTGATTACCTCCATCGGCTCTTTATTGAACTTTTTCATTCTTTCTCTCAGTAAGATCTTCTCCACCTGGCATGTTAAAGTGTGCAATCCTCGAGTTCTGCTGCTCCCTATCCTTGAGCCATTTCATTTTCTTTGCAGCACTTATCGCCACCTTAGAAACAAAGTGCTTCTCACGCAGCCTTTTAAAGACGTCCTCCTCACATTATACATGAATACACCATGAAAACGAGACATATCTGTGGTTTTGTCCCATGCCTTGAATTATCGTGACACCTGACAGGCCCTTGTGTATATTTGGTTTACGGAAGAAGTTATTCCAAGTTGATTGCTAAGTAATTTGTCAATATTATTGGACCCCAAATTTAGTAGTGGCCCAGCTTCCTTGGCTGTTATGCAGAGGAGAACTGCATCATTTTATTGTTGTTTTCATCTCTATCCATTCTAATACAACTGATTCCCGCTTAATTCAGGAAAAGGTTATTCTATTGCCGAATGAGAATGTATGTGGGCGATTTAGTCTTACAAGTAACTGAAGTCACTGAATAATTGATTTTCTTTATTTGACCTAAGGAAAGCAAAAGTCTAGTTCTGTTCCACCACATTTTAGATATTTAACTTCACTCCAAGTATCAGATCTTCAGCTACAAAACTGAAAGAATATATTCTCAGTCACTTCCACAAGGGAGCTGAGAAAATGAAAAGAGGCAATCAATAAAAATGTGATTTGAGGATCAAAAACTACTAAGTACAACATGCCAATCTAAATATATAAAGTAGTTGACACTTACTTCAACCCTCATACAAATGGTGCATTCCCATTTGTGTGTGAAACTTTGGTTTCAGAGATCTACAGGTGTCTGATGTATCTTATAAAGCTAATTTGTGGTGGATCTTGTACTAATGCTGGGTCTTTTGAACTGTATAGTTGGATGGTTTCCACCATCATATTATTAACTGTCTAAAACAGACAACTTATACTGCCTGATATAGAGCTAGGAATTTTTCCTGTTCTAATAATAAAATTAATAATCATAATAAAATATCAGACATTGTTGCACATTATGTATTATGCAGTATTCTAAGTGCTTATCACCTATTATTGTATTTAATTATCAGATGATTATATATAATTACAGTTGCGCCTATACTCATTTCCTTTTTAAAATGGAAGAATAGAATCAGGATATTAAGCAATTGGTGCAATAAACATATAGGTACCATTTCCCCAAGATTAATATAACTATTATGTATCACTACTATATAACAATTTAAAAAGATTTGAAAATCAAAGCAATAATAGTAGTAATAATAATATACTTTGCACAAGTACTCACAACCTGTAAGTAAAGAAACCAGCCTGCCCACTTACACTTTGTACGTTACAGCTCTGAAAACAGAAATAAAGTTTAATTCAAATTTTAGTTTATATCATCAGCACAGTAGTTCATCAAAAGGCCATCTTCTAATAGAAACTTCTAGGAATACCGGAAGCCAGATAATGAATTTTAAAACAAAGAACTGATACTGGGGCAACACTCTGGAGGACCTCGTTGCTTGACTGTAACTAGTTACTGGAGAAACACACAAGTTTCCCCAGTAAATCATTCTTCGTAATCCCATCTGTGCGACTGCGAACTGATTTATTGAAATGTTGGAAAGTAATAGCAGTAATTCACTTTGTGATTATCAAGAGCCAGTTATGAAAAAAAAATCAATCTAATTGGAAGCACCACTGCATGAAGTCACTTTAAAAGAATCAGTTGAGAATGTTCTTTTGATTGCGATCTTGCAATGGCAGAAGGGGGCAAAGATGAAAGAACAGGTCCATGACTTCCTCGTATTCTGACAGTTCTTTTTTTTTTTTTTCCTGATAGACAGCTACTCTGTCAGGAAAAAACCTCTGACCTTCTGCATTTGGATGAGAGTGCCACAAAGATTCTGAACAGAGAGGGGATCCAAGAGAAAAACAAGGAAATTTTTTAGATAATTCATTCTGCTTGACAACAAGCTGAGACACAATTTTAGAGTATGTCTGTTCCATCCCAAGTACAGACGTGGTACAAATTATCATCTTTAGCTTCACAAACATGATAGCAGGTATTACACATTGAATACACACCCTGTGCTGGCTTTGGTAAGCACCTATGTTCCTTTTTGATTCTGTGTTGTGTAGATTAGTTTGGAAACATGGCTGGTCAATTTGAGTCAGTTATGACATCTTCTTATGCAGATACGCATGATGTCCTTAAAATGTAATCCAGAGGAGGCAGTTTGGAGCAAACTGGAAGGAGTTAAAGGGTTGGTCCCAGAAAATAAACTAATATCTAAGCTGAAGAAGTTCTATCTGCCCCCCCCAACAAATCTTCTCATGAGATTGTCCTAGATCCAAAATTAGCTTAATTTCTTTATCCTTAAAGGTAGGGAAGATTGCATTAATTTCATGCTCACCTCCAAATGTTAAATGCTACAATGTAATGCTTCTATCTTTCAAATATATGTTTCAAAAACACACTGTAGAACTGATAATATTTCACAATGTTACTACTAAAGGTGAGGAGATGGGCCCATCTAGGGCTGGGGCCAGTAGAGAAATTATCATCCAGAATTAATGTCCTATTTATGTAATTATACAATGTTATAGAAACAGTTATGAGATGGTATGAAATAAAAAAAGGAAGTTCACAGTCACGCATTTTGGGGTTTATGAATATATAGTCACGTGTGCCTATATACAAGGGCTAGTTAGAAGAATATACAACAACTTTCTCATGATCTGTGGGTTATGGTATAAGGCAGGGACATTTTAATAT
Source organism: Fukomys damarensis (assembly GCF_012274545.1). Classification (NCBI taxonomy): domain Eukaryota; kingdom Metazoa; phylum Chordata; class Mammalia; order Rodentia; family Bathyergidae; genus Fukomys; species Fukomys damarensis. Next base: position 10,333,839 of record NW_022900939.1, on the reverse strand, counting down.
TGAACATTGATGTTCTTTTCCCAAAATTGTTTATGATATGAATGATGAACAAGATTTTTTTTTTTTTTTTTTTTTTTTTTTTGGTACCAGGGATCGAACTCGGGTCCTAGCGCTTGCAAGGCAGGCCACCGCACCGCTGAGCTAAATCCCCGGCCCAACATTTAATTTTTAAAAATAGCCAGTGTGCTTCTGAAATTCAGAAAGATGATTCTGTTTGGGGGCTTTAGGTAGATATGTCTAAAATTTATCTCCTCAATGTTATCTAAAAATAAATCCTAAGAATCACTTTCAGATCCTTACATCCTTTGCAGAGCCATAAATCCTAGCACACATGCTTCTTAGTAATTAACTCTGAAGTGCTTAATTTTTCCCTTTAGAAATCATCCTAATGTAAATGATGAATAGCTTAAAAATGAAAACTGCCTTTATTTATGCATTCACTCATTCATTAACTCGCACAACCATTCATTCCTCCAGTTATACACCACACATTAACCTCTCACACTGTTAAAGACACTATTTTAGAAGCAAGGAATTCAAAAGGAAATAAATAGCTCGGTTTGTACCTAGCTATTCCTAGCAGTTCATATCTAAAAGAATCTAATGGTATGGAAAATGAAAAGGCTCAAAAAGGTTAAAAAACCAATTTGTTTGCCTAGTTCTAAATGAACATACAGAAGAGTGAAGAAAGACAGCAGAGCCAGAATAAAATATGTGACACAGAATAAGAAGTAGTTTTCTAGTGCAGCTACTTTTATCCAATCACCTAAATTAAGCAGACTGCATTCATCAGGAAGGCAGGACCTTATTTCCCCACTATGTCCCACACAGCAAGGTAAACAAGGGTTACCAGGAGTGGTGGCACACAGCAGGTTGAGGCAGGAGGACTGCCATGAGTTCAGAGCTGGCATGGGCTACATAGTGCATTTGGGGCCAGCCTGAACTACAGAGCAAGACCCTGTCTCAAAACAAACAGAGATCCACAAAGGTCCAAACAAGTCAGAAGACGTCAAAAAGGGCCCCATGACCACATTACAGAAATGAATCAGATTTGGTCTTATCTCGCAAAAAACATTCATTGTGTGGCTAACACTAATCATTTCCAAAGCACCTACTCTCTGGCAAACAGAATATATACACTGTAATTATAACCATATTATCACAGCTCCTTCTCTTTTTATTTTACCTCACTCTTACTCAGTTTTCTGATCTGTAAAACTGTGATAATGATAGTACTTCACTATTGAGGGTATTATGAGATTCTTAAAAGGCATAAATTCTTAATATAAGTAGAGTGCTTAAGAAAAAGCTCAGACACCCTGTCTGTACCACACACATTTATGATAATATATCATTATCTGAACCTCACGGTAACACCTTGAAATAGATTTCATTACCTACTCTTTACAGAGGAAGAAATGCTACAAGATGGTTAACTAATTTGATCAAAGGCCCACATTACTGAATCACTGAATTAAAAATGTTTTTCCAATCTGTTTCTCCTCTCTATCTCCTTTCCTATATTTATACATCAGGCCCTAGTGAATTCCTCTAAAGAGATTGTCAGTAAAATGACTCAAGTGCATCCCTTACTAGTTTTATCAATGATCTTCTAGAATGTTTATTTCTGACATTTAAAAATATCTAATTATTTTATCCCCCCTCGCTTAAAACCTGAGTGATTCTCTAGCGCCCTCAGAATAAATTGCAAGGTTCTTAGAAGAACATTCTATACTCTGAACAAATAAAAACAGAATACTTCCCTGACTCAAACTTGAGTCAGAGCTCTAGACAATTGAATTTAAAATTAGTCCAAAACTGAGAGCAGATCTAGATTTAAAGCATAAATGATCTTAAATTTATTTGTTCGATGAACTCCATTTTGTTTTACTTCACGGATTCTTAGCATTTCATTTGGGAAATGGGGACCATAACATTGAACATGACTCACAACGTTTTTGCACATTATACAAGTTCACTAAGTGATTTTACTGTTGTCAGTGTCCATTATGGAAAGCTGAAATGTTTACCTCTATAATTCAAAAAAATAGATATCTAACAAGGTAGAGGAGAAAGAACAGGAAATTGGTTAAGAAGTCTATAACTCATTGCCTCTTAGAGTGGAAGAAAAAACACACAACACATTCACATCACATATTAGTAAATTTCAAGAAATCACAAGGATGAAATAATTAACTGGGACAAAGAATAAAACTGGCTGGATTCAACAAGGACGTGGAATTTCAAATTAGGTTGTCAAATCAGTGTAAGGCTGGTAAAAGCCAAAACAATTAAAAAGGAGGTACCTAATTATTTTTTCAAGGACACAATAATAAAAATATAAATAAAGCCTGAATTTACCAAGATAAAATAAAAAGAATAATCATTTTTTTCTCTTAATATATGTTAAGGAAGGTTGGTGGCCAATTTACCAAGACTAGGCAGGATCCTTCTAGACTGTACTCCTTACTTGAAATGTTAAGAATCACATTCTGATTTCATAGCTCTCCAAGAATATACTTTCTTCCCACTGAGTGCCCTCATATAAATTTTACACATGCTTCTGTTAAATATAGGTTAACCGAGAGATTATTTTGAAATGTTCACAGTAATTAATCAAGGCTGTTTCATTTAGTGATGAGAGATATTCAGTGATATTTCAAGATTGGTTAAATTAAGATTATAAGCATGCAAACTCACTTGAACTCAGGAAAATATTTTGAGCATGGGAAAGCTAAATATAAAATTCAGAAACACAAGTCTAATGTTAGTGACACTAAGTTAACTTTCAACTGTCTTCCAATTGATGGGCAGAGTTACCTGAGAAGTAGACACGTAGTTCGGCTTGAATTGACCTAAATAATTTCACGCTATAGAATGTCGTCCTTTTAGCACTCACTTATCCAAACACTCACTGAAAACTATGTACTGAGAAATGTGCTCGATATTAAACATAAAATAAATAACAAAATACTTCTCTGAATTATGGAGGGCCCATAATCAGAGTCAGAGATAGAGATACGAAAAACAAAGGATGCAGTGTTTTATTGAGGGTACTATGTATGTACAGAGGATTATGAAAATCACACACATGGCTGTATGAGTTCAAGAATCAAAAAGTAGGCAGCAAGAAGGGACAAGACCCATAAGCAGTTCATAGGAAGAAATTCTTATGAATGATTAGAGGAAGCGAGCATAAAGAGCGGGAGGGGCTTTTTTGTTTGTTTTGTTTTGTTTTGTTTTTACTGTAGTAAAAGTCCGACACCTGTGAATGAAAAGCAGAGAACCAGAATTTGATTGAAAGAGTCCTAGAAAGGTTCAAGTAGCCAGTGGGAGTCCTTGAGCTGAAATTCTACATTAAAAAGAGTCAGATATTTCACAGTAATGGGTCTGAGCCAGTAGCAGTCATTGGCCAGAAACAGCCCAAAAAGTAGCACAGTCTAGCAGAGAAATCCCATTGGATACAAAGAGCAACACTTGGGTTATCAGTTAATCATGCTCCCAGCAGCAGTACTGATGGCTCCCTTTCACAACGGCCACCCTGGGAGCGGTCAGTGTTCCTTGTGAACAGTGAACCAGGACTTTGGAAAATGTTTCAGCTTTCACAGATGAAGTGCAAGTCAAGATGGACAAGATAAAGCAAGGACATCTCAGGCATGAACTCATAAAGTGAGTTCTAGGCCATGGTGGTGAGGGTGGTCAATGGTGCCCGAAGGGTGGAGTGTGTGCCTATGCAAAGCAGGCTACCAAGACAGAGGCAGGCTTCAGACGAGACAGAGCAAGGTGGGTTCTACAACGATGTTGGCTTCATCTTGTAGATTGTATGGAGTCACGGAAGGGATTAATGGTTGAGAGAGACAGTATGGAATCTGCACTGTAGGAGGACTCTTGAAGTATAGAACATGTTCAGACAGCAGATTAATGGAGAGGAAGGCAGTGGTAATAAATAGGAGGTAGGGTCAGGCAGATCTGAGTTCTAGTCCTGACCCCAGGACATGCTAACTATATGACTAGAAGCAAGTCGTTCCTTTTCCCAGAGTGTCAAGCACTAATCTCTGCTTCAACTGTTACATAAGTACTTACTCCTAATAGCATGTGGGTCATGCCTTTAAAATGAATATGATACTGCTTAGGAGCTTAGGGTTGAAAGTTTTCTCAAAACCCCACTCTCATCTGCTAGCCCAAGTGTGTGCATATAAGCCCATTTTAGATAAGGCTTTCTAAGCCTTGGGTCTTGTCATTGTTGTTCGTTTGCTTTAAGTAAACTGGTACATGTTTCTTCCTGGATTGTTCTCTATGACATACTGTATATATGCAAATTTTTGGCTCACTCATTGTGCACAAAAATATTCCAATAACTAGTAGCCCAGGAACGGCACACGTGTAATGTTTTGTTTTCACAGCTTCTTGGAAGGTAGGTCATCCCTCCACCTTGGAGTTTAGAAGAGCAAACGGACACTTTGACCTTTTCATGATTAGGACTTTTATTTTGTGGATCTACTTTTCTATGTAACAATCTTCTGTCTGAGGAAGAGCTGGCATTTGTCTTTTTATCGCGCTGAAGGTTCTTTTCACTTTGTTGTTTATTTTGCATAGAAGTACATATGGACAATAGATATATGAAGAAACTTTCAACATCTCTGGCCATTAGAGAAGTGCAAATTAACCCTGGGATTCCACGTTACCTCAGAAAGAATGGCCATTATATAAAAAAATAATATTAATAACAACTGTTGGAGAGGCTGCATAGACAAAGAAATCCTTCTACATTGTTGGTGGAAATGTAAAATAGTACAACCACTATGGAAATCAGTATGGAGATTTCTCAAAAAACTAAAATTATGACATGTAAAGGTACAAGATCCCAATAATGAATATAAGTGTACTGTATACCTAAAATGTACCAATAAACTCAGTGAGGAAAAAAAAACTAAAATTAGAAATTCCAGTTGAGGGCCGGGGATTTAGCTCAGTGGCACCATGCCTACCTGTCAAGCACAATGTCCTGAGTTTGATCCCTGGTACCAAAAAAAGAAAAAGAGAGAGAGAGAGAAAGAAAAGAAATTCCTTTTGTCCCAGCTAGTCTCCTAGTTATCTTATTACAAGAGTTAAAGATATCTTATTACAGTGTTATATGCATACCCATGTTTATAACAGAACAATTCATAATCACTAAATCTTGGAATTGGCCTATGTATCCACCATCAAATTAGAGAATAAAAGAATGTGGCATTTACGCACCATGGAATACTACTCTCTCATAAAGAAAGATCCACTTGAGCCGTTTGCAGAGAAATGGATACAGCATGAGAGCAGAATTTTATGTGAAATGAAACATGCAGTGTTAAATATCACAGGATTTCCCCTGCAAGAGAAATCCACAGTAAAAATAAGGAGCAAAATAAGACAGCCGGAAATAGGGAGACAGAGCATTCGCAAAGTGGAAGGGAATCGAGAAATAGATGGGAGAGGGAAGTGATAAGCAACGAGGAAAAGGAATTGAGTCGTGGTATTGCATATGCCGACTCCACGCCAGGAACACCAATGTTATCTATTGAAAATATGCACAAAGAGGAAGGAGAACAGGAGATGAGTGAGGGAGGACTATGAAAAGGAGGACTTGCTATATACCTGCACTAATTTTCCATAAGGAATGTAAGCACATTATGGACTACACGTATGTACCCGTAAACTCTAAAAAATAAAAAACCATCAACCTGTCTGGAAAAGTTTCTGGAATGTGTTATAAGGTAATGACTTCACTCTAAAAAGGAATATACTTAACGTGCTACGGAAAGCAACCTTGGCATAGACAATTAAAACCTATAGAAAACTGATCGACTGGATTGGGTCACAGAGATTAGACCCAAGGCCAGCCACCCTATGACAGGTCCCTTTCCCCATTTCTTCTTTGAGAGAAAAAACAGACATGGTTTTTAATCTAGGCTCTGGTATATTTATTTTTTTATCAAATACTTACATTCACCAAGCTTCAATTTCCTTAACCAAAAGAATATTATGTTAAGGTTGCTTTAAGTGTTGAAAGCAAACACTTATCATTGTGTCTAGCACCTATTCAGAAGTGTTAAAGCTTCCTTTATTAGTATTTGTATTTCAAAACTTAAAATATTCACAGATGCTGTCGCATTAGACATGGACCAAAGAACTTTGGAGGGAAGATAATTCGTCCTCATCTATCAGTTGTGCAATTTTTATTTTCAGAAATAACTTAGCTGACCTCCCCGCAAAGTGGATCACCTTTTATAATGAAGCTTACACATCCACTAGACTTGCAAAACACAGGTATATTTTCTTCAGCTGTGTTGGAAATGAGGCAAAAACCAAATGCCTTTGCCATCGTGAAACTCACAAACTGAAATGACTCAAAGTTTGCTGACTTTATCCACAGTAGTCTCCTGTGAATAATTTGGCCTGGACTTCTGTCTCCCAGATGCTCTCTGTTGAGACAATGAGGATTTCTTGATGTGGCTGCCCTTTTGCCCTTCTGGCAAGCTTCGCAACGCAGAGGGAAGTATGGAAAGTAGACATCTCCCAGTCCTCCCAGTGCTTCGGCAGACACTGCATGGGACTAATCCAATCACATGAGCATATCCTCATGAAATGTTGCTCCAGAAAAGACCCTCTGCAAGGCCTGGGAAGTAAGGCCAGGCTGCTGGTATCTCCTAGTGGTTGGTAATATGAGCCCAGGTATTTTTATTTAGCAACTCAACATTAGGCTTGTCCTTTGTCTGTAATGAGCAATCACAAATTTGAAAATGATAGCCTTTCTGTCTTTCTTATTCATCCAAGCTTGCATATTATATTCCCAATGTCACTATGGAAGGCAACTCTCCTATTAATGCTCATTTTTCTATCGTAAGAGTCAGACTTTCCTTAGTGCATTCACTTCCCTAGCCTCTCTCCTGTCCTGGCCTCGCCCGACTAAATCACTCAGTCGGTAAAGCATCTAGGTTTGGTTGATTTTACATGAATTTATTCTAGCTAATTTACCATAGAAATGAAAGCAAGATGACCTTCAATATGCTGTATAGACTCATAAAAGCAATGAAATTTCGAGGAAATCAGACCCCTTACACAAATGCCTTAGATGCCATCTAACCTCAGTTTTAAAACTCATGAAGCAAGTGCTAGTGCCATAAAGCTGAGAAAATTATTTTAGAAGTCCCATCAAGACAAACTACTGTTGCTGAAGTAGAAGCAGCAGAGGCTTCCAGAATTTCAACACTGTTAGGGGCGGGGAACTCACAAGCCTGAGAGGCAGTCCACCCTCCCTGTGGAAAGGACATTGCTGCTCTTCCATATACCGGACAAGAAGTTGCTCGTTGACCAATGCTGGTCAGGTAGGAGAACCATATCCCTGGAAGCCCCATGTAAGCTCCAGGGAAGGGTTCAGAAAAGGTTGGGCAGTGCCTCAAAATGCAAGAACCCACCCACATGGATCAGACTCAGAAATTCACTCTGAACAACTCCTCATCAGAGAAAATAGCTCATGAATTAGTTTTATTGAATAATATTCCACAAAGAAAGGCAGATAATATATGTAAATTTTGAGGGTTATTCTGACTAAAAAATAATCTTAATCAGATGATTATATTTCTGTTGTTTTTTTTGTTTGTTACTAATTTCCTCCATGAAATATTGCACTTTTCAATTGTAAAATGATGCACCAACTTAAAAGCTAATATTTTTTATAACAACTGAGGAAAGAGAACCATTTAATTAAAATAAATGCTAACCTTACATTGTTTTTCTGGGATGCAGTGAAGTTACTTGGAAAGAACCCGATCTTTCTGAACCTTGGGTGTAAGCTTTGCTTTTGGACTAATCTTGATCTTATTGGAACAAGTCCTCCTGTGCACGCTGCCTGCTGTGTCTTGAATTATGAGCCTCAGCCCCACTGTTGGGAAAAGGACCTCTTTGTAAGAAAGAAATCAAGACCTTAGTATTATCCTCTTTATCCTGTAGGTGTTTTCCTCCCTGACACAAGAGTTTCATTACACACATGCACTGACTACCTGAAAAGTTGGGCTGGAACCACCTGTGAAAATCTCGAGAGCACAGTATTCCACCACAGTCTCTCTCCTCTCGCTTTCTCTCCCTCTTTCTCCGCCTCTCTTCTTCCTCTTCCTCCTCCTTCTGCTTCTTCCTCCTTCCCCTCTTCCCATCTCTCTGTCCCGCCTCGCACTCTCTCTCTCCCTCTTTCCTCTCTCTTCAGTTCTCTCCTTCCTCTTCGAGCTCCAGACCCCATGGGCACCCTCTCCCTGCACGAGCCCCGGTTTTCACCGGAGAGCCTGAAAACGCTAAAGTCAGGAGGCTGGGACAGCTGTGAGGCCAGCGTTTGTGTCCCTTAATTGTTTCTCACCATCTCTTCATTTAATATTCCATGTCTTGAATATGGTTTTCATGTATTGTTATTTTGTTATTTTTAAAGTTTTAGGTAGGAAATTGTATTTGTTCCTTTTTTCATATTTTGCCAAAAAAAAAAAAAGAAGCCAAACTCTCACCCCCTGCCCTGTGAAGCATCATAGTGAATACATTTTTCATTACTTATTATTAGTTTTTGTTGCGGTGGTACTGGTGATAGAACCTAAAGCCTCCACACTGAGCTCAGCCCATCTCTTTCTCCATCTCCCTATCTATCTACCACCTATCATCTGTTTTATTTTGTCACGGTGCCTCACTAAGTCACGAAATCGCCCAGGCTGGGCTTGAAATTGGAACTGGGCTGCCGCCAGCCTCCTCAGAGTGCCGTGACCCTCCCCACTCGGCTCATTCACTCCTCACAAATGGCTCCGAGGTAAAAGCTTGTGCTCCGGCTCATAACTTGCCGATGTCATCTGTGCTATTTAGTCTGAACGGTCTACTCTTTCTTACACTCATACTTCAGTGTAGTTTAGCCCTCACACCTTTGAGCAAACTCCCCATTTTGCCTGGACTCTTAACTGATGGAACGAGTGCTTCTGGGCACCGGGAAGAGCTCATTCCTTCATGTTGTTTCTAAACATACTTCAGCGATTGAGGAAACAGTCATCCCCCATGCTATTTTCACTTCTCAAATGACAAAGTTTGAATCCGATCAGTAACTTTCCCATAATACAAACAGGGAAATGCAGCTTCCTTGGGAGGACCTGAGATCCCAGGTCTCACCCGTCCCTCTTCATAATCACCCAGGTTTCCCAAAGAAGCCTCGCGCATGAAAAAAGTAATTTACACATCCTGTCCAGCTCTAAACTTCCTCATTCACAGGATCATTCCTGGATCTATCACTTTCTTACAGACTATACGTATGGAATACCAGAGCATGTTCTGAGCAGCTGTCTACAGGAAGGAAGCCAGTCACTTCCCCAAGCTCAACTACTTTGGTGGAATTCTCTTTCCCACTCAGGTATGGTTTATCGATCTGTGTTTCCTGGATATTCATTAATTTTCCACTAATCTCCAATATACATGAACCTCTCTTGATGAAACAGATCATATTATTTCTCTCTATATCATAATTGTTTTATTATTGTTTTAATTATCTGACCAAACTGTTTGATTATAATATCATCAAATTCAGAAATGTCCCTTTGGCTTTATGCATGGATTGGATCTTACGGTAACAGGGATGCTATAACTTTTTTCTAATTGCTCTAGACATATAATGGTGAAAAAAGCCCAAATTCAAAAAGTGTATAAAAAGCAAAGAATACTTTGTCTGTCTCTCTGTCCCTATATTTATGTAAGTTTATTTCCCATAAATAACCGATGTGAATGTTTTGGTATACATCTATTCATAACTTAGTTCTAGATGCTCATACATATATTGAGTAAGTGTAATTTATTTTCTTTTAAACAAAAAATCCCACATCTTGGAATGTTCAGCTTTGAAACTTGATTTTGAAGCTGAATATAAATATCGAGTATCATTTCATGTCAGTGCATGTAAACCTACCCCATCTTTTAAAACTATTATAATATTTTTGATGAATAAATGCATAAATCAGTATAAGACAAGAACAGATAAGCTCCTAGTATCCAATATCCTTCCTAGAAGGTGAAATATTAGCCAAGACGTAGAGAAAGTAATGGAAGTAATGCAGCATTGTTCTTCATAGAAATAAGTCCATTGTAATAGATAATAAAATCTGGAGGCAGAGACAAGGAGGTAAACCATGCATTGATTTTTTTTCTAGAATCTCTGACAGTGAATTGTTTTATGTTATGTCTACTAAGCTCTCAAATAAAATGCTACAAAAAGAAGAAAGTCTGTTTTCCAAAATCCTTCCCAGATAAATAAATGGGCTACTTAGACATACTGTCTGGAATAAACCAACTGGTTTCCGTACTGAAAAGCACAGTGTGGCAGGAACTGCATGCTGCACGTATCAGCTCAATTTGGCAAGGAGGGACAAGAGGGGAAGGGGTAGAAAGAGCTTTTACCTACTGCAGGAAAGTAATAGAGAGAAATAGGGGAAAAGTAGGCCGGCAGCATGTGTTTACACAGTTTATTGCAGATATAAATTGTATGTATATGTGTGTGTGCATATATTGTATATATTGTGGCCTAAAGTTATAGAAAAATGAATATGTTGTCATGTTAATGCTTTTAACCCAGATCTTGAACATTTGAACTATTTAGACAAGATCCATGTCTATGTGTGGCCGTCCCAGATTTAAGGGCAGCTCCTATAAATAAATAATCATTAGCAGTTGGTGAATCTAAAGTGATAAGCTAGGGCTGGGGATTTAGCTCAGTGGTGCTGTGCCCGTGTTGCTAGCTCAAAGTCCTGAGTTTGATCCCTGGGACCAGAAAAAAATAGGATGATGTGCTAATAGTAGAATTTGTAAAAGCCCAATTGAAAAAAGAACCAGAAGTGGAAATAGCCCAGGAGGATAGGAAGCCTAGCAGTAATAATAATATTAAACTTAGTTACTATTGTGTAGCATACACTATCTGGGAGTTTAGATTCCATATAAACAGATGGCCTCAGATTTTTCTGGCTGTTTCCTGATTTAGTAACCCTGGGGAAGATAAATTTTTCCACATCTCAATTTTCTAACCTTTAAAACGGGTAGAAGAATAGGGTTTTCTCTAAGGGTTAAATTGGTTCATATATGTTCAATGTTAGAATATTTCTATCACAAATTCTTCAGAAAAGTTAGCTATGATTAATTTATCTTATATGTGGGATGCACATACTGCCTAAGATATCTTAAAAAAATGATGATTGTTGAAGACCAGGCATTTAGCTCAGTGGCACCATACCTGCCTCACAAGTACAAGGTACTGAGTTCGATCCCCAGAATGGAAAAAAATGATGACTGTTATTTTGATTTTAGGAATGGTGAAATCAGCAATCTGAGTTACTAAATTGTTTACACTTAGGAAATCATAGAAGAGGGTTTGGACCCCAAAGGTTTCAATATGTAAACCTAGTTTCTTTAGATCGCATTTATTTCTTCTGCACACACACACACACACACACACACACACACACAAATATTTTCAAGGCTTGTTTTGGGAACCTGAGTAACATGCAGAAGGCCTTCAGAAGCTTAATTCTGAACTTAGTTTTCTTGTCTGCTTTTTTATTGCATATTAAAAATTTAATATTAAAGAATGTTAACTTAGAGTCTCTCTTTTACTCTTTCGGTCAAGCGTACACTTTTTCTGAATGCTCTACTTTTAAAATTTTAATTAATTTCAGTTTTCAATTAAAATTTAATTTTAATAAATATATTTCTAAAATTAAAGCATTGCTATATTTTAAGGGTGCTCCATCAGCAAAGGAAATATAAATAATTCATCAAGACCGTCTTGTTACAAAACCATATATATGTGTGGTGTGTGTGTGTGTATGT
>NW_022900939.1:10287130-10321818 GCF_012274545.1 Fukomys damarensis | reverse complement strand
AAAAAACCTAGGATTTGAGGTCCCGTTTGACCCAGCAATTCCCCTGATTTGAGGTCCCGTTTGACCCAGCAATTCCCCTGCTGGGTATCTTCTGAAAACAATGAAAAGAATCGTACCACAGTGATATATGTACACCCATGTTTATAGCAGTACAATTTGTAATAGCTAAAACATGGAAACAGCCCAAATGCCCATCAAATGGAGACTGGATGGAGAATTTAAAAAAAATATATAGAATGGAGTACTACTCTGCCATAAGGAAGGATTAACTAAAGCAATTCATAGCTAAATGATGCACACTGAGGTCATACTCAAGTGAAATAAACAAAACACACATGTGTAAATACAAAATGCCTTTTCTCGTGTGAGAAACTGCAAGTTTAAATGAGGATCGAAATGTATAATAGATAATGTGAAATAGGAAGAAAGATTCCAAAGGGGAAGGGGAAAGGGAAGGAAAATTAGGAGGGGTAGGAAAAAGAGAGAAGGGAAAAGAAAAAACATATAAGAAAAGGAAACAAAGTCTTTGCAAATAGGGTGGGGTAGAGGGAGAGGGGAGGGCAGGGAAATGGGGAAAAAATAAGAACCAAGATCTATCATGTAAACAGATTCCCAATGATGAATGTCATCGTACTGTATACCTAGAATGCACCAATAAACTTAATGAATAATAAATAAATAAAATAGGATGATTTGAATCAGAAAAACTGGTCCCAAAAGCTTCAAGCAAGACCTATCTGTCCAGAAACCAATGCTCCTGAATATCGACACAGTTCTTTCTCACATCTGTCACAATTAGGCACCTCACATATCTCCTTGCAACTATAACCCAAAAGTCTGTTTACATAGCCTATGCACAGTCCCCTCTTTCCTTGACTTACACCTCTGTTCACGCCCTTCCAAACACGTACACACACATTTACTTTTGCCTTGCCTGGGTCTTTATTTTGAGATCATTTTGTACCTGTCCGGTCAGAAAATGAGCTTGTTAAATGAAAGGTAAACACAGAACTCTGAATATAATAACACCAGTAAGTTTACAAAGGTGCTAATGAAGAGGTGCTTATGAAACAATATTGCTCTAATATGTTTCTTATTTAAAGTATAATGATTTTTTGTTTCATATTTGAGACAGTATGCTACTTTTATAACACAGTTCATTAAAAAAGCTCTCCTGAGAGGAATATTATTTAGAAAATATAAACTCTTACTGAAATAAAGAAAAAGAGGTCTGAGAAAAATGAATCATTCAGTCTGCACAAGCCAAAGGTCAAAATTTTAATGGCAAGGTTTTCCTTTTTCCCAATTTTTAGAGAATGGCCAGCAGTAAAGGTGTGTACCAGCCACCCTTCCGGTCCAAACTGAGAACCATCTTATCAACAAAGATCTTTTAATTTACAGCAATTCATGTGTTCTCTGAACCTCTGACTACATTCCCTTATCATTCATCTTGTCACCTCAGAAAGAGCGCAAAGCTCTCTGCAATCCGGTAGGCATTTTCCTCCCACTATAGTATATACTGCTAAATGATGCATCTATCTTCAGTCTTCAAACATCTAGCACGTACAAGATACTGTGGATACTCAAATACTGCCATGAAATACAAATCAACCATTGGCTAAACCTGCAAGGACTCTTTCCTCTCACCAGCTCTGGAATGTGGCATTAATATCAGGAATGGAATCTTCCAGAAAGGTCAGTGCAGTCAACAATTTTTGAGGATTCTTGACCCCCCCTCAATGTCATTTTTTTCCGGTTCTAGAGCCACAGGCAAGCTAACCATACAATATCGTAATTATCATAATTAAACTTTCTTATATGTTTACCTTACTTCATTATGCCTTAGGAGAAAATCATACATGAATTGCTTCGGTTTCAATGCACCTCTCACAAGTTCACAAGTGGAAAATTAGTCCACAAAGTCAGATGTTGGTGGTATTTGAAAGTGGTGACTCTGGTGTTAATTAGGTTTTGAGTGACAGCATGAGGGTTTGGCCCCCGCATTGGTGCAACCACATATTCTTAATCCATAAGTGGTAGCTACCAGAAGTTGTTGGTCTCCTGGTGGAACAGATGCAATACCAATTAGTAGAGGATAGGAAAACTAGGGAGTGAAGGAAATAGGAAATGCTTTGTTAACAAGTGTCCAAATATAGTTACTCAGGAGGAATTATTTCTATGATTCTACCAGTCAGTACAGTGACGGAAGTTTGCAATAACTTCTGCATTATACAAAGAACAAAAAGAGAGGGGTATTTACACAACAAACACAAAGAAATGATACACCTTTAAGAAGTGCTAGCTACTCTGATTTCATCAGTCATACAATGCATAAATATATCAAATTATTCTGTACTCCATAAGTATGTATAATTATTATGGGCTAAGTCCAAAAATATTAAAGAGATATGAAATGCTTTCTCTAAGAGCAAATATAAAAGATTTGTTCTTCAAACTGGTCTCTTTCCTTAGTGATATCATAGTGCTGTATTCATCACATGGAGAAATAAATAGAAACAAAAAATACAACCTATTTTTCAAATATGAACTGGAAAGTAGATATCTGTTTTATTATTACCTTTTCCATAAACATCATCTGAAACTAGTTAAGAGAGTCAATACTCCATACCAATGCTCCATCACCACATGTTGCCATATATGAGTCTGTTAAAACTGTGAAATATACTTCTGTTTGCAAATAGTTACTTCAAACACGTTACCATTCACAGCTCATACGGTTTCAAAGGGGAGGGGTGGGAGACGTCCTGGAGAGGTAGCCTATTGCAAAGACCTTGAGTGCAATCTCCAGAACGCCAGAAAGAAAGGCAGGGAGACTTGCCTTTGCTCTGGCAAATATGAAATGTGTTCATAAACAGAAACAGGAAAGAACTATTCTTCATGTCACTGTAACTCATTAAAATCTTAGCGAACGCCGCCGCTTCCCCATAGAACAGCCCGTACTCCGCTCAAATGGGAGAACAGTTGCTTTGTGGAGTAAGTCAGGCTTAGCAGGAACACTGCCATTCTCACTCACATGGTAGAGAGCTGTGGTCTTCTCCAGGTTAGAATCTGAAGTTCTGTTCACAGAGTCCTGAAGCCAAAGGGCCAGAGTGTAGAGGAAAAGGCGAGGCTGAGGGTTCTTGGACTGAAAACCACTGAACATGATATATTTCTTTGGGTAACACACGAGTGGGGGTGCTGAAGACAAACAACTCTGAGCTGGTCTGCTGCGAAAATTCAGTAAACCCCACCACACTCTAAATTCCTCATGTCGCTCCTGGAGAGTAAAATAGGTTCTTATGTTTATTGACTGACTAACAGTTTGTCCAGAATCTTTTAAGAAAGAATTCTTATAAATTATGGGCAAGCGTTCTGCCTGAGTTTCAGTGCTTTAGGAAGCGAGCTTTGCAATTTGCTGGTAGACACTCTCGGAAATGAAGAATATTAACTTCTGGCAGATACGGTTCAACGTTCAGAAATATTGGGCATTGTTTAATAGGAAATCCACCACGTATTTACCAGGGGAACTTAGATGAAATGACCAGCAAGCGCTTATAAATTTTTCATCTATATGAGGTGGAAAATATTATCTTTTTAAGCCTGTCTCATGGAGTTTTGTTGAAGAAACAAGAAGAAACTGAAATGACTGTAAAAGAAAAATATAGTACTATGTTATACTTAACTTCCATAGAACTCCATATATAGCTCTTTGAAAATCAACAAAATCCCTGACTTGTCTCTTCTTTATGTTACTATTTCTACAGGCATATAACAGGCTGGTATACTGTTTTGCATTGGTATAGATGCCCTTTATTTCCACCCTGTGCCCTGGAGTACCTCAAAGGAATATTTTGAAAATAATCACTTCATACACATAGAAAATAATACTCTATGACAGATTTAAAAATAAGAGTTTAACTGAAGTAAGGATTTTTTTTTTTTTTTTTTTTTTTTTTTTTTTTTTTTTTTTTTTTTTTTTTTTTTTTTTTTTTTTTTTTTTTTTTTTGTACCGGGGATCACAGTTGGGACCTTGTGCTTGTGAGGAAGGCAGCAGAACCACTGAGCTAAATCCTTGGTCCTGAAGTAAAGATCTCAATACTTGTAGTTACTTTAGTTTAGATTTTGATTCCCAAATGAGAAAGGGAGGAAAATCCAAGTAAAATGCAATGGGAACAATCTTTGAAAACGCTATGAGAATTCTAGATAAATGCAGGACTGACTCTCTCCAAAGATAATGAGTGTTGCAGAATCAGGAAGAGACTTCTCTCTATGTCTAAGTGGAACTCAAGGTTATCCTGGGCCTTAACATTTCTGGAAAACATTAAGACAGAAAAATGGAACATCTTGTCTGCTTATGGTTGTTGCTATTGAAATAGGGTAAGTATGATTATTTCCTTAAAAGGTTTTACAAAAAGCAGACAGTGGCATGGGAAAAAGTGGCAAAGACTAGGTTTTAGTTGCATGGCACTTGTAGGTGGCAGATAGACAGGTTTCATATAGGAATACCTCTTTGGTCACTATTTCCTAGGAAAACGTAGGAAAGGTGATAAGAGCCAACTCTTACCCAACTTATCACATTAGGTCATTTTGTCTCGTGCAGATACAAAATCCCTTTACCTCTTCCCCTTACTCATTGTCTTATCTTTTAGGGTTCATAACAATTATGGGTTTTTCTGAGTCATTTTCAGATTCACTGGGAATTCCATTTTCTCATCTGATAAATGAGGAATTGGGGTTGTAGCATGTACAAGAATCCTACCAAGCTCATGAAACCAACTTGCAAATATATTCAGATGAAAAGTACGGTATCATAAAAGGTCCAACAGAAGTGCCCAAGTCTGGGCTTATATCCTTTGATCCTACTTAAGAAGTCATCCCTTTACACTGAGGGGAGAGTACAGGTTAAAGTTCCAATCTCACAAAACAACTTAGAATTAGATATCCTTTAATAAAACAGATATCCTTTAATAAAAAAAAAAACAATAGAGTGGGTCCAACTTCTATTATAGTATAGATTTCTTCCAACTTCTATTATAATAGTAGGTAGTGTCATCTGTAAGGACATGATCCTCAGAGCCAGACTGAATCTGAAATATATCGTTCCCAGTTTCTAGACTTGTGGCTGCCAGGTTGGAATATTTGCTATCACCCTCCCCTAATCTTTACGGTGCAATCCTAACCCCAAATTAACAGGACTGGGAGTTGGGGGCTTCAGAGGATTATGCCACATGTAATCGGGAACTGTGCTCCTGTAAAAGGGGCATCAGGGTGCTGACTTGCTCTTTCTACCTTGTGAGGAAACAGTGAGAATCTATTATAGTAACTGTAGTAGCTAAATAGGCTAAGAGAGTAGCCTTGGCAATATCATTACCTTCTTTATGCTCTCACTTTCCTCAACAGTTACACTGGGACACTGACGATATTACCTAAGTTGTGGGTTTGTGGCATGTCGTAAAAGGACCGGCATAAGAGTGAAAAGCGTCTCTAAACTTATACTGAATAAAAACTGATCAAAGCAAGGTTTCAGTGACATATTAGCCAATGTAATACATCGAAATCATTCCTGAATTACAGTTTCAATATTTCCAATGGTTTGTGCCTCCCATCAAGGAAGGTCCAAATAGAATATGGTAATAAATATCTGACTAATATTGACTCAATAAGTAAAATCTTGAGGGCTTTTCCTTTCTTTGGTGAAGAGAATTTTTAAAAGGAATATTCTCTGATGCAACAAACTGGACGTGTATGCATGGCGACAGGAATTGCAGAACTGAATAAGACATATCTGTACAAGACATAATCCCTCCTCGCTTGCAGCCTTTAGGCTAATTCTTTTACTGAAATCTCAAAGCTTCAATCAGCTTATAGAACAGATTGCACAAATCAGACCACATTTGAAGTCCAAGGATTATAGAACAGAGAGGAAAAGAGTGAATACCTTGGGTTTGCTCTTCGCCTAACATGTCACTGCTGGGCAAGTTCGTGGACACAGCACAATAGGATTGGGTCCAATTATTCCCATACTCTGCTTCCTGAAGGAGACCAGCTGAAATTAAGTGGCATGGGATGGTGTTGAGCAGATCCCAGGAGCATTACTGCTCAGCTCTGATACATATTAGAGCCTCCTGGACGTCCTGGAAGTGCCAACGTCAATGCAGTTTGTTCCGGATAGACTTTGGCAAGGACACCTTTAAAACTTTCTTGAGATGATGATAAATAGCTACAGTGAAACCCAACTCACTATTTGAGCTTGTGTAACTCACTATATCCTTAGTAAAGACACAGAACTCAACGCAGTAAAACAAGACAAAAATGACAACAAAACCAAAAACCCTCCTGTTTGTGGAATTACATAATTCAGATTCATAACCATGGCAACCAGTCCATCACAGTTTGCCAAAAACTTTTTATTTTTATCACTAAAAGGTCCATGTCCTTGGAACCAACTCATCCCCAAGTCCCAGAAAAACAATGCAGCTGGTTCACTTACATATAAAGGAAGAAAAAGATAACCAAAATTTTTTTAATTTACTTTAGTATGAAATGCATTGAAAATCAATTAGCCCATTGCCAAAATTTTAACACAGTAACCACAGATGTATGCACTTTGTACTAATTTTAATTACATTTAAGCATGTGTGAGACTTCAACATAAAATGACTTCTATCACGGTGTGCTAAGCATTGTAAAGGTGTTTCTCATTTGCCAACTTATTGCTCTGCACTTTTCTTTATTGTTAAATTTATTCCTGAGCCATTCTGCTTACATAAAGTTATGAGAGTGAGCACAGTGCTCTCTACTGAGAGTGTGTCATGTTCAACCAAATGCTGAGAAGGTTTCAACGCATCTGCTGAGTGACTGCTCAGTTGATGTTCTCACATTCGGTTATACAAGAGCAAGTAACCATGCAGGGATCCTTAGCAATTGTTTAGTACCTATATTCGGGGCTTCGCTTTAGGTTTTAGGGGGTCTTTCAGATTTCTATTTTTTATCGGTGATACCGGTAGCTGTAAAACGTTAAGTGATGTTAATGCTGCTTTGAATGATAAACAGTGGTTTCTAGTAGGCAATCCAAGAGGGTACGTTAAATCAAAGATGACAAAGAAGTGAGGAAGGATCCAGGGAAGGAAGCTCAAAAAAATAAAGACAAGAAAATGGAAACGAGTGGAGAGAGTAGAAGGAAAGAAGGAAGGAAGGGAAGAAGGGAGAAAAGGAAAAAAGGAAGGGAGGGAGGGAGGAAGTTTTCTTTCTTTTACAGTATTTATTTTTGGGCTTTTGGGTTATAGTATGTGTGAAAAAGTACCTTAAATTTGCATTGTAAATTATTTTAAAGGTTTTTCATATCAATCTACTCTATACGAACTTGGATTTTTCCTTTTCATATCTAATCAAGATAAAACAGGAATTATTAGATATGAATAGCTGCATTCTCTATACAAGAAAGTATCATAAATTTGAATTTAAGTATATTACTCTAAAACTATTTACTCTGTTTAATTTGTAGTTCTTTCTTTCTTTTTAAAGTGTCCCCTTGCTAAAGTGACATTGGAGGAGACAAACTAGAAAATACTGTGGGGAGAATAAGAGCTTATCCTATGGAACTGAGAAAACGACCTCTGTGTACATGAAATGGTTGCCCCTCCTCAGCGGAGCTTTTCCTGGAAATTAAGATCTGTGCTTCTCTTTGTAACATCTGACTGATAGGTTGCGTTGTGACACAGAAGAAAACTGAAGATTCTCGAGGAAGTCAGAGGATCTGTGCGTGCTCGAGGCACACAAGGTAAATCTTGCTTGAACACGGCTGAGAAATGGGCTGTCTCTCAAAATGAACACTCAGACTTAGCTGTTCATCCAAGGGAATTGCAGATTTGAAAAAGGAGAAGGGAGTTTGCTACTAACTGTTAGATAGCATTACTGTGATTAAAAACAACCTCCATGTTTCAAGGGGGAAGGCAGATAACAATGCTTTAAAGGAGCCAGTTCCTCAGATCCTATCTGTGATCTTTGCTTACTGCTTTGTATTTTTCTGCCTCGGTCTAACAGAAACTGTCAGCTCTCTGACTCATTTGAGATCATGAGCCCTGGACACACGAGAGCTGTGACACACAATCATGCTTGATGTAAGTTTGTTAAATAGGCCTGATTTTTCACAAGGCCATCTTCTGTACCCAGATGGAAGGGTGGAAAGGTGAAGATGAACAGGAAATTTGGAAAAGGTTCAGCTGTATAAGTTATTACAAATCTTCTGATAATAGAGCAGGTATTAAATTCATGAGACACTGAAAATTGAATTGCTGAGACAAGAGCTATTGTGACTAGAATAGCAAATGTCAGATCATGAATCTGTTCACATGGCAAGGATCAAAAGATGATTAGCACAGGTGACAGGGTTGTTCCACTTTGCCTGAAATGGAGGCTCTATTTTGTTTTGAGGAGGTAGAAAGGGTTGCAAAAATTTCTTTCATGCTAGAAGGTTAATCTCCTAGTGAGCTCCGAGGTCAGGATTTAGGAGTTAGGTACAGAACAAGTGAGGACAATTCTTTCTTATTATGCTCTTTTCCTTAGAAGACAAACCCCAAAACCTGTAAGGACGTCCTCTAAATCCTTGTTCATTTTTTAGATTTTTAAATTAATTTATTTACTTTTAAGAACAATCTTCTAGGATTACCTATACTGAATACTGTGTGTCTAGATTGGGTATTGGCAAACTAGAGCCTTTGGACAAAATTTTGATGATTGCTTATTTTTAGGTTTGCGTTCTAATTGGAACTTAGCCACACTCATTTATATATGAATCACCTTTCGCTATGTTCAGCCATTGCTACAAAGACCACCTGACCTACAAGGCCTGACATATTCTCCCTCTGACCTGTAGAAAACATATTAATGGTCACTTTCTAGGGAATGAAAATAAATGAACGATATGTCCTTTTATATATTTATAGTCTAGGTTAAGAAATTTGTTCGTGGAGTTAAGAAGCACAAGGGTAATTTTATAACTATTAAGGTCAGAAATGTAAAGATGAAAGCAGATGTCAGAGAGAAGGTAGGCTATGCTATGAGCTTGGAAGATAGAAAAATGCACCTTAGCAGACAAATACAAGAAGCTTATGGATGCTAAAACTACGATTCTTTTTGATTGATTGATTGATTGATTTTTTTGTACTGGGGAATCAAACTGGCTACCTTGGGCTCACGAGGCTGGTGGCAGAACCACTTAGCTAAATCCCTGGCCCAAGGATTCTTTCCTATAGCTTCCAGAAGAAATGCAAGACTCTTCCCACCTTGGACTCAGCTCAGTGATACTGATATCTAACATTTGAGCTTCAGGACTATAAGATGATAGATGGATATTATTTTATGCCCATAAATTTGTGAGTTATAATAGCCAAAGGAAATTCATACCCGACCCTACTGAAGTCTTACGCCTTGACCTAGGAATGAGTTTACTCCAAATAATCCCGTATTGTAATAAGCATCTTTCAGTAACACAGCAAACAGACACAGAGATAGGTCAATGAAATTACCTTTTGGTGTGAATAGTCTTGTGTAAATGACTTTCATAAGTAAATCCTTCTTACAGCACTTAGAGCACTCCAGCTGCCTGCCCCGTGTGAGGGAACTCTAATCTTGGTGAAAATACTGTATATATGAAAATGCATAGTGTTTCTCATAACCTCAGCGGATAGAAAAAGCTGTGAAGGCCCTCATCCGATCCAAAAGGGAAAAACTCACTTGGCTGAATTTTTTAAGAAAACACTCATAAACTTTAGAGAAGATTAATTGTTTTTCTCAAGTTAATTAGCAGACTATTTCTGAAATGCAAACTAGAAATAGTATTGCCACAAGCACATTATTTGAGGCAAATAGCCTGGATGGCAAATTAAATTTGTTGAGAAATTTCTGGATATAAACTATACAGACATAATTGAGAAGACAGAAGATGATGAACTTTTAGTCATACAATAAGGAGTTCATACTTTGTCGTTTTTACAAATAATACAGAAAAATAAAAATTTCAATAACCTGGTAAAATCAGCCCTGAAAATTTGACTTAAAGGAAGGGTAATTTCTCAAACATAGAAATGAGAACACCACCCAAGGACATAGAGTAAGTAGAAAGGACAGACTCTGAATCCAGCAATGATTTTCCCCAAATTTCATAATTTAGCTTATAAATAATAGAAGTTATTATAATATGAATGTGCTTTGGAAATTGAAATTGATTATTTGTGGGTGTGTTATTGATCTAAAATTCATCCTTTATCATTGAATTGGTTTAAAACAGTTCAGCTTTCCCACCACAAATATCTAGGATTCAGGAAAAAAAATAAAATACCTCAAAGCTTTTGGGTCTTTTCAGGGAATATTGAAAGATGGAAAACCTTTGAAAGAGAAACACACATGAAAATACACAGGCTTTTTAAGCATTATTGAAATTATCATTTTGTAAAAGAATTTTGTACATATTTCATCTACTTAAATTTTTATGGCCTTACTTATTTAGAAATGAAAATTAAAGTGTCTTTAAATTGCCAATGGCATTGTAGAAAGAGATTTAGTGAGAGTCTTAGACTGAACAGCAACTCGACTGGGATTCAGTTATTTCCGTGAAATGGGGGTGGGGCATTTTGATACATGAGGTCAAGTGACAACCAAGGCTCCTAGACTCTTAGTGGCAGAAAATCAACAGGTATCCATCTCATGTGCATACCATGAGGTGCATCTCTCTCTGCCTTAAAGAGCAGTCAGCTTCTCTTAATTTGCATTTCGTATTTCCAAGGTTTGCTTTAAAGAGCATCAGCACATCCTACTTTTTTGTCATCTTTCAACTCTGGAATAGATATGCCCTCAATCTCATCTCTACTGCTACTTGCCCATTTGCAGACAAGGTGCCCTAAAAAAATGGGACTTAACCTCATATTACCTTCTTCTGACCTGGTCAGGAAATACATTTCGACAATACTCTACAGAATGGTTCTTTTGGGCATTTCGTGCACAAAAATGTTATCTTTCAAGCGACATCATTAACATGACTATTTCTTATAGAAGAGGAAGTGCCTAAGAAAGTTCTTCTCTTTGACACTTTCTTCTCCAGGAAATGTCCAGGCTTAATTAAGAAGAGAGTCGCAACAAAGTACAGCACTATAGGATGCAAATATCCAAGCCTTGCCCTTCACCAAAGCTATAAGTATACTTGCACCTTTCCTTTTTGTTGACTCTATATTTGTTAAATTTGCTGTTCAGCCAAACAGCGCATGCTCCCTTCTGCTCACCAGAGTCAAGTCAGCATGAGAGAGGTCCTTGAAATACCGTGTTGAAGGAGAGCCTGAGGACTTCCCCAGCTTTGTTTGAGACACTCATTAAAGAAGCCTAATAAGTATTTAAACTTTGGGTATGTGACCTTGGGTAAATTGCTTTCCCTTTCTCAGGCTGTCTGCTCTTCTCCCCTGTGCTATCGTAACCTATTCATTTTGCAATTTAAAGAAGCAGGTAGGCTGAGGGAAGTCAATTCTGGATTATTCAAGTTTCTTGACCCTAAATACATACATCTATTTCTTCAGCTTCATTTCCTTCCTTTGGGAAATAATAAATTGTAGAAGTAGAAAGCAAGACACTAAATAAAGCATTTGGGACAACAGGATTTACATTTTTGTTCTTCTCAGCACTCGTGGTAATCTCTGATATTAAAGAAAGTGTAGTACAGTAATTTTCTATGTAATATGCATAACAGCAATACATTCACTGGTCTGTATGTGAATTCATGTAGCCATTCTCACCGTGTCCAACATTGCTAGATCCCGAGTTTTCTTTCTGTTCAAGTCTCCTAAGTGTTGCCTCAATGATATCCTGGTTTCTGCTGTTCACTTCAGATGCCCATCTTTTCTGCTTGAAATAGGGAATTTTGTTTAATCTGTGATCTCAGACAGTGTCCATTCTCAAAGTTTTGCTCAGATTTCCATGCCTGTCTTTCGATTTGTGAATTTTCGCTGTCCTACGTGTATTTCACAAGCTCATTTCTGCCTCTGTCAAGCCACAAAATATTCAAAGAACTTACGGAACCAGTGCCTCTCAAACAAAAAGCTATATGCTATTAACTTTGAACAATAGTTTGGTCAATATAAGCATGAATTATCAATTTAAGGGGTGATTCATTCATTAGGTAAATAATTTTGGAGACCCTCTGCTGAACAGATGAACTCTCCTTAAGAGATCAACAAGACTATCTTGAACATGTTTTATAAATACACACACAAACATACATGCACATATAAACATACGTATGCATGTATATATGTATATGCATGTACATATAGCATCTACACACCCGTGAACCAGTATATATGTATAAAAGTGCATTATATCAGTGTACAGTAATACCTTAGTTCAATGTAATTAGTTCACAAACAGAAGCATTTGGTAAAATTTGCTTCTACTTCCAATCCTAGATTGCAAGTGTTTCCTTGGTACTTTGACGCCATGGAAAGAGTCTGAGCTACTCTGCTAGAGGATAAGTGTCCAGAGAGAGAGAGAGAGGCAGAGACCTTCTTCACTTAATTCCTCCAGCTGAAAACAGCCTACTTCATGTGATAATCCACTCACCTTGGACATGTGACTGAGATTCATCCAATTTAACTGAGCTTTCCAACTATTGCCAAACTAATAAATGCTATTTTCTGTAAGGAAAGCCTCCATTGAGGATTTGTGGTTGTCTTCTAGACAGGAAAAGCTGATATGGGGCCCATTTTAACTGTGGAGCCAATTAATTGATGAGGATAAGACAGATGACAACATCCATGCAGGAAGAAATAAAAACAAGCAAAAACAACTGACCAAAATTTAGCGAATGAGGGGCTGGGGATTTAGCTCAGCAGTTCGGGGGCCTGCTTTGCAAGAGCAAGGACCCGAGTTCAATCCCCGGGACCAGAAAAAAAAAAAAAATTAGCGAATGAGAAAATGACACAAAGAGTAGTGATAGTGCCTTGTCTAGGGATATGAGCATTTTCTCCGAAGAACTTCCAAGACTGGAGGTCAGCCAACCTTTAATCGCTCATGCAAAGTTCTCAGTGATCACATGGTATAGGAAAGAAAACACTCCATGAGAATGTTGAAGGGTGGTCAGGAAAATTATAAAGCGTCAAAGTAATCCCAAATCTCAGAAACGTTGGTTTACTTAACATTCGTAATGAATAACAGTGGATTCTTCTACAGAAAAAAATAAAAAATGTAGGAGTTAATCAGCTAATAGAAACAAGATTAAAAACTAACATTTAAAAAAATCGAGAACACATGCTGAAAAAAACAGATTTAGGTTTTTTTTAAAAAAACTCTTCCTTTCTTGATGCAACTACCCTAGATTGTTAAAGATGATTAAGACACCCTCTAGAGCAGTGCAGGAGGCAACAGTGACCCCTTTTCTATACTTCCTTGGTGTCATCTGAGTCACCAGTGCAGAACTTCTAGAGCCCAGCATGGCCAGGTGTACAAACCAACTGTGGGAAAGCTGGGACCAACAGTTGGCAAAGCACTTTTCTTACATAGCTGAGCCTCCCCGCATGGTTTAATGTATATTTCTATATATGTAAGCATTATAATATCCACATTTCCCTCTTCTAACAAATGTATGAAGCTCTGCAGACCAACTTAGGACTCACTTTTTAAAAAACACATTTAATTACAAAGAATATTCATCCACTTAAACATTAACATTTGAGGGCCTGGGATTTAGCTCAATGGCACCACTGCCTGCCTCACAAGCACAATATCCTGAGTTTGATCACCCGTACCAAAAAAAAGAAAAAAGGACCGGGCATTTAGCTCAGCGGTTCGGTGGCCTGCCTTGCAAGCGCAAGGACTCGAGTTCGATTCCCGGTACCAAAAACAAAACAAAACAAAACAAAACAAAAAAGGCAAAAATAAATAATAACATTTGACAACAGTTCCAGCCTCTCAGAAGAATGTTTCCTTATGGTTAACTCCTCTCTTTTTTTACTGTTCATCTCTGTCTGATGAATCTTTGCTTGGTCTCTCCTGACACAGAGTTCACTGCGTGTCTTTTTGCAGGATCGGAGCACGTTTCCCTGGCTGATGAATCGTAACATTCAGTGTCTCACTGAGGATGGCAGAGGAGGACTTCCTTACATCACTGTTAAAACAGTGCCAAATGCTATACAACATCTGTTCAGTGTGGATCCGGGATTAATAAACAAAGCCATGATAAGAATCACAATAAAATTCTTAGGTTAGAACAATTATAAATTAATGTGCCTATCCTTTCCAATAAAGTTTAAGCTCTAAAATATACGTTAAGCCACTCGTTGAGTTCCAAAACTCTACCTGATATCTCCTGAGTCCTCAATCTGCACCTTTGACCTTCTGCGCAAAGTTCTTTGTTCCTGTTCAAAGCCCCAGGCTGAGTGCTTTTCTTCTGCCCTCACAACTGTTCTCTGTGCCCAGGATGATCTTTCCTATATCTGTCCGCATGGTAAAGTGTGCTTCATCCTGTAGAGTACCCCCCGCATTGTAAGTTCGAGCCCAAACTACACAAGTCAATGACCTAAAGAGACCTGCCTCAAAATAAAAATAAATGAATAAATTTAAAAGTTCTGGGTCTGTAGCTCGGTAGCAAGGCCTTAGATTCAACAATCCCTAGCGCTTCAAAACAAAAACAAAACCAAAACAAAACAAAGAAATTTCCTCAGTATTACTTTCCATAGGGTGGTAAACACCCATACTTCTATTTGTTTTCTAAATATATTCGTCAGCCACTGCATTTTATTATTGTGCATGTTTTAGCTCCACCCATTGACAACAATAGGCAAAGTATTAATATAGCAGTTTTTACTTGTTCACAGAAATAAAATCAATAAATCTTTAGGGGTCAATGGAATAAAATCATTGTTATCATCATCTCCATCTTACAGATGGTTAAAGGGAAGGACAAGTCCAGCCATGGTGGTGCACACCTGTCATTCTAGCACTTGGATGACTGACTGAGACAAGAGAATCAAAGGGAGGTCAAGGCCAGCCTGGGCTGTATAGTGAGTCCAAGGCCAGCTGGACCATGAACTGAGACCCTGGCTCAAAGAAAAAGAAAAGAAAAGAAAAGAAAAGAAAAGAAAAGAAAAGAAAAGAAAAGAAAAGAAAAGAAAGAGAAAGAAACCACAGCTGAGTAAAGGGAGGGACAAAGTAGTCAGCTGGGATTTGAATGCTGGAAGATTCCAGAGAATACATACTTTGTTGCCTCTCAGCACTGTATGTCGTGTAGAAGCCTAAAGGAATGTTCTGATACTTACATCCTTGCTTTTCTGAAAGGAAGTTGATGAGATAGATGTTATTTCCACTACACTCACTCCCACTCCACATCTGAGGACATGTCTCATCTGGGTTATTCTTGATTTGAAAGAGACAAAGGTATTCTGGACACTGTAAAAAACCTCCAAAAACTTCAGTGGTAACAGTAAATACAGCCACTATACATTTAATTTGAAACAAAATCATTGCCATACAGCCACTTGCATGCAGCAATTATATTACTTTGTCTATTGCAATACATTTGCTGAGTACGTTTCCTATTTTTATCCCTTCAAAACCTGGCTTTAGAGCATTTTCAGAGCAACAAAGGCATATTTATGACTTTTGTGTTGTGGACACCAGTTTCAAGATATCTACAATTGGGATGATGCTGCTGGTTTCCAAAAGCGTGGTAGAACAAAAACAATTAAAGTGGAAAGAGGTTTTAGAATGTGGAAGGGTGCAAAGGTCTTTTGCTTCTTTTGTTAGATTGATTCCCAGATACTTCATTTTTTTGGGATGCTATTGTGAAAGGAATTTGTTCCCTAATTTTTCTTTCAGTGAGTCTGTTATTTGTGTACAAGAAGGATATTGATTTTTGGGTGTTGACCTTATATCCAGCTATTCTGCTAAAAGTGTCAGTTAAATATAGAACTCTTTTGGTAGAGTTCTTTGGGTCTTCAATGTAGAGTATCATATCATCAGCAAATAATGAGAATTTAACTTCTCCCTTTCCTATCTTCTTTGCTTTAATTTCTTTCTCTTGTCTAATTGCTGTGGCTAATGTTTCCAGAACTATATCAAAGAGGAGTGGTGATAGTGGGCATCCTTGTCTTGTTTCTGATTTTAACATGAAGGTTGTCAGTATTTGGCCATTTAATATGATATTGGCTGTTGGTTTTTCATAGATAGCCTTAATTAAGATGAAACATAGACCATCTATTCCAATTTTTTGCAGGGTTTTTATCATGAATGGGTGTTGAATTTTGTCAAATGCTTTTTCTGCATCTATTGAGAGGATCACACTGAAAACTACAGCACTCTAAAAAAACAGATCAAAGAGGATATAAGAAAATGGAAAGATATCCCCTGCTCCTGGGTAGGAAGAATCAACATAGTGAAAATGGCTATACTACCAAAACTGCTATACAGATTCAATGCAATGACGATTGAAAATCCAATACTATATTTCACAAAGCTAGAAAAAAAGAGTCCAAAAATTCATTTGGAACAAGAAGAGACCTAGAACAGCAAAAGTCATCCTAGGCAACAGAGACATGGCAGTGGGTATAACAATTTCCAATTTGAAATTATACTACAAAGCCACTGTGATAAAAACAGCATGGTACTGGCAAAGAAACAGACCTGAGGATCAGTGGAATAGATTGGAAGATACAAAAACAACTCCAGATGTACTCCGCTACCTCATCATTGACAAAAGATCCAACCATCCCCAATGGAGCAAGGATAACCTCTTTAATAAATGGTGTTGGAAAAACTGGATTTCCACCTGCCAAAGATTAAAAATAGACCCTTATCTTTCACCATGCACTAAATTAAAATCCAAGTGGATTAAAGATCTAAATATTTAAAAAGAAACACTAAACTTGCTGGAAGATAAGTTAGGTAGAACTCTGGAAGACATTGGCATAGGAAAAGACTTTATGAACAAATCCTCAGTAGCGTGGGAACTAGCAGAAAGAATCAACAACTGGGATCTCATCTTATTAAAAAGCTTATGCACTGCAAAAGAAAACATCAACAGAACTAAGAGACAACCCACAATGTGGGAAAAATTTTTACCAG
The DNA here is from genome assembly GCF_012274545.1 of Fukomys damarensis. Classification (NCBI taxonomy): domain Eukaryota; kingdom Metazoa; phylum Chordata; class Mammalia; order Rodentia; family Bathyergidae; genus Fukomys; species Fukomys damarensis. Next base: position 10,304,718 of record NW_022900939.1, on the reverse strand, counting down.
CTGCTCCTCAGAATACATAAAGAACTCAAAAAATCAGCCCCCCATATATCAAGACCCAATTCAAAAATGGGCATCGGAAATGAACAGACATTTTTCAGAAAAAGAAGTAAAAGCATCAAGTAATTATATGAAAAAATGTTCCACATCACTGATCATTCAAGAGATGCAGATGAAAACAACATTGAGATTCCACCTCACCCCACAAAGAATGGCTTCTATCAAGAAATCAACCAATAACAAATGTTGGCAGGGTGGTGGGAGAAAGGAACTCTTCTCCATTGTTGGTGGGAGAGCAGGCTGGTGCAACCACTATGGAAATCAATATGGAGATACCTCAAAGATCTGGGACTAGAGGTTCTGTTTCACCCAGCCATCCCTCTGCTGGGTATCTTTCCAAAAGAATTAAAAGAATCATATCACAGTGATATATGCGCACCTATGTTTATAGCAGCACAGTTTGTAATAGGTAAAACTTGGAAACAGCCCATTTGCCCATCAGTTGGAGACTGGATAAAGAAGATGTCTTTTTTCTAAAAAATAGAATACTACTCAGCCATAAAGAATGAGAAATTAGAGTCATTCATAGGAAACTGGTTACAAATTGAGGATATACTCCTAAGTGAAATAAATAAGGCACACGTGTAAATACCAAATAATTTCTCTGGTGTGAAAAACTATAATGGTACATAAGATTCTAATGGTATAAATGACAACGTGAAATAGGAAAAAAAGGGCTAAAAGTGTAGGGGGGGAGAGAGAAGGGTGGGGGAAAGGAAATAAGGGAAATGAAAAAAATGAGAAAATGAAAAAATGGAAATAAATTATTTGTAAATATTGAAGGGAGGAGGGGTGAAGAGAGGTCAGGGATAAGGGGAAAAATGAGAACCAAGACCTGTCATATAAAGGTGCAAGAACCCAATGATAAATGTAACTGTACTGTATACCTAAAAAGTACTAATAATCTCAATGAGAAAAAGAATGTGGAAGGGCATTGTTAAAACTAGTGATGGCAAAAATGCTTTTTTCATAATCCAATTGGTAGGGAGTTCAACACCTAATAAAATGTAATTTTCTGTGGAGCAGACATTTACTACAGTCATTTTACAATTCTTCAATTATGGACTCAAAGAGTATGATAGAATAGAAATACAAAAAACAAAGATGCCAAATGGAAGTACTGAAGTAATGTGAAGAAAGGCACCACTATAAATATATATCCTAAAGCATCTGATAATCAGGATTCCATCCTGATCACTGCATTGTCAAAGGTCATAATTCACTTGTTTGATGTCAAATATCTACTGTTCAAATTGTGCTTTCAAGTGTGCACATAAAGTCTCCATTCAAAGATTTCTCTCTATCCTCTTCTTGTCAGGTGATATTTACATCACTATTGATGCCACTTTCAAGAAATAATGCATTGTGTTTGAGGCAGTAAGAGTCCTTCCCTTGACAATTAGATAAAGTTCCATGAGAAAGGATCTTTGTCCTCAGGCCAGCCTCCTCTCCACTCCTGGGCATCTTATTGCTGGTTTGTGGTTCCATTCAGGTATCTTATGGGCCCTTCAAAAGTTACCATACACTAAATGCAATTCAATTACTGCTTGTTCACATAACATCCTTTTAAAAGTTCCTGAGATTATCGTTTTAATTAGTGTTAAATTATTCTACCCGTCAGACACCCAGGCATGCCAGACTGGAAGTCCATAGGCAGAGCCAAACTTGTGAAAAGCTTGTAGAATAAAGGTGCAAAACTAAAAGACAAACACTTAAATCCAACATAAAATATGGGAATGGCCACCTAATTCCATCCTATTTCTTTACACACAATCTATCACAAAATTCTGCCTTTCATAATCCAAAGAGAACCAGAAAATCCCTCCATTTTGCTCTCCTCTTCCACTCATCCAACCTACCATTATTTCTTCCATTTATTATTACATTAGTTTTTTTATTGATCTTCTAAATCTTCCCTTATCTTTTGAGAATCACAGGTTCACATCTGTAATCAGAGTGATTTTCTTTACAAATCTTTTATCATCTTTCAACTTAAAACCCTTTCTGGGTCTCCATTCTTCAAAATATGAATCTCTAAAGTATTAGCAAGGTTTTGGCATATACTAGACCAGCACCTGATTTTGATTATCCTTGACCCAACCCTTAGCTACCTAATTGGGAGGAGATTTTTGTACTTCAAAAAATGCTTGACAATATTTGGAGACACTTTTGATTGTTTCAAATGTTCCAGTGTGCATTATGGTTTTCTCATAGGTAGAGGCCAGCGGTGCTGCTAAACATTCTGTAGTACCAAGGACAGCTCCCCTCATAACAAGGTTTGCCTGTTCAAAATATCAGCCGTGCTTAAGATGATAAATATTAAATATTCCTATAACTTAATCTATTGCTTCTCTCTTTTATGGTGCCTTGAATTAAACTCTTCTCTGCATCTTTAACTTTCAGGAATTCACTATAAACACAAGTACAATTCATGAATATGATGTTTATTTTTCCTGATATAATCTATATATTCAACCATCTGATCCTTTCTCCATGTAAGTTCATTAACTTATTACTTTCATCTTTAGTTCTCAGCTTAATAACTTTCTCAGGGAAGCATTTCCTGAGTTGTTATATTAGATATGCTAGACTTGTTTTCTTTAGTCATAAGTTGTCGTAGAACTTATTATCTTCCCTCATAATTACACTTTTATTAACACTGCAATTATGATACTATAAATTCCTTGGAGATCTATCATGTCCAACCCAATTTCATTCATCCCAAATGCTTAATACAAAATACCCTGCTCTTCATACATTCTTACAATATTTTTTTTAAATAGTCAAGGGCCAAGGATTTAGCTCAGTGGTTCCACCATCTGCCTCACAAGCACAAGGACCCGAGTCAGATCTCTGGTGCCCCCCTCCCAAAATAGTCAATACATGAATGAATAAATACACTTAGGAATAGACTAAAAACTTTTAACAGATTTTAGCTCAAATTACAGATGGGCAATATAGGCATAACTCCCAGTGCTGCTTAATTATCTAGGATAGGGGAGTGGCTAACTAATGATATCTGTGAATATTTTGTAGTCTTTAGATTTCAGAAATATCACTTAAATATCCTCCATGGGAAAGGAAGCTCAAGAAGTCTGAATCAATCTTTACCAGCACTTAACTCTTGTTAGACTTACTCTTGTTAGACAATGAGCCATCACCAAGTGTGGTGTGAAGTCAAAGAAAGAAAAAACACATCTCCCTTGGAACTGAAATAAATGGTTTTGTCATTCTATGAGTCTCACAAAGAAAACTATTTTCTTTGCCTATATCATATTTAATCTGATGTTACAATATCTATTCCTACCTATCACTTCTTGAGAATAGCAGTTTGGAATATCTTTGTTTTGGCTCTGGCATGAAGATGCTAGGCTTATTTTATGTGTATTGTCTTCCTCTGTAGAGAAGTATAAAATCTTATTAGAAAGAAATTAAGACTTTTATACTATTTCTTGGGGACAGGGTTGGGTTTTTTCCTCTTTTCTCATAGGCATTAGTTGACTCAAAATTCTAGACCTGGAGTAGGTGGCATTCGAATGTCGTGGTCACAAAGGATAGTTTCTAGCCAGGTGTGGTGGCACATGCCTGTAATCCCAGCACTCGGGAGGCTGAGGCAGGACTGGATCACTGTGACTTCGAGACCAGCCTGGGCTACATAGTGAGTTCCAGATCAGTCTCAACTAAATAGTGAGACCCTGTCTGAAAGCAAAACCAAACAAAACAAAAAACAAAAAACAAAAGATAGTTCCACCTGGTTGAAAATAAAGCTGTATGTAGACACAGACTCAGACCGCTTATCCATTCCTTCAGGCTGCAGACAATAAGACCGTGATGTGTTTTGGCAGATATTCTACAAGACAAGAACATCGTGTGACTCTCCTAACATGGACTGCAAAGACACAGAAATGGGAATGACACTGGAATCTTTCAACAAGAGGAACTTAAATTGAGCCACATAAGAAATACCATGACTTTATCAAGTGTGAAGGAGAAATGCTCCCCTGGGGAGGAAGAGTGTGTTCTCTTGAATTGAGTATTTGTATTCTCCTCCTGCTTCAGAGTAAAGGAAAGTAAACTGCAGAGTAGGTAACACAATGTCTAGGATGCACTGAGGCAACGTAGTTTCAGAGTCGGTTGTATGAGTTTGCATTCCAGAGCAGAAAAGACAGTGCCTGCCCCTGACAGTTTGGGTTAGTACATCACAGCCATTTCTGGTGTGTACAAATAAGAGCACATGTATTAGGCAGGAATGCATGACAAGATCTTCTAGGCAAACTAAAAGAATAAAGACAGGAGAAGCTGAGATTTCTTTTCCTCGGGATAAGTATGGGGTATAGTCAGTGTGGAGGGGACAAGTTGACAGTCTAGTCTTTTGTCTATTTTGATAGATTTCATAGATTTATAATGATTAAACTATCTCAATATGCAATCCTTTTCAAGATTAAATACTGACAGGGCTGGGGATTTAGCTCTGCGGTTCGATGGCCTGCCTTGTAAGCGCAAGGACCCGAGTTCAATCCCTGGTACCAAAAACAAAACAAAACAAAAAAAATAAAGATTAAATACTGACAAGGTTTATAAGCTACAATTGTCTTACAGTGTCTTCTGACATATTCCAAAGGCACAGCGCTGCCCCATCTCTTCCAGTTTACAGAAAGCCCCTCGAGAGGCACAGGGTCTCCATACGCAGTGTGAGCACTGGCTGAGTGATAAAAGGCAGCACTTGTATCTGCCAGGCACTAAGCGTTGAGTTTATATTACTACTTAATCCTCACACAGGGCCAGAAGAAAGGCATAATTACCACCTCTATTTCACATTTGAGAAAAAAGAAGCTGGACAGGATTAAATAATCTGCCTAAGGTTAGCCAATGAGTCACAGAGTGGAGACTCAAACCACCTGAAATGCCTGTTTGTGAAAAACTTCTGCATTCCATCCTTGTTTCTTGCAGGAAAAAATCTCCTTGTTCTTGCCCTCTACTCCATACCGTCATACCACAAGTAGCTTTTCAGTTCCTGGCTGACACTGGGACAAGGGTAATGTTAAGATGAGATTTTCCCTAATAAGATGAAAGTTACAGATGAGCCTCAAATAGCCATCCAAGTGAAAGGAGACAGATCAAGCAATGGGAAAAAATTTTGATTTTTTTAAAAGGGGCGTTATAATAGTCCATTAGCCAAAGTGATATTATTAACACAGGAAAGCAGCTGGGCCCTGTGGCGCACACTTATAATCTGAGCTGTCTCTGAGGCTTAGGCAGAAGTATCGCAAATTCTAGCCCAGCCTAGGCAGTTTGGCAATTTAGCAAGAGCTTGTGTCAATAAAAAATAAATAAAAAGCTTGACGGTGAAACTGAATGTGAAGGCCCTGGCTTCAATTCTCAGTACTGACAAAAATTACAGATACGCATTAATGAATTTCTTCTTTAAAAGTCCTGTTTCAATAAAAGTCCTTCAACCTAGGAAAATAGAGTATAGCAAAGCGTTAAAAATCTATGACATTTTCAAAGAAAGGAAAATTCCCCTGGCATGTTTTTTTCCTTTAAAAGCACAGAAAGAGAAATGACATATCCTGCCATTCTCCCTCAATCACACTTAAGTCCTCCGTGACTAAATTCCCATCAATATTGGTAGATCAATCATCTGTGTTTTCTTCTGAGGCATCCAGAAACAACACTGTGACTCTCCACCCTAGAATTAACCACTAAGAAATGGCAAGTAGAGATTATGGAGACATGCTAATATGTTTTGATGAATAGGTTGTTCTGAAAAAGGGCCTGAAAAATGTAAAGTACAACACTTAGTCATATATCAAGAACGTATTTTACAAAGCATAATCTTTCATTTTTCACCTTAAAAACATGGTGATTTTTGAAAGAGAAGTAAAGATGCAAAGAAGAAATTGGTGACTTTAATATAAAACTGAGATCTCTGATTCTGAGAACACCTTTTTTCTCATATGTAAATTGAAAGAAAATATTTTCATTCATTTGTTTATCTGTTTAGCACTTCCTGAGCATTAAGATTATAAGGTAAACCTGGGCTTTTACACACTTTAATGTGCATACAAATCACCCTGTCACACTGTAAAATGAGGATTGGAATTGGGGCTCAAGAGTCTGCATTTCTAGGAGGTACAGATGCTACTGCTCTGTGCATCATGCTTTGGATAACCAGAGTCTGGCTCAGAATGATCCAACTGAAATTTCTGGATTAATCGCACTGTCCTGCATCAGTTCCACTCAATATGGTAACCATTAGCTGTACATAACAATTGAGTACGTGGAATGGAGCTCGATGCAGTGATGGTGAACTCTTCTGAGCTTTCAGTGATAACAAACAGCACACGGGCCATATGTTCGCCACCACCACTGGGCGACAGTGACTGTGGAACTATTTAATTTTGTCATATAAATTCAAATTTAAATAGGTACATGTGGCCAGTGGCTATTATATTGGAGAGTGCATTGTCATGAAGGTGAATAAGCGTGCTATCTAATGTAAAAGAAAACATTTAGTTGTATTCTTAGTATTTGATATGTTCATTTTTAAGATGGTATTATTAGTGAAATGGTATGAAAGAATAAGAAGGAGAGACATGAAGGGGCTGTTGTTAAATATGTGGTCTGCAATTCATTTAAGAAATCAAATGCAACAGAATCTCTCAATCTCTCTGTCTCTTTGTCTGTCTGTCTGTCTGTCTCTCTCTCTCTCTCAGTCATAGAACAACAAAACTGAGATGGGGAAAAGAAAAAATATGAGGAAAAGAAAAAACTGGAAATGAAATCTTTGTAAATAAGGGAGGTGGAGGAGGTGAAGGGAGGGCAGGGGAATGGGGAAAATATGAACAAAGATAGATCACGTAAAGGTACAAGATCCCAAAGATCAATATGACTGTATTGTATACCTAAAAAGTACCAACAAACATAACCCCCAAAAAATTGAGATGAGGGTAGTACTGAGTCTGGAGTTGTCAAGGTATGGATTAGCTGGAGTCTTTCAAAGAACGCAAAGGACTTCTTTTTGAGCTGCTATGTTGTTGGTATTCTTTAAAGATATTATCTCTTAGGGAGATTTAGCTCAGTGGTTCCACTGCTTGCCTTGCAAGCTCAAGGTCCCAAGTTCGATTGCTGGTACCAAAAAAAAAAAAAAAAAAAAAAAAAAAAAAAAAACAACCTCTGAAAACCAAACTATTTTTTAAAAAAAAAAAAAAAAAAAAAAAAAAAGAATAAAAAGATACTACCTCTGTAGAAACCCAACTACGATACAGTTCTGTGGGAGAATACAAAGAAACACCAACCCTCGTGGGGAAAACTAATGGACCCCACTTCTCCCCCACTTCAGGTAGAAAAATAAATTGGTGTGACGGTTGAAGGCAAAGTGAAACCTAAAGAGCCACATCAAATTGTTGTGACAACTGGTGGTCTGTAGTCAGGAAAATCACCATCTACTATGCTGATACCCATTAATGGAATGCCAGCTGTGCCCTGCCTTGGAAAGAGAGAGAAACAAGTAGCAGAAGAGAAGGACATGCAAGAGGCCTATGTGACTTATTAAGAGTTGTCAGGACTCCCTCCTAACGGGCTTAATTTGGCATAGAAACAATCACATTCTGTGTCATCCCCATTATCCTTGAAAAACATACTTTTTCTTCCTGTTATACCTTTCAGAAAGGGTGACTTGGTCATTAAAATGCACAGATTTGAGTCTATTGCTTCTTCTTCCCCTAAATTATTGCTGACTAGAAGGTAAAGGAGGAGATAAATCTATCTCCCTTTTTGTATTTCTTCTTTTGTTTTTCAGTTCATGGTGGAGAAAGTACTTCATGGTAACTATGGCAACAACAATGCCTTTTGTATTGATGTCTTTTCCTGTAGTTTGGCAGAAATTCAGGTTTGGAATATGAAACTGTCAATAGTGTTAGCCAAACTTATTAAGATAAAATTCCAAACCATTTCCTCTCATGCATGTTTGATGTATATTTTTCTTTTATTAGTACACACTTGCAGTATATAATGATTATATTCTTTGTAGAGAATGCTTTTGCTATTCTAGGATTCTTCTGGTTCCCTATACATTTTAATAATTATTAAATATCCATCAGAAGAAAAAGTATAGCTGTGTATATCATAAGATCAGCATAATAGACACTGAGGGTTATAAACCATTTTAATTGCTCTCTTGCCTTTTATGAACTAAGGATGGGTGAGTACCTCCTGGAAATAGGATTATCTCCATTTGAAGCATAACTCTGATAAAAGGAGCTCCTGTTTAGAAGCCATCAATAATACTCTAGAGTTTATAAACTCAATTCAGAAATGTTCAGTCTTCTGTTCCTACGCAATAACCCCACGTCTCCTATGTAATCTAATCGTTCTTTCCGTATTAGCATATTCAGTATCTGCCACGTGCTCCTTATATTCCTCCTTTTAGGTGACTATAGCTCATATGCTTGTATTCTTACCCTCATAAATTATTTTTTCATTCCTGTAGTATTGGAGAAGGAACCCAGGGCCTTCATACTGAGCTACGTCCTCCGTATTTATCTGTTCGTTTGTTTGTTTGTTTGACACAGGGTGTCGCTAAGTTGCTGTGTTGACCAGGCTGAGTTTAACCTTGCGTTGCTCTTACCTCCTCCTCTCAGATGGCTGAGATTACAGGAGTGTGCTGCAGTGCCTGGCTGTTATCCTCATATCACAGAGTGCTGTCTCATTCCCCTTTCCCCGTCCCTTAATCCTTCCGCAGCCATCTGCCTATGCTTTCCCAATTTCCATGGATCCCAGTTACCCTTTACAGTACCTACTTCCAACAACACGCGTTAGGATAGCTTCATACATTTTACCCTGTGCACTCTAAAAAGCCTGTATAAATTAGACTTGTGACATGCACTGTTTTAGTATTTGCAACCTTGACTACATCAGCTACTCCAACAGCCTACGATAAAGGGCAACCATGGGTTATCGCTTTGCTAATGAATTCAACATGCTCAACTTAGCTGGCAATTGTGAGGTTCTCCACTCCTCCTCCTTCCTCCCACATACACCTAACGAGAATAAAAGAAGACTACGAAGCTGTGATTACTCAACATTTTCACTAGATGTTCTCCACGGGATCCGGAGTATCCTTGATAAAAGTAAAAATCGATTTTTTTGTTTTGTCATATAAAAATAGGCTTCATTTTTTGTGGTATATGGTGATTCTCTTGGTTACTGATAATTCTGTTTAAACAAATTTTTATTTTAACGTTCCTAATTTAGTTTGTTCATTTTATTTATACTAAAGCTATAGTGAATATATTGCATACGGTGATAAGAGAATTACAACAGAAAATGATAAATATTCCCTGTCTTAAAATGCTTAAGTCCAGAGCAGGCTGAGAAGTGGTTTGGTGGATGTAGAGGCTCCTTCTGAAGACACCCTGGGAGAAGATCAACCATGTAATCCTTGTTCAGAAAGTTAATAAGCAAAAGGAAAGCCCCAGGCCAAAGAAAAGCCCTACAGTCAAGCTGCATTCATCCACCGAACATTCTCCTTTCAGGACAGCTGGGCATGGACACGGCAGGGAGACACCTTAGGCAGGAGGGATGGCAGAAAAAGCCAAGTGGGCTTTCATAGGCATGGGTTAAATTCTGAAAGTTGCTGGCGTTGGTGACATCACTAATGTGACAAAAAAAAATAACTGTTTTGCTGGTTGACATAAATGACTTATGGGACTGGCAGTGAAACTTGCAAGCAATATTTCAAGAGTAAACTTCTGCTAGAACTGCTTTTTAGGTTGCTGCTTTGCCCAAAGGAGGCTATCCCGAGATTAAAACAGTAACAGTAACTGGGTACCATGTTGTTTACTCCGGAGTTTTTGTCACCTCTTCAAAGTACAATTTTAATATTACAAAGGATGTTGGAGAGGGCCAGTGGGACTAAAATATCTGAAGTTTTCTTGGATATACCATATCATGGGAGAATTTGACAGAAAGTAAAAATCAGATAACGAAGATAGCTTTGATGCTATAAATTATATTTATTTAATCCCATACTGTTGGATATGAGGGAAGAGACCATTATTACATAGTTCCTCAGATATACAAAAATAAAAGGATGCAGCATGGAGGAAACATGAGTAATTGTGCCTAAGAAACAGTAAAATGTACAACTAATTCAATTAAATTCCAATTAGTTAAATTTTGCAAAATATGTAGAACACATGATAGATATGTGAATCTGAGTTTTAAAAATTCAATCTTTAATGATACAGAAAAAGGATAACAGCACTGTAACTTTGTATAATATTATTTTTCTAATATTAAAAGACATGCAGAAAAACATTCTTAAGTTCAACAAAGAAGACCCAGAAGTAAACAATTGGAAATCACATTGAGGGCTGGGGATTTAGCTCAGCATTTCGGCCACCTGCCTTGCAAGCACAAGGACCCGAGTTCAATCCCCAGTACCAAAAAAAAGAAAAAGAACATTAAATTGAAAGACCAAAAACACAGCAACCAAATCTGAGATATTCTTATGGTCATGGATATTATGTGCACATAATCTAATACTGGACTAAAATAAGAGGAAAAGTTTGAAGAACGGCTGTGGACAATTACCAGTAATATAGATTGCAAATTAGGTGACATTGTAATGTCGATATTAAATGCCTGGAGATTGATTACTGTATTGTGGTTGAGATTTGAGGAGTAAAGGAGAATTAGATAAGAAATTCAAATCAAACAGAGAATGAAGACTGCAGAGAGGGCTGATCAAATTTCAGGATAGGGATTCTAGTTTATTCTTCATTGATGTAATCTTCCTCCAGTTGAAAATGAAATAAACTGTACATAAATTTTATGCTTATATATGTATATGCCTGTGTGTACATATACACAGAAAGACAAAACAAATGTGTCGAAATAAGTACAATTGGTCGATCTGCCTAGAGATCACGGTAAATTCTCCAAATTATACTTAGAACTTGTAGGTAAATTTGAAACTGCTTAAAAATAAGGATAAATCTTATTTAGGATAGTGTGATATCACAATTTAAATATTTGTGATATTGCACAAAAGAGAGTTTATTTCAGGGTACTCTGGACCGGTTGGAAAGAGAAAGTCCTCACCATGTTTGGTAGGGTAAAGAAATGCCTGATCCGTAAGGAGTTTCATTTTGGGGGGTGCTATTGTGAAAGGTTTGGTTTCCCTAATCTCTCTCTTAGTGATTTTACTTGGGTACAGAAATGCTGTTGATTTTTGAATATGGATTTCATATCCAGCAATGCAACCCAATTTGGTTACTAAATTTACAAGTCTTTCGTTGGAGTTTTCGGGGCCTTCTAGGTAGAGTATCATGTCATCTGCAAATAATGATAATTTAGATTCTTTCTTTCCTTATTCCTTTTATTACTTTCTCTTGTCTAATTACTCTGGCTAATGTCTGGAGAACTATATGAGTAAGAATGGTGATAATGGACTTCCTTGTCTTGTTCCTAATTTTACAATGAAAGCTTTCAGATTTTGACCACTTAGCATGATGTTGGCTTTTGATTTGTCATAAATGGCTTTAAAAGGAGATCTAAGAGGATATCAGAAAATGTAAAGAACTGGCCTCACTCATAAAATTGTAATACAGGTTTAATAAAATCCTGATCAAAATACCAATAGTGTACTTCACAGAATTAGAGAAAATAATCTTAAAATTCATGTGGAACTAGAAGAGACCTAGAATAGCAAAAGCAATTCTGGACAACAAAAGCAAGGCAGTGACATCACCATCCCTGAGTTGAAATTATACTACAAACTACCCTGATTAAAACAAACAAACAAACAACAACAACAACTACAAAACATCATGGTACTGGCAGAAACACAGACCTGAGGATCAATGGAGTAGACTACAAGATTGAGAGACAACTCCAAACACACATGACCATCTTATCTTTCACAAAGGAATCGAGCATTTTCACTGGATGAAAGCCTCTGTAGTATATGGTGCTGGATAAACAAGCTTTCTACATGCCAAAGTCTAAACCTAGATCCACATGTTTCAGTATGCGCTGAATTAAAATTGAAATGGATCACATATTTAAATATTAAAACAGAAATACTAAATCTGATGGAAGTTAGAATAGGTGGAACTCTTGAAGCCATAAGGCACAGACTTTACGAATAAAACTCCAATCTCACATGAACTTGCACAATGAATCAATAACTGAGATGTCAATCATCTTATTAAAAAGCTTTTGTACAGAAAAAGGAACCACCAACAGAGTAAAGAGACAACCTACAGAGTGAAAAATTTTTGCCAGCTGTTGCCAGCTGTTGCTCAAAGGACTGATAACTGGAATATACAAAGAACTCAAAAAAATAGACTGCTCAAATTTAAGTACCCAATCCAAAAATGGGCATCTGAAATAAATAGACACTTCTCAGACGAAGAGGTAGAAATGGCTAACAAATATATGAAAAAATGAGAAGCAACACCTGTCATGTAAAGGTACAAGATCCCAGTGATGAATGTAACTGTACTGTATACCTAAAATGGACCAATAAACTCAATAAGAAAAAAAAAAAGATTGGGAAAATTCAAAGATTTTTCCACATGGTAGCAACTACTAAGCTTAACAGCCTATTGTTAGGACATTAAAATAAGGCCAAATAAGATACCTAACAAAACTACCTCTTAAAAAGAGTGAATCAGAACCTAATTGATATGAGAATCAAATAAATATAGAACTCCTTTAGGGAGGAAGGAATTCCTTTCAATTTAAATTCCATTTTAGTGGAATTTATTAAACCTCTTCAAATTTTCCATTAAATGCCCAATAAAAGCATGAAGTCTTGCAAGAGTTTAAATCATCTTTTAAAAAAGGATTGTGAAATGCTCTCCCTCTCCCTCCTACCACATGAGAGGAAGAACGAAGTGCAAATTCCCCTGTAATTTTGCTAGGGGGCCCAAGTCTGGAGGAGAATGTCTCCTTGAAGAGTTCAAGTGGGCATAACGCTGACTAAAGCATAGAAGTTGTTGTCCTTGGAGAGTTCTCACCAGGGTGTCCTTGTGGGGTGGGAGTGGAGAATTGTCTACTATGATGTATTAAACAAATCAGTCCCAGAGGAAAAGTTTATTCAGTCAGCCTGTGGTTTTGTTTTCTTTATGTCAGAATATTGGTTTGGTGGCTCTTATTTTTTTTTCCTAATGTACTCTCTCGGTTTTATTTTACTTATAAGTGCTTGTTGTTATACACAGGCAATTTAGAAAGCTTTCTATGCAAATATTAAGAAACCCTTATTTTTTTCACCATTACAACTGGATCCTTCAGATGAGAGAGGGTTAGTGAAAGACTTATAGCGAGGTGGTATTTGAGCAGAGTATTTGGCATTACAGGACAGAATCGGATTCCTTCTCTGATGTGTACTGGAGTTTTCTCCTCTATCCATATTGCTAGATGTGACATTTTCCTAAAAGTTTCATAAAAATTCTGCATGCCACAAGTAAACACAACCACTAAGCAAGTTACCATGTCTCTTGACAACTTGATGTAATAGCCAGTATTGTAACTTGTTTCATTATATGTCTTGCGCTTCAAAAAACATTCAACATCACTGGTCACAGAAGAGATGCAAACTAAAACAATGCTGAGATTCCATATCACTCCAGAAAGAATGGCTGCTATCAAAAAATCAACCAATAACAAATGCTGGCAGGACAGTGGGAAGAAAGGAACCCTTCTCCATTGTTGGTAGGAATGCAGACTGGTGGAAATTAGTGTGGAGATTTCTCAAAAAATAAAACTATAACTTCCACTTAAGCCAGCTATTTATATATTTTTATAGCAGCACCGTTAGTAATAACTAAATCTTGGAAACAGCCCAAAGGCCCATCAACTGATGAATGGATAAAGAAGATTTTATGTTTACACAGTGTAGCACCACTCTGTCATAAAGGATAAATGTAACATTTCTAGGTAAATGGATGCATCTGGAGACCACACTCTTAAATGAAATAAGCTGGACATGTTCATATATCACATGTTTTTGCTGGTGTGAGAAGCCAAAAGTGTAAATAAGAAGCACAATGGATGGTAGATATTGTAAAATAGGAAGAAAATGGTCAAATGGGAAGGGGAACTAAGCAGGAGGGAGGGAGAAGGAAGGAAGAAAGGGAAAAAAATAAAAGAAGGGGAAATGGAAACAAAGCTTTTATAAACAAGGGGAAAAAGAATTGAAGTGGAGGAAAGGAAAAGGAGAAAAAGGAATCAGAGGTATCATGCACAGGTAAAAATTCCATATGGTAAGTGTTATCCTTATGCATATCTAAAATGTGCCAACAAAATGAATGTTGAAAAAGAAAGAGAAGAGAAATTGTTGCATTTGAGAGACCCAGTAAACACAAGACGCCTGAAGCTGGTTACATTTGCTCTATAGACAGAAGGTATATATTCCAAAGTAACCATAAAATCACAATATACATACTCAATGTGTAAAGCAGTACCCGTCACTTATTATAATCAAGTACTATTTATCATACATAACTGTATATGCTACCTTTTCATATGACTGCACGTTTGTGTGTTATACTGCACTACCTGTTTCTGTGTGTATGTGTTGTATGCCTGCACATTTGCATAAATATCTACATACAATAGAGAAAATGTAGTCTTTTCTTTAAATTATCCTAAGTGTAAAATACAGAAATGATCAGAATGAGAAAGTTGCCAATTTGTCGAATTTTTTTTTTTTTTCTTGGTACCGGGGATCGAACTCGGTTCCTTGCGCTTGCAAGGTAGGCCACCGAACCACTGAGCTAAGTCCCCGGCCCCGTCGAAATTTGATAATGATGCAAAGGACAGACTGCCTATAGCGGTGGCCTTCAGCTATGTGGAGCTAGGAAAAGCCTCAGCAATCTTACTAGCCTGCTGATTTTCTCTGGGGCGCACTACTAAGCATGTCCTGCACAATACTGTGTGTAGTTTTTACAACACTAATATGACATCATTGTTATGCTAATGTTAAATCTGACAGACAGAGATGGGAAGTTCTGTATGTTCCTCTAGGCCACCCAGCCAGACTGTGGCAGAGGCTCTGAGGTTCTAGGTCTGCAGTTTGCAACAAAAAGCAGCATTTAGGGCCAGGGATTTAGCTCAGTGGTTCTAGCAAGGTCCCAATTTCGATCCCTAGTACTGGAAACAAACAAACAAACAAACAAACAAACAAAAACAGAGCGTTTGACTATGTTCCTGAACAGAACAAGGCACTGTCTCGTGATTACCTTCAAGTTGCCAAACTCTTGATGTAAACTGTGCTTTTAATTACCATATATCCATGCAGCAAGAGTATTCCTATCTTACAGATGAAAGGGTGGAAATTGAGAGTTTATTATCTTTGCTAATATACCAAAAGTCGGAATTTTGATTCACTCTCACAGTCTGGTTTCAAAGCTCCTTGACATTTTTGGTCTGTTTTTCAACTATTTTTCAGTTGTTCCCTGCTCTTCAAATGGCGTCTTTCATTGATGATTCTAACATCCCTCAGGGGATCCCAAATTGAATCTGCTATCTGAGGGTGAAATTTGGGCATTGCTTAATTGGTCTTTACTGCTGTGAGGATGGTTCAGCAGGCACAGGGGGGTAATGGGCATTTTTTTTTTATAAATAATGTTCTGGTTTTTTGTTTTAAAAAGAAATGTGAGCTTTTTACTGAAGCTCCTTCAGAAGCAAAGAAGTATAATTCTGTACATCCCAAGTGCCCCTTGAAACACTGTGAGAGCTCAGAGACTGAAGGGACACACGGCCCTCGCTGGTCTCCGTCCTTTTAATGATGTCTCGATTGAATTTTCTCAGTGAGCAAATTAAAAGAGGATTTGCTAAGTGTCAATGCCTCTGACTCCTGTGGGATTATAAAACCCCACTGAACTCTTCTGCCTGTGTGAGGATCAATGCTTAGGAGATTTTGTAATGGCAACTGACCTCACAAAGCTTTTGAAGAGCTGAAGGACAGGATCCAGTCCAGCTGGTTCCTCCACAGATATATTGGCCCCTGCAGTGTGCTCTCACAGGAGGAAAGCGTTTTTAAGTGAAGTTAGCAGCGATGACTCAAAGGCTCCCCGGTAACAATTATGCTGAGTAAGACAGTGATACATTTCTCACCATCATTTTCAACTATGGTCCTGCTCTCTCACTCCCGCGGCCCTAGCTCCACAGCTAGGGAGTTGGGCTCTGAATGATAAAGGTTGGTCACAAAAGGGGGTACATCCTTTGTCTTGTGGGATGATACAGGCTGGTTCTTCAAGTTACTCAGACCGCTTATGTTTATAAGAAACCAGGAATAGAACCCTTGTGTTCAATCCCCTCAACACTGACACAATACTCTGGTAATTATTCTCTTAATATTAAAAGCGGATACAAGGGACAATTCAGCAACCAGTAAAACCAACTTCCCATTCCTTCTGAGCTGAGATTACACTGACATCCACGAGAAGAGCGAGATAGAGTCCACGGCAGATGTCATGACTGTTCCACTTGGGTGGAACCTCAGCGACCCAGCACAGAAGGCTTAATGACTGCTCTTGATTCAGATCTCCGACAGGTCTGGACCAGAATGTGTTATCTTGATCAGTATCTGAACCTTAGTGGCAGTCACATATTCAAATATATTATCCTTTTCTCTCTCCCACCTCCATGTAGTTATGTAATCTGTGCTCTCTAACAATTTGTCCAAAGCCACATTTACCATTTAACTTCGAGCCTCAAAGGACATATAATGAGCTCATTTATCTCTGAAACCTTAAACCTGGGGCATATATAGGAAAACATGAAATACAGTGCACATAAATGCTTGTTAGACATGTTCAAGTTTGCCAAATGCAGAACCTTTCTGGATCCCCCCCCCAAAAAAAAAATTGCAAGCATTCTTTAAAATGCCCCAGTGACGCACAGTTCTAGGTACTTGGCAACTGTGAATCTTCACACAGGCTCCATGAAGCAAGTAGAAATGGTGCCATTTTATACAGGGACAAATGGACACTTAGAGTGATGGGGCCAGTGTACTAAGAGGCTAATGTTGGATTCAAATCCAAAAATCCAGGTTTCACAGCTCCGCACTAGCCTAATCCTCCACTCTAAATGCTGTGTTCCACTGTAACAAGTTAGAAACCAATCAATAGTGTGTCAGCAAGTATTTCTATGAGAAGAATTTCTATATCACATTTGGCTAGAAGGGGTAGGCGTGAAACTCATCCTACATATTATGGTCATTATTTTTACCCCCTTGATGTGTTTATTTGGGTTAACTTTGGGAATGAGAGAGATTTAAACTCTCCTAAATATCTCTTGCTGCAGTAGTACCATAAATTGTATAGTGGCAGTTGTTTTTACAACTCAAACCTAGATCAGAATATCTTAGCAGTGAGTGTTTTAAAGATAATTTATTCTAGAGGTAGGGATTTAGCTCAGGGGTTCTGCCACCTGCCTCGCAAGCACAAGGTCCCGAGTTTGATCCCCAGTACCAAAAAAAAAAAAAAAAAAAAAAATGTGTATAATAAAAAAAATAC
>NW_022900939.1:10244008-10286197 GCF_012274545.1 Fukomys damarensis | reverse complement strand
AAAAAAAAAAAAAAAAAAAGTTAGTTTATTCTAACATTAAACTAAAACAAATCACACACCCTAACTCTATTTTACAAGTCACAATAATTGCAGTATTATCACCATAGCAGTGAAATGTATGAAAATACATTGTACTCAAGTACTGTGCTGTTTGGTCTATACTATTTTGTTCTAAATTTCAAAGCTACCCTGAGTGATAATTATTGTGCTCATCTTAACTGTATAGAAGAGAAAATGGGATTAGAAATGTAAAATCTGCCCAATTTCATACAACTTGAGTGTAGAGGAGCCAGAATTCGAGCGAATATGGTTCAAATTCAGACTCCATGTCATTAATAACTAGATCACTGCTTCTCAAAACATGGCTTGTGGAACATAGAGCATCAGTTAGCTTCGCTGAAGGATTCTGCACAGTAAAACCTGCACTGAGAATGATACAAAGACATTTTCTGCCTTTCCACAGTTGTGACATTTTTACAGATGGAGCTAAAGCTCTGGTAGGTAAACTTGATTGTGGCTTAGCAGGATTCAAGATGATGGCACCAAGTAAATTAATAGTCAAGATTTCAAACCAACATGCTCATACCAAAATCAATGCCTGTGTAACCAATGACTGTCCTTGAAGAAAAAGATAAAAAATAATGTCATGACATTCTGATCTCTGATCACACACCTTTCTAATATTCTGAGTGATGAAATGTGAAATACAAGGTAAATGAGTTTTCTACGTACAATAGTACAATAATTGTCTGGAAAAAAGTGTGATTGAACTATGTGCTTTTACCATAGAACACAATTTTTACTTGAAAAAAATGACAAAATGCAAGCTGTGATCTCTCAGACATGGGCTTATTTGGCAGGTATTTTTCTCAAAAACTAATAAGGTGAGAAGAAAATAACAAATATTTATTCTGAAAAGAAAATAACAAATATTATCTGTGATCAATGATAAAATTTGGTATTTCCAGGTAAAATGTCTGAAGTTTGGATGAGCTGACAACTTCCCAATAATTAAAACAAATTTCCAATGACAGGAGTGATGGCATTAATAGATGTAATACCTGATATTGTATAATAAATTGTATTAGTATTTTTAAGACTAATACAACTCAGTGAAATAATATTCTCCAAATTACTAAAGTGTGATGTTATAAAATCACACAGACTTAAAAGATCAAAGTGCAAGTTATGCCAATGCCTTATAATAAAACAGAAACAAAAAGCTGATTGACCTGGCTTTAAATCTCATGTTTCTATTTGTTGAGTTTTCATATATCCAAATTTATTTATTTATTTATTTGGGGGGTTTCCAGGGATCAAACTCGGGTCCTTGTGCTTGCGAGGCAGGAGGTGGAACCATGGAGCTAAATCCTCGGCCCTATCCACAATTATTTAAAAAGAACATTTGTATGTGAAGCCCCTTATTCAAACTGCTTATCTGTGTGACAACAGGTTTTTATTAGCTCAAATAAAACTACACGTCTGAGTGAGACGTCAGAGAATCCAGCTGTCTTCTATTGAACTGCATGAATGGAAAATAACGCTGCTCTTTCACTAATTTAAATGAAATTAGAAATGTTCATATTGTAGAGGCACCTACGTGTCTTCAAGCCGAGGACCCCCTGCTCTGCCTCCATGGCACTGTGAAATCCGGGGCACATGCTAGGTGTGGGCTCAATTCCCTTCTCCCTGATTTTACGTTTTGGAGTCATCAAATTTAAAATTTGGTCTGATTATCTTCGGCGTTCCTATTATACATTTTTTGAACCTGGTTTAATATTACATTCAATGTTTTCATGCTAATGTAAGGATTAAGAAAAGTTCCCGATGAGTCATTTCTCAGTTTGATCTTCTTAAAGCACTCATTAGAGTCATCTGCTTATAATAAAACAATCAAAAATGTCCAATTTTTTTTTTTTTTTTTTTTGCAATTCTTTTTAGTGTAAGGGCTGTTGAATGGAAACTACTCGGGCTTTCTATTGGTTTTTTGTTATGTCTCTTTTGTATACTAAGCACAGTTAAAATTTTTAGGTTAGGATGTTTCATCTCCTTTAGAGCTTCCTCTCTATATTATTTCTATCTGCTTTTTCTCGTTTGACGTCTACCATTTCCTTTACAGATCTCAAGCAGAAAGAC
Source organism: Fukomys damarensis (assembly GCF_012274545.1). Lineage (NCBI taxonomy): Eukaryota > Metazoa > Chordata > Mammalia > Rodentia > Bathyergidae > Fukomys > Fukomys damarensis. The sequence continues at coordinate 10,284,061 of NW_022900939.1, read as the reverse complement.
AATGTTGCACAAGTCACTGGCAACAAAAAGGTGGAAAGTAATGACTTTACACTTTGGTTCATTTAACTGTGACTCCCACACTGAGAATTGGGCACTAGGAACCTAGCGAGCAGTAGTGTGGCAAAATAAAAGCATCACATGAACATAATGGTTTGAAGAGGTAGGGAAGAAAGTACAATGATTGGCCAATAAAGGCCAAAGTGATCCCGAGGGCCGGGAGCAGTGGCCTGCGCATTTATAAAAGCTGTTATTGTCCTCCGCTGAAGATAAAAAGATCTGGATGGAGCACATGACTTTCACTTCTGGCTCCGCTTTGCTTTGATCCCTTACAATGTAATTGTTTTGTTTTAAAAGTTCATTGTGTAGCAGGGCGTTCCTCAGTTTTCCTGGAAAACTACTGATTTACCACTCACACACTTTGGCATAGCTATTGCATTCCAGAATTATGAAGTCTTACCCATAACCAAGTGAGGATTTTCTTCTGTAAAATTCACCAATGCAGCACAGAGCATTACTTCAACCCAAAGGAAGAATCTACCCCCAGGCTACATGTTAGCTAAGTGAGGTGCATTGTGATGTCATTGGCCAACTGGCAACCTAGGGACTCCCAGGCAAGGTCCTCCCCAGAAGCACTCACGGTGGCTGCACCACAGCAATGGGGTTGAAGAAATGTGGGTTTCCTCCCACCAGAGTAATGTTAATTTGTAATTAGTGTGAGTCAAAGGTGATCTTTGCTGACTGGCTAGGAGTTTCTCAATTTAGTCTTAGCTCTGATTCCTACCCATAGTTAAAAACCCTGGCAATGCATGTTACATATATTTCCCCCAGCTGCCAAAGTCTTCTTCAAATCGAGTTTTTCTCCTCATATCTGCACTCTCCAAATCCTCATCACATAGCATATGAGAATTACATTTCAACATAACTGAATTTGCTACCCAATAATTATAAATTGTTATAGGGGAAAATATTAAACAGTTCATCCCAACATGGAAGCCCCACCTTTTTCTTTACTCTTTCAGGTTTCTCTGTTACACTAAACTCACAATTTCACCAAACCCTGTCCCAGGGACCTCTACCTTTTAAGCATCCTGTCTTTCTCCTTCCCTTACTGGAATTCTCCTTCCATAACCAAAGGACAAGAAACCTGACTCATCCAGAAAAGTGTCTTCTTCACTAAACCATGCACCAAACATGGACAGAAATGAAGATCAGAGAGGACCCAGAGAATACACTTGTGATCTAAAGATCCTTGCTGATGCCACTCTAAGGTTTCTGAGAAACAGCCAAGAACTACAGCATAATGTATGACCCTGAAAACTGATTATCTTCTTTTCTCCTGATTGATTGTCCAAGTTGTACAAGCAGGTAGATGAGGAAATAAGGTAGTCAGGTCTGAATTTGTATTTGGCACCAAGCAAGAAACTAACTGAACTGTAGCCCATGGTATATTGTCAGGCTTTGGGTCTTTATATCCCCAAAGCCATGACAGCTCATGATTCTTGTTCACATAAAAGCCCTGAAACAGCATAGATAACAAATGCAGCAATTAGTGAAAGCTCCAAAAGCAAAAACAAAACAAAACAAAACAAAAACCTGTTGCTTACTGTTTTTCTTCAGTTACCCATTTAATAGGTACCTCCAGCTTAATGTGGCTAAATCAGAGCTCTTGATACTTCTCCACTTTTTACTATTTCATGAAAACAATATTATTACCCACCGACTTGAACAAACAAAGGAAGTAGAAAGCATCTTTGATTCTTTTATTTTCCTTTTCAGCTCTATTCAATCCACGAGAAGAACTGATTGTTCTGACTTCAAAATGTATTTCCAAGACAAGTCAGAATCTAAATTCAGGAAATACGGATTACTGCATGCATTGTTTGCATTAGAAAATGATTATGAAGTTAATATGTAATGACAAAAATAATGTAAATAAATGCCATGCATAAAAATACGTTAAATTTGAAAGCAGTACTGAAATTAATGGTCTTTTACAAAGCTATGGGCTTTGGAAGATTATTTTTCCCTCCTACCACATAAGGTTTTTCCTACTTGAACACAGGGGAAAGGGTTAAATAACTTTTCAAAGTCCTTCAGTGGCCTGTGACTCTTCGCTCTACTGACCTGCCCTTGTTCAGCTGCTCCATGAATACACCTAGTCAGGTATTACAATTCTATCAGCATTCTGCATCATGTTCTTGGATGCCAGTTTTGCTCCACTGACTGGTTCCCTGGGTCAACATTCATCACCTGCTGCGCTAAGAATTTCAGTAGCAGAGGAGACCAGGAATATTGTTATAGCAGCTGCACACAATATACTGAGGGCAGATTTTCTCCTCTTGGGTATCCGGAGTTTTTTAATTTTCCCCAGCGACCCACCCAGAGTGATTCAGTGAGTGACACACTATCTGTTCTTTCCCCCATCATCTATGTAGGCCTTAAATTCCTAAACCAGAGCTCCAACGTGACATGGAAAATAAAAGCAGTCAGTCCAATTCCCCTTCTCATCTGGAAAAAGCTGCAGCAATACAACCAACCACTCAAGACAATCAGAAGTATGTGGAGTTTTCCATGGGAGACTGCAGATCGATGAACATACAGAAGATGTTTCTGTCACCCCTGCTGAGGTGCCTTCTCTTCTCAGCCTGATGACACATCGATAAAGCTGTCTGGTCTCTAGCTACTGTAACAGACTGTCAATGTCTCCCCGGGATCATCCCTGCTGAACAGAATTCCCTGCACACCCTCCTGACACCCGGTCTGGCCCCCACCTTCCTAGTGATCACCAAAGTGGTCACATTTCAATGAAGACTGAAAGTTCCAAACAGAGATCGAGCTTTACAAAATAATAATATTATTTATGAACACTTTATAAGTCACAGCATTCCCAAACCTAGGCAATCCTACGGTGACAATAAAATTTTAAAGATTGATTTGTAAAATGAATTCTTTTGTCTTAGTTCAAATATAAATAAAGAAAATCATGCTTTTGAATAGAATTGTTCTAAATTAAGCTACAAATGGATTGTCTGATTCAGTCTCTAATTTAAGAAAAATTAACTGAATCCTCCCTCTCCCATTGATAAAATCAGAACCTAGTGAAGAATAAATAAAATTCACTACATTTGCTATTCTATACTTAGGTTACTATTATATCTTTCTTTTTCATAAAACATTTATTAGAAATGCAACATATTTTTCATGCCATGTGAATGAGAAAACAGGCATAAGAACAAGCACTGGGAAATTATTATGCCAAGTATCGTGGATTCAGGTAAAGCCAGAAGGCATTTCAGTTGCAAACAAAGGAAATACCCAGGTTTTCATAGGAGAACCCCAGAGGCACCAAGAAGGGGTAACTTTCTGGTGCTTGAAAGATGAATAGGGTTTTCAGTGAGAGATGGCAGAAGAGAAAAAAGAGGCCACAGTGCATAGAGGCATCAGGCATGAAAGTGGACAACCTGTTTCACAACGCAGGAGCAAGTTATGACAGGAGAGAGAACATGAGGAAGTACTGAGCAAAGCACTATCGAAGCAAGGGTGTAAAAAGCCTTGTATGCTTAACATAAAGCAATCCTGCATTTTTCATACCTGTAGTTCCTGTGCCTCACTCATCATCAGGGAATGTTCAGCACCTGTGAGGATGCTTGATTGTTCAGTATATTTCTAAACATTCTAATTAGCAAGTGGGAATTGAGCTCTAGCACTTCATATTTCTAAGGAGTTTTAGACATTGTTGCTGTGCTCACCAAATTGATCATTGCTCCAAGTGGAAAAGAGAGAAACACCAAGAGCTCTGAAGAGGGAGATAATGTGATATATTCTAGGCTTGATAATCATCAAGAGATGGGGTAGATAAATGGTCAAAATTCCTAGTAGGATAGAAGTCACAAACATGTAGCACATAGATTAGATTTACTGGATAGGCATGAAAATGCTATTTCTCTATGTGCATGTGCTGTATATTTATATCTATTAGCTACCTATACTACATAATTTGAATGTTTTACATAGCAAGCTTATTTCCCACTTTCCTTGTAAATTTAGGAGACACAGCAATAATGTGCCAACATTTCTCTATAGAAACAGAGGACTGCAACCTTTCTCCCTCATTTACTGGATGGGTCCTCCTGGCTGCATTTCCCTCCCCACTACCTGTCTCTTTATACTTCAACTTGGTTCACTCATGCACCTCTTTACCAGCTCACTGTAGAGAACCGGCTTTGTAACTAATGGACACAGCACATTTCATTGGAAATGGAAGGTACTAATCTTGTCTGTAGCTTAATAAGTTTAAAAGTAGTATACTGGACCAAGTAGAGTAACATTGACTGAGCATACATCCTGTGCCAAGTGCTGTACAAGGTGATTTGGGTGCCTGCGCTCACTTAATCAACTTAATAACCCTAATTTTTAGAAAAAACCCTTTAGGGCATTATCTCCTCTTTTCTTTCCCCCACTCTACTCAGACAAATATCTTCACTGCTTAAAATATGCAAATAAGTGTTTTTTTAGTACTTGTACTTTGATTATACATGCTCTAATTTCTAAAAAGTTTGTTTATTTTTGCCTGTGCACTGCCAAACTCCATGATCATACAGATAAAATCTACAACAAATGTTCTAGATTTTTTTAACCAAAATCCACCAGATTAATTTTATAGAGAGAGTTTATAATTGATAGAATATAACATGATTCTTATTTAAGCCCCTTTAAATTAGCTCCCTGAAGAGAGCCCGTAACTACAGTCTTCCCTGCATCCACCCTTCTCAGCTCGAAGCAGCTGGATTGAAATTATGCCCATTTTCCCCTAAGTGCAGTTGGAGATGCTCTGTATGAAGGAAATTGCTATAGGCAACTAAGTCAGTTAGATCCATCGTATGTCCTTGTGACACAGGTCCACTGGGTAACTCACAGGGCCAAACCATCGTTGGACTGATTCAACTGTCCCTAAAGACATGATTACATAAACAATAAAAGGGGAGTGATTCTAGCTACCTCCACAAGCTCGATTAGGTCTTGTTACTCTCACTTTAAATTTTTTAGATCCACTTACGGAAAGTAAATAGGTACAGAGATCGATCTACAGACACGTCCTAGACAGTAGCATTGTCGAAGTGTGTCCTAACTAAAAGGTAAATGGCTCAATACAATTAATAACATGGGGCCAGGGGATGCTTATTTTTCAACAGAAAATAGAAAGATGCTGTGTCCATCATTCCAGAACACACCACCACGGCCCAAGATGATGGATTTGCTGCGAGCGGCACGATGTGACACCCCGCTGAGAGCCGTGCAAAGACTGCCCCGAGTGACTCCCCTCACCTGCTACAGTCCTGACACCCCGCTTCCTCTCTTAGTTCTGGCCCTTAGTGCATTTTTTTCTCAGGTTTGTGTTGTACACTGGGCAGGTAGGAACTGGAACCTGACTACAGGGTCTCCGGCAAATGTGCTGGTGGAAAGTGAATAGAGGACCGTAGCAGAGCTGCAGGGAGACCACATTTGAAAGTCACTTGGCATGGCAGGTCCTGGACTGCCTTAAATCTGTTCTAATGTCTTATCTGACAAGCTAAGAGGACTCTACAAAATTGAAAAATGTACCAACAATGCAAATATCTGCTGCATTTTAATGCAACCCTTACTTGACCCCAGATATTAATCAAATGAAATTAGATTTCTGGAAAAGATTTTGTTTATCGAAGAGATGATTTAGCATAGCTTAGCTTGGCTACTCTCCGCCTCTGACATGGATGGGGCAATGCCCTGTTTGAATCTTACTCTGACCTTTCCCAGCATCACATTTTTCTGCAGATCAATAGGCTCAGCTCTCTTCTGATGGTCTATGACATTTCTTTGAACACCCAGGATTCCTAAAAAGACTAAAGATATTTCTGATCCAGAGATAAAATAGTCTTCTACGTATTTAGTAAGTGGTTACATTACCCAGGAGAGTGAGGAACCGGCCTAAGTTTACTAGAAAATTGTCCTTTTTTCAGTTTAGATTTTCCAGACATAGGCAGCATTATTGCTAATATTTCAAGGGACAATCGGGACTAATCTTAATTCCTTGAACTACTTTTTGTATAGTTTGAAATTAAACACCACAGATGAACAAGTTCATCACTATTGTCTGATAAGGTGCATAGACAGAACCCAGGGAGTAAGGAGAAGCATGTACTTGGGTAGACGCCCTGCACTAAATTAGAGCTGATTGCTTTGGTCAGCCCTGCCTCGTCTGTGGCTTATCCTCATAAACACAGGTCACTGTTTTAAACTATTGTTGTCACAGGTCTCCCCCGCAAGTGTTGATCTCACGGTGTCCATCAAGTCTCATGCTGCTGGATCTTCCTGCCTTTGCTGAAAAGCTCCTGTGGAAATGCAAACAAATCATATGGGAAGCCAGGATCCGGGCATGAAGCTGCAAGTCCGGGTACTCCTGAGATAGCGTTATTATCTGGACTTGTGTCTCTTTCTCTGCTGCCAAGTTTATCAAGTGCTTCTCGTTATATGGTAAGTAGCGAGAGAAAGCTACAACTCACCAAATTAAGGACAGAAGTACAATTGGTGGCATTTCACTTTATTCATACTAAAAAATTTACTAATTTTGAATAATTGCCTTCCTTGATATGGATAAGATGCCACAGAGATTTATGTTTAAAGTGAAACTTACTGAACTTTTTACCTTTACAAAAGAGAATAAAAAGTCAGTATTCAATATAGTCAATGACTACACAATCTGGGGAGATGCTCAGGATATGTATTAAATGAAAAACACAGAAGAAAAACAATATGGCTTTATGATTATGACTGTTCAGATATGCATAGAAAAATAAACTCAAAAGAACACAATTAAATATTTGAGATATTACATTACAACTATGGTGTTAAGAGCAAATTATTTCTACTTGTTCCAAAGAATTTGTATTTTGTGGATATGCTACTTTGACGATGATAAATTGAAAAGTGACAAACATAAAATGATGTGCAAAATATGATTATTTTGTCAATGAAACTATCTAATTCTTGACCGCAGTTTACCTAAATGAATGAAATCTTTGTTATAGCTATATCTAAAAATAGGTTCCAGTTTTTAAAATATCTTCTAAATATTCCTATAATTTTAAAACCCCACTGGTTCAAAGGGAGCAACCACAATTCAATGAAATGAAACCAAAAGATGAAGTCCATATGCAAACTGAAGCACTTTTGGCTGAAGGAAAATCAGTTAAATACAGGACCGGCAGATGTGAGTGTGATTCAAATATTGTGCTTGATGCTGACAAGATCGCCTCGGTATAAAGAAAATTAAAGGACAGGGAGACTTCTCCTCGTTTGGAAATGCTACATTCACGGACACCTTGGGTAATGAGGCACAGGAGCTTCAAGAAGGTTATTTGTGATCCATTTGAGATTGTGTCAACCAACAGAGCTGAGGGATCGACAAGATAAAGAGACAAGGCTGTTCTCACAGTGAATTCTTGTGATATGCTTCACTAAAACATAGAAAAATGGAGACAAAACACAAAGGGAAATTGTTTATGCATTTTCACATCTGTGAATAGTCTCAAGGAGGCTAAAGGGCACCCTGCAATCATCAGTTAGGCCTTCATAGATACTTCAGAATATCTTTCATCATGCAAAAGTTCAGTGCCTTTGACAATGGAAATACAGTTCCTTTACTTCGCTGAAGACTGGGCAGGTGTGCTGGAGGCGTTTTATTATTTCTGATTGGAAGGAGCCAGCGGGATGAACTTAAGCCAAGTCTTGGGAAAAATGACAACTTAGGAGTCCACATTCCGAAGCCCAGCAAGTAAGGAAAGCATTGTGCTGATGATGAGTAAAGCTCAGTCGTGAGCCAGGGACAAAGAGACAAAGAGATTCCAAAGAGACTTGGAATACCTCCAAGTAACCAAAAGATACACAGCATGGGGACTCTTCCACATTCACCAATGTCTTTTTCCAACATCGAGGCTTACTCTTCAACTTGGAAGATTTCAAACTCACAGCAAAAGATTTTACTAGGAAAAAGTTGAATGGTTCCTATTGAGCTGCTAGTTCTCATCATGATCTGTCTTTCTCCATCTTTCCGGAACTTTTACTGGAACAAAAATATTTGTCTTTTTTTATCTTGGTAGAAATGATTAAACACCAGCAACCTCTCGGGCGTCTTATACTCACTCACACCACCATGCCAGAGAAACTTGTAAAAGACTTACGACTCATACCAAACTCAACTGATATTCCAAACAGGTGAAAACGCTGAGAAAGGTATTAACATGAAATGCTACTATTAAGTTAATCTAATATTAACATATTAGATCAAGTGCCTCAATTGTGAAAAAAAAAGGGTATCTATCTCTTTTCTTAGACAACATATACTTTTAAGGAATAAATCGCACTGTATTCATTCTCCTAACACCACGATCTCCATAATACAATGGAGTTCACTAATTGGAGGAAAATAAGTGACTAGTACAATAATTCTTTGTTCATATACTTACCTGTGTATTTCTGGCCAAGTTTAAGCAGAGTATTAGTGGCTTCCATCTTGGTAAAATCATAGGCTACTGTGACCTTGAAATCCTAACTACTGTGGATACCAAAAAAGATGACTAGGAAATATAAGAAAAACAGATCTTAACACTTTTCCTAAAGCTTTCCCGGTTTTATGCAGAATTCATTATTGTAGACTCAGACAAACTACAATAAATCATTCAAAGAGAATGTTAAGTATATTGTTGCTACCATTTTGGGTGATACTTGGTCTTATAGTTTCACACAAGCATCATAAAGATATGTTATTTAGTTTAAGATAAAACAAAAGCATTTAATAATATGTACTGTTCTACTCAGCTACAAAGTACAGAATGAACTGTGAATATCTCCTTTGCTTCTTTTCACTCTACCCCTCACTCCCTTAATCTTTCCTTCCTTTTTTCCCCTGCTGTTCATCTTCCTCTTCCTAATTTATCCTTTCTCCCTCTTTCTCTCTCCCTAGCTGCTTGTAGCAAATTAGTTCCATAATGGAAACATTCAGCCAGACACTAGGGAAAAAATAATTCAGATTACTAGGAAAATGTTTTCCACAAAGATGCTTTATGGGTTCCTAAAATTGAGCGGTGTGGCTGTACTTTGTTTTCATGAATGGTAAGATTGACTGAGCGTTTCATTACCAACCCTTAATTTTGAATTAACTCATCCAAGTAGCCATGTTCTTTGGATTGGTTGAGTTTTAACATAAATAAATGATGTAGCTTTTATTTTATAAGAAGATACAGATATAAGACACTACTATAAAACCAGAACGTGAGAAAAACCAAGCTGGCTCTTGGCTGTGCAGAAGCTTGGGTCAGGGTGGCCACTTCACAGAATTATGAACACAGCTTCCTTCCATTTATTTCTACTGATGGTTCCCCCTTCTGCTGGCACAGTTTGTCAGTACTTCCAATCATCAAGCACAGGATGTGTCAAAAAGACTCAAAGGGCAGTTTATGGTGATCAGGGAGACATATTTTCTCTGTAACTTTACAAACATCTCGAGATCGGTATGCACTGCATTTCTCTACCGGAGTAATGTCAACAGTGTAACAATGTCAGAAATGCAACAATGAAAGAAAGCAGAAGAATTAAGAGGAGAAAATGAGAGGATGAGTAGTAAAAAGGTAGAAAAAGACTAAAATAAGTTTCCCAGGATGAAAAGACACTCTAGAAATTCTTAGTATTTTCCAATGCTGTTATTAAATTTACCTAAAAAGCCTTAAATTCATGTTTTCCAAGTATTTAAAATCCAAAAGTTACATTTATTTATAAATACATCCTTAAATAAGTTCTTGGGGGTAAGACAGACATTGTGATTTCCATTTTGCAAGTGTGATTTCCATTTAACCCATGATTAAATGATTATCCCATGGATACTGAGAAAATGTGAAGCACAGTGAAAATGCTAATATATAAACTCCTTCTACTTTCATGAGTTCACTATAATTTTATCATTCTAAAAATATATGACCATGATTGCATAATTAAAAAGTGCATTACAATGAGCAGTCTTCGAACATCCTCCTGTCCATAATGGCCAAAGTTCAACAATAAGTAAAAATCTGAAAAATATTTATACTGCATCCAATAAATAGAGGAAAAATGCCGGACAAAATAACAACTCACTGGAAAAATAGAGAAAGGAGACATAGGCAGTTTGGTTCACAAAAGGAGATTGAAGTAGCTTAAACCATATGGATAGATGTTCAACCTCCCTAATTATTCTGTAAAATGCTAATTAAAAAACAAAAATGTTTCCTTCTTTTTAAACCTATCAGATTGCCAAAGATTATGAAATTTGGCAGGGGTGTGAGGAAATAGACTTTTTATATGTTGTTGCTGGGAGTACTTGGCAAAAAGCATCAAAAATGTAAATGCACATATGCTTGAGTGCCGGGATCTCACTTCTAGGAATTTCTCTTATAAAAAAATACCCCTGTATAGGCAAGATATATAAGCAAAAATGACCACCACGGCAATCTCTTAAATATTTGTCAGTGGGGTAAAATGCAAATTTGTCATGCCTTTAAACCAATGGTATATAATAAATATTTTTACAGAAAGCCTGCCTTTATTAATGTCTCTACTTGGGGTTAAAAGCGACTTATCCATCACAGCAATATAGATAATAATTGATTGCTTGGAAATGTATATTTCCTTTCTTGATCACATCTTGAACTCCAGATTTGTATCAGATCTAACACAGGCATTGTGATGGCTGATCTGGATTTCATCTGGGTTGGAGTAAGAGATGCCCAGGGAGGTGATGGAATCATACGGACCACTAGGGCACCAATGGATTAACCCACATTTGATGCGTTCACAGTTTATGGGTTCTTAGGAGGTGGCACCTGGTTGGAGAAAGGGGGCTGCTGGGGTGTGATTTTCAAAGGGTCTGTCTTTTCTCCGCCTCTTTTCCTCTTTCTTGGCATCCTGACAGTAGAGGACTGTAGTACTGATTATGCCCAAAGCAGGCTGCAAAGTGCTAACCCCACGATAGGCTTGTTTATAGAAGTGAGTCTGGCCAAAGCCTACGTGTTGATCAGAGCAACTCGCACCCAAATTCCGTTCCCACAGCTGAAACCTTTAGGCTGAAAGATGATGTTCTAATTATGATCATACATTTCGTCTATTATGTTCCTAATCTGAGAGTGCTTTGTCTTGTCCTTTGTGAGCCTTGTTTACATGAATTTCCATCGAAACCATACATCCCCTTGACCCCAGTTGATTGCCAATAAAATTCAGTGGCTGGGACTGGCCAGCACCTCTGTGGGTCCCACCAGCATTGGGCTTCCGCTTTCTCTTAGTTCTGTCTCAGTGTATCTTCTTCTCAGGCCTCCATCGCTGTCACACAGTGGGCTGGTGCCAACCTGACTGCAGGGGCCTCCGGCATTGTCTGCCCCTGGGGAAGGACCTTTCCTCTGCTGCACTCCTCCACCACGATATTGCTGCCTTGGAGCCAGTTGATTATAGATAGGCTGAAACCTTGAGCCAAAAATCAACCTTTCCTTCTTCAAACTGTGTGTATCTGTTGTTCCAGCAACAAAAAGGAGACTAAGAGTGCCATTAAAAAATACTCGATCTCCTCAATCTACCCCAAAGCCTGCTCTAATGAAATTCTCACCCTAATAACAGCACTACTTTGGAAACTTAGGCCCAAATCAACATCTGCTCTTCCTTTGTCCTTTATTTCCAAGAAATCAGCAAGTTCTATCTTCTAAATTTCCAAAATAACACCTAAAACAAGGCTACCATTGGTGTCTCTCTGATGATCATGGTCCAATTTCCAAATCACCAGCCTCTTCCCTGGCCTTCTACCGCACATTTCTTTCTTTTAGTTTGCTTTCTCTACAATGCATACTACACACAGCAAGTAGAATGATATTTTCAATGTTTGTCTTTCTTAGTAACGTTTATAGTATATAATAATTACATCTGTTGTGAGGAATCAGTACACCTACATAACACATCTGAATTTTATATTCCTCTCTCTTGCCCCTTTCAATCCATTTCTTGGTCTCCTCACTTGCAAAATTTCTGACTCCCTGTTTCTTATTAGCTATCTTTTATTTTGTTTGTTTATTTTTTTATACTTTGTGCTTCTCATATAAAAGAAACTATGAGATAGTCATTTCATGCAGGGATATTTAATAATTCACTCTTTAACACCCATGTTGTCAAATAAGAAATCAAGGAAGATGCCAGGCGTGGTGGCGCATGCCTGTAATCCGCATTAGTCATTTCATGCAGGGATATTTAATAATTCACTCTTTAACACCCATGTTGTCAAATAAGAAATCAAGGAAGATGCCAGGCGTGGTGGCGCATGCCTGTAATCCCAGCACTCAGGAGGCTGAGGCAGGAGGATCGCTGTGAGTTCTAGACCAGCCTGGACTACATAATGAGCTCCAGGGCAGTCTCAACTACCTAGTGAGACCCTGTCTCAAAACAAAACAAAACAAAAAAAAGTAATCAAGGAAGAAATTAACCACCTCCTAGAATCCAGTAATTCCAGTACAATATAGCAGAATCTGTGGGACACAATCAAAGTAATCCTAAGAGGGAAGTTTGTTGATGTGAATGTCACATTAGAATGATGTTTGTATATGTAAATGGCACTCGTCTAAAATCCTTTAATATTATGCTATCAAATTTGAAATAAAAAATTAAGTGGTTTTCTATAAAGCCCAACATGACCTGTTTCTTTGCCTGCATATCTGACCTCAATGTACACTAGCTTTTCTTATAAATACATAAAAATTTGCTACAGGGTATGCAGCAATCTGGTAAAAGACTGAAACTAGAAACAGCTATTTTGTTTTGGCACATTTTCAGAATATTTATCCCTCACTCTTTTGTCAATCTAGCAAACCTGTACTCTCAGTTTTAGCTGTTGTTCATAGACTGGCCCATCAAATGTCCAAAGAGTGCCCTTTGCCAAATTCAGGTGACTTTCTTATTCTCAGTGCCATTAAGTAAGATTCTATTATCGCCCTGCACTTATTCCTGCCCAGAGATACTGTATGGGTTTTGTGGACAACGGTGAGAGGCCCACATTAATCTCTATCTGAGGTTTGAAGGCAACCTTACAACCTAGTTAGATTGTGAGTTTTCTTCATTACTGTTGAATTTTTCTAATTTACTGTCTTTTTTAAAAAAAACTTTTGTAGAGATACAAAGAGGTTCCTGTATCTCCAAGGCTTCCTTCCTGATTACCAAGTTTCTTCACACTAATTCTAGTAGCTTCTGGATGTGTTCTGCCTTTTTATAATATAAACTATGCCTTTGATTCTTCTTCAGTTCAATTATTTTTAAAGGAGGAAAATTCAAACAAAAGCACAACTTAATAATTTGGAAAAAGGAGAGAAAAATAAGAGAAATGACAATCCAAACTGAAAAAAATGTAGAAGAAAGAGAAAACTATTTTTATTTACTGATTGAGGTAGATATTTGGAAAATCAACTAGTTTTTTCTATTTTGATCATATATATTTGACCATCTAGCATATGAAACTAATTATACACTATACATATCTAAATATATATATAAATTTATAAAATATTTTCCTTTGTACATCCTTATCTGGCAAAATTTGGCATGTTGGACTAGGAATGTTAATCGGATGCTGAAACCAGATGCTGATCACTAATAAAGTAAGAATGATTTGAAAGTATTGGTTTTTTAAAGAAAATAGAATTAGGAGCAAGAGGTTGTGAGCTTTGCTTTCCTGTAAACAGCTGTGTGGCTACCAGCGAATCCTGCAGAGCCCTGCAACCACATCTCTCTCATAGAAATTGAAAAGTTATGAAAACCAGAAAATGTGGGGGCTTTTAGAAGTCGCTATCAGACCATAAGGGATGTTTAGTTTGGCTATTATAAAACAAGAAAATTTCTTGCATATATTTTGGGGGAAAAAAACATCGATCTTTTTCAGTTCCCCTTAAAATATAAGCATTAAGATTAGAATCCTAGTGACTGACATCCTTATAGACAGGGCATTGCTTTCTAGCTCATCCTTGGTATTGGTTGAACAGTGTTCTAACAAGAAGATACGTTGATGTCTTCATCACCAGGACCTCAGAATGTAAGTGTAGAAATGTGTTTCTAACAAATTTAACCATGTTAAAGCAAGGTTATTAGGATGGGTCCTATTCCATGGCAACTACTATCTGCATAAAAAAAGGAGAATTTTGTAGAGACAGACATACAAAAAGGAAGACAACATAATGACATCCAAGGAAAATATGATCATGTGACCGGAAGCATGCAAGCCAAGGGATGCCAGAGATAGGGGGAAAAAAAAAATAAATCAAGGAAGAATCAAGCAAGGAATTATCCCCAGTGAGGATGGAGAAAACATGGTCTCACTTGCACCTTGATTTCACACTTTTCAGCCTCTAGCACTTTGAGATAATAAATTTCCTTATTGTAAACCATGTACTGTTTGTCTCTCTGTCACAGAGACACTAGAAAATGAATAGAATCCCAGGAAGACCCCACCTTGTTTGTTAGTCTTGCTTGTTATTTTTATTGTTTTTCTACTTTCTGCAGTCTTTTGAATACTTTGCCCTTTAGAGTAGATGAATTTTATGGCTGCTGCTTTCTTCTGCTCTCTTTCCTAATCTGTGTGTTTCCCACTCTTTAGATTACAAACATCATACAGTATCCTAAAATGAATGGTGAAAAATGTGTACAAGGCATCAAAACTTTGAGTTCAGAAGGCTCCTACAGAGTCACAGACCTTGAACCTGAATTTGTGCACATAAAGCAATAAAACAGAGTTGACTTGGCAACAAAGGATGCGACCAGAAGGATAAATTTCTAGGAAATTATGCTTTCTTTGCCAGAGCAGTTTGCCAGAGGAGGCTTAACAGTTGTTTTCCAGGTACCATATTGGTGAGATGCTTAAATTCATGTGAAGCTTTTGAGATGAAATTATGGAGAGAGATCAGAAAGTAGAAGAATGCTGGCAAATCCTTTTAAAACTTTCCTCTTCTGCGAAGAGTAAGGAGCCTTTGCTCCTCTCCTGTTGCTGACAACACACTGTTACAGATCCAGGTGCTACCTGTGCAGAGAGCCTGTGAGCCTACTTCAAATTCACTAACAGGTTTCATCCTTGGGGATGAAATGTAAAGTTGCCAGATGAGCCTTGTGTGCTCAAGGACTAGAGAATGCTGGAGCAAGAAGGGAGGTTTGGTGTGCTGGGGACAGCATGAAATGAACACCTAACTGTTTCAGCTGCCTCTCTGGCTGGTTCTGGCTCGAACAAGTGGTTTCTTATATCACGAGACAGTATCTTTACTTGTATAAACTTTGAATGGAACTTCCATCCTCTCTATTTCATAGATATTTAATCCAATAATTATTATAAATTGATTTCAAATCACCTAAAATGATATGTCATGTTTCATATTTCATTGATTTTTCTATTTTTATAACCACTATCATCAACATGATCATCATTAGGCCACTGGAATTTTCCATAAAAAATACCGTTATTAAGTGAATTTTAAATTTCAAGTTCACCAAAAGCTACCAAACTAAGATTTCTTCACAGCTGAGTAAAAAGTGATCAAATATTTAGTATATATTTTGTGAATGGTCAGCTAAGCACAAATTATAATTTTTCAAGTGTTCTGTAGCTAGTCAAGTCCTTTATTCCAGTATAAATTGTTAAGCTGATTATATAACTTTTACTTCATTAATTTTGTTTGTGTGTGTGTGTGTGTGTGTGTGTCCAGCAATAATGTGTTATTTTATGCAAAACAAGCAGTAGTTGCTCTTAATCTGCTCTTCAACGGTTGCAGTATGGGTATTATAGAAAAATGATGATATTCGCATATGATCTCCAGCACTCTGGAAACACGGACCACGTGCCACACACTCACCACAATGCCTGCGACACACTGAGCCGAGCGGTGTGACCCTGAGTTACACAGCCTACGTTTTGGTCTAGGTTCCACCATTGGCACCCTAGGTCACCCCGGTGGGTCATTAACCTCTTAGAGGTTCAGGTTCACACTTGAGATCAATGCATAGTCCAAAGACTATATCAAGACCAAGGAAGACAATGCAGGTGAAAATGTCTTGCAAGGACAGGGTTCCTCTGGGAGAGGGAACTCCTGTAATATTGCTCAATGGAATTCAACTGAGATAAGCAGGTTGGCAATTCAGTGGCTAGGAGCTGGACAACTGAACTATCAACCAATTTTAATATGTAGTTAATCATTGTGTCAGTTACATTCATTTTATTCACTTCCTATCATGGTTTCAGTAACAAGCAAAACTATATTATTTTTAATATCCATCTTTGTTTTTCTTTGTCTGTGACTGACTCCTTCCATGGGCTTAATTTTATGAATATCAGGTAGCAATGTGACTCTTCTGAAAAAAACTTTTTTTTTTTTTTTTTTTGGTTTTTTGAGACAGGGTCTCACTATGTAGTTGAGAATGACCTGTAACTCACTATGTAGCCCAGGCTGGTCTTGAACCTACAGCAACCCTCCTGCCTCAGCCTTATTCTGAAAATTATTGATAATAATTATGCTAGACTTTTTAAATGAAAAACATTTAATAAAAATATAGTCTTATGGTCTTAAAAAACCCTTTCCTGTACAGTAATAAAAAATTACTGATAAAAAATTAGGGAAACAATATATTTTGCAATAACTTCAATAAAAATGAAAAACTGTGTAAATAACCTAAGCAAGGAAGTAAAGACCTCTACGAAAAAAAAAAAAAAAAAAATTATGGAACTCTGAAAAGTGAGATGGATGAGCATTTTAGAAAATGGAAAGATATCCTCTGTTTCTGGATAGGTAGAGCTAATACAGTCAGTGGCTGTACTTCCAAAACTAGTACATAAATTTATTGCAATCACAATCAAATTACCAATAACATTTCCTACAGAACTTCAGAAAGGAATCCTAAAATTCATATGAACCAGAAGTGGCCTAGAATAGCAAAAGCATTTCTGGACAACAAGTACAATGCGGGAGCATCACAATTCCAGACTTCAAGTTATACTATAAATGTTCAATAATAAAAATCACAGGGTTGGCAAAAAGCAGACTTGTAGATTAAAGGAATGTAATTGAAAATCCAAAAACAACACCAGAGACTCTAAGCTATGTCATCTTTGACAAAGGGGTCAAATCCCTTCTCTGGATGAAAGATAAGCCCTTTAACAAATGGTGCTGGGAAAACTGGCTATACACATACCAAAGATTGAACCCAGGGCTATATTTCTCAGGCTGCACTAAAATAAAATCAAAATGGATCAAAGATCTAAATATTAAAACACAAACACTTAATCTGCTGGAAGATAAAATAGGTAAAATTCTTGAAGATATAGGTGTAAATGAAGACTTTCTGAACAAAAGCCTGGAAATAATAAGAATCAACAAATTAGATCATATCAAATTAAAAAGCTTATGCACACCAAAAGCAACCACCAACAGAGTGAAGAAACAACCTGAAGAGTGAAAAAAAAAAAAAACCTTATGTTAGCTATTCCTTAGACAAAGGACTAATATTTGGACCGGGGATTTAGCTCAGTGGTTCTGGCTCTTGCCTAGCAAGTGCAAGGTCCCGAATTCAATCCCCAATATGCACCCCCCAAAAAAGGACTAATATCTAAGTACATAAAAGCTCAAAAATTTAAACCCCCCAAAATTTAAGACTCAGTTTAAAAATGAGCAGCTGAAACAGACACTTCTCAGATGAAGAAATACAGATGGCACACAAATACATGAAAAAAATGTTCAACATCGCTGGCCTTTAGAGAAGTGAAAATCAAAACACTGTGATTCCATCTCGCTCCAGAAAAAATGGCTACCATTAAGAAATCACTGAAGCACAGACGCTGGAGAGGCTGTGGGACCAACAGAACCTTCTTCATCGTCGGTGGGAATATAAAATGATACCATCACTGTGGAAATTAGTATGGCGCTTTCTCACAAAAATGAAAACAGAAATTCCATTTGACATAATTACTTCCCTTCTAGGTACCTTCTCAAAGAGTAAAAGACAGCATATCACAGGGATCTATGCATACTCATATTTACAGCAGCACACTTCCTGGTGACCAAATCTGGGAAGCAGCCAATATGTCCATCAACAGATAAAGAGGCAAAGAAAAGAAGAATTAATATACAGTGGAGTACTACTCTCCTGTAAAGAAAGATAAACATGAATCATTCACAAGAAAATTGGTGTCCTTGAGACCATAATATTAAGTGAAGTTACTCAGACAAAGAAGCTTAAATATCACAGTTTCTATTATATGAAATATTTATTACACAAATAAAGTATGAAATAAAGGGAAGTGTTAGGAAACAAGAGAGAGAGAAAAGTTACAGTGGCACTTTGGCTCATGAACACTTCTGCACACAAATAATTTGTTTTGCAAACATAAGAGCTTGGCAAAACTTTGCTTTTCTTCACAGACTCCACATCTGTGGACAAACATGCCCGGGGCTATCTTCCCCAAAATCATGGGATGAATTAATTCATGAGCCAAGGTACCACTTTATGGTAATCCAGTGTGGACAGTGTATGTAAAAGTGTACATTGACTTAGAACAATTGTCTTATGTGATGTATAGATAGATAGATAGATAGATAGATATGTATATATAGTGATATGTTTATATATATATATATTATGTGAGATATATATATATATATATATATATGATAGATAGATATTGCCTATTAGCCTGGTTTTTAATATGTACATATGATATCCAAATTAAAAGTTCTTATAAACTAAATAAATGAATTTGATGCTGGCAAAATGAAAGAGGGAGTGGAAAAAAGGGGAAACAATAATTGAAGTGTGTTAAGTGCATGTAACAATTCTCTACTATAAATATAATCAGCATGTACTGCAATAACATACTAATAAAGGTAAAAACTAAGAAAAAGAAGCCTGACTTGTACATGTACAGTGCCACAGTCCTCTTTAGTTCTGACAGCAAAGGTATCATAAACGTGTTTTATAGACAACAATGTACCATGGCTCTGGAGAAGGACCTGTGTGTGGTGAACGCTAAACGCTGGTGAAAATGTGGCTCCCACGGACAGGAGCTCCCACTGCTCCCGCACATGGTGGGGTGGGTACGGTGGCTCTCAGGGGCCTCTTTTGTAAAAGATTAAACATCCTCCAAGCGCCCTACAACCTCATACAACCCCCTTGCCTCGGGGATTAAAATTTCAACGTATGAATAAATACAAACACTAAGACTATAGCATATATATATTGGGATATACAGGGTTTCTCAAAGTTATAAACCTTGAAAGCTGCAGCCCACAGATTCCAACTCAGGTTTCGCTTGTCCTAAAGGAACTGGTCCACCACAGTGAAGAGGCTTCGCCTAAACAGGAAGAGGTAAATGACAACATGTGTGCAATCTGCATGTGTCACTGACTATGGCTAATAGTATTTTTCCCATTGCAGAGTTTTATCTGGGCCGGCCTGTCTTTTGAGTGCGCATTTACTTGTCTGTGTTGTGGAATTCATGGTTATGTGAGATCAACTTGGCAGCTCATTCATTCAATAAAACGCTCTGCCATTGGTCCACCAAAGATGCCTCCAATGCTTTCCATGTGTAAGAACATTCGTTTTCAAAAACTGCTTTCTTAAAAACACATTACTACTGCACTCTCTGACGTAGTGCAGAGTAAGGCAGACATCCTGTCTGGTTTGGCTGGGATGGAGAGGGACTTGCAGGGCTCAAACCAGGAGGAGTTCTGGGGAAACTTGGATGAGTTGGTTACTCCAGATCAAAGATCATTTCCATTTTATGGGCGAGGAATACAGGACACACCTGTGTGAGCTGCACGTGACCTGAACTGCCGTTGTCATTTTCATATTCAAGGTCTGTTGCACAACCCTCCACAGCATTGGGAGCACTTATTTTAGTTTACTGAGGAAATACTCAGGGCTGCTCTGAGGTGTTACTCATAATTATTTAAATTTGAGGGAAAAAAACTACCAAAGGTGACTAAGTGGGGAATAAAATTTGGGGGAATTTATCACATAAGATTAAAACTTAGAGTTCAAGAGAAACCCCCCACGAAAGTAGTCAGCTATTTTGCATCTCTGTACAAGAGTGAGACACAAAAAACAGCATGAAAGGAAAACCTGACTTTAGGGTAACTTCAGGCAAGTGAAAATGCAAGACTTAGATTTAATATTTTTATTTAAAAATATTTAGTAAACAGGTACAAATTTCACATACTCAAGGTATACGTGATGATTTGACAAAAGTATGCATTGTGCAATGACTATAGTCAAAATAACTAACAGCCATCAGCGCCAATAGCCTGTGTGTGTGTGTGTGTGTGTGGAACACTGAAACTCTGCTATAGAGTATCCCAAGAAATAAGGGATATCTACACCTCTGTATTCACTGCAGGACTATTCACAATAATCACAATATGGAAACAACCTACATGCCTATCGGCATATAAATTAGTAAATGAAATGTGTTCAGTATGTGTGTGTGTTTGTCTGTGTGTGCCTTAGTCCAACTTTACAAAGAAGTAAATCCTGCCATTCGTAAAAGCCTAAATCAAACTATTTTTCTCCTTAAGAAATAAGAATATATAGCTTGGATGCAATTACAACCTATACTTTCAAAGAAATGAGGATACAGTCATTGGAAAATTATTCATATATATCAAAGAGATTTAAAAGAGTAATAGCATGTATTTGTCTTAGTGCTGAAAGAACCAATTAATTATTCTTTTTCATTTCTAGTCAGTTTCCTTTAATGAGCATGAAGAGATCACACAAAAGCTGCACAAACTTCTGGGTCTCCAGTAACTTTAGTCAAGGGTGAAGATGACGTTTTCTTTCATTTTGGATGAAGAGTTCTAAGGAGGCTGTATTGAGGGGCCAAGCCTTGGTGGCATATGAAAATGGAACATATGTGTGTCTCTACATCAGCACTTCTTTCACACTGCACTTAACAGGGAAGACAAGAAAATGAATAGAAGGAGCAGAAACTTTGCTCAGTTACTTTCCCCAACAACAAAGCAACAATAAAAACTATTCCTATATACAGATGTTGCCCTCTCCATTTGTGATCTTGCTACAAGTAGGTATTTAGTTTTCTCCACTGAGTTTTTCATAGCAAAACAGTGCTCAGGAAGAATTCTGAGTTTGTCCTAGAAGTGCAAGCTACAGGACACACGGCCAGATCAGCCTTGAGGATGCTGAGGCCATGCTTGATCTCTCTGCACCAAAAAACGACAGATGGCTGGGGATTTAGCTCAGTGGTTCTGCCGCCTGCCTTGCAAGCGCAAGGACCCGAGTTCAATCCCTGGTACCAAAAAACAGAAACAAACAAACAAAAAAAAACAACAACAACAACAAAAAAAAGCGGCAGATGGGCACAGGTTTTCAGCCTGGAGAACAAGATGGTTAATGCCATGACTTCCCTCTACCAAACCACTCAGCAATTTCAAGGATTTGAAATCTGTCCAAACGACATGGTTCATTCCCTGAACTATCTTTCTGTCAGAAGAGACTGTGCCCCTACAACTCCCCAAGAATATCATTGTTAGGTGCTGTTTAATTAAACATGCCAATAAAACACAGCCAGTCTTGAAGGGACCACAATACCAAACTCATGCAACAGAATTTTCTGGTGCAGATCAGTGAGAAAAATAAATTAATAAAGTTTTTCTTTTTCTTTCTTTCTTTCTTTCTTTCTTTCTTTCTTTCTTTCTTTCTTTCTTTCTTTCTTTTTTTCTTTCTTTCTTTCTTTCTTTCTTTCTATCTCTAGGGACAAGATTGGTTGATATTTTAGCCAGAATTCAAAATCAAGAAAGTCTTTCACTCTGCCTTATCCTGAGAACACTTGTTTCTTATAGTGAATAAAGAAGTTCTTTTGCAAGTTGAATTCCATTATTCATGAACATCTCTATATCTTGGAGGGTCAGGCAACATCCAAAGTAGAGTAGGTGAACAAACATTTAAGGTAAGAGGCTCTGAGATATTTTGCTCAATTTTCCCAACTACTAATATCCTGGATTTCTTTTATTTTCACCTGATTGGGCAAGTATAAGAGTTTTCATCGAATTTAAGGTTGTGAAGTTTTTATTTTCACTTCTATCTAAGGCAAAGTCTTTGATTTGTATCTA
The DNA here is from genome assembly GCF_012274545.1 of Fukomys damarensis. Classification (NCBI taxonomy): domain Eukaryota; kingdom Metazoa; phylum Chordata; class Mammalia; order Rodentia; family Bathyergidae; genus Fukomys; species Fukomys damarensis. The sequence continues at coordinate 10,261,871 of NW_022900939.1, read as the reverse complement.
AGGAATAGCCAAGAAATCATGCTGCTGAGAAACCTTTACTTTTTAAATTTACATACTACCAAGCAAGGAAAAGAGGATAATCATCCTAATAATAGTCATTGTTCATTAATTTAATATGTTTTAATTGAGTGTTAGTTATGACACTGAGCACTGAAATTACAGCATTAAATAACACATTTTTCCCTTTTACATTATTTTGTGGAGAGACAGAGAACAGATCATTAACCCATGATATATACAACATAGTAAGTACTATGGGGAAATCTTAAGATGAGTAAGAATTAAGGGAAAAAGAAGCATCATACCTTGTTAAGAGTTTTACAGGTGATAGTTTCAATATCTAAATTACAAAACAGATGATATACATGTATGTTACTTATAATAAATTAGACTATCTGATCTGAGAGTAATAAGTTACACAAGATCAATTAATAATTCACTAATTAATCATTGTTTTTTAAATTGTACCCTAATAAAGAGTTAGTATGGACTTTTAATGTATCTTTAGTAAATTTGTTTGGCGCCAGGGATTTCACGCAGTACCACTTGCACTGAGCTACATCCCCAGCCCTGTTTTGTTTTGTTTTTTACAAAAATAGCCTTCAAAATGTTATTCCATCCAATAGATCCAACTTTGTCTGTACTATAATTTATCAAAGGTTAGCATCACCCAGGGGCCTGTGGGCTGGAAAGCATATGAGATGTTCATTTTTTCCACGTACTGAAAACAGAAATACATGGTATTTGTATTTAGTCGAAGTCATTTGGAAAATCTTTCTTTTAACCAAATAAAATAGAGCAATAACAGAAATTAATATAAGAAAAAAGCACGCATTCATTTTTTTCTAGAGATCCTTGTTTTCACGGATGACTTGTCTCTCATTGTCAATCAAAACTGCTAGCCCATCAGAGCCTTGGAGGATTTAAATTGCATCAGAGTGCAGGGCTTTTCAGCCGCTCTTTGGCACCACTGTTGGAAGTGGGTGTGGGATTCATCTGCATCCCTTTTTCCCAGGGTCTCCAAGCTCCTTTCACACTGTAGTATTTTGGGTATTTATTCGTTTATTTATTTACTTATTTTTGGTACTGGGGATCGAACTTGGGTCCTTGCACTTGTGAGGCAGGGGTCAGATCCGCTGAGCTAATTACCCCCAGACCCCCTCCAAGTTCCTTTCAAAGTACTGCATTAGATCAGCCTTCACTCGCAAAGAACACTGAGGCACTAAATTTCAGTCTCTACTTTCACACGTACTCGTCCTCAGTTTGTTTCTCCTTATTCTGAGCGAGGCTTGAGAAATCGGTGCACTTCCTGTCCACTGATGACAAGGCCTTCAGACCGGCCCCCGCAGCGGCATTGTTCTGGAAGGTGTCCCAGGTTTTGAATCTCATTCTTTGCCACTCATGACAAAAGAAAGCGGCCACAATGGGGAGATGCTGACAGATTAGCACCGCGAAGCCACCTCTGCACACTGGGATGCCGAACGGAAGCCACCACCCTGATCTTTGCAACAACTGTGTTGCACTGAGACCATCATTTTGTGAGGTCAAAACTGAACCCATTTCATTGGATTCCTATTTTAAAATAATTATATGCAGCAAAATTTGCTATTAGGTCTACATATCTATAAATATGGACAAACATTTCACAGCTAAAAAATGGATTATTTCCTTCAAAGCCTCAAATTGTCCCACGTTCTGTCATCAGTATCCAAGCCCTTTAACTTCTGACAACTGCTGAACCAACTCTTGTTCCACTCACTGTGCCCTTCTAAAGGGCCATATGAATAAAATTATACAGTGTCAAATATTTCAGATAATTTTATTTATATTATTAAACCATTCCGGTAGCTTCTCACTGAACAGAAGGATAAGTCCTCATCCCCGATAAAAGACTCTACGTTTGCGAGTACAATTGTATTCCCTAAAAATATATGCTGAATACCTGGACCCTGCGAATGTGATCTTAGCTGGAAATAGGTTACTTGAATGTGTAACTCAGATGTTAAGGAGATGAGAGGGGGCCTGAAGCCAACATAATGGACATCCATATACATAGAGCAGGGGCGACCTGCAAGGCCACCGTGAGAATGCCACGTGAAGAGATGCAGGCAGAGGCGCCAACAACAGAGACAGAAGTTACCCTTCTGCCAACTGTGGCAATGAACACCTAGGATCGTCAACAAGGAGAGACAGCACGGTCTGCCAACATCATTATTTCCAATGTCTAGCTTCCAGAAATGGGAAAGAACACAATTCTGTTTTAAGCCACTCATCCAGTACTTTCTCACAATACACCTGCCTGTCAGCCTCACCCGGTTCCATCCTGCTATTTCTTACTGTGGACTGCTCAGTTGCTTGGGCTTTTTGAGCTCTTCAGATACTGCACAGGCAGTCTGCTCTCCGGGACACCATCGCCTGGTTAAGATCCTATTCATCTGGCAAGGCTCGGCTGCGGCGGCGTTTCTTTAAGAATATCTCATCCTCAAATATAAACTAGAATGATCTGCGTTGCTCTCTGAACTTTTCCTTCAGTGCACTCATTCCCACTTATAATTAAACGCGTGTGGACTTCTTTATTTACCGTTCGTCCCTCATAATGAATCATAAAACACCAGAGCCAGGTCCATTGAATTTTGTCCCCTTTTGTAGGTGTGTGCATGTATTTGTGGGGTGTGTGTGTGTGTGTGTAAGAAAATTTATTTCAGATTCTCAAACTTTTATTCCTAGAAAGAAATATCCCAGAACTGATAAAAGGCTGACCCTTGATACACTAACCTCCATTACCATTGACACCCCCATTCTGACACTAAAATGCTCTTTATTTCTACAGTCTTGATGTAAACAAAAACAAAAAAACAGATAAAAATCCTACCCTAGGCTTCTATAATATTGCTAAGGTAAAATGGACTATTTCAAAAATTTAAACAAAGCCTAAGAGATTATAAGATTTTAATACCTGTTGATAGTGGGTTTGTAAGATGTTGATATACAAAATCTACAGTTTATGCCCCCTTTAGCTCTCAGATATATTCTGTAACCACCAGTCCCAATATTCTGTTTCAAGATACACTACACAGGAACTCCTTTGTATGAAAATACTGTGGTTCACATAAAGGAATATAAACTTGTACTTTGATTTGCCAAATTCAATCCTTTAACATCCTTGGTGTGTGGCAAAGAATTATAATTTGTTTTTGTGTTAGTGATCTCTAAGAAAAATATTCTTTTACTAATGATGCCCTCCCCTTACATACACCTTCTACATGCATGGTGTTGCCATCCCTTGCCTAGGTACTGATTTAGAGCATTCATAACCACACATATTTTGAATGAATATTTCCCAGATTTAATCACAAAGGCTTGTTTGTAGCAGTATATTCCATTGCAGAGTTTGAAAGAAAATCAGCTATTTTTCTTTTTGCATTGCCATTGTGTTAGTGGAGTTCTGTTTACACAGTATGTCTTTGATAATTCACTGCATATTATCTTAGTTCCAGGAAATGCTTTCCTGAACACTTGCACTTTTATTTTACAGGCTTAAAATTTTAGACTGCATACATAACTGAACTAACAGCAATTCACCTCTCTGAATGTATATGCTGTACAAATGTGTATATAGTCAAGAAGTGCAGAAGAACATTATTGAAATAAGGTTTAATGGGTATTAGATTCTAGAAGTCTTAGGTTTTTGTCTTTAAAGAAAGTAAACTAATATGAGGAGAAGCACTGGCACCCTAGCAGAACCTTGGCTATAGGTGAACAAAGATAACTTGTGCTTTAGAATAAACTTTGAATTGGTTACCTCACTATGTTTCATGGACCTACAAAGAGGTCCGTGCTGCTCTATGGGCTGTTTCAAAGACCTTGTCAGGATGTGTGTGCTCCATCACTATGGGCATTAGGCATATGAATGTTATTCGGGGATGTGCCAGTACCAAGCAAAAAGATCCCAGACATAATATTAAACACCCTTTCCATCACAGCTCAAACTCTCCTCATACTTGTACCATAACTAATCAATAGCTCCACTGATCTAGCTTTCATCTGAAAGAGTGGACCTTTCAGAGATTGGAAGACCGCACTACCTTAATAGTGGAGATTTTCTATTGTGACTTTTAAAACAGAAATGAACTCTTTTTTTCCATTAGCAAATTAATGATCTAGGGAAAATATATATATATATATTTTAGGAAAAGATATTTTAGAAGCTATAAATAACTCATAATGCCAGAGTGAAAAGATAATAAACCACAGGAGGCCCACGAAGTCCCATGTGTTCCTTGGATCAGAAATCAGCGCTAGAAACCATTCTCAGGAAGTTCCTGTGCCTCTGGTATGGACAAATGCATATGGAAATCCAATGAACTCTATTTCTAACTATATGAAGCCTGCAATGCATTTTAATTTATTCAAACAACATAAACTGAAGAAAAACAGATGCTCAAAGAAAAAAGGGTGGTGATACTGCATAAAATTGCAACTCTGGTAAAAGAAGTCTGTGGATATAATTTAAAAAGTAGAATAGCAAAATGAAGATATAACCATGGAATGGCACATGGTGGGAAAACTGTCCTGTGGAGCAGTTTATCTACTGGACAGAGTAACATTCTAGGCTGAGCAACTCTAGATTCTGTAGACATAAAAAGGGCTTACAGACAGTAACGAGATTAAGAATAGAGCCAAAAGAATATGTTTAAAAAACTGTGTGAATAGCAAGCATAGTTATTTAGACTGCCTACTATAAATCAATACAAATACAAGTTTTCTAAAGATGCTTTAGGTCACATTCAACCTAGAATTGAGAGACTATGAGTTGTTCTTATTGAAAACAACGTGTACTTATTTTGGAGTCTTCATTTTAGAGAGAAGAGACTGGAGACCAGAAGAGCAGGAACAGAAACTGTAATTTATTTATTTTTTTAAGTGCGGAATAGCTACTTGTTTGCCCCTAACCTTCCTTAACAGCTGCCTTTGGTAAAGTAGATAATCCACCTAGAAAGCCAAGCTTTGTCCATGTATATTTATTACATGAGGCTGGATAGTGGCATATTGCTTTCCTTAACACACTGTGTAAAGAAGTATATATGATATTCTTCAGAAGTTAACACAAGCATATGAATGAGATGGAATTGTTTTACATCTGTAGCTAAGTATGCAACTAAAAGAAGGAAGAGTAACCTGGATGAGTTTTCACAGCTGATAGAAGCATGTTCACTTTTAAGCAATAATACAAATGTTGCCATGAAACCGCCATCTTAAAACTACAGATTTTAAGGTGTCGTAAACTTTTGTTGTTTTTCATAACAATATAATATAATATGTTTCCAAAGTGTTCCAGCAATGAATGTAATTCCTTTAAAATACTGATTCACTTAAACCCCACAATGGACATCTAAGACACAAACCTCTATTCCTAGACATCATTGAAAGTAAAGGTACAGGGAGGCACATAGCAAGTGGTTAGAAAGCATGGCTTTCACATCTCAGCAAACTCATATCACAGCCACTCTTTATGCGGTCCTCTGCACTATGATCCATTGGTGGATGCACTTACAATGTGTTTATTCTCTTTTAGTGAAGGTGAAACAGCTTCCTCTTTATCCTATAAAATAAGATGTACTCTTCGTCTTACATAATTAAAGCATCTGTCTTGTTGATTGCCAGTCTTGCACTTGCAACACAGAAGGCATCAAGTGTTTTCTAGACAAATGCATAAATCATGTCAAACATCTCTCTTTCCCATAAATGACCCAACACTGATCCAAAACATTCACATCTCAACTAGCTAGCAAGTGTCAAATCTGACCTAACATTGACCATAGAGTTGCTTCATTTATTTCCCATCTTTTCATTGTAAAATGACTAAGTACTTCTTGTTATTGATCCACCAAATGTTCAGAAAGAAAGATAAAAGACAATGCTCCTAATTTCAAAGATGCTGTCACCAATATTGTCTTATCATATGTTATGTCAGAGAGCTTGAAGCAAAGCAAAGCTTCTGTTTGGGATCTGGAAGTCACTTAACTTTGGGAAAACTTAGTATTGATAAATACCAAAGGGATTAGCAAATGCTCCATTTTCTAACTCTTTCTTCAATTAGTTTGATGAGCAATTAAAATGCTAATTAAAAAACAATCTAAACTTTAGTGCTCAGAAGGTTATGAAATAATGTACTCATATGTCATACTATACAGATAACTAATACAGTCACAAACAAAGAATATTTATAAAGAAGACCTAATTCATCATAATAATTTAAATATTATGCCTTTTTGATATGGTCACAATGACTATCCACACTATCAAATTCCAAATTAGTAATTATAAATTAGCTTATTTATTTGTAACAACTTTATCTTAGGAAAACAATTACTTTATTTAAAATAGATAATTACAGAAGACTATAGGCTTTTTTATTAAGACAGAGTACAGCCTAATTCACTCAAATTCTGTATTGTTAATTAAAACATTGATAATACAATGTATATATCATTAAGGGCCATGGAGTTTTTGCATTTACTCTTCTAACATCTATATATTGAGCTTTTTGTTATTTGTTCAAACTGAAACATTTTGAATTATTTAGTTTTGCTCAATGCACCCCTTTCATTTAAAGTGGTATTCTGAAGAGAAAGGAATTAAAGCAATAAAGATAGGAAAGGAAGAAGTTAAACTGTCATTATTTGCTGACGATATGATACTCTACATTGAAGACCCAAAAAACTCCACCAAAAGACTTCTAGACTTAATTGACACTTTTAGCAGAGTAGCTGGATACAAGGACAACACCAAAAAATCAATGCCTTCTTATACACAAATAACAGACTCACTGAGAGAGAAATTAGGGAAACAATTCCTTTCACAATAGCATCCCCAAAAATGAAGTATCTAGGAAGCAATCTAACAAAAGAAGCAAAAGCTCTCTACTCTGAAAACTAGAGCACTCTGAAAAAAAGAGATGGAAGAGGATATAAGAAAATGGAAAGATATCCCCTGCTCCTGGGTAGGAAGAATCAACATAGTGAAAATGGCCATACTACCAAAACTGCTATACAGATTCAATGCAATGCCAATTGAAATTCCAATCATTTTAGGCAACAGAGACATGGCAGCAGGTCTAACAATTCCCAATTTGAAACTATACTACAAAGCCACTGTGATAAAAACAGCATGGTACTGGCAGAGAAACAGACTTGAGGATCAGTGGAACAGATTGGAAGACACAAAAACAACTCCAGATGTACTCAGCTACATCATCTTTAACAAAGGAGCTAACCATCCCCACTGGAGGAAAGACAGCCTCTTTAATAAATGGTATTGGATCTCAACCTGCCAAAGATTAAAACTACACCTTTATCTTTCACCATGCACTAAATTAAAATCCAAGTGGATTAAAGACCTAAATATTAAAACAGAAACACTAAACTTGCTGGAAGGTAAGTTAGGCAGAACTTTGGAAGACATTGGCATAGGAAAAAACTTTATGAACAAATCCTCAGTACCCCAGGAACTAGCAGAAAGAATCAACAACTGGGATCTCATCTTATTAAGAAGCTTCTGCACCACAAAAGAAACCATCAACAGATCTAAAAGACAACACACGATGTGGGAAAACTTTTTACCAGCTGCTCTTCAGACAAAGGACTATTATCAAGAATATATAAAGAACTCAAAACAATCAGCCCCCCAAATATAAAGACCTAATTCAAAAATGGGCATCTGAAATGAACAGACATTTCTCAGAAAAGTAAAAGTAGCAAGTAAATATATGAAACAATGTTCCACATCACTGGTCATTTGAGAGATGCAGATAAAAACAACATTGAGATTCCACTCACCCCACAAAGAATGGCTGCTATCAAGAAATCAACCAATAACAAATGCTGGTGGGGATGTGGGGAGAAAGGAACCCTTCTCTATTGTTGGTGGGAGTGCAGACTGGTGCAGCCACTATGGAAATCAATATGGAGATACCTCAAAGAGCTGGGACTTGAGGTTCCATTTGACCCAACCATCCCTCTGCTGGGTATCTTTCCAAAAGAATTAAAAGAATCATATCACAGTGATTTATGCACGCCTATGTTTATAGCAGCACAGTTTGTAATAGGTAAAACTTGGAAACAGCCCATTTGCCCATCCGTTGGAAAATGGATAAAGAAAATGTGTTTCTTTTTCTATAAAATGGAATATTACTCAGCCACACAGAATGAGAAATTATATTCATTCATAGGAAAATGAATACATATTGAGGATATACTCTGAAGTGAAATAAATAAGTCACACATGTGTAAATATTGAATAGTTTCTCTGGTGTAAATAAACTATCATAGTACATAAGATCCTAATGAGACAACTGACATTGTGAAATAGGAAGAAAGTGGCTAAATGTCTAGGGAAAGTGGGAAGGGTAGGGGAAAGTTAATAAGGGAAAAGAAAAAAAAATATGAGAAAATGGAAATAAAGTGTTTGTATATGGGGAGGGGAGGAGTGGGTGAAGGGTAGGCAGGGACAAGGGGAAAAAATGAGAACCAAGACCTGTCATGTAAAAGTATAAGATCCCAATAATGAATGTAACTCTACTGTATACCTAAAATGTACCAATAAACTCAATTTAAATAAATAAAGTGGTATTCTTAATCTGATAAGTTAATTGGATAAAAATTAAATTATAAACTTAAACCCAAATCAACAGAGCAGAGTGACTAATAAAAATCCTTATCTGTGAAAAGGTTAGGTGAGGGAAGAATTTTCCTAGACGTTGTGGTATGTCCAGGATTGGGATTTTTACTTACCACAAAGTGACTCAATTGATACAAACTAATGCACGTATATACAGCAAAACAATTTTAAGAAAATGTAAGCCTTCTAGAACACCAGTCTTTAAACTGAATTATCTGGGGAATTTTGGAAAAAATCTGAAATATTTGTGATTGAAATATTGATATTTAAATGTTTTCTAAATGGCATGGTAATTATCTCCAGTATATGAAAATAAACAAAAACCAGTTGAATTCTTTTAATATAATTTTACAAATATTGGCAAGGAGACAGGGCCAAACTTTTGAAAAATCTTCCTCCAAATTAATGGACTTCATGCCTACATTTCTTCTCATAATATCTTCAAAGGAAAGATTTCTCAAATTCCCTTTATTTCCCATTTCTACAGCCAGTATTTTCCTTCCAGTATTATCCCAAATTACTTTCACTCATCTCCTTAATTCTACTTAATTCTGCAGTGCATCATGTTGTCATCTCCCTTTGCAAAGGAGAAAATATTTTAGCATTTGAAATGCACACACTTCAAAGGTTGTGCAGTAAGACCACGTCTGAACTATTCACCATTCCATTACATCTTTCTAATCAAATCTCAATTACTTGAACCCAGTTCTACATCATAGTAACTGAATTGGTCAACATCACCACTGAAAATCTTTTATTCAGAGGGGTAAAAATTCCTCCAGCTTGAAATACCTTCTTCCCTTTTCACATAGATATAGATATAGATATAGGTATAGATATAGCTATAGATATATCTCACATGATCTTTTGAACAGAAACAAGATATCATTTTCATGCAAATTAATTTATTTGATGGAAGTAAGAAGCACCTCCTCCATCTGATGTGACTATAGAAGATTTGGAAAGGACATAAGCTGATGAGAAAATTTATAATTTACTAAGTTATAAGACTTAGCATCACACACATATATTTGTGTGTGTTTGTGTGTATGCAAGCTTTTATGAAATATACTACTAAGAACTACTTTGACAATGAACTTTCTACTTCATGTAAAAAGCATTCATGTAAAACGTTTGATACAAAGGCTTATTTTGGACAGCTATAAAGTGGTCCCAACCAATTAATGAAATTATAACTGAATGGTGAGGCAGAGAAAGAAGTAGGTTTTACATATAGTAGTATATTTGTAAACCACAGAGTAGGGGCTCTAAACTCAAATACATGCTAAGCATACACCTTTAGTATGTAAAGTTTGTAAGACACTCTTGGTAAGCTGTCTGGATGCTTATTTAAGCATACACCTGCCTGGTTTATGTTCCTTAAACCACTGAATAGCCTTTCAGTCAAGGAGTGGACCTTCAAGTTAAAAATGGCCTGATTAACAAACAATTTGGAATACAACCAGAATTTTCGTTTTAACTTATGAATAAAGTCTTGAGTTAACAACCAAAATGCTGGCTGCTTATGCTTCCAGATGGTCTCGGATATAGATTTAACCCTTAAAGAGTCTGGAAGGAACATGACAACACCCTTTCCTGTGTAGGATTCAATGAGAAATCCCCTGCCAATGTCTCTCTAAGGACACTGAGATCTGCCCGTGTGCAGAAGAGAGACTTGGAAGGCTGTGTAGAGGAACCCGAGCCTTCAGCTGAGCAATCTGGGTTACAACTGGCCCTCGAGAATGAACTCAGTAAGTCCAGGGTCCACTGCTGGTTTGAGCCTTCTGTCTGACTTTAGCATTTTCATTTAGGTGACTTTTATTTTCAGATTTAGCTTCCTGTTCTGAAAATGTATCTATGTGTAGAAAATACAAAGGGCAATTTTGAACACATATATTTAAAAATCCTAACGATCAAATGATTTAACAGTAACATACAGTATACTGGTTCATTAACTACAACATTTAAATTAGGTTTGGTAAAAGTAGCCCACAGCTTTTACTGGTGAAACAGAACAACAAGTACTTATTAAATATCTACTTTTTCTAGAACAGGTATGGTATCTAGGGATGAGAGACCTGGTCTATGCATTTAAGAAGCTCGCACAATGGTTTAGAAGACCATTGTAAACATTTAGTTGCAATATAGACTGTTGACTATCCTAAAAACAATTTAAGCATTCAATATATTTCAGAAATACTGTGTTAATGAATAAATGATGTGCATGTGGATGAGGTGGTCTGGGAATGCAGGGTGATCTCACAGCCAGATATAACCGGTTCCTAGGAGAGATGACTCTTAATGAGAGTCAAGAAAATGAGTAGGAGTCTATCCATTTAAGAGGAACTGGGTCCAAAACAACTCAAAGTAAACAATGCCAGGAAAATGTCACCTGGTATGAAATTTTAGCAGTGTTCATAATTCTTTTAAAATGCCACGTACCATCAGTACAGTAAAACATGCATAATTAATTTTGGCAACAAATATTATTAGGGTTGATTCAAAATAAAGAAAGCACAGCAGTGAAAAAGGCAGAGCTGAGAAGAGATAACAATAGGATACACTTTTTATATCCTTCCAATTTACTACCTTTGCATGCAGAGCTGCGTGAGGTGTGCAGCTCTTCCTCAAAAGAAGTGAACTAAAATATCAAACCTAAGGGAGAAACGAGGAGAGTAATTCAATGCAGGCAGCCTCCAAAGAAATCCTCAAGGCTTCTGAAATGTTGCATTGATCAATCTCAGGCCTGCCTCATAACCCTCAAAGATACCCTTAGGGATTTCTCTCCTTTCAGTGTGTCAAAAGCCTAGAAAGAATTGCAAGAGGGACCTTGTCACAACACCCGAGACACGTAAATCATGACACCAAAAGTCACAGAGCACGCTAACGCGACAATCCTACTCCTTTCTTGCTACTGAACAACACCGCAAACCAAGAAGACATGGATTGAGCAGCTAAATCATGAGCCCCTGGACGAAGCCTTTTATACAGTAGTTTTTTCTACTATCCCTTGTGATTTCCAAAGATAATTTTTCCTTAAATTATGCACGAGAATGGTATGAATATGACTGATACCAGAATAGCGGAGAAATAAAGTGTGTTTCTAATCTCTGCAGCATCATTTTCAGGTGTATACAGAGTTAAATATACATAGTTATATATTTTTATATACACTCATAAGCTCTTATTTTCAATGATGCCAGCTATTAGGTGTAAACCCGTTTAAATCCAGTTGCATTCTTAAGATATTTTTGCCTTTGGAAACCCCTATGCCTGTCTCTTGCTTTTTCTTGGACTTATTTTAATTAGGCGTGCTAATGAAAGTGCAAGACACATTGGTATAAATTACCAATGCAGAACTTTTTCCAGGGCACTGCTCACACCGAGTAGCCTTTTAGAAAAATCATGGTATTCCTTTTCATAGGCTTCCTCAGAGAGGAACACTTCTCCACCTGAAATCAATGCCTCTAATATGGATTAGTAGGTGTTTGTTCAGGGTCACAGAAGAAGCCAAAGTTCAACCAGTGGTTCACAGTTACTAGAAAGAATAGTATACTGGGGTCACTGATGACAGCTGTGTCACCATCCTGCTTATTGTTTGGACTAAACAATTTGGGGCTATAATCAGGTAACTACATTTCTGTCTTATAAGTGGTGCAGCTCCCGAGGTATTGTGGGCACTCAAATCTTACTTAAATAAAAAATAAAATATGGAATATCCTGTATATTACAGAGGCTACTTATATGTTTTGCATCACTGAATCTGTAAAGTAAAAATTGAGATCATTGTTTAAAGAGGAACCCAAGTCACTTTTTAGAGGCTCAGCTTTTAAACAACTTTACAAGTTTATTCAGCTAAAAAAAACATAGATCTAACACTATATCTTAGATCTTTGGGTGTAGCACACTATATAAGATGAGAACTTCTCACAAAATTAACCATCCACAAAATTAACCAATGTGTGAGCCCATTAACAGCACATTCTGCGCTTTTACTAAATGCAGTGGGTAAAAGAAAGAAAGTAAATTCCAGGTAAAACTGGGATTCAGGTATTAAGCAACTTCTGCTACTCACTTCAGCTGGGCAGACCAGCAATCTATGGGATACGAGCTTACAAGCTTCAAGGAAGGGCAGCAGAAGTTGTACTGTTATCCATACCTACAGACATTAGTCTGGTTATAGAAATATGCCAGGTACCATTTCCAGGCAGCAGTAATACAAGTGGACTACATCATCATCGCTTTGGTTACAATAGTAGATTGAACATTCATTTAGTTAGAAAATGTTAAAAATGAGGATGTATGATTTCAGAAAATCTTTTGGGAAAAATGGATGAAGAGTCAGGAAGGTTTTCTGACACCTGGATGGGCTGGGGATCAAGGAAAAGAAACAGGAGATGCACAAGTTCGAATTCCGGGAGGGGTGTGATACATGAAGTGGGAATTTGGGAAAACTGAACTTTGCTGGGTGTGTGAGAACCTAGGGAGTGGACTTGAGACTCAATTCCAAGTCTTCTGCAATGCACTCATTCCATACTTACTGCTAGAGAAGCACGGAGCAATTCTGTGCTTATTATTTGGGTCAAGATTATTTGGTACTGAATCAAAGTTGAAGTAATGCACATCATAATACCAAGACACACATAGACAGTTTGACCGTCATTTCTCCACTATGCAATTATCATCACCTAGCTGCATGATTCTAGAATATATTTGAAAATTTTTCCTCAAACTAAAAGTTGTTCAAAAAGCCTAAGAGAGAAAGATTTAAATTGAGGCTTTGACCACAGCTAGTTTTCTTGGGCTAATTGTTTTAACATTTCCATTATGATAAAATATTGTCATAAAATTAGCAGTATTTGCAATTATTAATAGAATTTATGATTAGTCCCAAAGTAGCTCATCGTTAGGTCTGACAATCCAATGTCACACTGTAGCACACATATTAAATTACTGAAAATATATAGTCTATAAAGAACAGTTCTTTGTGTTCAATACATATTACTGACATTTCAAAATTATAGTTAATGCATTTGCCTTACTCACTTATTTTATTTTATTTTATTTTTGGTACCAAGGATCAAACTCAGGACCTTGCACTTGTGAGGCAGGCAGTGGAACCATTGAGCTAAATCCCCAGCTCATTACTCATTTTAATTAAGTATTTATGAAGACAATACCATTTGTTGAACAAAGTAAACCATTAACTTATTCATTCCTTTAGTCACCACACAAGTAAACATTATTTTCCACAAACATTGGTGTTGTATAAACAAAACTCCTTTGGACTAGAAAATGCAAACATATTTACTTGATACTGTAAAATGTTACCAGCACATTTCTCAAAACAAAATGATGTATTTATTTATGGAGTACATTGCTGGCTTATTTCCCTGGCAAACTTATATTCTTATAAGCATGCAGTTGACCAGAACCATAGGACGTAGGAGATGAAGACCTAGCTGGATGGCTATGGTGGCTTAGGCTCCTTATGGGCAAGACTGAAGAGAGAAAGCCCTTACAGTCATTTCAGAGGCAGTTACAGTGAAATTGGTGCTGCAATCTTAGAACACAGGAGGGAAAAAAAGCCACAAGCCTGAAGATGAAATGGCAAATTATAACAAGTCTCAGGTATATCTAAGCACTGAGCAGAAAAAGATATGAAGCAAAGTGGTCCATATAAAGGTAAAGTGTCAACAAGTTAGATATCAGAACATAAGCAGCCACCCTCGTATGGATGGGTATGAGCTGGGATACAGCACAATAGAAATTTGGTGCTTTCCCTCACCCCACCCAGTCCCTGCATCCTGGTTCACCTGACTTACCCAGTTTGGCAATCACAGCTCCACAGGCTGAAACCCTCTTAGTTCCAGGCTAGCAAAGCAGCTGGTCACCATGCAACAATATAAGAGCAGCAATATGGAAGCACTTCCCTTAAGGCTAAAGCCCAGCACCTTTGAAAAAGTCAAGGAAGCCCTTAAAGCATATGGTTTGTGAGCTTAATGCTAGCTCACTTATATCTTACCAAACACATCAAAATAATGACTATTCAACATTAAGTATAATGTATAAATATCAGTATAGTAGAGGTTAAATAACAGTATAGTAGAGGTTAAAAAAATTGGAAGAATTTTATTAAAGCTTCTCTTGAAGTTACATAGCAAAAACAATGCCTAATTTAAAGTGGTGTACATTCCCGCCAATATAGTTCTGGAAGGGGCCAGGGATTTAGCTCAGCAGTTCAGGGGCCTGCCTTGCAAGCGCAAGGACCAGAGTTCAAGCCCAGTTACAGATAGATAGTTACAGATAGATAGATAGATAGAGAGAGAGAGAGAGAGAGAGAGAGACAGTATGTGCATGCGTGTGTGTGTGTGTGTGTGTGTGTGTGTGTGTGTGTTCTAGAAACATTAGCCAAAGCAATCAGACTTGAGAAAGAAATTAAAGCAATAAGGATAGGACAGGAAGAAGTTACACTGTCATTGTTTGCTGACAAGGTAATACTCTATATAGAAGACCCAAAAAACTCTGCTGAAAGACTTCTATCCTTGACATTTTCAGCAGAGTAGCTGGATACAAGGTCAAAACTCAAAAATCAATAGCCTTCGTGTACATAAGTAACAGACTCAATGAGAGAGAAATTAGGGAAACAATTCCTTTCACAATAGCATCCAAAAAAACGAAGTATCTTGGAATCAATCTAATGGAGGAAGCAAAAGACCTCTATACTGAAAATTACAGAACTCTTAAAACAGAGATTGAGGATTCAAGAGAATGGAAAAATATCCCTTGCTCCTGGGTAAGAAGAATCAACATAGTGAAAATGGCCATACTACCAAAACTGCTATATAGAGTCAATGCAATCTTGATTTAAATGCCAATGGTATAACAATCTAAAAATTCACTTGGAGCAAGAAGAGACCTAGATTGGCAAAAGCAATTCTAGGCAATGGAGTCATGGCAGGGGGTATCACAAATCCTCAGCAAGAAATTATACTACAAGTCTACTGTGATAAAAACAGCATGGTACTGGCAAAGAAACAGACCCAGGGATCAGTGAAATAGATTGGAAGACACAAAAACAACTCCAGATGTACTCATCTACTCATCTTTGACAAAGGAGCTGACCATCTTCAGTGGGGGAAAGATAGCCTCTTTAATAAATGGTGTTGGAAAAACTAGATTTCAACTTGCCAAAGTTTAAAACTAGACCCTTGTCTTTCACCATGCACCAAATTAAAATCCAAGTGTATTAAAGATCTAAATATGGAAACAGAGACACTAAACTTGCTGGAAGATAAGTTATGTAGAACTCTTGAAGATACTGGCATAGAAAAAGACTTTATGAACAAATCCTCAGTAGCACGGGAACTAGCACAAAGAATCAAAATTGGAATCTCATCTTATTGAAAAGCTTTTATACTGCAAGAGAAACCTCCAACAGAGCTAAGAGAAAAGCTACAATGTGGTAAAAAATTTCTACAGGCTGCTCCTCAAAGAACTGCTATCTAGAATATTATAAAGAACTAAAAAAAAAATCAGACCCCCAAAATAAAAAGACCCAATTCAAAATGGGTATCTGAAATGAACAGACAAAGAAGTAAAACAGCAAATAAACATATGAAAATCATTCAACATCACTGGTTATTCGAGAGATGCAGATGAAAAAAAACAATGAGATTCCACCTCACCCCAGAAAGAATAGCTGCTATCAAGAAATCAATAACATATGCTGGCAGGGTTTGGGGGAGAAAAGAATCCTTCTCCATTGTTGGTGGGAGTGCAGACTGGTGCAATCACTGTGGAAATCAATATAGAGATACCACAAAGAGCTAGGATTAGAGGTTCCATTTGACCCTCTGCTGGGTATATCCCTAAGAAAATAAAGAATCATACCACAGTGATATATGTGCACCCATGTTTACTGCAGCACAGTTTGTAATAGCTAAAACTTGAAAACAGCCCAATTGCCCATCAACTGAAGACTAGATCTTTTTTTTTATAAAGTGGAGTACTACTCAGCCATAAAGAATAAGAACCTAGAGTCGTTCATAGGAAAATGGGTCATACTCAAGTGAAATAAATAGGACATACATGTATAAATACTGAATAGTTTCTCTGGTGTGAAAAATTAAAAGTGTAAATAAGGTCCAAATTGTATAATTGATAATGTGAAATAGGAAGAAAGGGCTAAGGTGTAGAGGAAGACAGAAGGGTAGGGGAAAGGAAATAAAGGAAAAGAAAATATGTGAGAAAAGGAAAAAATGGAAAAAAAGTCTTTGTAAATAAGGAGGGTGGAGGGGGTGAAGGGAGGGCAGGGATATAGGGAAAAATGAGAACCAAGGGTAAAATTAATTTCATACATTAATTATCTCAGACATTTGTTATAGTAATATTAAAAATAACTAGTACACATGCACTTTCATTTTATATAAAAAAATTTTACTCTTTTAGAAATGAAGAAACTCATGCCAAAATTTCCACATTTTTCACAAAGAATAAGTAAAATGGAGTTAGAGTTCAAATAAAGAAATAAAATTTGGTGATGGACTACGAACTGGCTCTCAGTAAAATAATAGCAACATCTTTGAGATCATGTATGCCCAGAAAGTCAGAAGAGTTCCTACTACTAGAAGTTACAGAAATGAAGATTGCAAAACTGGATAAATGCTAGAGCTCCTTAGGCCTTACTGCCTACTACAACCAGACAAACTCCTTAGAATTTGTGTTGGGAAGGAACTGCCTATGGTGAAGTTTCTTTTTAAGCATATGTCTTATATTCTGTTCCTTAATGTTATAGTAAATACAAATAAGAAGTAAAGAGATTCTTGTGACATTTAAAATATGGATACCATGAACAATCATAGGAGTGAATGCTTTGTTTCAGAAGCCTACTGAACCTGGGACATTGTGCTTTCAAGGCAGGCAGCAGAACCATTGAGCTAAAACCCTGGCTCTATTCTTCATTTTTAAACTCATTCAGGTCTTTAATTTAGTGCAAATAATGTCTTTTTTTTTTTTTTTGCTTTGTTTTGTTTTTTGAGACAGGGTCTCATGATGTAGTTGAGAGTGATCTGGAACTAACTATGTAGCTCAGGCTGGTCTCGAACTCACAGCAATCCTTCTGCCTCAACCTCCTGAGTGCTGGGATTACAGGAGTGCGCCACTATGCCTGGCTTTTTTTTTT
>NW_022900939.1:10189108-10243863 GCF_012274545.1 Fukomys damarensis | reverse complement strand
TTTTTTTTTTTTTTTTTTTTTTTTTTTTGATGGTAAGCAATAATAGAATTTTTTCAGACAGATGGGCTTGGATGGCTGACTAATGGCACAAAAGAACAGAATTTCCTATAATTATTTGTATTCACTTTTCTCCCTTTCTCAATTCTACATTGCTTTGAAATATTATTTATTTCACTAAAAGAAATACAGAAATTCTTCTGTAGTAGGAATCTATAACAGTTTCTTTTGACTCCGTAACCTAAAAGATAATCAATTTCCCAGAATTCTGCTCTTGAAGAAGTATTTTACCATTTTTTCTTCTTTTATTTTCCTTATTTAAACTCTTAAAAGACAGAAGAGAACTAAAAATAATATAGCCTCTGACATCAGATCTAATTCAAATTCCAGCATTAACTATTACAGACATTAGCCCAAAAATCTTTGGAAATGTAAAACCATAAATCAAATATAAATGTTGAAGTGAATTATGTCAGAGATTTTAGTTAACTCATTAATAAGAATACCTGCATTATGTCCCAGAAATTTGAAAAAAAGAGCCAAGGGTTTATATATTCAAATAGAAGTGGTAAAATAAATTTATACATAGACCAATGACTGATTTCCCATTGGTAGCTGTAAGACATGAAATCATTTATTTTTTAGTAGGAAAAAACTTCTACTGTATGTATATCTGTGGGCACAAAAAGTTTGCATTCCTTCCCTTTATCCGTAATGTGAAGGCTTACGACAGAGCACAGAGACAGTGAAAGGCTCAAAGCCCCTAAAAGAAAACAACTCCAGAAGATACACACCAGTACTGCTCTTCTACTGGAGACAGCTAGGGATTTTTTGAATCCATTTCAAATTCTTCCACAATATTCCCTGACATCAAAGACAAGTAACTTAATGACTTTTTTTTTTTTTGCTTCAGGTTATTTAGCACTGTGTAAAATGAAGTAAAATACCTACTCAGAGTAATGGTCCATTAAATTAGAAAATATATCTGAATCAGGCCTAGATTTATAGCTGTAAGTAAATCCCACGTTTGCCTGTTGTTTATCTTTGATAAAGTTTTTTTCTTCCTGATAAACCTCCATCGAAAGTCTTCAAATCGCTTTTGTGTTCTTAGTTGTCTGAAACACATGACTGCTCCAACTTACTTTTCTGCCTGCTCTCACTATCAAACACATATGTCTCACTTAATTGCATCCAATTCTCAGTAGAACACAGTGAGCTCGCTTTTCTGGTCAACGAATCTGAAGCTTAGAAAAGCGAAGTTGGGCAAGATCGCACATTCAGGAGGTTGCTAGACTGGCTCCCTGTTTCAGTACAGCTAGCTGCATTGAGCACCCTATTTCCTCCCACCTAGTTCAAGTAGTATGGTGCATTGGCTGTGAGAAGCACCCCACAAATCCTGACTGCAGTCAATCTGAAAGCAAGCAAGCATGTGCACCCCAACTTTCATTTACAGTGGTCTACATTCCTTTCCACAGTTTTAAATGTTGCACATGACAATCCCCCAAAATTGAATTATTCTTTAGCAATCTCTGAAGAAAACATCCAGCGACCACAAATGAACTATACACAAAAATTTTTACTGCCAGCAGGGTATCTGTATCTATCAAAAAGATCTAAAAAGATTGGAAATCGGCCCCAGTCAGTTCCATTAATAGCAGTGCAAACCCCCAAAGCCATAATCAAGTCAGTATATGCTCCCTCAGGTCTCAGCCTCTGGCCATAGGCAGACTATGAGACACAGCACAAAATTTGCAATGTCTGGTCTAATTCTGCTATTACTTCATGTTAGAAGCAGCAAGAAAAAGTAGCAACAAATCAACACACACACACAAACACACACACACACACACACACACACACATCTTCAGCAAAACCAGTTTTAATTCTGTTGAAGGGGAGCATTTCCCAAAGGTTTTCAGTGATCTTCTCTTTATTTTTATATAAATCCCTGTAAGCCATTGAATCCTCTTAATTTCCCAAACCTCATTTATATTTTCAATGCTGATTTCCCATCAGATTCTCAATTCTCAGGGTGAGGTATTTCCTTAACCTTATTCTCACTTCATCTTCCTCAGTCCTAATTTTGATGAGAAGTTTTCCTGCTGCCTACTCCCCAGTCTGACACTACTATACACCTTCCCAGGTGGGAGCTCTAATGAGAAAGAATCACAAAGAAGAAATGCCGAGCATTTAAGGCACTCTTGGGCAACACTGACATTTAGAGACTGTTGCTAGGGGCCTTCACAAGTGCAACTTTGTACACCCGGGAGAACAAGGAAAAATTCTCACACACATAAACTGGAAACACGAAGAGAATGTTCACATGTGTGTGTACGTATACACATACACTTTAATGTGAACAACTCTCAATCACAAATGTTTGCTGCCGTTGAAATGCTCCTGGCATTCAGGACACGCAACCCCAGCCCTTGAGAAACAGCAGAAGAAAAAAACCCGGTTAACTTTGGAAGCAGTCCATAAAGTCTAGCTGGCATTCACAACTACAGGGTCATCAAATGACCATTCCAAAGTGTTCCTTGTTATCTTGAGGAAAAGAATAATTTTATCTGGTTGCCCTATTACATTTTTCAGGAACCATCCGCACTTCATCAAAGCTAAGTATGAAAATACACAGGCTTCCATGTATCTTTAGGTCTTTGTTTCCTTGTTTCCTGTGTCATGTGAACTTGCAATAAAGTTTGTGTGCTTTTTCTCCGAATGAGCTGTCTTTTATTACTCCTGTCACGGCCTTAAAACCAGGGATAGGTGAAGGAAGAAAGCATGTGTCCCCTGAAATGTGTAAGGAAGAAGTTACAGAGTTGAATTTTAAAATGTTCTGTAAGTTCTAAAATATGAGTAAACTGAGTATTTTCATCTGTATGACATGTGAGTGCATCGTTATTATCATGAGGATTCAGGCTGGAGAGAAACCTCGATTTACACTTGGTGTAGGATGATTAGACTACACACCAATTAAAGGAAAATCAAAGATTGGAGATAATTCATTTTGCTTGCTGTCAAGCCTGACCAAATAAATTTTTCTCCTAGACCAAGCTTTACTAAATCTCCTCTGATCTCTATATTCATGTTCATCTTTGCATTGTCCAACACCTGATTAAATTTTTCACATACCTCCACGTCTCTGGTGATATCTCCATATCCTAGCCTGCCATCTGTAAGAATCCTGTAAAGTTGGTTTAGCTAAATGCTCTCCTTCATTTTATTTTTCTTATCTTCGTCCCTCTTACTAATTTCCCATGCACTTAGCTTTATACTCGACTTCTCAGCCATAAATTATAACTTTTCCTTGTTGTATCTGGAATTGAGCGCAGCTCTCTACTAACATCTTTCTAGCACTAATCCAATAGGACCTGATTAAAGTCGTCATTTACTGCTTTTCTGATCTTCTCAAACAATCCCCCTACCACAAAGCCCCACATACCTGCAGCAGCACACATGCCTCCCTGGCTCCACCACCGAAGCAAGAAGTCTGAATTCGACTTCAGATCAGGCACAGAAGGAAAATTGTGGGCCCCTTTGCCTGCCAGGTCTAGTCGGTTAACAGAATAGAAATACATCTAACCTTCAGAAAAACTAGAACATTTTGTTTAAATTGTTTGTCCACATTACTGTTTTCTCCATATAAACCTTTCTTGTGTTTCATGTGTTAAGATCCTTGCTTTAATTGGATCTGCCTTTGCAGGTTTTACAGAGCTTGGGAAGAGGGTTTTCACTATACTGAAAAGTGGTAAATATTTGTTATATGAATGAGACAGCCTGGACATGTACATGAAGTATTACATTTGGAAGAGAAATAACAAACTATTTGTCCAGAACTCAAAACGGACTACTTGTTCGGTGACTCTGTTATTTTATGAATGAATGTAATTAGTTGTCACTGGTTAAAATTAAGAAATTTTACATTTACATGAATAATGCTTTAGTCTTTTCTTGAAACATCAGAAACGATGATGACACTGATTTTGCCTTCCTTGTTGATAACAAAAGAGTGTGGTAAAGAGCCCTCTGGAGAAGGATTGTGTTTTTCTTCCTGCCCCTTAAGCTCACCCTGCCCTACTGTTTCACACAGGGTCTCTGTTACTTATCTGATATCTTGGCTTCCTGTTTAGAAAAATGCCCTGAGAGAGGACACAGTGACACATTCTTACAATCGGGATATAGAACCCTTATATTTAGGATGCTAAGGTGTATTGCATATGTGAAGCCAACCTGGGCTCTATAACAAGTCCCAGCCCAGCCTTGACTACAAAGTGAGACCCTGCCTCAAAAAATTATTTTTTCTAATACAGAACTTCAGCTGTTTCAAGCACAGAATCTTCAGGTTTTGAACATCATGTATTAAAAAAAAAAGGCTAGTTTTTAGGAGATGTTTAATTTTTCTGGCATTTTATACAATGCTATGCATGTGTTCACATATGACTTTTTTCTAAGGAATGATTCTATGAAAATTTTCACAGAAAGTATATCTCAGAATAATCAGCAAACTTGGGACTAGTAGGCCAGGTAATTCATAAGATTTCATTGAATTCCTATGATGTATAGAGAGTCCTGAGCTTTTTCGGTTTTTCAAGCCCATATATAAACACACAGTCAAATTTATAGATTTATTTATGCCAAATAATCAAAGTTTTGTTGGATTGGCTCAGCATTGTTTGTAAAATGCATCAGCAACCTCCTGACAATTCCCTCACTGAGGAATTTTTCTTGGAATTCGATCTTTGTACAAACTAATGAGTTTCCATCCTTCAGCCAAGAGAAAGCATAGGGGAAAGACTGTGATAAGAGATTCCTCAACCTGAAACTAAAAGTACAAACACTACTTGTCACTTTCTAAACACCTCCAGCTTGAAGAAAGTGTGACATTTTAGAAAATCAAAGAGTTTAATATTGACTCAATCTAATACAAAGTATTCCATCTGATTAAACACACAAGAACCCTCTTTGTTATTTAATGACCATTGATTTTAGAGAATC
Source organism: Fukomys damarensis (assembly GCF_012274545.1). Classification (NCBI taxonomy): domain Eukaryota; kingdom Metazoa; phylum Chordata; class Mammalia; order Rodentia; family Bathyergidae; genus Fukomys; species Fukomys damarensis. Next base: position 10,238,871 of record NW_022900939.1, on the reverse strand, counting down.
TCTAAGAAGGTGGAGTGTCACCTTTGTTAATTTTTTTGTTGTTGTTTCATTAGCTTTTTCAGAATGAGCAACACATGTCAAGAAACAGCTCTGTGCTTTCTGCAGAAACATTCATACCACCTGGCTTTGAAAGACATTAAAATGTGAATAAAAGGATTACTGTTGAGAGAAGACTCTTACAGAATTGAAGAAGTCACCCACAAAGGATATGCTTTTTTAGAATATTATTCTGAAGAAGCTTTCGAGAAATGAGAATCTTCCTATCTGAAAAGTGTAGCAACTTTTACTCTAGTTTTCTGCACAGAGAGGAGTACTTTATTCAAAAACTACAAAATATTATTCTGAAGTTCACAGCAAGAATGACTACACTTTTTGGTGACAAGTTAATGGTTAGGAGCAGAACAGGGAGAAGAGTTTATTTTAATGGTATTAAAGACACCTCAGAAACATTGGGAAAGGAAATCTTATGAATAAAGAAAGTCACAAATGGTACAAATGTTACACTTGACACCTGTACACACATTTTAGAATGGATTTGTGAACCACAGAAGGGATTCAAAGAGTTGGATGGTGAAGCTGAATTCTATTCTTAAAGGCTTAAAATTGTATGCTTTATGTATGTAATATTGAAATGGACTTGTACAGCTGTCTAGATTTCATAAAGTTTGTCATATACGTTGCATCACATGATCGTGACAGGAGACAGTGAATGGGTGAAATATAATCAAGATCAGATACAAATAACTTTCATACATACACAAACTTGCACACTCCTTGATGCTTACGCACACACACTCTGGTCCATTTATACAGTAATCAGCAAAATATACTCAGACATACTTACCAGTTCACACTTACCATACATATATAAACAGTATAAACTCACAGGCACATTTTACTTATGCACTCAAATAGATATAATCACACAGCTATAGACAGTTTTATCATCAAAACATCAACATACCACAGTGCGCTCCCATACATGTATACTTCTGAAATGAGTATGGGTCTGACTTCTAGGTCTTCTACAGTCATATCATACTAAACAATGAATTTCCCAAATCAAAATACTGTGCAAACAATGTACCAGCCTAAATTTCCTAGAAGCAATCCTAAATTCAAGGCAAGAGGAGGAACATTTGCAATCTCTTTCCAACTGAAAAAAAGGCTTGCAGTTACCAGAGTCTATGACTTCATCTTTCTTCATCTGGATTTCGCTTCTTTGATATAGAATGCATTTTGCTTTTTACTCAAGGCTGATTTATCTTTGCCAGATAATGGCTAACCCCTTGAAGTTCTGCAATACACAGGTCTTGAGCTTCAGTTACACTGTGCTTGTATTCAGATGCAAAGAGATTCTAAGGCCGTACCACCCTGAACCTGCAAAGACATTCCCTGGGATAAAAGTGGGGGTGACAAGGATTTGCTTCAAGATCTGCTTGTTGGGCAATATCAATAACCCCCAAACCTAACCTCTGAGTCTCTTTAGTCCCTTTGTTAGGCATATAGCTCTATAATCAACCTCAAAACAAAATTCTCCCCCGTTTACAATTATAAATTGCTTAACTTAAAAGTCAGAGTAAAACTGAGCCACATGGAGAGACCATAAGGAGTGTAGGTGGAAAGATTAAAACTGAAGAATAATTCAGTGTCTAATGCACATTTCCTTGCTGCAACTCCGCTCTCTCCACCTCCCTGAAGCTCTGCTCTTCATCACTTTCTCTCTAATATTTTTCTGTGGTTCACCTACATCATTTTTCTCTTAGATCTTTAGGAAAAAGGGTTGGGTAATGAAATCTCCAGCTTGCTAATGGATGAGAGAATCACAGTCAGAGTCTCATGCTGGCCCATATTCCACATCTCAATTTGTGTCAGTCACAGAGATACCTTTCTGTTGTTAAATGTTTCTTCACTGGGTGAAAGAATGGATTTTTTTTTAAACAAAGCCTCAATCACCGACGCACAAATGACTGGTGGTAAACGAGCAGCTGTCTTTCCGTTCATACCACATGGAAAGACATTTATCTTCCTCTAATTGGCATGGATGGTAATTGTGAGCCATGAGACAATTACCACATAAAAGGGACCCTGGGTAGCACCTTAGCCCTCCAATGAACCACTGCCACCTGTTCTTTTCTTTTCTTTCCTTTCTTTTTTTTTTTTTTTTTTGACATTATGGAACTTTCAAAGAAACCTAAAATGACCATATGCAATTGACCTGTTTTTTTTTTTCACATAATGATTAGGACATTTAATTCAGTGTTTGATCTCATAAAGCAGATCTGTTCTTTCTTATTTCCAATGCTGCCTGAAACGGTTACAGAGCAAATTGATTTGCTTCTGTGGATGCTCCCATTGGCAAGTGGTATGAAGAAACCCTCAAATCCTCTAGGCTTGTTCTTTTTATGTCTTCAGACAGAACCTCACATGCATAGACAGAATATCTCACTGAATTAAGTACAGTACTTTCCTGTCCCCTGCCCCCAGATGTTGGTTCTAACTACAGCATTCATTCTTTGAACTTGCTATATATAGATGATTTTAGGAAGGTTTCTTCTTTCAAAATACTTCCTCAAGTCAATATCTAATCTTTCAGTCCTTGGCCTTTGTCAGGATAGGTGACTGGGATCTATTATTTCAGTTCAACTTCCAGAAAGCCATGCCATTCTTAAGCTCATTACTCGGATGTAAAAAGTCAAGTTCAGAGACATTCACAATTTGACAAAATTTATGTAGTGAGAAAACTAGCTACTGTACCCATAGTTGTCTGATTGCAAAATAACACCTTTACATTTGTATTGTAATGACATAAAAAGACAGAGCCATATGAACATTAAATGATTTTTTCCATACTTTCAATTGAACTCAATACTTCATGCAGGCTCAGTAAGCATTTTACCAACTGAAGCATGTTCCCACCCTAAAAAATTATATTTAATGAATAAACCCAAATATAAATAGGCGTTAATCAGAATATATAGGGTTCATAATGTGTGAACTTCTTACCTGAAATTCCCAATCATCAAGAAGTGTATACACGCAATAGCAATAGGAGAGAGAACTTTGTACCTTCTCCCTGCAGTGAAAGAAGCAACAGTACAAAGAAAGAAACCCTTAGTGGGTATGTGAGAAAATGATTGGCAAAGACACCATCAAAGTTATCTAGGCCACGGCTTCAGATGGAGCTAAAATTCATGAAATCAGCAGTTTGAGGATAGTCTTTCATTTCCCAACTGTCTGTTATTTCACCCCAATGTCTATTATTTTTCTTGCCATGTCTCTCGACTCCATAATGATGAGGAGATAATCTGTTGTATTTTTCATGTGTCCCCTTGGCTAGAATAAACTTAGGTGTTGGTGAGAATAATATAGAGGGTACACGTTTGTTAACCGTCCACAGAGAATGCATAGTAAATGCTGACAGCACGCATATACAAACCATGCTCATATACGTAATGGTGCTAAATGTCCTACTACTTACTATAGGACTTCAAGGGGAAAGCCAATTTTTGCCAGTTTCACAACAAATTTGTAGGAGTACAATTATGTGACATATTCACAGTCAGAAAGGTAGAGGCACAATTTTTTGCTTCATTCCTGAATACATAACCTTAAGCCCACTTTGTAATTTAATAACATACATTTTTCTTGAACTCCACTTAGACACTTCCTGTCAACCATTTCAATGAGCATTTCTTGGAAATCACTGCTCATCTTTGATATTCTACCCCTTTGCTTACTGGCGAATGCTGTATATGAAATCATTTAACCCCATACATTTTATAGTAAGGTAATGGGTATTTCTCCTTCATTATCCACATAGAGAACATAGAGTTTTAAGAGACCATACATGTTTTCTAATCAATTTCCTTCTTTTTTTTGATGAGGAAACGGAGGCACCCTAAGAGTTTAAACAGCAAAGCCACGTGGCATAGTTAGTGAATGGCATCGCAAGAGACTCACTCTTTTACTTCCTTTTTACATCTCCAACATGTTTACTGCCCTGGGAATATGTATATCCTCCCAGCATTTGCAAGCAAGTCAGTAGAAAGATAATTATTCCTCAACATTTGCTACTGGATGGATAGAGTCATCCAGACCATGGAGACAGAAGGACACGGTGACACGGAGGCCTTCCATCTGCCAAGTGTTTCTGGGAGGTTTTGCTGCCTTCAAGTAAAGATGCGTGGAGTTGAACAGATGAGAGAAGGCCAACGATGAGTTCATGTTGCTTTGGTGGGAATAATTAAGTATGGCAGCCACGTGAATGGTCTAAGAGTTCCCTACCCACACTGGAAGAGCAATCTCTCTGTAACACAGAGAAGGTCCAGCTGTTGGAGGGTGCTGACTTCCACCTGGCAAGTCCAATCCTAGCTCAGTGGACAGCGAGCCTCTGACATATGTGGGTCAAAGACACCCGGGGGGTGTCTCTTTCATCACAGAGAATAATGTAACTTGTAACTTTTTTTTTTTTTTAGCTGGGAAGGCAACGGCCCAACAAAGTAACTTTCTAAATAGTAAATTTCAAGTACACATAGAACTCGTGATATTCTTCTCAAGCTGTGGTCATAAAAAGAAGTAGTAAAAACAAAGCACACAAAAATACATTTACCTTATTTTTCATCCTAAAACCAGGAGAGCAGAAAGTTAAGCAGAAGAAAGAAAAAAGGACAGAGAAACTAGCTCTGCTTTATTCCAATGAACGTTTGAACTAGCTATATTTTACAAATATTTCCCATTTACAGAGCTATCATAGTTACTTTCTTCCTGGAAATGCTAAAAAGTAACAGGTATGTATTATCCTGGTAACATGTGATTGTAATGCTAGCCACTGTGTTTTGTGTGTCAGGTCCTGGGTTAAGTACTTTTCATGATGCTTCATCTTCTTTTCTCTTCAAATACCACTCTAGAAGGCAAGTTGCATTGCCTGTGTTTTCAAACAAGGGCAGAAACTCACTGAGATTAGGTAATATAAATAGCACAACTAATAAGTACAGGGTTGATTCATTATGCTTTTCTGACTGTAATTCTTTGGACCTGGAGGGAGAATGACAAGAGAAAACTTGTTGGAGACCATGGATACTGATGCGAGTGTCTAACTTGAGGGGCAGAGGAGAGAGGGATTAAAGGCATAGCTCTTGTTAAAATGTGATGGCACCTGAGGACAGGGCACATGATGTGGACCACTGCAGGGCAACTCTATAGAACCCTGACTAACCCTTATTTCTAATCTTTTTTTTTTTTTTTTTTTTTAACTGGGGATCAAACTCCGGACTTTGTGCTTGCGAGGCAGGCAGTGGCACCACTGAACTAAATCCCTGGCCTTCTAATTTTGTTTTAACAAGAATTTAAGCTCTGCAGATCCTAATTCTGATCTTGGCGCATAGATGCATCATGTACCTGAGATGAGATTAGCCAAACAGGCAGCATTTGCACTTAAGGTTTGTCATACGGTGCTGGTTACTACTATGGTCAGTGACTCTTATGAAATGACAGACTTAATTTCATAGAGAAAAGTCATGTAGAAAACAAAGCCACTTAGCTATCTTTATGAGTGAATTATAACAAAAGTAGCCCAATGATGTGACAGTTATTGAATATAAAAGCAGACCAGATTATTTATAAATGATTTTCCTTCAACAGGTTCTACAGGAAGTATAAATCTTAGTGATCTTAGATGGGCAAATTTTAGTAATTATGGCACCAACAGCAACAGTAACTAAAAATAAACAAATCGGACCTTGCCACAATTAAAATCTTCTTGTGGATAACAACAAGTGCAAAGAGAGTGAAGAGACAACCCACAGAATACAAGAAATTCTTTATAAGTCATGTATCTAGCAAGGGTCTTCCATGATGAATAGACACAACACAATAACACAGAGGCATAATGGAAAAAAATGGAAAGGATTTGGACAAATAATAATGCCAAGGCACTGAAATGGCCCAATAAGCAGAAGAGACGAAAAGAGTCAACACTGTTAATCATCAGTAAATTGAATTACAGTGACAACGAATATTGCTAAATATCACTAGGATTACTTGGAAAAACTGCACAAACTGTACAAAATGCTGGAAAACTCTCCTACTTCGCTGGTGTTGATGTAACGTGGTTCATCTAGCATGCAAACTAACTTGGTGACTTCTCCAAAATCTAAACCTAGAATTGCTGAATCAACCCGTTACTACACTCAAGAAACAGGAACCTGAAGCCTCTCTCCCTTTTGTCTTGTTGTTGAAGTTCGCTGGCACTTTTAATGTTCAGCAGTACACGCGGCTCTCTCCTCCAACCTGACCATAGGAAGAGAAACTGACTCAGAAGACCAGAAGCTTCCTTCTTGGCACTGTTGGGGATGATTGGACGATACCAGTCTGTCTCTGCATGGGAAATTGTCATCCTGGATCCATTCCAAACCAGAATATAAACCACCACAAATCAGTCTCATTCTGTTTCTTTCAAGGTATTTTGGATCAACTTAATGTCCTGGCTCTCTCCAGGAACGTATGTGAATGCAACCTTCCCTATCCTCTGGGTGTGTTTGTAGTGACACCAGTCTTCCTAAGCAAACCAAGTTTGGGATGGAATACCCTTCTGTTTACACATATTGTCTACAACGCATTCAAGGGTATATGCCCAAGACAGATGAAAATATATGTTCTAACAAAGCATTAGTCCATCCCAAACACATATATTCACGTCTGAAGCTGTTTTAAAAGTAGTTGCCAAAGAAACCAAAAAACCAAATATCTGTACACTGAGTAATAGAAAAAAAAATGTGGTGTATTCATACGTTGGAGACTGGATACGGTGCGTTCATCATAAAAAATATCTAACAATGTCAAGATTAATGCTAGCTCACAGGTAAATTTTGAAAATATTATATTAAATAAATGAAAAGGGCTATAGATCATATGATTTCATTCATATAAAGTATGCAGAGAAGGCCAATCCACAGAGACAGGACACAGATTAGGGTTCTCATGGAGAAGAGAAAGCAGTGAGAAGAGACTGCTTAGCTGCTACGGGATTTTATTTTGAGGTGAATTGAATATCGTGGAATTACATAGTTGTGGCTGGTTGCTCAGCCTCACTGCGAGTACCAAAACTAACAAAATATCAGAGCGCTACATGCTATACACAACTTATATCTTCACAGAGAGTATGAAATTGAAACAAAAAATTGAAATGATTACCTTGATTTATCTGTTTTCAGTAGAACATCATTTCTGGCTTGAAAAAAAATTCTGCTTTGTTTTGATCACAGAATTAAAATTTAATTCCTTGCAATGTTTGCCATGAATGAGCATAATTAAATTCAACATTTATTTGTTTCTATTTTTCACTGTTTCAACTTCCCTCCTTATAAACATTCTCTTGGAGTATATTTGTATGATGTGTGTGTTTGTGTATTTGCGTGTGTGATACTTCTTTGTTTTGGCAGATGAAATTATAAAGTTAATAAATCCAAATCATCTCCAGAGTTTATTTTTTCTCTAATGAGTTCCCAAGCATTGTGTCCATAGATCTACCCAGTAAATACTGCTTTGAATTTTGAACTTAGAATTATTTTTGTCTCTGCTCTATTCTACTTCTTTTAAAAATCCTTGGAAACAGAATAAATATTTTCTTTTTACTTTTTAATATGTAAATTACTGCAAAAAATGTACCCAGCCAAAGGTAAATGAATGATCAAGTGAATAAACTATTATTTGAATAACTTAACAAAGTGTGCTGGGGATGTATAAAAAAAGGAAATATTTGGACTAAGACTTTCAGTTGAGTTTTAGTCTCTTTTAAATTTACTTAGTCACATGGGTTTAGTGCCTTTGATTTTTGGAAGTATACATGGTACAAGTTACACATTATCCTAGAGACATTTTCCATTTTCTTCAAGCTATGTGGTAAAATTTTCACTCAGAAGTGGATTTGTCATAAGTAGTTAAAGTCCTTTACTTCATTGGCTATAGTCTAATTTTTATATGTTGGGCATTTTCATAGGTACCATGGTTGCTGCAGTGGAACCACTGGGTGTGGACTCTGCTGGGGAAGAGATCCTTCAGCAGAAGAAACAAGCTTGAAAACGGATAAGACTTGGTTCCTAGGGGATAAATAAAGCAGCCCAGGTGACTAATAAATGTAGTATAATAGGCGGACTAATGAGAAAGCTGCTGAAAGAGAAAGGTGAGTACAAGATTACACTGAGCTTAGTAGGCTCTTGTAAGAAGTATAAATTGTCGCTGAGAGTAATGGGAATCCCTTGGAAAGACTGACGCTGTGGCCCCATTGGTGTATATGCAGTTTGGGGAAGAGATAATCCTGAGGGTTCACTATGTCACTCAGTTAGAAATGAATTGCGTAGAAGCCAAAGTGGAGCCAAGGGGAACGGTGGGGAAGATGTTACTGATTGATTTAGGTAAGTAGTAAATGGTGGCTTGGACCACGGGCAAATGAAGCCAAGAAGAAGTGTACAGCACTTAGATGAGTCCTGTTTTTAGAAGAAAGACACAGTAGACATTTATCAAATATTAGCTTCATAAATAAAATAGAATTTAACAGTGGCCCCTAAGACAAAGTCATCTCACCAGATAGAGCGTAAAGGAAAATTCCTCCATTAGGGGGCATTGCTAAATGCAAGAGTACTGAGCAGGATTACAGGGCCGAGTGAAGAGCTCAGCGCTTGGAATCAGTAAGGGTTAATTTTAAAACATAATTCCACCACTTAATAATAGTTCTGTGACTGCGAAAATGTCACCTCACCTCTATCAGTTTCAGAAGACTCATCTGTACATTGGCTATTTTGTTACGTTCCTTCAACAGTTGGAGCGAGATTCAATTATATGTGAACAAGTGAAAAATACCAAGTACGATGGCACTCACTAAATGATGATTTTTAAAACAAATTGTAGAGTTCTTGATTACTGAAAGGCTTTCAATCAGAGAGCTACCTCAAAACTAATTTATGGGTATATTTCCTCTAAGAACAGTGTGATCTTTTGATTCACATTAGACTCATTCTTGAAACTTATATTAAATTTATATGGTTAGGGCTTTACTAGCTCAGAAAATCACAGTCCTTGAGATTCTTCTTTGTATGAAAAGGTCCTCAACTTTCTGCACAGCATTAGGTGGGAATCCCAAAGTTGACCTTGATTTCACAAGTTCTTGAAATATTTAGAATCCTTAATTAGAAAAACTCTGCAGTGTTCTGTCACATAGAAGTTTTGATTAGCCAGTGGCCAAATGTTTCTGGCTTTACTCATCTTGATATTTCTGTGATGACTAACTGTACTTTCTTGTATATCTGAACTACAAAGAAATTAACAATGGCTATAGCATCAGGTATGTTATAAATTTATTGGTCTTACCAAGTGTTATTTCCACTCAAAGAGAAATGCACCAAGCATAATTTTGTCATCCCCCTGACTCAGTTAAAATACTGTAATAAGCTGGGCATGGTGGCACACACTTGTAATCCCAGCACTCAGGAGGCTGAGGCAGGAGGATCTCTGTGAGTTTGAGATCAGCCTGGGCTACATAGTGAGTTCTGGGTCAGTCTTAACTACATAGTGAAACCCTGTCTCAAAAACAAAAACAAAAACAAAAAATAAAATACTGTACTAACTGCTTTTATCATTAGAAATTCAGCTTATCCAAAAACACATCTGTAACTCAGCCCCTCTCAGGGCAAAACTTTAAAAAATATAATATTCCTATGGCCCTTTCTGCTTCAATTTTTTAAATGAATGATCCCTATATTAACCTTCCCAAAACCACACTCTTAAGTCAGAATTCTACTTTCAAATTGTTTCTTTCTTGGTGCTGCTCTGAGATCCCAGGAATCTTCCTCTTCTTCTCTTGAGATTTTTTTTCAAGGTGCATGTCCATCAACTGTCTGGACCTCTGAGTTAAAGCCCACCTCGTAATTCTTACTCTAAACTTGGCCTCTCACTGACTTTTTTTGTCTGTGTTCATCTTGGCCCAATAATAAACACACGTTTTTCATTTAATATATTAAGAGCAAGCAAAGAAGCACAAGCTAGATTTTAAAACATTATCATACATTCATTGCTCTTCCATAAAACTGATTTGTAAAATGAAGTTTAGAACATTCCATAGATCAGAGGAAAGTGTAAGACCTTGACTACTCAAGGTTCCTACCCTTACGACTTTTATTGAAATCCTCTGTGTTGTTCTCTGTATCAGAGAAGGTCTTTAGAAATCATGTGCATGTGGGACAAAATGTAGACCTGAGTCCTTCCCCTGCCTTTTCTCCCTTGTGCCCACCCAAGACCTAGGAGCCATACAATGACTAGAATGACTTAAAAGTCATACGGAAGAACTCTGAAGAAATATGACTTCTTTTGCAAATATTAAGGATGCTCAATACAAAAGACACTGCACAACACCAGGAGAAAAAAAGAGTCCTTCACAGCACTAAAGGTCTAAATTCTGATTTGAATTCAAGCCTAAGGAACAAAATAAATCTCTCTTGGGCTGGAGTCACACATCCTTTTATCCAAACTTCTCATCCACATAAGGCAACTTGATGATCAAGGACCTAAGAGCCAAATCCAGCACCTAGTTACTGTGCATTTCTTTGTGGGACTGTTGGCTCCATCTCTTTACTTTAAATGGTCTCTGTTCAATTTCACATTTAAGATTTCCAGTTTGCTCTATATTCAAATGGTAAATCTAGCTAATTTCTGTAGAAGTTAAGCATGTTTCACATCTTAAATTATTAAAAGGGAAAACTACTCATATCTTCCTACTGTAGTTCCCAAAAGTGAATCCGAGAAATAGTGAGACAAGATGAATAACTTTTCCTTGATCAGGCATGAAAAGATAAAAACAAATATAGAATTTCTAAACACAAATATGTCAATTTTAAAATGGAATATTCTTTATTCTGAAGCTATTAGTTTAATAATTATGTAATTTCAGTTTTCTTTTTTAAATATTTTACAAAATAAAAGTTGGCAATCAGTTCTCCTTTTATTCTGCCTCCTCTCTGCTCAAACTTTACTAATCCATCAAATCTCATTCAGGAAACTCCTGGAAGGACGTATCTTGAATTGAAAATCACTTCTCTAAGAATCAAGCAGCATATTTCTTGACTATATCAGACTAGAGCCCTAAACCTGATAACAGCCATTGCTTGGCATCTCAAGGAACAAAAGTAACAGAAGACTGTAGTGAGATAGGCGATTATCCCTGCGTCTTGATTCCTGTGTCACCCCTTCCTCAAGTGGGTCCAAGACCTATAATTTGCTTCTAACCAATGATTATTATGGTGCGGCTGATGGGATATCAGGTCCATGCTAACATTACAAAAGATCAAATCATTCCCTCGCTAGAAGAATCTCCCTTGTCAATGCCTAAGAAGCAAAAAGTCCAAAGTGGAGAAGCTCATTTAGGGAGCAATTGAGGTCAACCTCTGGCTAACAGCAAGAAACTAAGCCTTCTGTTCTATAAACTCTGAAGCAGTTGATTCTGTCGATGACCCCTATGAGCTTTGAGAGGATCTTTTCCCAGTCAAAGCCAGATAAAACCCAGACAGCTTGACATTCTGACTGTAACCTTGGGAGACCCTGAAACAAAATTCTGCTGTCCCATGCTGCAGCCTTCATGTAGACAAACTGCAAGAGAATAAAGGAATTAAAGGCGCACTGTTCAAATTGCTTTGTTTTTGGTGATGTTATTAAAGGTCAAGAGCGAAAAAATTGAAATTGAGTCAACTGCATAGAATCAACAAGAGATCCTTGGAGAAATTCTAGATTGAAAAGCGTTGCATTACTCAACTAAAGCAATCCATAATGAAATGATGTCGAAATGGTTTTAAAAGTCATTGTTTAGTTGACTCTATATCAATATGGTTCTTTTCATGTTTCTCCTATTTAAAATATTTGTCTTTCCAATCTTCCTATCTCGAATAGAATGTTTTTAGCACGACAGATTCCATTCATCTCTTACAAAAGCAAACACTTTAGAAATCCCAGTGTTAAGCAGTTATAGAGCTTAATTGTCATGGTATTTGTGTTGTGCTTTGAATCGTATATTAGCATGACTGCAACTATTCATTACTAAAGATCAGAGTAGGCAGGGGACAAAAATATGTGATGACAAGTGCGAGTTGCTAATCTGATTTTGAATCACAGGTCTGAATCCTGAAAAATTTCAGATTCTCCTTCATCTTTGAACACTTTGCCCAGAACTGATCATTCATCACTCACTACTCACTTCTTCAGACTGACTTCCGATTAGAATAGAAGGGCAAACTAATTATCATTTCTTACATTTATGAGGTAAATAATATGGTAATTCTCTGCAAAGAAAAATAGTCAATCCCAGTTGAGCAACAATCACAGCACAGCACATCATGCCATGGAAAAGACAGTACGGAAAAGCTTACTCACTATCAGACACCTGAATCATATTGAGAAAAACAAATTCTCAAAACATGACTTTTTTTTTTACTGATTCCTTTGCACAAAAATCAAAGTTTTTGAAATGGATGAATATAAAGTGGAATCACTATAACTGCAACTCCCACATTAGCCCCAAAGGCTAACATGGATAAAATATGACACAGCAAAACTGCACCATTTCCAAATGATCTGTGATTTTTACCTTAGAGCCAGCCATCTGCCATCAAATGGTCAAGTATGATTAACGATCCTGTCTACATTTAGATTGGAGCAAGTATTTCTTGTGCCATTGCATGGTGGGGTGACTATAGTTAACAATAATGGACTCTACACTTTTTGTTTGTTTGTTTTATTTGGTACCAGGGAACGAACTCGGGACCTTGTGCTTGCGAGGAAGGCAGCAGAACCACTGAGCTAAATCCCCAGCCCTGGACTGTATACTTGAAAGCACTAGAATAACACATATTGAAATTTTTCACCATGAAGAAATGATCAATGTTTGATGAGATAACTGTGTTTAAACTGATTTAAATATTACCCAATGTCCATCACATGATACCTATGTATGAAAACATCATACGATACCTATGGACAGTATTTTTACGTTGGTTCTAGTTAAAAATAGGTTCAATTTTTTAAAAATAAGAGCATGAATTCATTAAACGCTTCTTTTTTACCTTACTTTCTAGTAGGCAATTTTGATCTTTTACTGTATATTCCTTTTTCTACTCTATAAAATGGAGGACTGAGAATAACGAGTTGCCTTTTCTTGTCTGATGGGTAAAAAGCAACATAAAGAATATTTGGAAAAGGGCCAGGGACATAGCTCAGCAGTGCCACGCCTGCCTGGGAAGGGCAAGGTCCAGAGTTCAATTCATGGTATCGGAAAAAAAAACAACAACAACAACAAAAAACTTTAAAAAGATCACTCAGCTGCAGAAAAATCCAGGTTGAGAATCAGTTTTAGGAATTTGAACTTGGTAGGCTTTTTACTATAACTTATATTGTAACCTGGATTTCTATTGATTGATTTGGAGAATCCAGCTTTGTGTGTGTGTGTGTGTGTGTGTGTGGTACCGAGGATTGAACTCGGGCCCTTGTGTTTGCAATGCAGCAGAACCACTGAGCCAAATCCCCGGCCCTGGAGAAGCCAGCTTTGTGGGATCAAATCCTCTCTGTGACTTGGTTACATCTAACTGAAGAGAATGTCTGGTTATCCACTCTGTGCCAGGTGGTGTGGTAGACTACCGGGCCACACTAGTGAGCAAGCAGGCGTGGCTCTTGTTCGAAGGAATGCATGGTCCAGAAGGAAAGCAAACATCAAAACTGTCATCAAACATGAGGGGATGTAGATCAGCGGCAGGTCATTGGCCTTAATGCATCACGCTAGGGCCAATCCTCAGCACGGAATTTTTTTTTTAATTATATAATTGTAAGTGTTGAGTGATGGAAAAAAAAAAGCATGGAAATTATGTGGCATATTGAAGGAAATGTCACGTGCTCTTGTGGGTGAGGGAAAAATCTCCATGGGAATTGAGAATTCTGCATACTACAGATTCTGTCAAGGTAGGTAGCGTGCCAAACAGAAGGCTCCCTGTGCTCACTGCAAGGCTTTCTATGTATCTCCCACATGCAGTTAAGGCTGTGTGCATGTCTAGGCCGATATTTGGGGAGCAAACTATCTGTTGTAGGTTTACCTTTCTGAATTGTCTCTCTCTACCTCAACTAGCTGCGGTAGGCACAGGATTATTAGACTGCACTGAGAGTTTTCTTGGATGAAAGGATTTTTGTAGTGGTGAAGACGGCTGATAGGTAGCATGGATAAAAGTTTGGGATTTTCCACTACAATAGTCTCACTTAACACAGGGATGTTACTGCTTGGCTCTGTGGCCCCAATTAATTCCCATTCTATACTCCCACCCTTCTCACTTGCCCCAAGCTGGAGAACTACAGGTGTTTTAAGTTTTGTCCTCACAAACTAATCATATTTCATTACTATTTCTACCCATCTCAGACTATTTGAAGGTGAGGCACATGTTAACCCGATCATGGGACAGCAGAAAAATTTATGATCGTTCATGTGAAATCTCCCAAAACACCAATCTTGAAATATTAACCACCTGCCATAATCACTTTCTCTCTGCTGGGACAAAATACCCAACACCCACAACTTAAAAAGTACAAGAGGCTCATTTTGGCTTCCATTTTCAGACCATGCTTAGCTGGCTCCAAGACAGAGACAGCATGGGAGAGGGCCCTTGGTAGGGGACAGCTGTACGACCCATAGCAGCAAGAAAGTAGAGCCTTTCTGCAACTGTCTCTTCCAACAGGACCCACCTCTTCCTAGCAGCACGTTCAGCTAGGGCTTCATCTGTGGTTCAGTACCCCCATATCCAGTTACCTTCCAGATACATAAGGGTTTTGAGAGACATGTTAGATCTAACCTATAATAACTTCCTCCCTTCACCAGAGGATGAGAAGTCTAAACTATCACTTTGCGGAGGTGTGGACTTCTAACAGAAGGGGGAGTTGCTCATCCTTCCAAGATCAGTGCCCAGTCTATTAAGTTTCAAATAAGACCCCAGCTATCATGATTTAAGATAACGGCAAACCTTGGTAGGCTACAATAGGCTAGAGAAAACAAGCACCAAAGGTTTAATCCACACCTCAGATATCCTGGATATTCTATGTATCAACCTGAGAGAAGAGGAGAAAGACAAATAGATTATTCTTAAACAGAGATATCACAGCCCCCTACTACATAAAGGTACAAAAAGAGTACCTATAGAATTTTCTTGAGCAAATTCAGATATATGTAAAACATTGATGTATACATGAAAATAAGCCTCAAATGGATTTAAAATAACATAGGAATGGAAACGGTGGTGATCTCCACATAATAACTCTGAGGCAGAAATGTCAACTTGTTTGCTTGTTTTTATTTTCATAATAGTTTATGCTTTACCGTGTAATATTTGTATTACAAACTATTTTAATGTTTTTCACTTTATATTTTGCTATGTACTCAGGGGTCATCAAATACTCTTTTCCCATCAATTGTGCCTGCCCAGAGGCACGTGTTCACAAAAATCCTATTTCCTAAAACATTGCTACTCAAGAGCTTTCTTTGGCTGGACAGCATTTGTCTTTACTCACGAGCTGCCTAGATATTCAAAATCTCAAGCACGGTGCTGAGCATAGTGAATTTGAATGTTCCTTTCAACAGGAGCCTCAGCTGACTTATGCATGCATTAAAGTTTGAGAAGCTCTCTCCTAACATAGCCAGCATGTTGCTCTGAGCTATGCTAGTACGTTCCATAATTTTCTCCATTTACTCTGGACTCACTGCAACCACAGAGAACTACAACCATTCAGTCTGCTCCTCTAATGTCAGTCTCTCCTCTCTGTGTCAGGTACAATTGCAAGAGCTTTCTCCTGGGATCATGATGATGTACAGGACTCAAAATAGTCGTGTTAGCCTGTTCGAGCTTCAATAAGAGATGCAGTTTCTGGAGAGGCTCTTTTCCTGGCTTGCAAATTGCTGCTGTCTGGAGAGTCCTGGCTTGGTCTTGCCTTGGGACATCCACATAGAGAGAAGAAACTCTCTGGTGGCTCTTTTTGGAAAGAGGCTAATTCTGCAGATTCATGGCCCATTGTGACTTCCTCTGACCTTAATTACTTCCTTAGAGATCACATCCCAAGGGCAGCCACATAGGGCTTTAACATAGGATCTTTGGGGGAGGGGGGTCACAAATGATACTAAAAATTAAATCTTTTATAGCTTTTTTAATCATCTAATTTGTGATTGTCGCCTATACCATTTCCCCAAGATCATTAAGCTAAAGCAGTAAAGGTCCTTCATTTCTTCTTCACCCTTCTCTCAATGGCATCAACTCAAACTCATTTTTTTTCAGGTTATCTCCTTTTTGTCTCCAACGTTATCACATTCATCCAGTTCATCAGCATGTATCTACACACACACACACACACACACACACACACACACTTTTATTAGGAACCTCATATTTCCTTCCAAATGCGCTAAAGTAGTCCTTTGGTCTCCTTCCTACATAAAACTCTCAGAAACGTCCTCTACTCCTACTCCACTACCTCTAGCTAACTTTACCAACTGGTATCATTCTCCTCTTTTACTTACCACACTACACTGTAATGTATTGTGTTTTTTCCAACTCTTCAAGGGTAAGGAAAAACACAGAACGGGATTAGGAACATTCTCTTACTGATTTGGGGTTAGTTCAGAAGTATTCTTTGCCAAAGTGAATTGTATTAGGAGAGGCAGAAAGAAATGCCACAAAGAGATAAAAAGAGGAAAGAAAGGTAGAGGAAGAGGTGTGTTCTCACTGGTGAAAATATGCAAGAGTAATTTGACTAATTCACAACAAGACTTCCATGCTCTAAATATATTATAGTGCATAGAGAAACTGGAGGTGAGGGTGGGAGACAAGAGATATGCTTACAACACTAAGACGATGTTCGTTTTGTTTGTTCATTTGTTTGTTTTTAATAATTCCAAGAATGCTTTGAGAAATCTTGACTCAGGGAGTGCTTACATGTGGAAACATACTGAGATGGGATATGTTAACTCCCCTCTCAAGAAATCTAATACTGAGTTGCACAAGGGGAGCAGTATGAGGTGAAGCCAATTCATTATTGTTCATTGGGATGATCACGTGGGCAAAGTTCTTTTGATCTTTTTCACTGCTGTAACTCCTATATTTAGGGTATGTCCTGACACAGAATGAGTGTTCATTACACACACTTGTGATGAATTAAAGCAAGTTTACATTTGAATTCTACTGTTTTCTGTGGAGCAAATACACTCACTCTATTACAAATTTCTCTGCTTATCTTACTTCCTTCTCCTTGTTATAACAAATGTTTTCATTCAGTATTTTAATGCAGATGCATCTTTTTATTCTACTGTTAGACCACTAAATTTTTTTCAAAATAATAAATCAAAGCCAATCAATTTAGTAAATCCCTTTGATAGTTACAGTGGACCTATAAGGACGGGAAATATACATAGTCCATGACCTCAAGGAACTTCCTATATAATAGGAAAAAAACTGTACTGGATTGAATAGTGTTCTTCAAAATTCATAATCACTTGGAACCTCAGAATATGGATTTGATTTCAAATTGATCTTGGCAAATGTAACTAGTTAAGATGAGGCCATACTGGTTTGGGGTCCACTGTCATGTAATGACTGGTGTCTTTATATAAAGAGAAAATAGAGCCTCCCAGACACGAAAAGGGAAGACAATCAGGTGAAGACAGAAAAGGAGATTAGAACTACAGTAACAGAAATCTTGAAACTCCAAAACTTCAAGGAAGCACCAGAATCTAGGACAAACAGAAGAATCCTCCCCAAGACTAGAGAAAGAGAGAAAATGGCCATGCCAACATCTTTTTCAGACTTTTAACTTCCAGAACTATAAGATGATAAATTTCTGTAGTTTAGAGGTACACATGTAGGTAGACCTTTCTTACGACAGTTCTCTGAAACTAATAAAAAATAATTGTCATTTGTCTTAAGAATAATATATTTCTCAATATAAGAGACAGAAAAAGGGAATTAATCCATGATACATAGCATATACACAGTACTGGAAAATGTGACTGAAAAGTGGTCATTATTCCCTATTTGGCATTAGAAAAAATATTTCATTATTATTTATTTGGAAATATTATTTTTAAGCATCGGTAAAAGTAAGTAAAACAAATGAGGTCTCTCCATGAACTGAGCTGAAAGCCTAGTTTAGTACATTGTATTGGTTAGGGTTCTGGAGAAGAGCAGAATCAATGGAAGATACGTACATATATAATTATGCAAGGAGTTTTCTTAGATAGGCTTAGAAGTTCCCAGGTAAGATAGTCCACAGTGGCTGGCTGTGTGCTGGAGAGCCTAGGGATCTGGAAACTACTCGGTCCAAGAAGCTGGAAGCCTCAGAACAAGAAAAATCAACAATGAAGCACCAGTCGGAGACACAAGGCCTTAAAGTCTCAGGGGAGAGTTGCTGGGTGAGTGTTGACCGAAGAGTTTAAGGCCAAGCTGACATCTATCGGAAAGTGGGAAGACTAAGATACACACCCTGCCAAGCAGAACTGAGCTTTTCAAATTCAGGCCAACTTTCTGTTTCTTCCCATTTTCCTTGCATCCGGGTTTCAAGCCTTTGATTGGTGCTGCCCACAATCAGTGAAGATCTTCGGCCCTCATTTGGCTGGCCTGCACTTCCGTGATTTCTGGAAACACTCCCACAGATACACCCAGAAGTGTGTGCTTTAGTAATCTTCTGGGTGTCTCTTAATCCCACAAGTGAACAAGGAAGATTCTCCATCACAGATGGGCATACACAAAAGCAGCAAAAAGTAAGTAAAAATCTGTCATTAGTACGTAAATGCTGAGAAGAAAGTCAGGTGATATAGTAATGGGAATCATGCTATGGTTCAAAAAACAGGTAGTGTAGACCAAAGGGCATGATGATTACTTTTAGGAAACAACTAAAGGGAAAGAGGAAGCTGCCATGTTGAAGATCTGAGATGAGTGTTCCAATCTGAGGGGGAAAGGTCTTGAAATGTCTATAATCTTGATATGTTTGAGGAACATAAAAATGGCCAACGTGGCTGTGGTGTGAAAATGAAAGCAGTACCCTTTGAGGTTAGAGAGTTAAGCAGGAAACAGATTTGGCAGCTAAGAAAAGAAGCTCAATTTTTTAAAAGCCCAGTAATGGCTACTGCAGGACT
This sequence comes from Fukomys damarensis, assembly GCF_012274545.1. Lineage (NCBI taxonomy): Eukaryota > Metazoa > Chordata > Mammalia > Rodentia > Bathyergidae > Fukomys > Fukomys damarensis. The sequence continues at coordinate 10,219,679 of NW_022900939.1, read as the reverse complement.
TTGAACAGAGAAATGACGCGATCTGAATTACTTTCAAAAGAAGATCATTCTGGCGACTCTGTAAGGAAAAGTTTCAACCACATGGTGGTGAGTGATGTACAATCTGCTGCCTCCTTACACTACAGTCATTACTGGGGAGCACGGGGCTGCTTTGGAGACGGAACTGGCAGGTCTAGTGATGGCCTGGAGGTGAGTAGTGAGGAAAGGGTGTACCTGAAGACATTCAAGGACACACAACAGCACCCCAAAAAGTGACTCTCTCTTTTATGCTCAGTTGAATCTGATTTTAAACCCTCAGGAATGCTATGGGAAAAAATACTGATTTGTAATTCTTGATTTTTTTTACTTAAAACCAATTCACTCAAGTTCTGGTAAAGTAATCTAGTCAACATTGACAAGGACATAGGGTTAGCATTGAATGATATTGTTAGTCCTTTGATATATGAGATTGAATTCTGCTGTTTATTCAAACTCCGTCCTTCTGGCTTAGCTCAAAATCCATTCTTCCTAGTAAGTCTTCTCCAAATTCCTACACACCATCTGTCCTGGTAAAATGTGTGCCTTTCAAAAGTAAAGTAGCCCACTAATGCTTGATAGACAGGGAAGCAAATACCTGTTCGTATGTAGGTGATGCTTCATGGTCAGCTCATATCTCATAGATACACTGGCTCAGCCGAACACAGGAACCTGGGGAGGAACCACCTTGCATCGAGGTGTCTGTTCATTTCTCCCGATTCCTTCCTTGTGAGTTTGGCTTTATCCTCTGTCTTGGAAGAACTCGGGGTTCAAGCCTCCTTGATCGGTGTGTTTTTCTTTGTTTTCCTCCATGTCTCCCCAGCCTCATCTCCAGCTTATAATCCATTCTATCAACAATCTTGCCAAATGGGTAAAATAAGGTTTTATAATCTCTACAGCATTTACTGAATGAAAATATTTTTTAAACTATTCCAAGAATTTTAAAGGGATTGCTAGTATTTTTGAAGTGCTGTGATCATAGCATGATCTTCCCTTCTTCAAGTTTTTTCCATAAACCCTGTCATTTTTCACTCACTGAGTTGCAGAAATAAAAAATTTCCCAGAAATCAGTATCCCATTACTAAACCAAAATGCCTTTAATTTGTAGTCAGAAGGCCAATTCATGTCAAGTATCCACTAAAGAGTGATTTGGGGGTCTTAATAATTTATTTTTGCTACGATCATTTTGCTAACTTAGTTCAAGGCCAAAAATCACATCTCAATGAAACATGCGCAGAATGAATAAGTACATTCGTTCTTAGTTCAGTGGAAAGCATAGTTTATGTGTCTAGAATTTCTAGAATGTGTCTAGATCTTCCAGATCTTTAAAATATGGTTGCACTGCATTTATTTTGAAATTACTGCATTGTTTCTTTTCCCACTCATGCCAAGTTCCTACATATTATTCACATGACAAAGGGATTAAGATCAGAAATGAAATAGTTCTGCCTCTTACATACAAGCTCATAATGAACTAGATCTGTGGTCTCTTGATTTGCTTTGTTAATTTATATTTTACAGCGTATGTGAAAACTACTTCAGACAAAATTTTAAAGTACATTAATGTTTACAGTATTACTGAAAAATTATCAACCGTCATAATCATCATTATTAACAAATTGTCACAACTTTCTGTGACTTGAATCCAATGTCACAAGAATGTGCTATGTAGAACCAGGCATGGTGGCACATGCCTATAGTCCCAGCACTTGGGAGGCTGAGGCAGGAGGATCGCCAAGATTTTGAGGCCAGTCTGGGCTACATAGTGAGTTCATGGCCAGCCTGAACTACGAAGGGAGACCCTGCCTCAAAAAAGCCAAAAGAGAGAAACTAAAAATGTAAATAAGTATCAAAATGTATAATTGATAATGTGAAATAGGAAGAAAAGTTCTAAAGGGGATAGGGGAAGTGGGAGGGATATGGGAAAGGAAAAAATGGAAACTATAACTTTGTAAATAGGGAGGGGTGGAGGGGGTGAAGGCAGGGCAGGGAAATGGGGAAAAAATAAGAACCAAGATAGACCATGTAAGGGTACAAGTCCCCAGTGATGAATGAATGTAACTGTAGCGTATATCTCAAATGTACCAATAAACTTAATGGTAATAAAAAATAAATAAATAAAATAATGTACTATTTAGATTTTAAAAAGAAACCTCAGAAAATCACCAATACAAGAATGTTAAGAATTTGCCTTTTCAAAGAACCAACACCTTTTATAATGTCAGAGGCATAGATGAAAGATTTAAACTTTGCATGCAGCTCTTCCTGAAATTCCAAAAAAATGCAAATGTGTCTTAGTTCTAGGAATGCTCCTTTTTCTGATATTAAATCATTGGGCTTGACATTTTGTACGTGTAGGGATTAACTGTGCTTGCTTTTTTCTCATATTAAAGACCCCTAATTATTGTTTATTAGCATTTACTGTTTTCCCCAAAGCAGAGCAAACCCAGTTTCACTTTCAAGTCGTTTCTTAAATAAACAAGACATTTCATTTCCAGCTCTCACTCCTCTAACCGCAGCCCATCAGGGGCTGCAGATATTACAGTTAGAGCTCTGAGCTCAAAAGTCTTGACAAAATAATCAGCACTTATGGCAAATTGCCAGAAAGAACAGGAGGAATAAGCCATTGTAAAGTCCTTCCTGACACACTGAAATGCCAGGTCGGAATTACAGCTGGAGTTCATAGAAAGTCCTTGAGAACTCTGCAATTTAACGAGAAACTCTCCGCTTGTCCATCAGCAAAGATATTCATTACCTGGGAAGAGGACTTTAGGTTGCAATGATTTCAGGTATCTTTGTCTACAAATTAAACCAACAAACAGCAAAACTTATAATGGGGGCCGATTCCGGAAATGATTTTGATGGTGCAGAAAATCTGATCCTGGTCTAGGGAAGACCTGTGCTAGGTGCTCCCGTACCTGAGTCTTCCCCCGCTTCCTGCCACCATCACCACTTTTCAATAAAACCATGGGGAACCAGTTTGGAGGGGTTGTTCAGGCTCAGGAGGCACCCTGCCCGAGGCTGCTCTCTCCTCATTTCCTCCTTGAGAGGATCAATACCAGCAGTGAAGGGAAGGGTGACAACTGCCCATGGCTGTCCTAAGTTTCCTCAACTTAGTTCCAAGTGCTTCAACTCCCATTGAGCAAATATTGATACAGTAAGTTCACCAAAATGACAATAGACTGTAGTAAGTTTACCAGGAGAGTAAATAATACACAGATTGGTCCACGGCAATAAAAGTCTACTTTATTAAGTCCCTATGATGGGCTCCCCATTTGTTTGGTTTTACTTATGTATGCCTAACACCAATATTACTGCAAGGTACATATTCTCCTTACCCATCCAGCTAAAGTTCTTTCCTTTCATTGCCCCCTTTTCATTACGCCAAAAGTTCATTCTCTCTCCTGAACTAGCTGCACTAGCGTATCAATACACTACAACTTTCACAAACTAATATCCAAGGTTAAGTCCTCAGAATCCCCAATCTCACATCTCCGTCTAGAGATCATCCGTCCCATTTCTTTTCCTTTTATAGCGAAACTTCCAGAGTTGTCTACAAGCAAAGTCTTCCTGTGATCCATACTTTCCCTCACTATCAGCTTGCTGTTAAACCAGTCCTGCTCTTGTCAAAGTCACTAGTTTATCGACATAAGGACTAAATATTTGTCATCAGCTTATTCTTTCAGTAGCCATGAATTCAGCAAACGCATCTTATCTTCTCCAAATACTTTTTTCCTTGGCTTCAGTAAGCCATTCTCCCTGGTTGTTTTCCTGTACATTGGCTACGGTATTTCAACATCCTGCATTCTCGTCCTGCTATCAAAACATTGAAGTTTGTTTTCTTTTTTTTTCAGGATTAGTTTAAGGACCTCCTGTCTTCATCTATACTCATCTCCATAGATGATGTCAGCCAAATTTGAGGATTTGTACATCCTCCACACCCTCCGGACTGCCACTGTTAATCTCCTATATGAACTCATCTACTGCAAAAGGCTGCATTTAACTTCCTATGTATCATCTCCACTGTGACCTCATTGTGTCTGTTCTGGATCGAACATGGTTTTAGCATGTGACGCAAGAGTTCATATGTTGAAATGCAATCTCTATTTTGAGATATTAAAGGGTAGAAACTTAATGATGGTGTTTTCTGGTGGGACTGTTGAGAAGAGTTTAGGACAAAGTCATCAAGGTAGATCCCCCATTGTTGAATTCTGGTGGCTATATAAGAAAAGGTAGAGGTACCAGGGGACCCGCATGCATGCCCTTGCCTAATGCCATGTATTATGCTACACATACTTAAGACTTTGCCAGTAAGGAAACTGGCTTAGCTAAATGAACTACTACTACTACAACAACTTCTTCCTCCTCCTCCTCCTCCTCCTTTCTTCATTCTTCTTTTTTTCATAAGATAACCGAGCCTAAGATGTTTCTTTATGGCAATAAGAAGGATATTAATGTAATATCTTGAGGCAATCTTCTGGTCCACCTATTGATTCAGCGTGCTGTCCCATTGGAATGCTCTTTGCAAGTATTGGCAATCCATAGATACAAAGCCAAACCCTTTAAAAGGCTCTTTTCACCAGGCATGGTGGTATATGCCTGTTTCTCCGGCACTCTGGGAGGCTGAGGCAGGGAGATGGCAAACTCAAGCCTACCCAGGGCAACTTAACAACTTGGCAGGAACTTATCTTAAAATAAAAATAAAAATAAAAATACATTTTTAAAAGTAGGAAAAGAGTTGGAGTTCAGGACTGTAGCTTGGTGTGAAGGCACTGGGTTCAACAGTCAACACCAAAATAAATAAATAAATAAATAAACAAACAAACAAACAAACAAAAATTTGTGAGGCTCTATTTTCCTCTCATGCTGTCTACAGTGCATGAGTAAACAACGTGGTTTGTGTCCTTAATGTTTTTCTAACACTTGAGTATTATTCACTACGAATGGTAACAACCATATTTGTGGAAACCACCACCCTGTCTCGCCTACATAATTGCAACAGCCTCTTATTTTGTTACTTTCTGTCTTTTTTTTCTCCCATTCAGTCAAATCCTCCACTTGTCTTTCAGGGTGTTATTTATAAAATATATAATATATATTTGGCCTGGGTCTCAATCTCTTTATTTATACGTGGCTACAGTTTATAAATACACTCATCATTTTCCTCCATTCCCAAACTTCCCCATACTGCAGCCCTCCCGGACCCTGCTCCCCTGACCCAGCCCCCTCCTCCGGGAGACCCCGGGCCAGTGACCCTCCAGCAACCTCAGCAGCCCCGGGGTCCACCTAGGTCTCATTTTTCTTGATATATATAGAGGGGGGATATTAGCGTTTACTGATTTTTTCCCCTATTGAAACCCTCTCATTTCTTCCTATCTTTCTAGAAATAAAGCACAAGCTCTTCCGATGTCCATGACTCCCTATGTTTGGCTGTAGGTGACCTCCCAGATTCATTTCCTCGATTACTTCAGTTGTATGGTCACAGTCGTCATCAGTGAGATGGAAGGAAAACTCTGGACAGGGTCACATTGCTTTGCATAATACAATGAGCCTAAGACAAGTTGTTTTAGAATCGCTAGGAATCTTCATTTCACATTTCCTGGAAAAACAGCAACCTCTTCCAAAGAAATAAAGGAAGAGTAAAAAAAAGATTTAAAATAAGAAATAAGAGGTAGATTGGCCAGGCATGAACACAAATTTCCTGAATTTCAGAAGGGGTATGATGCAAAGATTTTAAGGAATGTGAAGGTTTAGTACTTAACTTAAATTGTATTGCTACACTATTCGCCTCAATTAAAAATATTCTGAAATATCTGCTATACAATTGCATTATTTGGCCATTTTTTTTTGTGGGATCAAAGAACCAAAAAAAAAAAAAAAAAGAAGAAGAAGAAGAAGTCCCAAACTTTGTGTCTGTAAATTCAGAAAAATGACATTATGCTCTTCCTAATAAGCTTAGTATGAAACAAGAGAGAATGGAAGACTTTAGACCTGCGTGACTAGGAAAATGAGATTTCCACCTGGACTCAAAGCTTTAAAAATATTTAGAAGGTCACTCTGCACCCTCTCTAAAGAGACAGGACAGAGTCTGTGCCCTTTTCCTTTTAAGATATTGACCTGGTCGTTGTCAGCATCATCAGCTTCATCATGCAAATGGACCCATAATGTAGTCATGGTGACTTTTGGTGTCCAGAATTTCTAACTATAGCTTTCTGTTTTGTTTATCCACATTCACAAAGGCTACAGAAGTTAATTTTAAGGACGAGTTCTTATCTCTAAATGTTACTCTGTAGCATTTATAAATAGCATTTCCAAGTTATTTTCTAAAGGACATATTTCAGGAAACACTATTTTTTTTCCAGGTGGAAGAACTGAAGAAGTCATAGACTAAATGAGCAGCATAGGATTAAAGCTGTTAAATGACAACCATTAAATGCCAATCCAAATATCACACTGCTTCGTATTGTATACCTTGTTCTCAACATTTCTAAGAAATTATCACTCTCTATGATGAGGACATAACAAAGCATTTGATTCCCAGTTCTTATTTAAGCTTCAGATTGAAGAAATCACTTTGCATCACTCTGATGGTGACAATTTTTTCTCTTTTATATATGGCCACATTCTCTTAGAGCTTCTATTTCAGTGGTTGGTCTGGACAGAAGCGTGATACTTTGAGAAGTCCTGCATTTGAGACCTCTTCTGGCCTCATGGGCTATTGTGGACATTTTATTTAAAGGAATTTTATTTAAAGAATTTGGAAGGTAGCAATTATCTTGTAAAGTGAAAATAATTGTCAAATAGACAGGCCTTGAGCTTATTTGGAGAGCCAGAGGAAGGAGGCATTATTCTGAGATACTTCATCAATCAAATATTCTTAATTGAAAGTTGTAATCAAACACAAAATGTATCACTAATTCAAATATGCCACAAAAAAACAAAGAAAGAGTGACCTTTGGATAGGCAGACATGTTCGGAGTCCCACATGAAATAGAAGGCACTTAAAGCTGCCTTATTTTACTGGAGCTAATGAAATGCTCCTTGTAAATATAAAATATAATGGATATTTTATTAAACATTGATAAGAAAGCATGGGATGAAATGGATGTGGCAGAGAATGCTCATCCAGTAGCCATCCACACATGGAAATATTTGGGGAGGCATTTCTGGCTGTTAAGCATCTCTTCCTTTCAGGAAGTGCCACAGGATAAGAAAAATAAACTTGGTTTCCGTTAACCTTATTATCTACCTCCTGTGGGAAGACCTCGGGTTAAAATAATGAGAGCCAAAGGACTGAACCAGTGTGATTCCCCGTGTTTTTCTTAGAAATAAAGTTGCATCTAATATTCCTATGCATAGTAAAATAAAGCAAAACTTGGGAGTACACACACACACACACACACACACACACACACACACACACTGTAGCATGTTGGCTAAGAATTTTCCATTCTAGGATTCTGCAGCAAAGCAGACCAAAGTAACCTTTGAATATATCATTACAATTCAGCCGAGCTACTAGCTGCTACTCAGTCTTAATTATGCACAAAAACCAAAGAGTGTTATTCATGGCTCCACTGTGATAGATGCATTTATAGAGTACAGTCAGGGTCTCCCCGTGGGCTGCTGCTTCACCAGTGCTCGTTGAATTTAAAAAGCACTTTCCAGATTTATTTCAGATGGGGTCCTCTGACCCCAAAGGCCACCTTGATTGAACTGGTCTCAATGGTCGCTGGTCTCATCCCTTGAGAAGCTACTGGCTTTGAGCTTCATTAGGCTCTGATTGATGTGTGCACCTTAAATCAGCTCCCAGGAAGTCCATGAGGGATGAAATGCCACAAAACCGCATGAGCTCAGAGAAGTACACGAAGTGGAATCGGCTCTGACACTGACATAGTACACGAGAGTTTTGACCAGGCAGTCAGACCATTCTCCTACCTGACTTCTAAATATGCAATTGGAAAAAGTGTTAATCCAAAATTAGAGGCGGGTTCACCAGGTACCAACATTTGGTGTAGTTGACCCTGAATGATATTACAGACAGTATTGTCTGGAAATCTACTCCTATTCACTCTCTACACATACGTGGTGGCAATTTGTGTGTGTGTGTGTGTGTGTGTGTGTGTGTGTGTGTGTTTCTTATTCAGGTTCCTGATTATTGTAAAGGGACTTTGTGCCATGAGCTGAGCTGTGCATTTTGCATGAAGTGCTGTTTATAGCCCAGAATGACAGAAAGCAAACAGGATCTACCATTGCTATTTTCTGATGGAAAATACAGTTATGTTTTCAGGGTCACATAACAAATAAGTAGTACAGGGAACACTTTAGCATAGGTTAGTCTGCTCCAGAATTTGTGCTTTGAACTGCTCTTCTGTCTTCTTTTCTTGTTCTACTTGGTGTTATGATTTCTTTCTTTGCTCTTTGGTTTTAATATTCTGATACAATTTCCTCTTCTTTTTTCTTCCCTTTGACATATTGTGGATTTTCTCCACCCCTTCCACATTAAGTCTTCTCCTTGAACCAGAGGGCTCAAAAAATAGCTAGGTTAGATGTTTATTATAGTGATAATACATCTGAACAAAAGACAAAATCCCTTTTCAACAATGAGTGGTTTGGCTCCTAAATTATATGTTTTCCCTTTAGAACGTAAAATGTCCAACCTCGTGTCTCAGAGCATCAGAAAAGAGCCAGGCACCCAGGAGAGACCATGCCAGTCTATGGATGTGAGGACATTTTCTTCACCAGTTCGTGCAAGGTATGAAGAAAGCAAAGCTATTTCTGAGTAAATGTTGAACATAAAGTCTGTTTAGTAGTCTGTGAAGTAAACTGGAAATTTGACAAGATCTGACAGTGAATTCTAGCTAAACTTCGAAGTGTTATTCATCTGATTCTACTCCTAGGTTTATTTTCAATCTATAATTACAAGCAGATTAGGAAGAGAAATATTTTCTAGAAGGTTATCAAATGCAATTTACCTGTCCAGGAGCAGATAAAAGAGAATTGTTTGTTGAAAGAATTGTGACAGACATCTTTCCTTTTATGAAAAAACTGCATTTGTGCATAAAATGTGATTAAGAGTGCAGCAGAGAAAGCTTATTCCACCAACTTTGCCTACGCATCCGTGTTTCACAAGCCTGCCAAGAACTGTGCTATCTCCTCACATTTATTCTACCACCGATATCCCGCTACATCGCCCAAGTTCAGTTTGAGGGACATGACCTTTCTAATCACATCGCTGATTGAATCCAGTATGACCATGATTTCAGAAGAGATTACACTTGGTCAGCACGTTGTCTTCTTTCAAAGAAATGACTGCATTCTTTCCTGACAAAAGCATTAAACAGACAGAGAATATGGACATCGATGAGGCCCTGCAAGTATGAGAATTTGGATAATACACGTTAAAGCAAATATAATATGTTTTTACCACTTACTGTTATGATAAGAGGGCAATGGAAATGTGGACCGCCCAACTTTGGAAAAATGTGACCCCTGCCAATGGGAAATGTAAGATAATAAAATATGTACTTTCCAGGATTCTGCAGAGTGTATCGAAGTCTGCAAGGCTTCTTGCTGTGGTATGTTTTTGATATCTGTAAGCCTATAACCTCCTGAATCATGCACCTGTGGCTTCTTTGTGTAAATCTCTTGAATATGCAATAAAATTGGTCACACGTTAACTGATATCTGTCAAATACTATTTTCCAAAAGTATACACAGGGATTAATTTGAGCTAATGCTGGGAGGGGCCCTATGGGTTGCCAAAGAAAGAACATTACTGACAGATCTTCTCAAGAAAACAATGGTTAGCCGGCAACTGGAAAAGGAGAATTGACCATCATTTCCAAACTGTGAGCTGAAAAGCACACGCCATCTACTATAAAGATTAAAAAAGAAGACAACTTTGAATCAGAGAGAACTGGCTATTAACTTTTACTTGCTGTGTAATATTGAGAAAGTGACAATCTCGTTAGGCCTGTGACTTTGATTGTGCAATGGAGACAAAAATTCCTGTCTTTTAGAGCAGTTGTGAGGGTTAAAAAGATACAACATATTAATGGGAAAATGTGGCCTGGCAAATATATAACCTTAAATTTTACTTGCTTACTTCTGCTATTTATATTGCTTCTAGCATACAATCCAAAAGGAAGTCTGTATATCATCTATTTCTAACTTAAAAATCAAAACACATTCATCTTCTGTTTTAGTCATAATTTAAATGGTTGAAAAGTTAATTCTTAAAAGATTAGTTAGGACCTGTATGGAATGCTTAGCATCCTATAAATCGTTATTAAAAAATGTAATTCCACTATTGACTGAAATTGACTAAGGTATTTTATTTGCATATATAACACTGCAGAGTTTACAAGTCTAGTAGACAGTGGTACTTTTCCCTTAATGTTTTAGCTGGTGAATTTCAAGAGTGGACATTTTCATATTTATGACATAAATTAAAAATCTATCCAATGCCTTAGAATGACAAATCCAAATTTAATTTTCAGCTCCTCTCGAATACTGATGAATATTTGGGAGAGGAAAAAAATTAATACTATGAAATCTTTATCAGTATCTGAGTCCTGTCCAACTGAATTGCTTCATAGCCTTTATAAAACTATAGATTAGATTGCCTTTTTTTTATAAGTATGTAAATTTGAAGTAGTAGTGGTATCACACTTCAGGACTGGAGATCTATTTTTAAGAAAAGTGTAATACAGACCAATGGATCTTAAAGGTGCTATTATAATTTTCACTCCCCTCCAAAAGTAACTTTGTAAGGTATTGTTCAATGTTTCTTTTTAAAATAACAAAAGTTACTGTTAAATGTATACCAGGAGTGATTCATGAAATAAGACCACACATGATTAATATGGTCGTAGAGAAATAGAAATTCGTCTTTTACTAAATGTTGTGCATCTCCCTAACATCATTTGCTCAAAAAAATATAGCATGCAGATTTTAAAATAGAAGTATTGACGATTAAATCCAATGTATGCTTCTACTCCTTTCCCATTGTTCTGCTATTCCTACAAAGAGGATGAGCTCCTAACTGTTGCCCATAAACATGGAATAAATAGTAGCAATATCTAATTACTTTTACAATCTGGAAATCTGGATTCCCCCCCTGCCTGGTTTCCACCCTTTTCCATTTCAAATTCATTACCACAGTCTTGAGTCTCCCTCCAAAATATCATTTTTTTCATTTTTTACTTTCCCGCTGCTGCCATCATAGCTAAAGTAAAGCCCATCCGATTTTATCCAGGTAACAAAACATTAAGTAGCTTTTTAACATTTGCACTTGCTCTCTCTCCAGAATACTTGTCAGCTACCAATTAATAGGAAATCAAAACACACACAGTAATTCAAGGACCCTTTTGTCCCCAATGTACAAAACCCTCAATGACACTTGCCACTTTTCTCAGAAATTTCATTTCATCTCTCAACTTGCACATGCCTTTCGGCAGCATCTTGTGCTCCTCCTTCATCATCCTCAGTATAACTGCAATTAATGTGGGAAATGCTTAATGATAATTAGGTAAAAATATTTTCCTACCGTTGTACTTATTAGATCAGACAGCCTAAATTCATATTTTCTATGGAAACTCATAAGATTACCCAACTCAGCATCTGCTTGACTTTTCTAAAACTTAAGTCTCCTCATCCACAGAGCAAGAAGATCATTAGTCCTGATATTTGTGACGTAAGTGATGGCTAATACTGAGTACCGTCATACTGGAAATGCTCTTAGATGCCTGTCATATGGTGACAGGCATTGTTCCTATCAATGAACAAACATATTAAATGGCTCAGTTCATAGACAAGTGTAGTGTTAAACAAAAGACTCAGTTAGAAAGAACAGAATCTACACTAGCTAATTTGAGAATGAAGGATTTATTGCCACGTTGAATGGATTCAGCATCCCTGGAAAGGCAGACAAAATAGACTGGTTTATACTTTTTTAAAAATTCCCAAAGTTAAGACACAGAATCTAGACTCCACAGTAATTTATGAATTTTAATAACATGATATTGAGGATCGGTGAAATAATTTACTAGTTCACTCATTGAATAAACATCAGTGCAATAAGTTGACCCAGGTTTGAGTCAAAATCAAGTGATTCAATGATTCTGACCTTGGATTTTTTCCTCTACAACAAGAGAGTAGTGCCTATCTCTTAGATTTTTTTTTTTGTCTCTTCTTTTATAAAAATTAAAAGGGATTGTATGTAAGAGCCTACTGTCATGTTTTGGCATGTGGTTTGTATTCAGGAAGGAAGGTGTTATGATTATTGGACTTATTGATATTGATATTGCTTTGTTTTCATAGTTACCAAGTATGTGTATATATATATTAACCAAACCATTTCCTCACACGTAGTTACTGTGTGATCTCTGTGGAACTTCAAGCAGCTGACAGAAGTGAAGGAGTAGGTGGCTCTTAAGATGTGAATCTGGTTCAAGAACTATCCTCTGCCATCAAAGTGTTAGAAAAGGAAGGAAGGGCCAGGGATTTAGCTCAGTGGTTCCACCGCTTGCTTTGCAAGAGCTAGAACCCGAGGTCGAACCCCGGTACCAAAAAAAAAAAAGGAGGGAATGAAAAGGAAGGAAGGGCCAGGGATTTAGCTCAGTGGTTCCACCGCTTGCTTTGCAAGAGCTAGAACCCGAGGTCGAACCCCGGTACCAAAAAAAAAAAAAAGGAGGGAAAATAAAAGTTTAAAATATTTAAACAGTAGTTTGGAGAGGAAACTCATAATTTACTTATTTCCTCCAAAATAAAGGCAAAAGATATATTTATTAGGTAAAAGAGAAAAATGAGATATGTTAAAAAGAAAACAAGTCCTGAAGTATGGATAAAGGTAAATCCTAAAAGAAACTATCCACAATATGAAGATTATCTACAATTCTAATGAACATTTTCTTGAGAGTATGACTAGCAAAAGTAACATTCTAGATAAAAAAAACAAAATTTTCACCTTGTATTTTAAGTAACCAAAATTTAGGAAACTATTTAAAGAAGTCATGTTATTCCCCAAATTGTGTGTTACAATCTGGTTATTGTACTTACAAAAATAATCTTGTATCCTTGAAAGTTATTATAGAACTATATAGCATACAAAGATTCTTACATTGGACATATACATTAGGGTTTGCTTCTATTCACTTTTATTAGGATTGAAGCAGTATCTCACTTAAATTAGGATTTAAACAGTATCTCAGAAAATATCTTTGGAAAACACATAGAGTTACATCTAATTCCAGATACACAATCCAATGCCGGTTATATAGTTTCTTATTCACTTTCTATTTTCTATTTTCAAGCAATAAAATAGGTGGGCTTGCACATTTATGTCCTAATACATGGCATTAGCTAATTACGGAACAAAAAACAAGTAATTCTTCCCAGTGGCCTCTTGATCAGTAGCCTAAAGTAAACAATCAAGAAAAACAAAGCAAGCAGCATAGCTCTTAAGATACCGATTATGGTCACAGCAGCAATGATGTTCTCACAAAATCCATCATTACCCCAGTTAATGACTGGTGAGTAAAAGTACAAATGACTTTTGCCTTGGTCTAAAAAATTCAAGACATTAACCAAGAAACTGACCATTAATTCAGGTAATATAAAGCCCAGTTTTCAGAGGATCATTGCTCAAGCAATCTTCTATCCAATCTAGGTACAATTCAGATTGCTAAATCTATAATGATTTTTTTTAAAGATTGCAGAATTTTCACAAAAATACCTGACTTGAAGTCAGTTGATTCAATATTCCTTTCCTTAATTCAACACCAAATACACCCAACTGTACACCTGTAATGTAACATATAACGTTTGGGTCATAGATTTGCAGGTATTTCTTGCAAATTACCAATGACTTATCCACCTATCATCTGAATTCACTGTAAATAAAGTTAAAACAATAGATATATTGTCAAAGTTATCAGAGATATTGACAGAAAAATAAAAGTTTTAGGGGTATGAATTATAATCATGAAATAAACTTTATACAAAAGTGATTGCTAGAAAGAGAAACACTGGGATAACAGAAATATTTTCAATAAATAGCATAACTGAAAGAAAACTTTAAAATAAGGATGGAATATTCATGTCTTAAAGACACAACAAGTACAGGATAAGTGTTCAATAATAGGAGATACTTTGCTATATTTATTTGAAGTACTAGTATTTAGTTGCTGAAAATAATATTTCAAGGGAAAGCTAACTGGCTCTGCAAAATGTTTGCAATTTATCATTTAGCCAAACTAGTGTCAGAAGGGTGTGCATAATGAATTGCACAGGTACAGATGTAAATCCTATGCATAATAGAGATAGAGACAGAGGAAACAGAGGTGATGCATAGAGAATGCAACACCATCTGGGAGAATTATGGATCAAGGTGTCCACATTCTAGTGTTCATTGCTGGAGGTAAGTGAAAGACACATGTTCTGCTTTATTGCGTTTTGCTTATCTGTTTGCTAACTTCTCTACAATCAATGTGTACTACTTTATAAAATAGATGAAGGCGTATTTGTAGCTTTAAAAAGGCCGAGACTCTTCGTCCGTGCCAGACAAAAGAACTATCTCATCTCTCACGGGCACGGGATCAACTTAACCAAAATGAACTTTCCCACTGCCAGCCATTGCAGCTACTCTCCCAGGAGCACCTGACCCTAAGCATGAAACACATCATCATCGCCACACGAGAAAGCATAGAACCCCGATGGTCAGCTGCAAGTAAGGATCCTTTTGTGCTGAAAAGCTTAGATGGCACATCGGTCAACAGTGTAGATCGGGGAGTTAATAGTGTTATTGCAGATAGTTATGTTAGTTAGAAATTACTGTATGGCAGTTAGACAAAGCTGGGCCCTCATCACAGAACAACAATTGAGGCACTTCACGGGTTAGCATTATAAAAAGAAAATGTATTGCTTCCCCTAGAGATGAACAGCAGTGATGAATATTCTAAATGGGCATCAGTCTCCCTAGCCCATTTACCTTCTGGAATTTGCTTGTACAAGACTTGTTTTCCCATTTGATTCCCATTTAATCAATATTACCTGGGTGGCTCTACTTATAATCTTATTGGTTGGTCATGGTTTTGTCCCACCCTTGTAATTTTCCCCTGGGTCTTATAGATTTGACTCACCTTGAACCCACCTCACTTCCTGGCTTTGTTCAAAAGATACCTTTGAAAATTAGGGTGGTAGGGCCGGGGATTTAGCTCAGCATTTCGGTGGCCTGCCTTGCAAGTGCAAGGACCCGAGTTCGATCCCCGGTACCGAAAAAAAAAAAGAAAGAAAATTAAGGTGGGAGGGCAATCCATCTCCCAGACCCCTTCCGTTTGTCTTACCCACAAGCTATCTTTCTCTCAATAAATGTTTCCTTCTCTTAACTTTGGTCATTCATTCTTCAATTTTAGAGAACATAAATTCTTGTTTTGGATATCTAGCAGGTTTGGGAATTCCATCTATTTCCTCTCTATCAGTATTATTTTGTAGGCAGTAAGTACAAACTTTTCCTTAATATGTTTTATTTTTTAAAAACAACTAAATAGAAGATGGTATATATTAAGAACGCTGCTCTCACATTAAAAATAGAAATCACTTTCTTATGTGATGTGATGATTCAGTTGTTCGTGGTTCAGAGACTGAGATAAATCTAATGCCATCCAGCAAGTAATAGCACACAGAATTTGAATTTTGGAATCTCTAATGCCACAATTATTACTCATCTCATTATTTTAAAATGAAAAGGTGAATGTCTTTCCACCTAGCAACAAACCTGAGCTCTTTTATGAACAATTGAGAAAAGATTCCAGGTTATTCTCAATTAATGAGAAAGCATAATTTAACTATTCATACAAAACTTAAAAATAATCTAAATGTCCTACAGAAAGAGTTTAACCAAAATTTTCACATCAGCTATTATATCATGTAGCCATTTAACATAATTTTGTTTATTGTTACAAACATTTATTTCATTTTACTAATAGTTAATATTTTAATACTAATCAAGTGCAAGGTATGAGTTTAACGGTTTATATATTTTATCTATTTTAAGCCCCATAAATGTCGTCAGGTGCTATTATTAACCTCATTTTACAGATTAGCTTGGTATTGTACACCAATTTCCACAGTTGGAAAATAGCTAGAATTTATATTCCAGAATTATGAAATCAGTGAGGTACAATATGGCTTATAAAATATTATGACAACTGCATTAAACATAGAGTAGAATAGAGTTTGGAGCACAATATGCAAATATAACTATGTAGAAGCTTCTGCATGATGGGATTTTAAATATTTACATTATCTTCAACAATATCAAGTATTTTGTTTTCTTTTCCTGCTGTGAAAACTATATTATTAGGCTAAGTCACAAGATAATTTCCATTCCCATCACTTACAAATGTCTTCATATTGTCACGTCTGTATGACTCCATCTAACTAGCTATATGATAAAAGATCATTTATTTAAAAGTACAAATGGATCTAACTGCAACAAGATTACTGTCCAAGCGTAAGGCACAGCCAGGCCTTTGACTATGAAAGAAAATGGATCAGATCACAGCATGGGAATGCTGTTTATTGAAGTGTCTCAGGGCACCAGCTAGCGATGATGGAACACATTTTTAATAGCATGAAAATAACTTTGAAGTTTTTTTTAAGATCTAGAATAGAGGACGATAAGACGCAAAGATTCCTCAGTTTTCAGTGCAATGCTTGAAACATATTAAATGTGCTAATGTATGGTAAACACTTGTTCATTCAGAGTACAGTGTTTACCTGACTATAAATAGTTACTTGTAGCGGTATTTAGATGTCACGGATACATACATCTGTAGAGGTGATCTGTTCATAACACTGATTATCCTTTATTTACCTAAGCACCTCTGGAGTATGGAATCAGCTTTGCAAAGCTACTTTCCTCAATCAAATTCGCAACACCACTATTCATCAATCATTTTCCATCGTCTTTCACAAGAAAGAGTATGATTGAGAGATTAAAAACTCTGAAGGGCAGCTCAGAGGCAGATCTAACATTAACACTGATGTTTCTTCACATAGTATGTCTGAATATAACTCCAAAAGATAGCACCTCGTGACCCAGTGTAGAGAATGTGTCCATCTTGCACTAACAAGTTGTGAGCCAATCAAATGCCACTTATTTGTGGTGAAGCACACAAATTCCAGGATGGCTTTGAATTGCTTCTCCCTGTCCCCCTCCCCCTGTCCCCTCCCCTCCTAAATACTTAAAGAATGCATATGTCACCTGCTCCTTGTGGATTTTTTTTTAATTACTGTTTATCTTAAAAACATTGGTTTCTTTGAGCAGCAAGCGCTGTAACTCTACTGTCCACAAAAGGTTCTACAGTGCAGATGCCCTCAGCTCTTGAAGTGATCTCACTACTTCCATTCTGAATTGATTGTAGTCATTTCACTGCATCCACTGAGATGTCTCAGAACATAAATTTGGTCATGCCACTCTTATCCCCAAATCATTAAAAGCTATTACTTTTATAAAAACAAAGTAAATGCAACGTACCATGCATTGCTCTCTTACTTTGATCTCCAAAATACTTCCTCTATGTGCTCCAAATTAATCACATGCCCTAGGCTAGCTAGCTTCTACCTCAGGACCTTGTGTCTTTGTCCTTAGCTGTGGCTGGAATGCTATGGTCTAGCACTTTGCTGAAATTGTTTTCTTACACCATTCTAGTTCCTGTTCTACTACCATTTAAGCATTAAACATTTTTCTAGAAGTCCAATATGAATAACTGTCATGCCCCATGATGCTTTAATTTTGTAATATTGGTTATGTTTTCCATAAGCACTTATAATACTTGTTACTATTTATTTCATATAATATAATTTTTCTTTCTGTCTTTATTTTCTGTTTTGCACACTGAAATGCAAGCTTCCTACAAGGTAAAAGCATTTCACTTTCATTAAAAATCTCATCCTTGCCAGGCGTGGTAGCTCAGGCCTGTAAGCCTGTAATCGCAGTACTCAGGAGGCTTAGGCAGGAGGATCTCTGTGAGTTCGAGACCAGCCTGGGCTACATAGTGAATTCCAGGTCAGTCTCGACTACATAGTGAGACCTCGTCTCAAAAAAACAAAAAACAAAACAAAAAAAAATCCTTCTTTCTAGGACCATATTTAGCACATAATATTTCTCACATAGGTAATTTCTTTAAACTTCTTTGAAAATACCACGTTATTACAAATAATTCCCTTTTTGTTCCCTGCCAACTTAATTAGAAGTCAAAGGTAGCTTTAAAATACAACCCTGATTCCCCTCTTGTATCTTTCTCAGTCCACTAGAAATGTGAGCTTTCTTGGTCACTGTAATTTTGAAGAGGCAAATGAGGGGAACTGTATTCACTGTTTACTTCTTGTAGTTTGTAAAGGAGAAACAAGTTTCACGGAGCACAAGAAAGGCTTAAGTTTTCTTTCACCAGAATTCTTCTGGATGGGAAGAGAAATTACTAGCAGAATGAAGAGACCGGGGGACAATAGAGTCCTTATAGTTTAGTTTACCCACGTGGGCCTGCCTTTTTCTGAACAGGAACTCAGAGGTGTCCTTATTCCCACAGAGGCGGCACATGTCCCTGGGGTAGCATGGAGGCGGGTGTCAGGTTGCAGGTTTAAAGATGAACACGGAACACTATGGCAACCAAGGACTTAAGTCGCTTTAATTCAGGATGAGTTTCACAGTAAGAAACCAGATTTTGGCTTCCGGTCAAGACATATTCTTTAAATCATCTTTGATAAACCTGATGTTTTGTGTTCCACCTGTCTAACATCTGGGTCTGATCCTTTCAATTGACTCACCTCAGATGGAGAGGAGAAGAGGGATTGATTTTTGACTTCCAAAACCCACGTATCTATTAACTCTGCCTCTGTGCCGTATTGTTCCTCATCAAGATGAACCGTCACACACTCAACATTTAATGAAAGGCTATTAAGGGCAGCACCCTCTGTTAAATATTATAGACAAGGAGAAAAACATAGTATGACCTCATAGGAATAATTTTCTAGTGGTCACGCAAAGCCTTTCTAGCAAATTGACCATATGATGTAACGAAGGGCAAACTAGCTTGAAAGAATACGCAAAACACAATTTTTTTTCCAAAAATTAGATGATTAACATCCTTTCTCATTTTGCAGTTCTTCACTTTCTTACCCCAGGCCACTTGGTTCAGGGAAGATGATGTTATTCAAACACCATTATACCTTGGTATTTTCCTTTCTTTTCAAAGGAAAGAAAGGATACAGGCAACAAACAAGCATGAACTAATCCAGAAGCAGACACAAAGGCCACTTCAGACCTATCAATCCCACCAGAGAAGCCAGCAGTGGAGCCATCTGTCAGACTTTAATCAGCAGCAACGGATGGGGCGAAAAATGAGGAGCACTCGGGGTAATCACTGCCACTCTATGCTTTCTCCCAAGATCATTTGTATCCTCAGTGGCAATTCACTCAGTACTCCACTGTGTTTATAAGGAACATACCTTTGAGGATTTAAAAAAAAAAAAAAAAGGATGCAGCCAGGAAAGAAGGGAGGCAGAAGATATGGTGAGAGAGAAATAATGATGCTAGGATGAAAGTCTGCCTAATGTATTTCACTAGAACATACAAAAGGAATCCAACAGTGGGGCGGGAGCAGGGAGGAGTACACAGAAAAAGTTGCAGCCGTTAGACCAGCAAAGGGTTTGTAAGGCATACTAGGAGATTGTGACCATCATGAAAGCATAAAAGGAGACATTAAAATATTTTACCTGCAGAAGCAACATTGAGCTGTTAGTGCAGTGGCCACTTTCTGTGCTGCAAAAAGAACACATCTGACAGTGATACCTGTTTATAGTTTCCAGGGTAGTTTTACTCTAACATCTTATGTGGTCCTCACAAGTATGAAAAGGGCTTGTATAGGAAAAAGCAAGCAGCTTAGCAGGAAGGTGAGCCCTAAGTACCTCCTCACTGAGACACATTGTTTTTCACAAGGGAAGAACCTTTTGTAGCTGGGTCACTGGATGGAACCGGAGGATTCAGGCACTCACAGAAAGCCTGGAGAGATTATGAGGGTCCTGTACACCACCTAGGAGTTTCATTACGGCTACTTCTAGGTGCTTCACTCGACCCATTGAGACACATTCAAGAAGCCTGGAAGCCACCTGGAACAGTGGTGTGCTATATTTGGTATAGGACACTGAGCAAGCTGGGGATCTGCAGCACACCAGGAACTGGATGCCAGTGTGATAATCCCTCTTCCTGCAGGGCACGTACTCTGGATGCCCGGGTGACAGTGCAGTGCCCTCCATACACAAACTAAGGATTCTTCAAGATGGATTAGAAAAAATAATGTTACCATAGTGCCATGACACACCTATTTACTGAGGAGACATATAAATATCACCATGTTATGAACAGCAGTCTACAGTGTGAGGCTTAAAGGAACATGCAAGAAATGTGAACGATACACCTGAGACCCCCAAAACAATACCTGCTGGGGGAGTGAGAATTACGGAACCTGCAGTAACACCTAGTCAAATATTTGGAGCAAATCCTTCAGAATTACTTAGCTTTTCTCTTGTAAAAATTAACCCCTGATTAATTTTACAAACCTAAATGGATGTCATTTACTTCCTAGAATGTGTATTTATAGACTGATCAACAGTAAAAAATATAACTTTATAAGTATTACTATAAAATAATAAAAAATATGTAGGTATATATGTCACCTTTCCAGCAGATAGTAAAACATTATTGTATTTTAAGAACTTCTAAAAGGGTAGGTCATGGATAAAGGACTCATCACCTAAGTCAGACCAAGACTCACTAGGTACCATGCCCCACAACCTCAGTCACATCAGGGGCCCTCAGAATCCACCTCTCCCCAGGTTTAGCATCCTTATATGCTTTCCATTTCTCCAAGCTAACCCAACCACTCTTTGCTTCCCTGTATTTAAGCACCTACATCTCCACTCTGCTGAATATCACCTCTCTGAGACCAGCTATAGGACTAAACTGGTTTTCAAAAAGCTCCCAGAGGCAGAGGAGCCCCTACAGTGGAAGAGTTAGCGAGAGAGGGAGCCTTGGCTCCATGGGGAGTACACAAATCTGCACCGCGGGGGGGAGGGAGACCTGCTCCACAAACACCAAGTCTCCACTCTGGGGCAGGCAAGCGATCATGGCAATGATGACATTTCACCTTACGAATTTCGTCTTTACAGTTCTAAAAAGTCACCGTGACCACGCTGCGTGTCATTCATGACTGCTTCTCAATTCGTCGCTATATCTATCTGGTTTCCTTCAAGTTTAAAGTTATGCTAGCCTGGGTTTCCTTGATGGCTCTTTTGAGAGAGAAAAAAAGATTCACTAACTTCCAAACTAATAGATAGACTAACCTAGGTGGCTTGTTTTCTTGAGAATTGGCTTGCTTTCCAGAAAATCACTAACTTGTAGTAGATATTGAAATCTAGTCCTAGTCTATGGCCAGACCACCCTGAACATGCCCAATCTCATCTGAAATCTGGTCCTAAACCTTCAGGTCCAAGTATTTTTTTATTGGAACATTTTAGGAGTACAATACAGTTACACTCATCATTGAAATCTTGTACCTTTACATGATCTGTCTTGGCTTGTAATTTTTCCCAATTCTTCTACCCGCTCTTATCCCCTCCACCGTTCCCAGTTTACAAAGACTTTGTTTCCTTTTTTTTTCCTTTTCTCTTATTTTTTCTCTTCCCTTTTTATCTACCCCTACCGCTCCCATTTACCTTTTCCTCCTATTACAAAATATGAAGTATACATCTTGACCCTTATTTACACTTTTAGTTTATCACACCAGAGAAACTATATGGTATTTACACATGTGTGGCTGATAAATTTCACATAAGAGTATGTCCTCAACATGCATCCACTTAGCTATAACTGTCTCTAGCTTCTCTTTCTGTATAGCAGAGTAGTACTCCATTTTTATTTTTAAAAATTTCTTTATCCAGTCTCCAGTTGATGAGCAATTGAGCTGTTTTCAAGTTTTAGCTCTTACAAACTGTGCTGCTATAAATATGGGTGCACTTATATCACTATGGTATCATTCTTTTAATTCTTTTGGGAAGATCCCCAGCAGGGGAATAACTGGGTCAAATGGGACCTCTAATCCTAGTTCTCTGAAGTATCTCCATATTGATTTCCATAGTGGTTGCACCAGTCTGCACTACCACCAACAATGAAGAAGGATCCTTTCTCCCCACAGTCACCCCAGCGTTTTTTATTGGTTGATTTCTCAATAGCAGCCATTCTTTCCTGGGTGAGATGGAATCTCAGAGTTGTTTTCATCTGCATTTCTCAAATGATCAGCAATGTTGAATATTTTTTTCATATATTTATTTGTTGCTTTTACTTCTTTGTCTGAGAAATGTCTGTACATTTCAGATGCTGATTTTATAATTGGGTTTTTTATTTTGGGGGGTGGATTTTTTGAGTTCTTTATATATTCAGGCTAGTATGCCTTTGTCTGAGGAGCAGCTGGTAAAAATTTTTCCCACATTGAAGGTTGTCTCTTAGCTCTGTTGGTGGTTTCTCTTACAATGCAGAAGCTTTTTAAGAAGATGAGATCCCCATTATTAATTCTTTGTGCTACTTCCTGTGCTACTGAGGGTTTGTTCATAACGTCTTCTCCTATGCCAATGTCTTCAAGAGTTTTACCTAGTTTATCTTCCAATAAGTTTAGTGTTTTAATATTTAGATCTTCAATCCACTTGGATTTTACCTTAGTGCATGGTGAAAGATAGGGGTCTAGTTTGGCAAGTTGAAATCCAGTTTTTCCAGCACCATTTATTAAAGAAGATATCTTTCCTCCAGTGAGGATGGTTGCCTCCTTTGTCAAAGATGACATGGCTGAGTGTGCCTGGGGTTGTTTCTGCCTCTCTAATCTATTCCACAGATCCTTGCGTCTGTTTCTTTGCCAGTACCATGCTGTGTTTAACACAGTGGCTTTGTAGTATAGTTTCCAGGTCTAAGTATTTTGAGAATCATCATCTGAGTGCTAAGCAGTTACAGATAGTAACTTTGTGTGGGTCAAAAGTAAAACTCATTATAAATTTTAGCTTGTACCCTAGTGATCTACGAAAGAAAATTTAACAAAAGTCCTTGCATTGGCATAAAACCCTTTGGGTAAAACCTATAAATTCAATTAAATATATCATATTTATCTTCATTAAAAAAACAATTTTGCTATTACTCTATGCTCTCTTCTAAGAAGAAATTTTCAACTGCATTTTCAAAGATGACTCTAAAGAAGTTTGAATATGAAATGCTTATTCCACTTCTTGTAGTTTACCCTTATAACTAATACAAATTGATTCATCACTGTAACTTATGTTCCTAGTGAATTACACTCAGCAGTACTCCAGCTTTGTAGCTAAATATACACAGAAAAATAATTTTTGCAAGAACCAAATTTAAGCATCTTCCCCAGAGTATACCTTTTCCAAATCATTTAAAATGGAAATAATTAATGGCTGGAGATGTAGCTCAGGGGTTCCAGCACCTGCTTCACAAGCACAACGACCCAAGTTAGATCCCTGGTACCAAAAAACAAAAAAAAAGTAAATAATGAATGATGTTATCTGTGAATATGTATAGAAATATATTCTCTCTACTAAAAATCAGGGGACTTTTCATTGAAAGTATCACTTTTATACATATTGAGAAATCATAATATAGACATTATGTCACCATGAGATTTCTGAGAAATGGTTGCTTTTGTTGCTGTAATGGTAAATGTTCCCTGAAATAGGCTACTCCATTTTTTGTTATTCATCTAATTCATCTGTTCCACTTGCATTTTAGACTATATACAACACTTCTGACCAAAGGGCAGAGGAAATTCAGTTGCTGGATTTAATCAAGCCTTTAAGAAATTCTAAAACCCCAAATATTGCATGTAAGATAACTGTTCTGAAACATAAGCTAAAGTATGGAAGCAAAGAATGCTAATGTGCCTAAATCCCTCTACTTGATATGGAAGTTTGAAAAAGAAGAGAAGTTGGACTGTGTTAAAATGAGGGTGTTAATGACTTGACAAGTATAACTAAAATTCTTCAAAATTGAATACCTGAATAACAACAAAAAAGGAAGTTGTCCCTAGCAAAATTAAAGTATAAAATAAAAGGACACACAATGCTCTAACAAAATGATCAAGAAAGTGTGATGCTTTAATAAGGGTAGATATAAATCAATAGTAAAATATTAAGGGCTAAGAAATAAACCTAGATATTTATGGCTTATAGATTTTTGAGACAGGTGCTTAGTAATTTAGTAGTAATTTAATGATATCTACTTAAAAATGAATTTAAAACCATAAACTGTAAACAAACAATAAATCATAATGTGCACTAAAGATAAGTGCTAACATTCTGAACCCCTTAGAATACATAGGAACAAGTTCTTCTGTGTTGTGGTTAGATCTAGATTTCTTTGATACAATAACATGATCACAAAAAGTATAAGAAGTATTTGATGAAGTGACCATCACAAAAATTAAGAGCTGAATCATTTCAAAAGACATCGATAAGGAAGTGAAACATAAGCTACTGATTAGGAGAAAATATATGCAGTTGATATCCAAAGAGAGGTTTCCGCACAGAATATATTAAGAACTTTATAATTCAACAAAAATCAAATATCCCAGCTCAAAGTGGACAATAGATTTTAACAAGTATTTAACTAAAGAAGATATGCAAATAGTCAATAAACAAGCCAGTATTCTCAAAATTCTGAAATGATTAGAGGATGCAGATCGGAACTGTAATGAGATGTGAATTAATATCCACAACATTTGCTGTATTCCAAAAGATAAACTTAAAAGTGTTGTCAAGAATTTGTTCACGTCAACATTACTTATACTATTTTAGAAGCAAAATTATTCGAACACATCTAATTGATGAACATATAAACAAGCATATAGATATATAGATATGTTATCACACACACACCAGGCATAGAGTTGAATAATATTCCACAGGAAGGATATATCCATATCATCACATATAAGTATAACAAATACACTACGCTGCCGGGAGTGGTAGCGCATGCCTGTAATCCCAGCACATGGAGGCTGAGGCAGGAGGATCACTGTGAGTTTGAGACCAGCCTGGGCTACATAGTGAGTTCCAGGTGAGTCTCAACTACATAGTGAGACCCTGTTTCAAAAAACCGAAACAAAACACGTTATGCTAAGTGAAAGAAGTTAATACAATGGTCAAATAATTTGTCAATCTATTTATGTTAAATGGTCTGAAATGCTGAATGGATGAAGACAGAAAACACTGCAGTTGTTACCAAAGGCAGGAATGCTAGGGAACTGGCAGTTACTGCAAATGAATTCAAGGTTCCTTTAAATGGTAATAAGAATGTTAACGAATTAATATTTTTTTCATTTTTGGTACCAGGGATCAAACTCGGGTCCTTGCACTTGCAAGGCAGGCAGCAGAACCACTGAGCTAAACCCCCGGCCTTAACGAATTAAATTTTGATGATGGTTTATATCTGCAAATTTAGTAAAAATCATTAAACCCTGCATTTATAAAGGGGGGATTTAGTCATATGTAAATTATATTTTAATAAAATTGAGAAATAGAACTAAAAGCACTATATGTCATCAATTTCTCGTTTTCCTAAACTACTTTTGAACACTTTTTCATCCCTCATATTGGGTTTCATTCTTCATCCATAATGATTTCTTCCAACCAGATTCTTGATAATTAGCTTGTTTAGGAAATGCTTCTCACAACTCTTGCCTTGAAGTGTTTCTGTTTGTAATTCTCAACTCAGTTCATGCCTCATATCTTTCAAACTATTTAACTGCACTCTGAAATCATGCCCCCAGTAGCTTTCCTTACATTATATGTAAGATATATGTGTCCAATACTGTCCACACTTAATCTATTGTTTAGATTTTAACTTTCTGCTCACAAAACTATAATCACTCCAAAGCAATACAAATCAACAAAATTTCATCCACTCAGTGTTTAATGCATGTAATAGATTTTCAATAAACATTTTTTGAAGTGAAACTACAGAATTTATCTCTGATGCATCCAAGAAGTGTGGCAAATGCCATGTACTGTCATAGCATGGAGACACCTGCTTTGACCCTGGATGATCAAAGAAGGATAAACAAGAGTTTTCCAGTTTGTAAGAGCAATATGCAAACTGAGAAGCAACTACACTCACCCACAAATGTGAAGAGATTATTCTCAAAATTCATGGAGAAAGGAAAAGCTTCTCAGTGTAAAAGATTTTTGCAGAAGTACTCTGTTCAGTTTCAAACAATAATAGAGTATTGTAATAAGGAAGCACAATTCATATGTGACTCAAAATTCAGAATTAATCTATGAAGGTAAAATAAGAGTTTTAAAGCACAAGACAGCAATAGCAAGAAAAATGTTTCTTTTCATTTTTATAAATCACCAAATAGGAAAGAAACTCAAGGTTTCTTGATCTGCTTGTAACAATGTGAAAGTGATGTATATCATTTCACTCCCATTTCTGGATCCAGTAAGTCAACAAATAGAACTTGCCCAAAGTTTGCATTTTAACTACAAGGAAAATACAGGATGGGGAATAAAATTCCTCATCCAATGTGACTTACTTAAATCAATAACAGAAAATAGACATTGACCTAGGACGTTGGGTTCTTGATCTAAGACCTTCTCTTTTTACTGTTATAAAAACGCTTATATTTATTACATTGTTTCAATCACATATTATCAGTGTGTGTGTGTGTGTGTGTGTGTGTGTGTGTATGTGTGTGTAGAAAGCTGCATGGAAGGGTGGGATGTAGAAGGGACAGAAATTTGCCAAGCGAAGTTGTGATAGCCAACAAAGGCTAAATTCACTATTGAGTACTTATTTGGTATAAGGCATTATGCTAAGCTTTTCTTATTCAATTGTCTCATTTAATTATCACAATCTCTTGTGAATTTATCTACAAGGAGACACCTGAGGCTTTGAAAAGCTAAAGTATTGCTAACTAGTAAGGGACAAGGCCAGGGATGCATGATTTGTGGACCTCTGCTGTTCTGTGTAACATGAAGTGATACATCCAACCCGACCTACTGCTTCGGGTCTACTCACTATTCTTTCCATACACACGTGGCTGATACATTTCCTTTTATACGGTCTTTCTCATATTCCTAACTGAAAGTGAACACTATGCCAGCGAATGACATTAATAGACACCTGATAAATGCAACTACTGAATTTAAGAATAAAGCGTATGATATGATGAAAACTCTTAAATAGTCTTACGCTATACTTTTTATTATATAACTGTAAATAATATTGCTTTGACATAAAGGCAGATAAAACTTTTGACTATAAAATATTTTCACAATACAAATTTTCACAATAGGAAAATATTGTCATTTAGGGTGCTTTAGGAATATTTAGGCCATCCTTTAAAAACAGAAACAAAAAATAAATAAACAGACTACGTGAAACTCATTCATTTGAAATTGTTTAAATGGGAAGGTCCTTATGTCACCCAAGCTTACTTTTATGAAATGAAAAAAAAAACAAAAAGGCGCTCTCACGGCTAATTAAGAGTGTACACATAATTTCAGGGCAAATGTTCAACATAGACCTGAGAATAAAACGTTTCCTGATAAGCATTAATGGGCTGATTACAAGCGATTCTTATCGAGGTAGAACAAACGTTGAGTCATTACACTGTGGCTTCTCACAGCTTTTGCTCCCACTCCCCAGCTGAAAGCTGTGTAACCGGCGGGGCTACGGCAGCTGCGCACACCCTTGCCCCTCACTTCGCCTAGTCCTGGAGCGTTTGCAGCATTCGCTCAAACTTTTCTTCACCTATCCTAACACCTTTATGCATTCTCACATTTACAACCTTATCACCCCTTGAGTGTGAGGCGTGTTAGAGATATCTCTTAACCTACACACCAGTCTTCCCTAAGGGATTACAATCCTAATTCTGTCTGGGGCTGTAATTATTTTTGCTCATACTTTTCCCAAAGAGTCCGCCGGGGTGTGGGGGGGTGGAATTTTAACCAGATTCATATTTATTTTTTAAGAAAAAAATCTAGATGGCAAATGCATTAGCATAGCTTTGTAAAATATATTATTTCTATTGATTCGTGTAGTATATACGGTAAAGGTCATAAAACAGCACCCTCATAAAGCCATTAGTGTCTTGCTAATTGAGAAAAGCTCACCTTCTGCCCAAATTATTGACCCTTGACTAGCAGGCCCCATTTAGAAAGATTCTGATTCTTTCTACTGGAAACATACATTTCAAATATGAAGAGAACCTCTCTTGCATTCTGTGATGACCCACGTCATTATCTCGACTCACTTCCGAAGAACTTCACAACCTCCCGAGGATAATAGGAAAATTCATTTGCTGGGTGCCTCGTGTGCTCAGTGCCTGAGGAGTCCCTTGTCCCACTGCACACCCGGACTCATTCATTCACAAACGTCCGATTCATAAAATGCTAGTGAGGACTTACAAAGGAACTGGGGCCTAGAATTCCTTTCAACAGTATGAAATTTTTAATTTTTAATGTTTGCTTTCAGCTAGGTAAGATAACCATTGCTAGTAGAAATCAATATTTTAAACTTATCTTATTAATATACTTTTTGGTACTTTTTTGTCTCACCCCTGATGCTCCCCATTTCAGCAAAAGGATTCATATCCAGTCACAAGAGAGTCCTGTTGTGCTTTCCTACTATGTTATTGGGAGCAATTGTTTATGCCGAAATCGGTGAGACAGGGATTCAGAGTAGAAAAAATTTACTACTGGATTTTAGCCATTAAAATACAATGATCATTCTCTCTCCCTGCTCTCTCCAATCAACCTCAAACAATTCCTATAATTACGAATTGAGAGAAATCATCAGGGTAGAAATAGTTCATATGTAGTGATATAGAAAGATCATGAAAATTTTATTCAAAAGAAGAAACAAAGGCAAACTTAAAGTTAGAAGAAGATTCACACTGCTTTAGTCCCAGAGGATTCAATGACTTTCAGTTATAATTCAATCAGCTGACAATTCAAATCTACCTGGAAATCTCCTTCTTAACTGTCTTGAAATAGGTCTGTTTTTATTTTCACTTTTATGCTTATATTTTTAAAAGTCCACAGTGTGTCCTGGAATTATAAAAGACCTTAATATTGGGCTGGGAATTTAGCTCAGTGGCACGGTGCCCACCTTGCTAGTGCCAGGTCCTGAGTTTGATCCCTGGTACAAAAAAAACAAAAAACAAAAAACAAAAAGAAACCAAAAAAAAACCAAAAACCAACCAAACAAAAAAACCGACCATAATATTAACCTACCTTTGTGGCCATATTTTTATGGATAAGGAACTGAGGTCAACAGAAGAGATTTTCAAAACAAGAAATAGCTCGTCAAACCCTGCCCAGGACACAATCTCTTCCCATTGTAGGTCTTCTCAAAGCCAACTCGAGAAGCTTCTTTCATTCATTGCCTTAGAAATAAAGAGAACAAAGGAGGAAATGAGTCCCCAATTTGAGGGCGTTTCTTCCTTTCTCCTCTAATATTCTTTAGTTTTCTTTTCAATACAGTACTTGTGATGATGACCTTTGCCTTTATCCTCACAAGAGGATATATCAAAGGCAAGACTCAGTGCTATCATTTCTAGAGAGAGCCCTGGGCCATACCATATAGTCCATCTTTCTGAGATTGAAGGTGGCAGAAGGTTGAAATCAAACTTGTGTAGCTCTGGCTTACTGATTTCTGTCATGCTCAGATTCACCCCTTACATGACATTGCCCTAAAAATCAGGAATAAACAAATATGTCTCTTTAGGGAGATACGGGTAAGAAGTCACCTTATTAAAGTCATTGCTATACCAATACACTTCTGCTTCCTCAGTCATCTATGGGAAAGGGATTATCCTTATCCACATTCTCTAAAGGAAGAAATTGAGAGGTTGAGAATTTAGTGACTTGTCCAAAATTGCACAGCTCCTAGAAGATGGTGTCCCGATTTGAAAAAGCACAGTTTCTGTAGCATTCACACTTCATCCTACCTGTGTGCAGCTGTGACTAATTAACTGTCTCACAAGGTTGTTGTTAGAGCCAAGTGCAGCAAAAAAGTTGAGTCATACAGCATTGTGCCTGGCCCAGGGGAGAGCTGACTGAGACAGCTTTCTGACAATACTTTTCTGTCAACATTTTTGAATTTGTAGCCACCACTCCGCAGTTCCACTTACTACAGATAAAATACCACTTATTTCACCTCCCCCAGGATTGTATGCAAGTAATCCCAGTGCTCTGGGAAGCTGAGACAGGAGGACTGCAAATCTGAGTTCAACTTAAGACAACTGAGTGACTTAATGAGATCTTGTCTCAAAATAAAAAATAAGAGGGGCCAGGGGATATAGCTCAGTATGGATATGGTTCAATCATCAGTATTGCAGAAAAGTCTCTCTCTCTCTCTCTCTCTCTCTCTCTCTCTCTCTCTCTCTCTCTCTCTCTCTCGTGTTTCTGTCTCTGTCTATCTCTATCT
>NW_022900939.1:10177923-10189076 GCF_012274545.1 Fukomys damarensis | reverse complement strand
CCCCCCCCCCCGTATGGCATATCTAATGTTGGTATAGACACTGCTTGTCACTATTCTTGTGGTATCTCATCACCATCTGTACAGAAAATGGCTCTGCATGTCAAAGATCCAAGAAAAACACCTGAATTCAACATGATCTCAGTGAGCATTAGACCCAACGTTTCTCAGAGAAAGCTGTAAAAGAAGTTTGGCAAAAAGCAAGTTAAGAGACCATGAGTCAGAAGGTCTGTTAAAAGTATTTGAAATACTTTGCTTATTATCTCTTTCTATGATCCATGACCCTTGAAAATCTAAGCAGAAGTTCATCAGCCAAGGTTAATTTGCTACAGTGACTATTTGGGACATAAATAAATCCAGGATGCCAGAAGCCAGGGGCTGCCCTGGTCTTGCCAACTCCTTGGCAAGCTCATGTAGGCAGGTGGCACCTCGTGTCCGATGAGGTGAATTCCTCACATCCTGACACTGATCGCTCAGTGACAGGATCGAGTGGAAACTGTGCAGCCCGCTCCTAATCTCCACTTCTCCTGGGGGGCAGGCACTTTGGCGGAAGTTGGTATCTACCTGACAGCAGCCACAGGAAGCTGAGAGCTGAGGGAAGGCAGAGGCGGCCTTCGGCATCTGTGACTCTATCTCTCCTCTCGGTGGGCGGGGCAGCCGGAAGGCTACCGATCTGGATCTGTAATCTCTTTCCCTGTCACTCACTTGTTGCATTCCATAATTAAACTGGGGAAGTGGGAGTAAAGGCTTTGAATTAAAGCACAGACGGGCACAGAGCAAACCCTTTCTTGGTGCCTATAAAATTTTGTAAACAAATACTCGTCTGAGTCTCTGAAACGTCAGATGCGACTCAGTGGCATTTCATAATTTCACTTTTTTCTTCCTGGCTTTTGGCCACCATCAGATGTAGACTGGGAAAGACTTCTTCAGTGGTTACATTGGAAAATTCATGCACTCACACGGTTTAGTTTTTTAAACCAAAATAAAAAGAAGCCAGGAAACATTCAACTCACAGGAAATTGTGATTTTTTTTCATTGAATGAGCTTCTCTTCAATAAGAGGTCAAAGAGATCCAGGGAAAGCTGTGTGCACACGTGTGCATGCAAACACAGGCACGCAAATGCTTATGTGTGTATATGATTGTATATACAAGAATCACTTATTATGTTGGGATATAGGATACAGATCTGCAAAATTATAGATGAGGCAAGTAAATTTCCTGAAAACTTTATGTGCCTGTAGGTTGGGTCAATTTATCATATATTTGAATTTTACAAACAATATCTAATTACACTAAAAATCAGGAATAAATAAATATATCTACTTAGGGAGATACTGAAGGTAGTACCACCTTATTGAAGTCAGTATTTTGGGGAGACTGGGAATGAGCTGTAATGAATTTGTCCTTTGTTCGTGATCTAAGAACAAAAGGGCAAATGCCAAGTGCAGGGCTGCATCAGGCCACTGCAAAGCCCTCTAATAAATATGAATAAGGTGATTTTACTCCTTTCTTCTTGTCCTGCTGCTGCCGTTGGGGAAGATGACAGCCTCATCATGTCTGCCCAGCACCGGGCTGCGAGTTTACATTAAGCGGCATGTGTTCTGTCATTACCGCACAGTTTGGGGGGGATAATAGCTTTGTCTAAATGATACCACAGGCAGAGATCACTCGTGAAAGTCACTCAGCAATTCACAAAGAAAATGTTCTGCATGTTTGAAAATTTGCTGGCGTTTTCAATGTAAAAGTGATTGGTTTCTCAAAGGTAAGACATAAATATCTTGGCCAGTACGCCAACTAACTACACAATGAACGGCTGACATCTATCTGTGTTTGTGTTCATTTATATAAAGATAAATTAATGTATTTTAGATTAAGGAACTGTGATGAGTGGTTGATCCTAGCACAAAGAAATAGCTACCGAAGATTGCTAAATTGTACAAAGATTGGGAAAGAGGACAAATTATTACACAAAATACAAAGCAATATTGATGACTTATTAAGGGAGCAGAGACCGAGATGATGCACTTCATACATTTTGGAGGAAGAGCAGGTGAGACGAGAGTGGAAAGGGTAAGAGACTACAGAAAGCAAAATCCTCAAGCATTACTGAAACCAAGGCAAATCTCTCTGAAGTCTCAGTGTTGACTTGACATCACAGTGAGCTCCTACTTCTACTTCGTGGGCATCACAGTGCCAGACTCCAAGTTATCCCACAAAGTTACAGTGAGAAAACAGTATGTATTGGCAAATGGGTTAATGCAACAGAACAGAAGATAGAGATACAACTCTAGGCACACTGATAATTACATTATTTTTGACAAGGCGCCAAATCCCCTCATGAGGAGAGACAACATCTTCAACCTACAACCGTATCTCTCACCACACACTAAACTAAAACCAAAATGGATCAAAGCTCTAAACATTACAACAGAAACACTTAATCTGCTGGAAGACAAAATAGGTAACACTCTCAAGACATAGGTCTGTTTATTAACTTTATCCACAGACATTCATTCTGAAAGTTTTGATGACATTATTGGCATTATTTGGAATAAGCAGAGATATAAGTGTAATGAAGATTACTGCAATGAATTTAATTGCAATGAAATATTTATAACTGCAGATTTTTCCACCAGTTTGCACCCATGGACGTACCAAACGCCCTCTCCAATGTGGCCTTTGAGCACCCACCTTGAGGAGCCCAATCTTCTTCCTCACATCCTGAGTCTGGCCTGGCTTCAGGATTTACTTGTCCCTATTCCACCTTTAATTCTTATCTCCCCTTCTCTGAACCCCAACAACTATCCTACAAACAATCTCAGGTGTGTCCTGCCAGAGAACAAAAATCTCGTAGTCTAAGCTCTCCCATTGCCCTAGCTGAAAAACAAGTGGACTTTCCAATACAAAGACCTCCAAGTGACCTGTACACACTTTTGAAGCATGAGAAAGCTGAGAACAGAGCTTCATAGCTGAGCTCCACTTAAATATCTGCCCTATACTCATTACAAAGCACTAAACGAATAGATTTGTCTTGCAACACCTAGGTTTGTAATGGTTTACTAATACCAACATTCAATGACACCATGAATATTAGGCATCGATACAAAAAGTACTACGCAAGCTTTAAAGTGGCAATGAAAAAAAAAGCAAAATCATAGATATTTCAAGGTATAATATGGAGTAAAAATATCAG
This sequence comes from Fukomys damarensis, assembly GCF_012274545.1. Classification (NCBI taxonomy): domain Eukaryota; kingdom Metazoa; phylum Chordata; class Mammalia; order Rodentia; family Bathyergidae; genus Fukomys; species Fukomys damarensis. The sequence goes on along the minus strand of NW_022900939.1, from coordinate 10,185,885 downwards.
AATGCAAATATTAGTCCATACATCATCATGGCAACTATGTCAATTTATGCATGCATGTAAAACTCATCATGTAAAAAAAAGACATCATTTTATAAGGATTGTAGGAGTAAACATTGCCTCATCTTTATTTTTATGTTTCCTCCAACATTGTGGTTTTTTTAAAGAAAACTTTGAGTACTAAAAAAAAAAATCAAAGACATTCTCATTTGTAGGATATCTCATAATGTGAAATTGTGAAAAGTTCAAAAGAGATCTTTGTCTCACTTCTTGAATATATAAATTAAAAATCAATAAGGTGGCCCAATAGAAATATTTAAAACTTGGAAAGAATACTTATTATTAGTTAGCAATCAAAGTAAAATTTACATGTGCTCATTTAACTTTAATTATGGGAGTGCTTTAATTTAAAATAAAAGTAGAAATTTTCATACATGGTGAGTCATAAAATCATGAATGGTATTGACAACACCTTAACTCTCACTTGTTAAGGGTTAGCCTTTAACTGTTAAAAATGACTGACTCATAGTTAAGGAAGGAACTGTTTAGGCACTAATTATAAAAATTACTACCACTGAAATGGTTCATTCCTTTACTAAATGTTGATGTGCACATTATGAAAGCATTGCCCCAGGAAAATGAAACTGGCTTATTTGCAAAAACCAAAGAACCACATAGAAATTCCACAGGCATGCCCTTGGAGATTCACCCCTGACCAACATATGTCCTTATCCAGTGGGCTGCTGGAGCACAATGCTGCTTTTCTAGCTGAGTGTGCACATTCCAATGGGAGGAATGTGGAGCTCGGCTTCCCTCTTGCATTATGAGGGCGATTTATTTTGACAGCTTTCTCAGCCTCCAAACCTTGTCAGATTTCCAACATGCTGCAGACTGAACTCTAAGCATCCAAAAGTCCTGTAGCCTCAAGTTGAAAGCAGAGAGGTTGGAACAATAGTCTCAGAGAGCAATGCAGAATTTGTGTCTTGCTCTTTTCTTACAAAAGCCAAGAGCTCAAAATTGAATCTTTTATTTCTTCAGATTTGGTCACTGTCCATTTCTTTTTCCACTTACCACGTTTACTGTTTCCCTGTAATCCTTGAATTTTCTACTGTGACCGTCAATTTCTTTGTCTCCCAGGTTCTAAATTCAGTTGCACTTTTTCCTATCTAGTGGCCCTTCCACCAGTCACTGGGCAGCTTTGAAGTCCTCCAGGAAAGCAAAGTCATTTCTCTACTCGAACTTTACCACTTCCATATCCACAACCTTCTCCTTGTAATAAATAAAGATATCATCATGGTAGGGAAGCAAAGGTCATCATGATTACCGTGTCCTGGTTTAAGGGATGTTAAAAAGTAAAAAGCCTGATGAAAATCATCACTCATTGTAAGGACTGCCAAGAGTATTGCTCATTACATGATTCAATATCCTATTTATGAAGTCTTCTAAAAGAAATCTAAGGCTCATCTTTATTTAATGATATATACCCTTCCTGCCTGTCTTTATTTCTGTTTACTTGCTCGTTTACATTTCAAATGTAGAATCAATTCTATAAGGTTCAACTCTAAGAAAGTGTAACATTTAGGGGGTGAAGGAAGGGCAGGGACAAGGGGAAAAAATGAGAACCAAGACCTGTCATGTGAAGGTACAGGATCCCAGTAATGAATGTAACTGTATTATAGACCTAGATTGTACCAATAAACTCAATAAAAAAGAAAAAAATGTGTAACATTTAACATGCTGCAATATCCTATTTTTCTCAATGATTCTTCCTTCCTTTTGCTTTATTTCTCTGTTTTACTTCACCATACTTTGTTGTCATTTTTAGCCAATATTTACTAAGCATTCTTCATATATTAGGTGATGTTTTAAGTAATAGTATAATTTAAAATCATTTAGTCCTCCCTTCTAGAGAGCTAGAGAGTATACATATTTCTGTATTGATAGCTGCTCTAATTATCTCAGTTTTGCAGAAAGGAATAAATGAGATGCAAAGAGACTGACTTCCCTAAGGTCATATAGCTCGTGAGTAGAGAAGCCACTCTAAAATAAATTAAATTATTTCTGGAAGAAGACAGAAAAGAGAATTTTCTGTACTTGAGCAAGACATGGGGGTGATTTATCTAAGGCAAAAGTAATCCCATTAGGAAAGACAATTTGTCTCAACTACTTAGTTGAAAGAAAATTTTGCTGTTCTATTATATCACCTGTTAAAGGATTCCCCGAGATTCGTGTCATTAATGGCCTTTCCTGAAGCCTCGAGTAATTAAGATAGTATCTACAGTGTAAAGTTCAATGTTAAGGCGCCTCACTTACAGAAGTTAGAAGAGTACAGTAATAAACCTCTGTGCTTGCTACCAGTAAGTCTCATGACTCAGGATTTTGAATGATGAGTTTCTCTAGAGTTTTTTGTATTTGATATATCCTGAAAATCTGACCTGGATCCACTCAGGAAGGAGGCAAATATATTTAACAGGTTCTAACTATTGATCTAAAGATTTCTGTGTTAGTGGACTAGGGATATTTATTCATATTTGTAGCACTGCATTTTCAGTTTCATCTACTTAACATTCTACTCGCGCAAGATAATATAGGAATTTTTCCTTCAAACAAGGAGCAGCATACTCTGCAAGTTTAAAGAAGTAATATAAATTGTGTTCCAACATCTCTGGATCCTTTGGATAAATACAAAGGATTCTTCCCCAAGCCATGGAAACAATGCCGCCTAACTTAAACAGAAAATGACTTCATTGGAAAGACAGAGAGGAACTAAGAGTGAGGAAGAAACTGAAGGGAACTAGCCTAGAAAATGAGCAGAAAGAAAATGGCCCTGCTGCACACTGGCTGCTCATGCTGGTGTATTCCCTTGTGTTCTCTTCTGATGCCACTGCGAACCCCAGGATCAATGCTAAAAATTCCCCACCTGATTCAACGTATCTGCCCAAAGGATTACATGAACTGAGCTATCTTATGATAGACGATTTCTAGTAAAATATCTGTCTTTAAACCTTCCTATCCGAAGGAAGACTTTGTTGTATACTAACAGTCATACAACTAGAAATTCTTCAAAATAGGAGTTCGAGAGGGGGTGAACTGTCAAAAATAAATGACCAAAGTCCACCGGAAATGAACCAATAAACGAAGTCCAGTTTTCTTTCCTATCATTCATCAATTCAGCCAATCAGTACTGAGTTCCAGGCCTGGTGTTACATGTTGGAAAGTGTGCTGGGTATTTTTTGTTTGTCCTTTCTCGTTTACTTCTCACCGTTCTCCACACGACGCTGCTCAAGTGACAGATGCTTCTGATGCTTTTATTAGACTCCACTGTCCCCCTACCCTGTAACTGAGTTCAATCCGTGGAGGGTTGGAGATTAGAAGAAGAGACAGCCAGGTACTCATCCTCCTGCTTCTCCTTGCTGGGCCACGGTTTGGTGGTAGCTCTATTATTTCATAAAGTCCCATAGCTCCTGTCAGACTAGCTGCTGTTCCAACAGTCATAGCGCTAGTTGGGTTCCGGAGAGCACACATTCTCTTGGTCCTTTGAGAGATAAATGATGGGAAAGGTTCCTCACTGTCACTAATCTGGAAGCGCTTTGCATCTCTTACTGGTTTCTCTAAGCCAAGAACAACTTAGGAAGATCTAGTTTTGAATTTTAATTAAGTTTTGGACATAAATTCTCATTGTATATTTCCGACAGGCATCCGATTTACTATGGAGCCTAGGCTGGCCTTGAATTCGCCATCGTCTTGCCTCGACCCCTTAAGTACCGGGATTACAAGCATGTACTACCATCCTTAGCGAAGATTCTCTTTTTAAAACTTTTTCCACTTCTCTCATATTTTGAATACTATTTTAAAATTATTGTGCTTAAACATATTAAAAACGTGGAATTCTTATATTATGACAGTCTCGCATCGGTGGGAGAAAGCTGTATAAGCAGTACATACACTTACATTAATGTTGTTAATCTAAATTGTGAAAATGGCTAATTTTTATTCAGGCAATCTGACAAATTTCAACACACACATTTATAGACTTTTATCACGAAAGTGCTGATTTTAATTCTTCCTACTATCTTCCACTTTCTATTACCTAGTTGCACTCTAATATCTTCTGTGCTATTAATTCAGCCAAGAATATAACCACATGGATAGATTAACATAAATCAACACAGTAGTATAACTGGGTATGTGTTTAGAGCAAGGATCCACCAAAACCTGAACATTTATCTGGCTCTCTCCAAATGATTACAACACATTGCCATGGGAGGACAGGCTACATGATAAAGGGAGTAATAAAAGAAAAGATATGAAACAAAGCAGATAGTAATGACTCATAAAGCAAATATTGTCAGCTCAGATACCCAGTTCAGGCAGGTCAGTGAATTCTGTTTTTAAGCATTGAACAACTCAAGAAGAGTCTGCCTGAGTGCTAAAAGCAGATGTGGTACCAGATTCAGTAGCAAAAATCTCACCCAGGAAATTGCAAGGAAATGGTACAGAGATAACATGATTGAAAGCTGACATCGATAAGGAAAACAATCAGAAGAAAGCCAAATTTGTGGTACACATGACAAGAGTCCTCTTAGTCCTTGAAACCACTGTTTGGGGTTAACTTCAGAAATGGAAAAGGAAAAGGAAAAATGCTGGAAATCCAAAGAGTTGAGATATCAGGAAACACTGGAAAATTCTGTAGACACATTAAGACTTCAGGCTTTGCTAAGATTCAACTTATCAACAAGGATTAGGGTGAAGAAAATATTGACTGAACCCAACCAGATTTTCTCAGCTCTGGTAAGAGGTAGATATACCCTCCAGTGTTGGTACTTGCTACCAATAAGTGGAATTCTTATTGAGAGAATTAATATTCTGGGCAATTTTATCCCAATTCTTTCTACCTAAGGAAGCTAGATTAATCGGGATGCATTCTCCAGCTGCCTCATGTTTGAAACTAAGCAAAGGGCTTGAAATCCTTAGACAATAAATTTTATAAATTAAAGGAGACATGTATTATTTATTTTGAAAATTGTCCAGAATTTTCAGATATTCTAATAATTTATTCTATTGTTCATTAGTTCTATAGATTGATAATAGAGATTATATGAAAAATAAATAAATGCAATTATGCATGTTTGAATAAGTTAAGGAAAGGTGTACTAAACGTATTTAATAAGCATCTTCATTGTTAGACACAAGAGTTTTCAATATACTACTGTGTGTTGTCACTCTCTAAAACAACTTACAAGAGATGGGGCTTCATAGTTGAATCTCATAGGTAGACCATATTTTTAAAACAAAAATTGGGATTCCATGGGATTTATAAAGTGATACTTTAGATAATCGTGAATGTTTTATAGATAATATTGAGTACAATGGCTTTGTGTTCACAAAACTGTCAAAAAAAAACAAAAACTTAAAAACCCAGGGAAGTGTCCTCCCATAAACATAATGCCAAAAGAATTGGACATTTTTCCGGGTGTGGTGGCATACACCTGTAATCCTAGCACTTGGGATGCTGAGGCAGAAGGATCACTGTGAGTTCGAGACCAGCCTGGGCTACCTAGTGAGTTCCAGGTCAGTCTCAACTACATAGTGAGACCCTGTCTCAAAACAAACAAACAAACAAAAAACAAATAAACAACAGCAACAAAAAAGCATTGGATATTTCCACAAAATGTAAATGTGTGTCAAGGGGTCATCCCACTTGTCTTGATGCACCTTCAAGGACAGTGAATTCTCTGTACAGGTCGCCAAGTCTTCTTTTCAAGCAGCTCTAGATTGTATAAATGCCTTTCCCAGGCTGAGCTTCAATGTGTTGTTTTATAAATTCTACCACCGATCCACTTTTGTCCTCAAAGGAACACAAAATAAATACACTCACTCTTTCTCAGCATCTCCAAGTACACACAAATTTTCTTCGTGTGATAAGTTTCTCAGGTCTTCTCACCAATCTTATTCCTCTAGAATTGGTATGTTTTCCCTTTACTCGTTTAAAGTATTGTACTTTGAATATATGTTACATATAAGAAACTCAAGAGCAAAAATCTAATGATCCTATTGAAAAAAGAGCATCGGACCTGAATAGAAATTTCTCACAAGTAAACATGTTAGTGGACAATAGGTAGATGGAAATGGCTCAGAATTACTGCTTATCATATCATTACTGCAAATCAAAAATCACAATTAGATCTCACCATATCCAATTTAGAATGATTCTGAGGCAAACAAATAAACATAAACAATAACAAGCTTTGGTTAATACGTGGGGAAACAAAGGAACTCTTACACAAAGTTGGTAGAAACAAAACTCCATTTGGAAGCCCATAGGGAGATTCCGGGAAATAGTAGAGCTAGAACAATATATGATCCAGGACTCCTACTCCGGGGTATATATGTACACAGAACTCAGCATGTCCTACCATCATCTGTCCTACCATGTTTATGGCCACGCTGTTCAAAATAGCCAAGAAATGCAAACCACTTACATGTCCATCAAATGATGAATGGGTAAAGAAAATGAAGGGCACACTGCAATGCTACCCAGCCACTTAAAAAAGTGATGGCCTGCCCTTTGCAACAACAAGAATGGAGCAGTAGATCATTACACTACTTGAAATAAGCTGGGCCCAGTAAGACTATACTACCTGCTCTCACTCATGCATGGAATCTAAAAAAGTGGATCTCATAGAGGTTGAGGGTAAAATAATAGTTTCCAGTGCTGCAGAAACGAATCAGGAGGAAAGGACAGGGAACAATGGGTACTGTGTTATACTTAGAGTAGAGAAATAAATTCTGCTGTTCTATTCCACAATAAGGTAACCATAAATAATTATGATGTATTACAAAAAGCTAGGAAGCAGAATTTTGAGTGCTCCCATAAAAAGTGAACCCATAAATGTTGGAGGAGATAGGTGTGTTTACTTGATTGGAGAATTACCCCATGTATGCAGGTATCAAGACTCACCCTGGCCCCATAAAACATACCATTTTTACACAATAATTGAATGCTTTAAATTACATTGTGTTGCACTCCATTTTCTAGGTGTGATTCAGTAAATGCTGAGAAGAATAAGACAACAACTTCCTACATAGAGCGAATTATTTTCTTCTCCGTGTACCAGAGACTTGCAAGAGCAGAGATCAAATCAGAGCCCCATAACATTTTCACACGAACTGTTGCAGCAGTATATCTCCCCCTCTCTCCACTTAGGCCACTGACATTTTAAAGCTGAGATTCCTATCACTGGGTTCAGCACAAGTACAAAAATCAACCTGCTGGCTCCCTTTGCAAAACTAATACAGTTTCATTCTGAGAAGAATTCATGACTACGCTGATGACACCAGACATTTTATCAAAAATCCTGTTACAAATGTATGGGCTCTCAAAGAGTACAACAAGTGTTATTTTAACTTATCCCCATAATCTAGGTAAAATGGTTAGATATTAGCATCAATTTGGAGATGAAGAAACCGTGGCATTAGAGTGACTAGCCTTTGATATTCACAGGTCACTTTCCCCTGCTCTAATCCAAAACTGTATCCCATTGCAAGCAATGTGGGGTGGGATGAATTAAAAAAGCCTATAAGCACCAGCTCTGCTATGCATGTGCTATTAAACAGTGCGAGTGTGTCAGGGAACTGCCTTCGCTCCTTCCTGCAGAACTTGCCAAGCCCCTCTTGGACTTATCCAGAGCTAAGCACATCTGGGTCAGCAAACAGCAAACTCTCTTCTTCCTAGATTCGATTGTGCCTCTTTTAAAACATCAAAATGTCACAATTTGCTATCTATAAACATGAAGTTTAATCTTAATATGAATGATAAGATACTCTGTTTTAGCAGTGAGTATGAATTAAACTATCACTTGTGTTAAAATTCCAAGAGAAATTATTTCCTCTATTGTTACATTTTTCACTTAGCCTGGTCATTTTAAAGATTTAGGGAAATAAAATTTGGAGATCTATATCTAT
>NW_022900939.1:10174558-10177812 GCF_012274545.1 Fukomys damarensis | reverse complement strand
ATATATAATGTTATATAATATAATGATCTAATATAAAGTATTCTATTATATATTTTATGCATTATATATATTATATATAATTCCTCAGGAGGCTGGGACATACTTACCTAGGTTTTAGAAGGAGAGATTGAAATTAATATATGATTCCTTTATAATATGACCAAATACATTTCTGGGGCTATCAGTTCTCAGTTTGAGTTGAGAAGTTACTGTATATGTATTTGAACCATCAGGATATTTGTGCAGGCTTCCAAAGCATGTAGGTAGCAGCTACTCTGTATGGCCAACTGGCCTTACTGCAGAGAGATCAAAACTCGCAGTGGAGCATGGAGCCCAAACAAGGCCACTTGGCTTCAGATGCTGCCATTCCAGTCTGCAGCGACAACCAGGCGAATCTAGTAACTTGCCTGATAATAACCTCTATGAAATTATTAATAAAACTGTATCTTGACTTGTGAAACAAATTTTGAACCAGTCCTCTAAGAAAATCTCTGTTGCCCCCCACAACTCTGTATGTATGAAAACCAAGAGATAATTAGCAAACAAGTTAGTCATTAAATTTTCCAAATTTAGTTTCTGGCATAAAAAGTGTCTATTTTTATGATAAAAATTTAAATATTGTTGCTAAGATTTTATTTTAATATACAGCAAGTGCTTTTCAAACATATTTGGTTCATTATTATAATAACCATAGGATGGCATTGTGGTTCGTTAAACACATAGCTTCTTTATTTGCAATGTGAAGGCTATCTATCCACATACTCGAGTCTTTCCTGGGCCCCTGAGTCATTTTATCAACAGAATATGAACAATGCATTGTCTTATGAGCCCAAAATTCAACCCACAAGAAACTACTACTGGAAGCTGAAATTTAAAAATCAACTATACAACTATTGAGAAAACACCAGTTATAGTAACTCAAATAAAAGAAAATACACAAAAAAGTATGTATAGCTGAAGATGTTTTGAAGCTGTCCCACTGAAAATATCATTTGAATTCTGTGAGCTGTGTATGAGAAGTTTCAAAATCAAAAAGTAAATGAAAAACTTGTACATTTGAAAACAGAGTGTAGAGAAGATATAAAGCAACTAAGCATAATTTGGTTAGCTAGAAGGAGTGTCTTTTATGATGTTTTTAGTCTCCCTACACCCTCAATATCAAATTAAAAGTGGTTTCAGCCCAGAAATCAAGTCACACAGCCTATAATCCCAGTACTCTGGGAGGCTGAAGCAAGAGGTTCTCCAAGTTTGAGTCCAATCTGTAGAATTTAGTGAGACTCTACCTCAAAATAAAAAGGTAAAAAAGAACAACAAAAAAAATGTCTAGAGACGTGTCTTCGAGCAGATGCCCTGGGTCCAGTCCCTGGTACCACAGAAAGAGAGGTTGGGGGAGGCAAGGGGAGGTAGAGGAGGGAGAAAGGAAGGAACTTCAGAATAAAGCTGAAGAGTGAGTTTGAAATTCGTTTTGGAGAACTAATAAGATTTTTGTGTGTGCTGGAAGTCAAACTAAGGGCCTTGTGCTTGCCAGGCAGTTACTTCATCACTGAGCTACACCCCTGGCCCAGAATTAAATAAGATGTAAGGTGGCGGCTGGCAGATATTTTCTTGTAGTTTACAGGTCCTTGATCAAAAGTATCAGAGATGTTTTTCTAAAGGTAGTACGGGATGGTGAATGTTCATCCTCGGACATGGAAGCCCAGTTTTCTTCTTTTCTTCCTCCCTCTTTTGAATGGCCACCTGTTCAAAGAATTCATTTCAGGCCAATGGAGGAAGATGGAAGCACTATCTTATAATTCCAATATAAAGTTTCAGGTCTAATTTCTGTTTACTTTTCACTCTGAAATGGGCACCGATGACTATAGAGAGATGAAAATTAATCTGTAGTATTATATTATTATTCATCATCAAAATATATTTATTCTGTATTCCTAGGCTGACAAAAATAGCATGCCTCTCCATGAGCATGTGGTTTTAGGACTGCTGCAGGGCCACGAGATCGAAAGGCAGTGTCCTGTGATCCTGCGAGGATGCCGAGGTTAGATAAACGTTTCGTCTCTTCGGTGCTCGTGTTCCTCATCTCAGCGGTTGCAGTGTTTTCACTCAGCAGTAAAATTAAATGAGAGAAGCACCTACCACCTTGTGCTCAGAGTGAGAACGAATATGGACTAGAATCTCATGATATGAGAAAGACTTTGGTACAAAGAAGTTATAAACCTCTGTTTCAAACTATCAAGATTTGGAGATCTTGGATAACACGATGTGAAGTAAGCTCTCTGAGCTCCTACTTATGACCGTTACTTCACATGCCAAACTTTCACAATGGGCATGTGCTGTGTCTCTGACCATGACTCTCTATTTTCTAATTAGCACATTGTCTTATTTACATAGCTGGATATCCCAATGGTTTGTCCCTTAGTATCCGCTGGATACGAACTCAGGGATCCATGTGAATACCAAAATTAACATATGCTCAAGTGTCTGGTATAAAATGGCATAATCTTTGCATATAACTTATACAAATCCTCCCATATATTTTAAATTATATCCAGACTACATGCAGCATTAATACAAAAGTTTACATACTACAAAGTTCAAGGAATAATCACAAAACAGTCCGCACCTTTTTCAATGCAAATGACTTTTTAGAAAATAGTTGTGACCGATGATTGGCTAAATGAACGAATGCAGAATCCATGCAGCACACAGAGCTGAATATGTATGTATTTTCCCCTAAATTTGTGGGAAACCATCATGATTGGCCAGGAAGCCCATAATCATGATTGTTCTGATTTTTCTGAACAAAATGCTGTTGATGAATTGCATTGTATGGAATTGGAGAATCACGAAGATGCATCATATCTCGAAAGAAAAAAAAAGTTCTTTGTATTTGGCAGAACAAATTTCATCTGGCAGCAAAAACAAAATGATTGAGCTTAGTAATATGATAGATGGGTATAAAACTCCTTCTATAAACTTTTATACTGAATCAAACTGGCTGTTTTTACCCATGCATTTAATAAGATAGTGAGAATAATTCCATGTTTCACAAAAAGATATGGCAGAGTCCGCACATAAGGTACTCAATAAATAGTTATTAAGGCAATTGACATAATCTCCTGGAGAGTGTTTTTGTTAGAACTTTCACGACAAGTAGAAATGCTAAAAGTTACATGAATCCTACTAAAACTGTGTAACTGGCTTACTATATATGGGCTTCTAAACCAGGCATACGCCTTTAATCCCAGCACTCAGGA
>NW_022900939.1:10164178-10174423 GCF_012274545.1 Fukomys damarensis | reverse complement strand
AAAAAAAATATATATATATATATGGGCTTCTTCACATCTCTTGAGTATTTCTAGTGGACAAATAAACTAAGAGTTCTGCGTGGCTGTAACTTTCCAAAAAAAAAATAATAATAATTATTCAGCAGGGTCTGGGAATTTAGCTCAGTGGCACCACGCCTGCCTTGCAAGCACAAGCACAAGGTCCTAAGTTAGAACCTCAGTACAAAAAAAAAATTTATACTACTACTACTATTGCTACCAATAATAATAATAATAATTCAGTGTTTTAACCATTGGCACATCGTATATTTTTTAATTTTCAGATTCTAACATTTTTCTAGGCTACACTGTCCCCCATGCTTGACTTTGGGTAGTATTTTCACTAATGTAAAGCTATATCATGTGCTGAGAATCTAGGTGATGATCTCACTTATTTAACTTGAATTTATTTTAAACAAGATTTTATATCACTACAATAAATCAGAAAAATTAATATAATTTGCTGAGCATAAAGTGCACCATAAAATCAATTTAATTTAATTTAATGCAACTCAATTATTAAATTCTCATTAGATGTCACTGAGAAATGCTTCTAGGTAGGCTGTGGCCTATTCTCTTTTAATACAAAAGGAAGTTAGAAATTTAAACACATTAGAAACAGCATGGAATTTTATCTTTAGTGTAATCAGATACAACAAAATGGAAATAAAAGTGGAATTTCTTTGCATTTCTACATTGCTGAGGATATAGCTCAGTGGTAGAGCATCAGCTGAGGAAGACCTGAGTTCCATCTCTGTTTCTTCAACAACAACCAAAAGCTTGCTTTATAATTATGCATCCCACCCTTACTTTTATCATTTAAAAATAGATGTATATCTGTTCTTAGTACCAAGTGCACAGCACATACTCTAAAACTTAGGAAATGTTGCTCTGGATTTAGGCCATATTGTTTCTGAAAACTGAGGGAAGGGTGTGTTCTCTCTTACTCTGTGCTTCTTTTATTAGAAAGTTAATATAAATGTATAGATAGTTGTAGGTAAATCTAGTTCAATCTCTCCTTATAGTTTTAAAAAAGACTGCTCCCATGTATTGGCTTTATTCACATGATTCTAGTTACGTCCATCTTAATGCTAGAGTTAGTGCAGAAATATATTTTATTATAATTCAGTAACAAAAATATTTTTCTCAAATCAAAATTCAGGAATCTTCATCAATTATAGTTTTGTCTTTCTTGATGTATCATTTTCCTAAGACCTCCCCCATTGAAATAAAGTACTTTCTGAAATCATTACTCTTATTTTATTCTTAACTTTAGAGAAAAACTTCTTAGAATTCATCATTTGCTGTGTCTGCTTTGTGACACTCCCAAAGTCTTCTTTTTTAGCTTTCTTTAGCTTGCCACAATTATATTAACCTGTTTTCCTAAAGTATCCAATAACATCTTAGTTGTCATAGACTACAGGCTTTTGGCTTTCCATAGAATATTTCATTGTTCCCAGCTGAACTCTCAGTTGCCTTTCCTTCTGTGAGGTTGCGATCGCCTGTCCACACTGTATGTGATTTTGTCTTTCCTTTTTTGCCCACCTCCTCTGTGAGTGAGTACCACTCACGAAACTCCAGGTACTGGACTGTGTCTTACCTGCTGTCTGAGGGAGGCTGGATGCCTTTGACTGGTGGGAAGAAACAGGGTATGCAATTTAAATCATCTATTCAACAAGTCTAAAATGACACTCAATTGAGTGCCTTTTGCTGTTCCCCTTATATAATTCTCCTCATTTATGTCACATAATTTTCACTGTCATCTAGTACTCCAAGACTAAAGGTACCACCTCATGAGCACTCGTCTTATACCTTGTGCTACCGTGAAAAAACACTTTCAGCCCTAATTTTATCTATATACTTCATGCTTTGCTATTCCTCTTTTACCTCTTTATCATTCCTCCTTCCTCTAGCCTTTGCCTATTTTAATTCACCTTGTGCAAGATTGCTAGATTGATCATCATGTGAAATGACCCAACTAGACATGCTAACCTCCCTCAACTTATTTAATATTTTTCAAATATCTCCCAAATAAAAGCTTAACCTCTTAGCTCGAAATTCAGATTCTTTCATGGTCCAGCCACTTTCTTTACTCAATTTGAGTTCAATTATGGAACATTTTTACTTATCATGCTCAACCTATCAATGAGTTAAAACAGTTGTATCATAAAGCCTAGGTCATTTTTTAACATGGGTTTACCAACTAAATTATCGCATGATTTATCCAGTTTTACTTTACTTATAATAGAATAAGTTCCTAGAGATATTTGTAAAGTGACTGCAAGAACAATTCTCTTCTACATCAAAACATTTTCCTCCACACTTTTATAATTGGCTTTCCATTAGTTACTAATTTGACTGTAAATTTTAAGTGGCTTCTCTATGTTGGATGTTTTCAATACATTAACTCTTGCAGAGAAAAAAAATAACTCTTTCTTTTGGCACGTAAATTTCTTCACTTATGCGCTATTAAGTTGGTACACGTTTACAATGACAAGAACCATTGTTTGAGTAGTTTTGAGGGCAAAAAGCAACTTACTCCTGTCACACATGCAATGTGTAGAAACAGAAATACACAAATTAATATAAAATAGTGTAGGCAACTCAAAATTTCAGTATGTCACAAGCATCAGAAATAATACTTACAGAGGATGGGGAAGGCATCAGTTACTCAGAGTTAGAGTCGGCTCAAGGAGATATGCTGAATTCACTGCTTTCCATGAAAAAATGATTGTTCTGACCTTTACTTAAGGCTTTTCTTTGCTTCCCAGGCCTCCCAACTTCACAACTATCTTTTTTTTTTTTTTTTTTTTTTTTTTTTTTTTTTTTTAAGGTTCTCTTTTTTTTTTTTTTTTTTTTTTTTTTTTTTTTTTTTTTTTTTTGAGACAGGGTCTCACTATGTAGTTGAGACTGACTTGGACCTCACAATGTAGCTCAGGCTGGTCTCGAACTCACAGTGATCCTTTTGTCTCAGCCTCCCCAGGGCTGGGATTATAGGTGTGAGCCACCACGCCCAGCTTTCACAAGTATTTTAAAATATCATTCTGACATTCTGACTCAAATCCACTTTTTCCATGTTCAGTTCTCCAATATCCTCAGCTGGAAGTTTCTCAATTTAAACTCTTATCCTTTGGAATATGCGCTCCGTGTGAGAATGTATTTTCTTTGAGTTATAGTTAATGCTACGTATACTTTGCTATCAGTGATTGAAATGTGTATGTTGCTTCCAGTTCACTTGGGCATAAGCCACAGAGTTTAGCACAGAGAGGGCAAATAGGTGATTGCCATAATATTTTGAGGTCAGGACTTTGTAGATGTTGAGGCTTGGCGAGTGAAAGAACAGGGAAGATCTGCAGAGAATCAGTTAATGGAGAGAGTTGCAAATAGATGCTCAAACACCAGATATCTCAACCTGCACCTGAGCTACATGATGTGAAAAATTTTTATAATTTATAGATTTTTAACTTATTAAGTAGAAGTTGCTGAAACAGGGCAACCATTCTATAAATTATGATATTTTAAAAAACAGAATGCTATGTAGTCATAGGTTACTTGCAGCCTACTTTACAAACTAGAAAAAAATCACTATAATGACACATTTTAAAAAGTAGCAAATTAAAGCTGCAGTTTGAGTACAACTATTAAACCTTAATTGAAAAATAGTGGAGGTTGAAAAATGTAGAGCAACTGTGGGTGTTTTGTTTCCTTTATCGTTTATTTTATTCAAATTTTCTACAAAGATCATGTTTTTATTTTACATTCATAATGGAATAAAATGCATCTTGTTATTTTTAAATACAGTTGCTCAATCTCCATAAATTGAATTAATCTCCTTTTACGAGGCAATTACCCTATTAATAACTATGAAGAGACACCAAAAAGGAGAATGTGGCAAGAGACAGGCTGCAAATCATGCACTATTGTTTCTCCCTGGAATCCTAATGAGGATGCAGATGACTTATTTTCAAAGTAAAAGGTGCCTGACTTTCAACTTCTCATCCAAAGATATCAACAAAAAGAAAACTAAATATGTGACGGAGATCACAATTCTAAATGCGCTGCCTCAGAATATAACAATACTATCTTTTCCACCTTATGTATCCAGGACCAAAAATACCATTTTTAGATATCTGCCCTTTAATCGCAGGGAGTCTCTGGGAGATAACAGAGGAACTAATACATATGAAAGCAAGGGCCTTGGCTTTTCTTCTCTTAAATGTGACCTTAGAAAAAGAATGCGAAGTTTGTCAGAGATTAAGGCCATCTCATTGACACCAAGGCTAATGTTATAAACTGTGGCCTTCCTCATCCATTGTAACAATTCTTCAAAAGTTCATGGCTAACTGTGCGTGGGGGGGGCGGAGGAGTAGTAGTGGCGAAGAGGGACAGAATACTTAAAGGAAACCAATAAAGGACCAACATCAATGGCACCTGAGGTGTCACTAAAAGTTCCTGTTTCCCTGAGATATTTACAGTCCTCTTGAACATGTCCATAGCAGTTGTAATCCTAGCAAGCTCCTTTCTGGACTATGAATATCATAAAGTATTTTCCCTTAAAAGTTAGTCTTCAGCAGTCCTTCTGTATCTGCTGGGATATATTCCAATACCCAGAGAGCATGCCTGAAACTGTACAGTATCCAACCCCATATTATACTAGGTTTTATCCCATGCAATGAGGTATAGTAAAATATAAACAATAACCAAAAATAAAATAGAACAATTACAACAACAGCTCTGTGAATGTGATCTTTCGCTTTCAAAGTTTCGAGTTGTAACATAATGTTCCTGCTTCTTGTGACGACCTGAAGACGTTACAATAGCTCCATGATCGGGAAAGTGAAGGAATACACAGACATCAAGAGGTAGCATTAACCTGCTACATGAATCTCACTTGAACTTTGAAACTATGCAAATCAATCTGCTAGCTAAGAAACCCACTACATAACTAATGGGCAAGGACAGAGCTGGACAGGGTTAGATTTCAACAAGCTGCTCAGAATGTTGTGTAGTTGAATACTTCTGACTTGATTGTTTGTGCATTTGTCCATATACTTTTTGATCTTCATTAACAGCAGGGAGCTGAAAGCACAGATACTCAAACTGAATGTGGAAAAGGCTACTGTGTTAGTTTCCGAGGACCACTGTCACAAAGTGTGACTGACAGGCTTGCTGAAAGTGCCACAACTGTCTGACCTTATGGTTTGGGAAATGAGAAGCTCAAACTTAAGGTGATGGTCAGCCTGTACTCTCTATGAAGCCTCAGGTGGGTGGAGGAGTTTGTCTCTATATCGTCTTGTAAGGACAGTGGTCATGGAATAAGCACCCACCTTAATCCTGTAGGATGCCATTTTAACTTAACTTCTTATGTCTCCAATGATTCCACTCCAAAATAAGGGCACATTTGGAGGGAGGGCGAAGGGAGACTTCAACACATCTTTTTAGAAGACACAATTAAATGAATAAGAGGTGGATAATGATTTTAAAATATACTCCCCAAGCAATAAGAGCAAAATCAACAGAGACCACGAACATTCTGTTTCATTTGTGGTAATAATGTGTTTATCCTTATTTGAGAGCTGATGAGATAAGAATAAAATTATTTCATTATAAAGTCAATAAATTTATGACTCATTGAAAAATAGGACATACCATGGATAATGGTGCTCTGTCTCTCTCTCTCTCTCTCTCTCTCTCTTTCTCTCTCTCTCTCTCTGTCTCCTATCAATCTCTCATTTCACCTATATTCACCCATAGGCCTCCGTCCTTATCATGACTCCAGTCAGTCACACTGCAGGACTCACTGATATAAACAAATTCCTATAAGGATTATGATTCCTAGTTTCTTCATCTTCTTATGGCATTAAAAAAATGGCTTTCCCTTATTTTAGTCTGCTAAAAATCTCTCTAAATTTACAAGTTTTGGATGGATTCCATTTCTGCCTAGAGCATTAGTTTTATGAGGTCTCAGTGATCTAGCAAAGAAGACAAGCAATCACTAAATATAAGAGATATAGAAGGAGAAAAATATTCATGACATAATGAGAGAAAGAAGTTGGAAGAAAAGTACACAGACAGGTATCTGGGAGTATGTGAAGTGTGTGTTAAAATGTGAGAGGGGACAAAAAGCAGTTAATATTAACAAATATATGTGTTAATTTACGGTTTCTTTACAGAGTTTGAAAAACATAAGTATCTTTATATCACTTGAACTTTTAAGAAATAATTTCAATTCCACTGCTACTATACTACTGATCCACTGTAGAGCACATATACATAGGTACTATATACAAATTTATAATATTAATAAAAAGTTCATGATGGCATGGTGAAAATAAGATCACTCATTAAATCACTTAAGTAGTGCCTGACATACAATAGATGCTTAATAAAAGTTTGACATAACTGCCTTCTTTTTACCTTATTGCTCTCTGAGTAGTTATGTTAACATGTAATAAAATAGAATTCACATGCCCAAATTCCTTCAGTGCCTCTTAAAATTCCAGAGCTAAAACAATTTTTGGATGTAAAAAGTCAAGAAACAGACATTTAAGAAAAGTAGCCAGGTATAGTTTCAGGAATGCATACCCTTTGTTCCAGTTATTAATTGACATCTAGATCATATATCTATTAGTACACATTCCCCATCTGTCTTTGTTACCACATCCATTAATCTATTAATTAATTCATCTATTCATTCAGTTATTCAATATATCTTTATTAAGCACCTGCTTACATGCCAGATAGTAATCTAAAAGGTAGACAGAGAGTGAAAAATAGCAGAATCTACACCCCTGCCTTGATTTTATAAAATTACACCCTAATGGGAGAGGGTTAAGCAGATGAAGATACAGCGTGATTTCTGAGTTTTCCTGAACATTGTGAGAAGCACTAGTAATAAGATTTCAGGTGTACATGGGCTTATGGAATGTTAAGCAACATGGGAGAAAGGATGACCTCCCAACCAAAACATGATGAGCAAGTGACCCGGAAGTGAATCCATGGTGCATTTCCGGAGCTCAACACAGCGTATGGTGTATAGATGAATAAGAGAGATGAACTAGAAAAGAAAGGAGTACGGAGTACTTATAGACATGCTAACTCGTGTGCCAAGAATTGAGTCTGTACCCTGAGGCCGGGAGGTGCAACTGAATGAAGAAGGGGATTTTCAGCAGCATGTTTTGATATCTTTCTGACAGCAGTTATCCAGATTCAGAGTCTTCATGAAAAGGTAGTTGGAGAACTCCGGTTGGACGTCTTTTGCAACCTGTCTTGTGGCCTCGGATTCACTTCTCGCTTCAGCTCATGTTTGGAGGACTCGGGTGGTCTTTCTGGGTCCCAACTTTGCACGCCGAGCTCCTTCTTTTCTCTTCCCAGGGAACAAGCTATCGTTTCAGTTCAGTTCTCTGATCCAAGGATTGTCATTAACCTGTCACACTGACTAATTGCTTACCAAGAAAATGTTGGAACTGTCTATGAAATATGACTGAGTAGGAGCAAAATTGTTGCTTCAATATCAACTCCCTTTGCTTTAATTTGGCTTAAATTTGGTGTCACATGGGTCATATTCATTTTGTGTCACAATCTTAGCACAATGTTTGATTTCAGGTCACGTAAAAGTGTGGTTTTGGGCACCATGTAAAAATAAATTCATAGATCACCATAAACTAAGTCCCTTTTAAAAACATACACACATAGGACGAGCAAAGAACAATGGTAGTGTCTCTATGTAAGACTAAAAGTACACTATGAATATAGGTTTGGGGGATATGGTAATACTTTATATTATATGGCCATTATTATTTTTTTTAATTTTACTGGTACATTTAATGTATACAATATAGTGACATTCATTGTTGGAAATTTCTACCTTTACATAATCAATCTTGGTTCTTATTTTTTTCCCTATTCCACTTCCTCCCTATCTACAAAGACTTTGTTTCCATTATTTTTCATTTTCTCATATTAATTCCACTGCCTTCTTTCCTTTCCCCTGCCTCCCCCATTTCCCTTTCTTCTTTGACCCTTTTCTTCCTATTTCACATTATCTATTATGTCTTTTAGTCCTTATTTACACTTTTAGTTTCTTATACTAGAGAAACTATTCGGTATTTACATGTGTCCTATTTATATCACTTAACAGTATCACCTCAATCTACCTTCATTTTTAGCTATAAAGGTCTCTAATTTCCCATTTTTATGGCTGAGTAGTATTCATTTTTTTTTCTTTATCCAGTCTCCCATTGATGGGCAACTGAGCTGTGTCCATGTTTTAGTTATTACAAATCGTGCTGCTATGAACATGGATGCACATATCACAGTGGTATGATTCTTTCAATTATTTAGGGAAGATATCCAGTAGGGCAATACCTTAGCCAACTTTATCATAAAAAAGGAAAGAAAAGGCCCAAATCCATGCAATTAGGAATGAAAAGGGTAAAATTACAACAGACGCAGAAGAAATCCAGAGGATCATCAATACCTACTTCGAGAAACTTAGGCCATTCTTTCTTTTTTTTTTTTATTGGTATATTTTAGGTGTACAATGTAGTTACATTCATCATTGGGATATTATACTTTTACATAACATATCTTGGTTCTTAATTTTCCCCATGCTCCCTGCCTTCTTTTTACCCCCTCCATCCTTCCCTATTTACAAAGACTTTGTTTCCATTTTTTTTGTTTTCTCTTACTTTTTCTTTTCCTTTCTTACCTTTCCCCTAGCCCTCCCATGTCCCCTACACCTTTAGATTTTTTTCCTATCACACAATATCAATTACACATTTTGATTCTTATTTACACTTTTAGTTTATCACACCATAAAAACTATTTGATATTTACATGTGTGTTCTATTAACTTCACTTGAGTATGTCCTCATTGTGCATCCACTTAGCTATAAATGTCTCTAGTTTCTCATTTTTTACGGCAGAGCAGTACTCCATTTTATTAAAAAACCACATCTTTGTCCAGTGTCCAGTTGATGGGCAATTAGGCTGTTTCCAAAATTTCAGCTATTATAAATTGTGCCACTATAAACATCAGTGAGCATATATCACTGTAGTATGATTCTTTTAATTCTTTTGGGAAGACACCAAGCAGGGGAATAGTGAGGTCAAATGGGACTTCTAATCCTATTTGTTTAAAGTATCTCCACATTGATTTCCAGTGGTTACACCAGTCTGCACTCCCACCAACAATGGAGAAGGGTTCCTATCTCCCCACAACCCCGCCAACATTTGTTATTGGTTGATTTGTTGATAGCAAACATTCTTTCTGGGGTGAAGTTGGAATCTGAGCATTGTTTTCATCTGCATTTCTACAATGACCAGTGATGTTGAACACTTTTTCATATGTTTATTTGCTGCTTCTACTTTTTTGTCTGAGAAATGTCTGTTCATTTCAGATGCCCATTTTTGAATCGGGTCTTTATATTTGGGAGAGCTGATTTTTCTGAGTTCTTTATATATTCTAGATAGTGTCCTTTGTCTGAGGAGCAGCTGGTAAAATTTTTTCCCACATTGTAGGTTGTCTCTTAGCTCTGTTGGTGGTTTCTCTTGCAGTGCAGAAGCTTTTTAAAAAGATGAGACCCATTTGTTGATTCTTTGTGCTAGTTCCAATGCTACTGAGGATTTATTCATAAAGTCTTTTCCTATGCCAGTGTCTTTAAAGTTCTACCTAACTTATCTTCCCCCATATTTCCATTTTAATATTTAGATCTTTAATACATTTGGATTTTAGTTTAGTGCATGGTGAAAGCTAAGGGTCTAGTTTTAATCTTTGGCAAGTTGAAATGTACTTTTTCCAACACCATTTATTAAAGAGGCTATCTTTCCTCCAGTGAAGATGATTGGCTTCTTTTCAAAGATGAGGTGGCTGAGTATGTCTGGAGTTGTTTCTGCATCTTTTAATCTATTCCACTGATCCTCAGATCTGTTTCTTTGCCAGTACCATGCTGTTTTTATCACAGTGACTTTGTAGTATAGTTCCATGTTGGGGATAAAGATACCCCTGCCACGTCTCTGTTGCCAAAAATGGCTTTTGTTATTCTAGGTCTCTTCTGATTCCAAATAAAATTTTGTGTTGTTTTCTCTCATTCCTTAGGCCATTATTTTTAACAGTAGGCATGGGAGAAAATACTTTCCTTTGTGATCATTATGCACTTTTTTTTCTGTTCGCATTCTTACAATATTCTGAGGGGAGGATGAGATCGTTTGGGCCAGAGTAGCAAA
>NW_022900939.1:10091704-10164034 GCF_012274545.1 Fukomys damarensis | reverse complement strand
AAAAAAAAAAAAAAAAAAAAAAAAAAAAAAAAAAAAAAGGTGAATTAGACCCAATATTCATGAAATTAAGGGAAAGTATTAGTAAATGGGCATTATGAAACTCAAATGATCTACAAGGAAAATGCATATTCAAAATGATCAAAATGCATATTTGATCAAAATTAATTTATAAAAACATGTCAAATAAACATGGTAAATAAGACAAACTGTGTATCAACTATTTTGTTTGTCATTTTTGTCAGGCCTCAAACATTTCTTCAAAAGTATGAAACAGCCTAAACTAGGACTTTTTTTATGTGTTTAGGAGAATCCTTAATCCAAGAAAATCTGTCCACCACTCTGAAGACAAAATGATGACAAATTTGATATTAGAAGTGGAAGAAGCTACCTCTGGTTTTTAGACCCTGTATGGGGGGAGGAGGAGCTCAAGTTCTATATAACATTTTTCTTTTCTTCGAGTTTCTTGGAGCACTGGCAGGCAGTTCTATGAGGGAAATAGCAAATAAAATGAAGCTATGTCCCGGGGGTCTAAGAATGTCTTTGACCATTTTGCTCCTTCATTTACTCCCTAGTCATTTACCTACCTGTTTCATATTCTGAGGGTGGCATTATATAAATGGGAATTCTTTCCAAGTTTATAGTTGGAGCAATCAGATGCATTGGCTGTGTCTGTAGCTCTTTCCAGTGTTGCTGTGAATGAAAGTGTGCCTTCAGCCAGCCGGGAAAGTGTCAGTATCTTGAGGTGGTTGGATACAGGCGAGGCAACCACAGTGTGCAGCACCACTGAATGAAACAGGATGAGTGGATGCTCGGCACCGTCCCTGCCAGTTGTACTCAGGCAGCACAGGCGACAGGTGACGAGCACTCACTCGTGAGCCAGGAACACTCCTCGAGAAAGGCCATTGTGCAGGAAGGGCGAACTCAGATCAGGAAGGAACAGGAAGTGCTGCGTGGTCTGTTATGAATATTGAAATAAAATCACTTTAAACTGGACATGAAAATGATATCCAAGATATGCGAAGCTCCTGTAGACAAGTAGGGAAAGCCAATTGCTAGAAGTCATTTTGCAAAGACCTCTGTGAAACCAATTGTGCCAGATGTTGGCTTTTATGATTGTATCATTCTTCTTCCCTATGAAGATATTCCCCAAACCCACAAGGGACACTTCCAAAGTCTCAATGGGCTCTGAACAGAAACATTCTTTATCGAGAAAGGAGTTATTACTGGAAAAGACTTATCATTATAGAAATACTTTTCCCCAGGGGGAACTCATGCTCTTCTTCAATTAAACATCCTCTTTGTAAAACAAAAGAAAGGACATCATCAGAGATAACTTCAAACTCTGAAAAACACTATGCTTTTTCGTAAAAGTCATGCCGTGTGTCACTTCTACTTGTGATTATATTCGGAAGCAATTTAAGAAAGAATTTTACAGCAACTTAATTTCTATTCTAAAAAAGTAGACACAGTTAGAAGCAATACATCAAGTATTGTATTCTTTTTTTATTTTATAAAAAATAAAAGGTTCATAATCAAATAATAAGGGAACAGCAGGTCATTACACTGGGTATTGTTACCTTCAAAGTAGTAACTCAGAGTACGTATACTTATCCAGTTGAATATTTAATATACTATTCCTAAAGTTGAGAGAAATTAACTATCAACCTGGTTTTATTCAGTTATGGGTCACTAAGTGATGAGAGTACACACTGAGAAATATGTCATCGGAAAATTTCATTGTATGGTCTTATACAAACCTAGTTCGTATAACCTCTTACACATGCAGGCTCTGTTGTATATTCCTCCACTTTATATGTGGTCTATAGTTGACCAAAATGTCACCAAGTGACATAAGAATATAGTTGGGATCAACTCTACTTTCTTGGTTAAGAATAACAACCATGGAGAGCAACTGTTACAGTGGTGGCACTAATTTGTAACAAGGGACTTAAATGCGGCTTCGATTTTGCCAATCCTACTGTGCCTTTCTTTGCTCAGGTCTGTGATCCAAATGTGGTATTTGTGTGTTCAGACATAATATGCTGGAATCATCTAATCTGCATTGAAGAGGTCTATTACAATATCACTGATTATCAGCAAAATGGAAATGTAAAGATCTAAGTATGACAGTGAAAGAGAGTATTAAATCAGGAAATAAGAAATGTTGGAGAAATGGAAAAGTGAGAAACTGTAAATTTAAGAGAAAAAGCTAGACCTCCCAAAATGAGTTTTGATCAGAAGGTTGTTCAAGCACTAAAAACTGCATTAAATTAGAATATAGAAATTTATCAGCAGGATCCTCGAGTTACCTGCTGGAAATTCTCTGGGTCAGAGTGCAGCCTTAGATTAACATTTCATTTTTTTTAAGTAGTTGGATCCCACTCTTTGAATGAAATTCTAGGCACAAGCTCTGTAGGTCAAACAGTGAAAGCCAATTTCCTTGGGCTTGGAGCAGAGCAGGATATTGCTGTAGCCACTCAATCACCTGGGCTGCCTGGAACCTGTGTGTGGCAGTGTTTGTTCACACTGGCTGAAAGGAGCATAGTTTAAATCATTTTGTTCTAAGAAAGTACTCTCTGATCTGCATGGTGCCAACTCCCATGTTGGTATGGACTGTCTTCCTAATTGCTATGTTTTCCTTCATTTTAAGACAGAGTGACAATGGCCTCAGATTCAGAAATCAAAGACTGGAATTAAAAAATTTCGGAGGCCAGGCTTATTAACGTTCTCACTTCCTGCTTCTTTGCTGTCAAATGGTGGAAACTTATTGTCATTTAAACAGGATTGATTAATTAAGAAGATGTGCATAACAGATGCCAATGTTAAAATTTCCCTGAGTCTTGTGATTGTGAAACACAGTGATGGTTTAGAAACATCACCACTACTATCAGTTGCATACCTGGAAATAACTTACTGCAAAAAAGCACTTTCCTCCTATGACTTAGCCAAGATTAAAGGCTGCTCCCATGACAAGGCCAGCCACAGATTCCACAAAACCCTGTTATGCCTTGTGAATGATCAGCTACAGTGATTGTCCCCAGTGACATACCAGCACTAAGTACTTGTTAATCACATCTTACTTAAGATTCTCTTCCTTTCCTGAGACCCTTGAACGTTGGTCTATCTTCAGTTTGAACCAGCATGTGCCAAAATTCCTTTTGAAGAATACAGAATAGAGTCAAACAACCTCTAATCTCCCCTCCAGTCTACCCACCTTCCTCAAATCCTCCTCTTTATTCAGGTACTTCCCCACAACTGCTTTTCTTATAGCCTTGAATTTTCTTTCTTACCAAAACAAAAAATAAAGCACAGCACAACATCCTCTGACTCCTTTAAGATGGTTGCAGATCCCATATTGAGCAGGACTTTTTAATTATTTTTTGTAATTGCCCTTTCACCCCTAGTTAACCATTTCTCCCCTCTTCAAAACCTCATGAAGGAAGTTTCTCCTTTATGTTCGAATGATTTTTGTTTTTATTTCAAATTGCTAGGGAAGAAAGGAGGTGGGAAAACAGTCAGGTAGTATACAGTCTTTGATTAGCTATCTGTTGGGGATGAAAAAAATATCCAGGAAAAGATACACAAGTTTACCATTCAGAGGGTGGGAGGGCCAGAAAAAATACTGTAGTAGGAGTGAGATTTAAGACACCCCAATGTCTAAAAGAGGGCCCAGCAGTGTTTTGCTTTGTTTTGTTTTTGTACTGGGAATCGAACTTGGGTCCTTACAGGTGCGAGGCAAGCAGTGGGACCCCTGAGCTAAATCCCCGGCCCACTAGCAGTGTTTTCATTGACATGAATCGTTGGTTATTGACAGCAGCAAAAGTGCTCTGCAAAATGTGAAGCATTATAGAAATATTGATGAAAAACATCAGAGGTCAGAAATGACTTCCGAGAACCAGGCATTTTATTGTATTATTTTTGGTTTTGCTGGGGAGGAGCCCAAGATTTCAGATGTTTAAGCAAATGCTCCACCCTGAGCTACACAAGGGCCCTGCTTCTGACCTACATCTCCAGCCCAGCTATTTTAAATTACTCTTCTTTCAGCCCAAAATCACCCCCACAAGGACGTAAAAATCCCTACTATACCCAAAAGCAAAAAATGTGTGCCCTGTTTGAAGCAAGAATCTCTTCCTGTCTTCATTATGTGATATGAATAGCTCTGAATTAATTCCTCTAACAGCATTAATTCCTCTAAAGAGCCCACCTGCTTTTGGAAAAGTTAAGAAAATATTAAGGGTTTATAGTTTATATTACATAGCTAAATTATACCAACTTTAAACTCTACCCATGATCAGACAGGCTATTGAAAAGCAAAATAACTCACAGTCCCCATTTATGTTCAATATCAGGGCAAATACTACTTAATAATTAATTTTTATATAAATGTGAATAGTAAGCATCCTACTTCAATATATTTCAAGACAAAACTAAAAAAGATAGAAGTATTTAATAACAAATTATCAATTTCATATTATGCTATCCTTATGGAACTAATGAGCTAAATTTGATTACCTTTACCAAAGCCCTAACCTACACCGGCTTATTTCTTCCCATCATGTATTTCACAGGTCTCAGTGGGCTTGTACCTGCCGTGAATGAGCAGGCTTCTAGCTCCTGCTGAGGTAGAGTAGGTGATTTCATCAATGTATTATTCTTCTCTGGTGCTAGACATTAGGGATGCAGGACTATAAACAGAGAGGTCACAATCCAGAGATTAGTACTACTCAACATTGTGTTTATTATTACATTTTTATTTTTATTGGTATTGCTTAAACTCTATGAAACATTAGTATCACTTAACACTACCTGACACTTGAAAGTGCTATTAAGATCCAGGCTACTGGACTAAGTTCGAATTTTTATTTAGTAGTTCTGGGATAGAGCTCACAAATTCCCTTCAAGTTTCAGGTATTGTTCGCACTGCTCTTTGGGACCACACAATAGGAGCCACCAGGGTACTGTTACTCTTGTGAATCTCCTGGGTACACATTTGTGAGACTTGAGCCGAGATTTCTGACTGTATGGAAGGAGATTATAATATGTTCTTAACCTCCGGGGACTGCCAAAGAGACTAATTGCAGACAGACAAATGTTATTGAACAGACATTCATGTTAAACTCCAGATTACCTCTGATAACAACAAGAACGCTCACAAATTAGTATCAATCAAAGTGTTCTCTGTTTTGATACAAAAGAGACATTAAAATTCAAGAGAGTTGGAGTTGTTTTTGTGTTAAAATCATGTACTTGTCAAGTGCTAAGCTGTGATGGAAATGACTTACACAGATACAGTTTAACAAAAACAAGTATTTCCCCATTTTTAGTACAGAAAAGCAGGGTTCGTGTCATTCTTTTCAGAAACCAAGAAGCATGTTCTGATTATTGATAGAAGAATAAAATAGATTATTTTCATAAGGAGAATTTGTAACTTTCTGTTAGAGATAATTTAAAATAATCCTTTTTTAATCCTACTGTATAATTTTTGTTTACTTTTTCTTTTCTTTTTGTCGTGGAAGAGGGAAGACAATGGGAAAAGTCTCGGATAAGAAAAAAAAAGGTGTTCTTTTATAGAAAATACCATCACAATATCTCTGAAGCTACTTTAAAAAACAAAAAGTTGCAGTGAATTTTGATGAATGTGTGATAAAATTCAAGCACAATACAAAAAGTGAGTTACCTTTGAGATACATGACTTTATTGCTTTTGTTTTACTTTATTTTTAAGAAGAAAGATTTCCCTGTGTTGCCCAAGCTGACCCCAAACTCCTGGGCTCAGGTGTTGCTCCTGTGTCATAGTCTTAAGTCCCTGGGACTATGGGTACATGCCTAAAATTTAAATGGTAGACGTTCCAGAACTAAAACCTATGACTTCTCGTGAAAGGAGTAAGAAAACCTACTTCTTGTCTAATATAATTGTCCCATGAGACTTTAAATTTTTTTTTAAGATAAGCCATAGTCAGATAAATATATAAATAAAGAATTAAAAAGAACTGCTAAAAGCTTCCAAATGCAGACCTTGCTCGGTGTTTTATTGAATCCAAACAGAACTGACTGAGGTAGGAACCACTGACAATAACAGTACCTCTGGTGAGGTTTCTACTACTGCAAGAGTGTGAAAATTTCCTGTCAGTAAGATGTAAGAGATTTGTTCTCCAAGATATCTCATCCAAAATTTAATCCCCAAAAGAAAGGAATTGGAACAATGATTCTCAATCCTTGCTATAATTACCTGAGCAATGCTTCAGCCTTTTTGCATCATGAGTCTGGATTCCACCCTAGATTGATTCAGTAATTCTCTCTGGCTATGGGGCCGTGTAAATTCTCTGAATG
Source organism: Fukomys damarensis (assembly GCF_012274545.1). Classification (NCBI taxonomy): domain Eukaryota; kingdom Metazoa; phylum Chordata; class Mammalia; order Rodentia; family Bathyergidae; genus Fukomys; species Fukomys damarensis. The sequence goes on along the minus strand of NW_022900939.1, from coordinate 10,157,705 downwards.
TTTTCCAAATACTTCAAACATGCAGATAAAATGGAGAAACTCTCCAAGGGCACTTGATATTATACTGGATTTTCTGTGGAGTTCAAACAAGTGGGCAGTTAGATGTTCCACAGACTTAAAACACCAGCAATAAAACGCTGCAATCTGTTCTCACATTAATTTGCTTTGAGTGACCATTCTATTAATGGTCTCCCTGGTAGTTGTCTATTTTAGTGGACCTATTAAAATTAATACTTTATACCCTGCCAAGTAAATCTCCATTTGCTTATATTTTAAAATATCTAAACTTTTGCTGGTATTTCCTGGCTGACATGCTTAATGAAATGACCACCTGAACGTTAAGAATATGACTCAAGAGCAGTTACAGATTGTCCTGCTGTCTTGTATTGATGTTTAATTTATTAAGTGTATTTCTGTACTCAGATTCCTTTTTAAACTTTTATTTACTAATATGTATACTAAGTATTTCAAAATGTGGTATAAAATAATAAAACTCAAATAGATAATAAAGAATAAAGTATTGCTTTAGTACCAAAAAAAAAAAAAAGTTCTTTGTGCCTGACTTGCCGTGTATCTTTCATTTATTCTGTCACATTAAAGTCAGCTTCCAGGCATCAATTTTAGCATTGCCAAATGAATTACCAACTTATTTTCAAAACTGTTTTGAGTTCCAGAGTCTGCAGAAATTAGAACACTGAAAGCTGTTACTTGCTCCGTGTGCTTGCAGCTATCACTATTTCCAACCCCAAGGACCACCGGGGATCTCTAGGCTCAATCGTCTCACCCATTATCCTCCTGAAGCACAGGGAAGATGGAGATGATGTTGAACAGAAGTAGACGAAGCCATAAAGCAAAGCTGCTCAAGACGGAGAGTTATGTTTGAACTGCTGTGCTGTGGCCTTCAGCAGGGCACAAAAGGGCCAGCAGTGAAGAGACACACTGATTGCTCTCCAAGGTAGCCCGAAAGCAAATGGCCATGAAGTGTGATCAGGCAGAGGACAAAACAGTCCTCATACCAGCTCCAAGTCCAAGGAGATAATGTGTGATGAAAAATGAAGAGTTGATTGCTAAATTTTTTATTTAATGTATAAAACTTTCTGAAACCAGTAATTATTCAGGCACCTTTGTATAAGCTGTACAGACTTGTAGAGTGTCGAATGTCTTTTCCTGAATGCCGAGGAGGACAAAGATTTTGAATCTGTTGCCTTTCTCTGAAGCACTATCAATGTATATACCATTGGCTGTCTAGACCCTAGTCTCAGCAAACCACAAATTGAAATCAGCAAACCATGAATTGAAAATATGGAAAAAAGTCATCCACCCCCCCAAAAAGAGTCATTCAGAATGTTCAAAAAATGCAAAGATTGAATTTGAGTGCTTCATAGAAATCATACATGAAGTGGTATGTGGAATAAGGAAGCAATCCATAAATGTTACTTTATTGCAGACATGTACTATTTAGTTGGGTCTGTGATAGCTGTGTCTTTCCTGAACATGTACATTTATTGTTATTATTGCCTAAACAATATGCTATAATAAATATTTATATGATATCTACATTGTATCACATACTTTAGTAATCTAGAGATTATTTTATGTATATGGAGAAAGTGCCTAAATTATATGTAAACACAGTCATCACTCATCACCTATAGGGCACAGTTATTAGCTAGGACCAGTAGATACCAAAATATGTGGATGTCCATGTCCCATTTAAAACCCTACTGCATATGCACTTAACATACATATATCATTCTGTACATCTCACATCTTATCACATATAATAATAATACAAAGCAAATGCAATATAAATACAGTAGTTGTTATATCTTATTATTTAGGGAATAACAAGGAAAATGTGTCTGTAAATTACCAGCACAGACACAGTCATCTTAAACCTACCTTATTTATTTATTTTTCAGAACTTCGGATTGAAACCAGAGCCTTCACACTGAGCTATATCCCAATCCATTTTATTTTTTATTTTGAAACAGAGACTCAGTAAGTTGCCAAAGTTGTACTGGAACTTGCAATCCTCCTATCTCAGACTCTCAGAGCTCTGGAGTTATAGACATGCCCTACCATGCCCAGGGGCCTGCCACATTTTTGATCTGTAGAAAGAATAGATACTGAAAGTTGCCTATGTCTATTTGTGTTATGGTACTTTCTATTGTATTACATTATATTAGACCATAAAATACATACTAACACATATTCTAGCTTTACTTCCATCTATGCTTGGCTACTTTGTATGTTGATGCTAATTGTTTTACCTTACTCTTCTCGGTGCTACAGAAGATTTAATTATATGCATAGATCTTTCTTAGTTAATTACAAATTGATCCACATTTAAAGAATTTCTGAAATTTTGCACTTAAGTCACGTGCATTTGTCTTATCTTCTCTAGATAAATTCCTGGCTACACAATGGCTACGATAAACAGAATGCACATATCAAGGACTCCTACTAGAGAGCTACTGTATTCAGTATTTTGAAAGATAAGACGACTTACACATTACTTTAGTTCAAAATATCTGACTCTCTACCTTACTAAGTCAGTAGGTTGCTTAGCAAGCTGGCATCTCAAATTATTCTTTTGTAAAATGCAAAATACAAAGTTCCTCACATAATATTTTTATGATGCATGACGGAAAATACATGGAGAAACGTTCAAAGTTATTCCCTAGCTGTATACCTTTTCTGTCTTTTACATTTTCATTATTTTATGCTAGTTAGTTCGAAAGAAAAATTACACAAGTTTGCAACTACAGTCAATATGTGGTTTTGAAATACTTATTTGATCCCTGCCCTCAAAAGCTGAAATTTAATACCAAAGCCTCATCACATTACTCACTTTGCTGTCAATGGAACCAAATATCTGACACCCACAACTGAGAAGATTGCTTGGCTCACTGTGGCCGAGAGTTTAGTCTGCAATTTATTCGATCTAAGGCCCAAATGGCACAGTGAAATGGCATCGCAGAAGAAAGGATCTCAATTCACTGTGATCAAGAAACAGAGAGGGGAATGATCTGGAGAGAAGTAGAACTTTCCAGTCCCATTCCAGTGGCCCACTTTCTAAAACAGCACAGGTAGCTAGGATGAATTCGCTGCTGAGTATAAGTATCCAATGAGCCCATCGCTTTTTGAAACTCCTACCTATGGACACATGAAAACTATAGAAGATATTTTAATCTAAACTATAACTGCTGCATATATTTAAAGTTCTTAATGAAGCTGATCATCTCATTTTATCTGCTTTTTTGAGCTACTGAGAATTTATTCCTTTTATTCCAAAGTGTATTCCTTTCTTATTTTATCATGAAATTATTCCATATTGTTTCCAGGATTAGCAAACTGCAGTCTTCCTAATATCAATTTATTTGCTTTTTATTAACACTGCGTATTTTATGTATAGCTCATATTATCCCCAAAATGTGTTTCAGATGGCATATTTCAAGAATCCTGTTTCTAGAGAAAACAAACATCAAAGTTTTACTTGAAGTCTTTCGAAGTCATGAATTTCAGTGTTTTATATCAGTCTCAGTTTCATCTTTCCCTCAACTTTTTGCCTTGAACATTTTTCTTTTAATTTTATGGCAAAGTGAAACAAAATTTCTCACTGGGTATCATTATCTTCAAAGTAGTTAGAGTAATATCACTGTTTAAAAATAAATTTTGAAAAAGCACAGCCAAGCTCATTTACTTATCCACCTTGTTTTTAATGACAGATTTCCTGCTATAATGACAGTGTTGAATATTTCTCAGGAGTTTTATGGTTTATGAAGCCTAAACTATTTACTATCTAAACATTTAAACAAAAAACATTGTTGACATTTTTTCATAGAAATTCTTCCTGAACTTGCCTGCCACCTTTTCTACACTATATATGTGGTTATAAATAAGGAAAATACCATGAATTACCCTTTATTACAGGTGTCTACAGAGCCACCACAGACTAGTACAGCTCCACAGCCTCTTAAAAACCAGAATGCATCATGGGAAGTGAGCATAAATATACTGAGCAGAGCTTCACATGTATTCACAGCCACTCATCATCACTACATCACAGCCTCTGCTCCACCTCATATCATTAGGCATTAGATTCTCAAGGAGCAGAAACACCTTTGTGAATTGTGCATGCGAGGGATCTAGGTTGCAAGGTACTTGTGAGAACATAGTGCCTGACGAACTGAGATGGACCAGAGGCTGAGACGCTAGGAGAGAAGCTGCAAATACAGATTAATGTCAGCAGGAAGGCCTCGTTGCCCAGAGGCCATATCAAATTGGTTCCCTGCAGACTCAAATCAAGACCTAATCAGTGAGTGGCACAATTAAGCTGCATCTGGGTGGTGTGTGTTATGGTGGCAAATGAGAGGATTCACTTCAGTTGTACAGCTGCATCTGACCGCAGCCTTTAAGTCAGAATCGGACATGTTTTTAGTCTTTGTGTAGTTTGCTCATTATATTATTTTCTAATTTTCATCCCTGTCTCTTTCCTGCACTGCACACTTGTCTCCTTTTCAGTTTTGTAAGTCTATGAGCTAACCTCAGCCAAATTGAGTAAAGATAATAACTCACTGAAGAACTTTTTGAAAGGTAGGAAAGAAGCCATGATGAGAGGTGGTAAAAGACTGTAATGTTTCCAACATAAAGAAAAGTGCATTTAAAAGAAAATGGCAACAGTCCTACTTATATTTTGTGGTTGTTACAACAGGTAATTCACATTCTCCAAGACCGCTTTGTGTAATATAGGGCAACTGGCTTTCCAGTGAAGCCATGAATACTTCAAAATCCCACTAATCTTATAAATGTCAAGCATCCTGCATTAAAATAGAAGCCTTTGAAATTAAAAAAAAAAGGACATGAAGAAAACAAGCAAAGACTAAAGGACAGCATTTCATCAATTGTGTCTGTAGTTAGAGCATCAATCTTATAGACTAATCGCATCTAGCTTTTAGGGGAGGTAGTTCAAAAGGATACCATAAATAGGCAAATTGATGAAACAGTAAAGGACATTGAGGCACAATCATTAGTATTACTGAGTCACTGGGGTATGCGATCCTTTGGGATGAGTCCATTGATGTTCTCTACAAGCCATCAATGCTTGCTTTGTAAAATATACTTTCCAGGTAGAAATACATGAGTATATTTTATGTGTAATTTTGTTGCCAACCAACAACACCCTGAGGAACATTTCAGGTCGCTGAATGATTACATATCAGGAAATTTGTACTGGTCATTTTTCTTTGGAAAATACTCAGAGCTGCTATCATGAATGGATGTCTTTTTTCACAACTTGTATCAAAAAGGTAGCTTCTGAATGTGATTCTATATTCTGTATTATTCACAGAGAAATACTGTCCAAACCCAATTTAACAACAATTTGCAAGATAGAATTAAAATTACCATCTTCATTAAAGTTCACACACTTAAGTCTGTTTGCATAGTTCTGTGAGAAGATGGACACAGAACATACATATTTTCATCTATACACAAATATGAGATAGTTTTCTAAAGGTATTTACTGGCTAGAATTTCTGAGTTATGAAAACTGCTCAAGAGATGTCTTTTACAGAAACAATTACCACTGGCAGCATATTGTAGTGAAACAGAATAGGTTACAAATCATGCGACATACTCACTTTTTTCAATAAACTCAGTCTGTCATTCCAAGGGACATAGCACCTGTGTTCAAGTCAGCAGAAAAAGTGGCAGCATTCAAAGCTAATTTGGAATTAGGAGAGTGACAAGCGAACATTGAGATTTTTAACATGCTGCAAACATTAGCAGAGATTTTGAAAGAGACTCAGCCAGGTTCTTTTTCCCAACTGGTGCATAAACCCCTACTTTAACTTTTAAAAGAGTTTGAGCATTATTTTCCAATCACAAAGACCCCCATTCTGGGAAGGAATGATTCTGCAATGGATTCATGAATTGTCCAAGTAAAATGACTTTGTGCTAGAAGAGGATCACTGCTTAGATATTATTAAACAATTATGGCCTTAAAAGCATGTTTAACACTACTGTACATGTCCATATATTTATAAAGTCAAAATAGAATATTCTGAAATTGCTACAGAAGCATTACAAAGGTTGCTTATATTTCTAACCTGCGATCTTTGTACAGCAGGATTTCCAGCAACCTACACAAGACTATGGAGTCAACTCTACATCAGCAACACATTTTGGATGTGTTTGAGACATCCGTTGAGCCCATGAGCCCCACATGAGAACTTCTACCTTCTAGAAAACAAGCTCAAGGTTCCCATTGATCCTGCATTATGGTGAGGTCTGTAATAATTTTATTATACATTGAATTTAATCAAAATTAAAATAAAGTGTACAATAAATTTAATTCACTTAAATCTTCCCCAAAACATCCCTTTGTCCATGGAAAAAAAATTGTTTTCCACAAATTGGCCCCTATTCCAGAGATGTCAGGGTTGCTGCTCTAACAAAGGCTTTGGCAGAGAGATGATGCTACCTTTTAGCATAATGTGACTGTTTCTCTATAGATCATAACTGTAGAAGATGCAAGTGAACAAGAAACACATGGAGGTTTAATCCTACTTCTACTACAGATTCTTGAGTCTTTTTCTCATCTTTTGCTGGCAAATTTGTTTCAAGACTAAGTTCACATTATGCATCATTCTAAAGCATTTTCTAAATCTATATCCAAAAAAACCATAAAAAGTGCTCCTCCTGTGTACATATTAAGACTTTGGAAAAATCAACATTGCAAAATTATAACTTCAAATTATAATTAACAGCCCATGAATCTGTCCCCCCTTTAAAAAAAGAAAGTATGGCCACTCATTATCAGCAACTGTAATTCGCATTTCTCTTAATACGCATGGTCTCCAGCAAAGAGTGACCTTGCACTAAATATTAATTCAATGAACAAATGAAAGATGTACTGACTGTTAGTCTTAATCTAGGTCATTTAACTTTCCTCTGCATTAATTTAACCACCATACGTGGTGTTTTCCCATCATCTGTCAAGGTTAAGAATGCTATAATTCTATCCTAGATTCGGGTACTTGATAGACCAGACTTCTTTGGATCACACTGGATCATTTCACCCTCAATACATGCAGTATATGTTCTAAACACTAGCGAACTTTTCCTTCACTAGGCTAGATCTAGATTATCATTTTAATAAGGTATCTATTAGTCTAGAGCAAAGCAATGAGCACAATCATCCTCCCCATCTCTCTTGACTCTTTGTAGTATTTAGGGAAACAGAAGGATGGGGTTATGAAATCTGATTACCACATTTCCTTATTCACTTAACAAATACTTAACTAAGACTTGATCTGAAACAAGTGAATTTCCAAGTCTTGAAACACTATCCCCCCCCACCAAAAAAAGAGTCCTTTCAAAGCAGAGGAACCATATCTGTGAAGAGACTAAAGACCCAATTAAAAAATGGGCATCTGAAATGAACAGATATTTCTCAGACAAAGAAGTAAAAGCAGCAACTAAATATATGAAAAATGTTCCACACCACTGGTCATTCGAGAAATGCACATGAAAACAACACTGAGATTCCACCTCACGCCACAAAGAATGGTTGCTATCAAGAAATCAACCAATAACAAATGTTGGAGGGTTGTGGGAAGAAAGGAGCCCTTCTCCATTGTTGGTGGGAATGCAGACTGGTGCAACCACTATGGAATCAATATGGAGATACCTCAAAGAACTAGGATTACAGGTTCCATTTGACCCAGCCATTCCTCTGCTGGGTATTTTTTCCAAAGAATTAAAAGAATCATACCACAGTGATATATGCACACCCATGTTGATAGTGGCACAGTTTGTAATAGCTAAAACTTGGAAACAGCCCATTTGTCCATCAGTTGGAGACTGGATAAAGAAGATGTGTTTTTTCTATAAAATGCAATACTACTCAGCCATAAAGAATGAGAAATTAGAGTCATTATTAAGAAAATGGATGTATACTGAGCTTATACTCTTAAGTGAAATAAGTAAGTCACATGTGTAAATACTGAATAGTTTCTCTGGTGTGAAAATTATAATTGTAAATAAGATCCTAATGGCAAAATTAACAATGTGTAACTGAAAGAAAAGGGCTAAAGGTGTAGGGGAAGTGGGAAGGGTAGGGGAAAGGAAATAAGGGAAAAGAAAAAATATGAGAAAATGAAAAAATAGAAATAAAGTTTCTGTAAATAGGGAAGGGAAGAGGGAGTGAAGGGAAGGCAGGGGTATGGGGAAAAATGAGAACCATGACCTGTCATGTGAAGGTACAAGATGCCAATGATGAATGTAACTATACTATATACCTAAAATATATCAATAAACTCAATGAGGAGAAAAAAGAAAGTGTGCTCTTTCAAGGAGAAAAATCAAACAAAGAAAAGGTTGTCAGGCATGACATGCCAATCTATTATTACAAGACTCATCAAAGGTACATGGCCAAGTTTTATCTTTAAATATAATCTTATTTGTGAAATGAAACTCCGTAAGGCAACTCCACTGATTTTCTACAAATTTTTATGAAAATATTAAGGTCGCAATAATTCAATGAGTTTATATTTAAAATGGATTCATCAGACTGAAAATTTTCTTGGTCTGCCTGAACCTTTACAAACGTTCTTCTGTTCTACCGATCATAGGTGGTTTCACTTGTTTAAGAAAAAGCAGAGTCAGTGTCTCTATAGGTAGGGAGGGGTTGATGGGTTGAATCAAGGACAGGGAAAGGAGGAAAAACTAGGAACCAATTGTCTGCCTTAAACTTGATGAATAAAAACATCTTACCTAGTAATTGTGTTAATGGGAGCAATGTTGCATTTGTAGAAATTAATGCATTACCAACTTTCAATTTTTTTTTCTTCTGGTTATATGGATTTTTGAAAAATTAAATAAATTTCTACATTTTGGTAATTACTTAAAAGTGTGCCTTAAAATGTTAACTGTACTTCCAAATCACTCAGATACTTCACAGGAGCCTTTAATAAATAAAATGCACTTAGTGATTCATGAATGCCTGTATTTGCATTAAAAATATAAACTACTCAGCTGTACTCATCAGGGCATTTGACTGAGGAAACTGACATAATAATATCATGCTTAGTATATCAATCTAACCCATGTTCAACAGTTCTTTTACCCTGGGTGGAGAGAAATAGAGAAATAAAGCCTTGTAATGCTAGCAATATACTTTTAAATATTTAAACTGACAAGGGGAAAGAATGAGAACCAAGACCTATCATGTAGAGATACAAGATCCTAACAATGAATGTAACTGTACTGTATCCCTAAAATGTACCAATAAACTCAATTAAAAGTAAATAAATATTTAAACTGACAAGGGGAAAGAATGAGAACCAAGACCTATCATGTAGAGATACAAGATCCTAACAATGAATGTAACTGTACTGTATCCCTAAAATGTACCAATAAACTCAATTAAAAGTAAATAAATATTTAAACTGACAAATCATAATTCTATATATTTGGAGGATAAAATGTGTTTTTTTTAACATATGCACACAATGGGAGAGAACTTGTGTATAGTAGATAGCAGTTAAACTTACAGACATATTGGCTTTGGACTTCAAACACTTGAATATTGAATATTGAACATTGAGGCGACATTAATTAGACATAGTGCCGAAGAAATATGCACATGAAAAGATGTTCGAGATCATCTGTCACTAAAGGAATGTCAATTAAACAAACACCCTCCTTGGTTCTGAGGGATGGGGTGAGCAACAGGATGAGCTCTGAGTAGCCAGTACATCTGTACTCTTTTGTTTGGGGAAAATGCATACAAATTTGAAGATAAAAATTGCTTTGGTGATTTGAATTTCCTTGTAAACTTTTACTAATGTATTTAAGAAAAAACAAGGATACTCAGTCTTGAACAAGCTCTACGCCCTAGGACTGGTATAGTTAGCACACTGTTTAGGAACTTATGCAGTTGGTGTTTGAAATCAAATACCGTTACTTACTAGTAGGCAACCTGGGCTGAGACTTTCTTCATCTACAAAATGCCAATAATGGAATTTACCTGATAAAGTTGTTATAAGAATAAATGTGATGTGCTACATGAAACCCTGAGCCCAGTGGCCAGCAGTTACTGATCATGCTGTCTCTTATTCTTAGGCATGTTATAAAGCATTCCGTCAAGAGTTATGTCTACTTCCCTCCCAGACATGGCTGGCTCAGTTCCTGAGTCCACATCAAAACAATATGAAGCTGATTGTTTGGACGAATGAAGAAAAATTCCCACTACTGGATACAGCAGAAATGCTTCAGATGAAAAGTTTTTCTTTCTTGCTGGTGAACAGAGCATGTGTTTCAAGGAAAATGAAGGAAAAATGAAAGACTGCCTTTCCTTTTATTTTTACACCATCTCAAGATGCTTTTAGTAACATTAGTCAATAAAAATTAAACAGTGAGAAAACTGGGGGTTGGAGAAGAGGAGTAAAAAGAACAGTAGAAGTGAAGATCCAATGTCAGGGGAAGGAAAAATAGATTTCAATTCAAGGAATCCACAGGGCAAAGGAAATGAATGATTGTCCTGAGCGTGTGTGGGATGGATTGAGAAGAGAAAAGGTAGAAATGTGCTAGCTGGGGCTTTATTCTGCCATGGAGTTTCCAAAGTTTGATAACGCTGGGCACTCTTTATAAGAGTGGAGGTAAAAACTGAGAAAAAGAACTCAAAGTAGTTGGGGAAGCAAATTGACAAAATCGGGTTCCTCCTGAATTTAGCGAAAACAAGATCAATTGAAAAGTTCCATCAAAATCATACAGTCTGCTGTGGCTCCCTGTTCTTGTTTTAATGGAGAAGGTACAATTGTTTGCCTTTTCATAAAAAGAAACATTCTAATCATCCTCCAAACCCTATTCATATATACGTCAAAGTCCGGGATTATACCTCTCACAACAGAAGACATACGTACTTCTTTAGTCGACCATCCCCTTAGATACAATTGTGTCTTTACCTGTGCTTTTCCCTCTTGCAAAAGTTGCCTTTCCCTGCGCCAGCAACCACGATCAGAATAAGACTTCAAGTGCTGCCCAATGCCATTTTCTCATAAGGCACCCAGGAATAACCAGTCACCGTTTTATCTTCCATTCCATTCCATCTATCTCAAAATAAAAATTCTAGGATAATTCAAATATCGGTCCAAAAGTCTGGATGTTGCTCAAGGTTTGGTTCCAGTAAGGCAATTATAGTATATTCTACAAAGAAATCTCTGTTTATCAGGAAATGCTAATATATTATGTTTGATCACAATGCTCCATCATGTTCCAAAAACTAGAAATTTTTTCTCCAAATTTAATCTAAATGGCTCCTATTGTTTCGTAGGCATGTCCCCTTACTCAGTGAAAGCATCAAATGAAATTATTTTATCTCTTCCCCCCCTTATTAATAAAGCGAATGAAGAGATAAGATAAGAAATGTTGGCGGAGATCCCCTTTGGAACTCTTCTTTCTCTCTGACACACACAGAGTGAATACAATGGACTCCATTTCTGGCTTCCTTTGGTAAGGTTTATGCACACACCATTTAACAGACTATTTCTTTGCAGTTTTGCTCTCTAAGTAGAGTCTGCTGATTTAACAAGTTTTTGCTGCCCATTAACTCCGCAGGAAATATGCACTCTCCCGTTAAGGAAGCCCTGAGCCAGTTGTGCCCCAGCCTAGTTCATCATTAACAAAATTGTCAGCTAAATTCTGACTACAGAGTCCTTATTAGGGTTGATTATATAAAAGGCGGATAAAGTAGAGCAGGCATTCAGGTTTCAAATGGAAGGCGCACACTGAAAGTTATTAGGAAAGTGTCTTCCTGTCTGATAATCAGAGTCACACTGGCGTGGACAGAGCACAGTGTGTATACGAGAAAGGGAAAGGAGAGCAGTGTGGACACCACGTGTCTGAGTCAGGGGTGCCACAAGTCATAACAGAACATCTGTGGGCCGGTGTTGTTTATACGGTGTCGTACGCTCGTAGAATCCCCTAAAAAAGGCGTGAGGGAACCAGATCAGCACCATCCCATTACAAATGAGTTATCTTGTTGAAAGAAATTAATCAAGAGTCCTGAAATGAGGGATCCGAACATTCAGACACAGGTGCCTCCAGCTCAAGCTTCTCCATGTTGTAAACCATCATTAAATGCAATTGTCACAAGAATGTCACCCTTGCTGGTCTAATAAAGATCTCCAACACTGTTAAAGTACGTTATATATTTAGCCATTCAGATAAATATAAACATCATGATTCAAAAAGACTGAGTTATTTAACAACAACAAAAAAAGTTTAACTGAATAGTTAGAAAGAAAAGAAAAATACTGAACATTATCTTTTAAGTAATTAACTTATACTAAGGCCTACACAAAACACTTTAAGTGAATAATCCTCTTCACTTCTCATCAGATTCCTAAGGAACAGTTAGTACTGTGTGGGGACATCTTCCCCTCACTCAGACACACACACAATCCATAGTTCTTCTGGCAGGGGATACAGCTCAGTGGCGCAGTGCCTGTCTGGCAAGCACAAAATGCCAAGTTCATTCCCTTCTACCACCAAAAAAAATAAATAAACAAATAAAAACACTTCTTCATTCTTACCTATGAACATATACTACTGTCTTCGTCATTTTCCTTGTCCCTGGGACATAACACCGGGCACCCACAATTTAAAGGGGGACAGGTTTATTGTGGATCACAGTTTTAGAAGCGTCAGTCCACGGTTAGCTCCTTCAAGTGTAGAAATGGCATGGGGGAAGGTCCTGCTTGTGTCACAGTGACCAGGAAACAGCAAAGAGGAGCTGAGGAGGCAGATACGCTGCCCCAGATCACGTCCCCAGTGAGGTGCCTCTGACCGGGCCCCACCACCAAACAGCCAGTCAATTACAAATTCAACAGCAGTCCAATCCATGGATTAGTAGAGCAGCCTTATGATCCAATCATCTTCCAAACACATGGGGCTTTTGAGGGCACCCCAGGACTAAACCTCCCTGCACTCTGTGCAGTCTTTATACAGTTCTCCACTTCAGGTTCACCGAACTAATCCTAGCCCTTTGTCCTCCAGGTCCATGGAGAGTAGGAGCTCATGAAGGTTAATAGTCCATAGACAGCACACCAGTCCCGGTCCACTGTCTGTACCTTGCCTGCACCTTTGTGGGTACTGGCCGACAGATACATGCGGCACTGCTATCCTAATTTACAGAGAAGAAACTGATTTCTAAATTCAGAGAGGTAGCAAATGTCAGAAGTCAGATTTAAACCAGTGTTCTACCAAATCACAGCCCACACTAATCTGTTGTCTTGTGCTCATTCTCATTTCAGGATATAAAATCCTAAATTCTACTCCTGTTTTCTCTGAAGTCTTTGTTAGCTTGATGGCCTATAAAAATGCAAGAAAATAACCCCTGGATGAGTAGGAGGCATTAGTAATATTTTCAGCCATCATAGGAGAAAGCATGTTACAAACCTAGATCTAGTTAGCACAGAGAAAAAGATATTAAAGTCATCTATAAAATGTACCTGAGTGGTAACTTCTTCCATTCCTGCCACTACATATTTTCAAATAGGATAGTTCGAGAAATTTCCTTTATTTAAAATTCCAATACCTGTGTAATGAAGGCCTGGAATATCATTATGGTTCATAAATAGGCAGCACCGAACAGAATTTGAAAAGTTACCAAAGTCAAAGGATCATTTACAAAATGAATAACCTTTGGATATTATTTCATCTATTCGGGGATTTTCTTCATTCTGGGGAAAATAGGGAAATCTGTCCATAGGTCTATACTACTAGTCAATCAATAGAGCAAAATAATAAAGTAGCATGTGCCTTACGGTCTTAAAATGCAGGATTCATTTCAACCCATGAATTATAAGTTGTCCAAGGTTCTCTTTAGTCTACCTGTGTATCTTAATGCCCGACTCACATCGTCATACTCTAAGTGAATCAACTACTTACACCATCCCATGGCCTCAACTCTTACCAAGTCTGTAACTTCTCCATGGTGCCTCAGGGGCCAGGCATCCTCTTCCTCCTATTCAGTCTTGTAAATTCTTTACAGGGTTTTTAGAAAAATCTGATGAAAACTGCATCTCCATGACAGCTGTATTAAATTATATCAAATCTGTGCTACCATAGCATATTGTACATTCCCCAGCTATTACTAAGGGTAAGCAGTAGTCAACTATCTGGATACCCTTTCAAGGCAATAATTGCTTGTTTTTGTTTCGTTCATCTCTGCATCCTTAGCACATAGTATGTTTCTCACCCGGCTGACTTAATAAATATAAATGAATCAATTTACAACTGAAGGAATGGTTGAAAGCTTAAAGCAGACAGCAGAAGATTTCCACCACTTAACTGAAAAAGAGACTGAGTCACCTCAAGTATTAAGTGCTATGCTGTATCACTATAGGTTTTGAAATAGATATAGAATAAGTTTCTACAAATCAAAGATTTATAAAATTGCCCTGGGCAATAAAGAGCTTTGTGTTTAACTAGCTCACCATTATCACTGGATTCATTTGCTCAACATTCTATCTAGGGGCACAATGTTTCTTTTATCTCGCTAAAACAGGCCTAGAACAATGACAGTTTCATACATCTGCACTCTTATAACTTCCTCCTTTGTGCTTTGTAGTTCACTGAATAGTGATTCCAAAGATACTAGGTTCCAATTCGGAGAACTTGCAAATGTTAATTCATTTGTAAAAAGGGTCTTTGTAGATGTGGTTAAGTAAGGGCTTAGAGATAAGAAGATTGTGGATTATCCACAGGAGCCCTACAGGCTGACACAATTATTCCCATAAAAGAAGGTCAAAGAAAGACTTGAAACACAGAAGAGTGGCAAAATATATGACTATAGACACAGACATTGGATTGAGGTAGCCAACGTGTCAAAAATAAAAAGCTATCAGTCATGTGAAGAAAGAAAAATCAAGGGAAACATGTTCCCTGGTGTCTGGAGGCATTGAAATCTTGACAGCATCTTGAGTTTGATATAGCCACACTTTTGGCCTCCAGAATTATGAGAAAATAAATTTCTGTCTTTTCAAGTCACCAGACTTGTGGTAGTTTGCTATGGCAGACACAGGAAACAAATAAATGTGTAAATATAAACCTTGCTTTGCCCCCAAAGCTGTCTCATAATTCATACTCAATATATTTATGTACTGGGCATTTCTTCTACATGCTGAGGATGGAGAGACAACAAACCATTATGCAGATACTTTAGTTTTTTCAGGTACTTATGTTCTTCCTGCCCTGCCTATCTTCTCGTACTTAATTCGTTATCCTTGATCATATTATACTCGAATTTGTTTTCAGGTCCATCTATCTGTAAGAGGAGGCCCCATCTTTTATTCACGTTTCTTAGGATATTGCATTGTGTCTGGTTGAGAAAATCTGCTCAGAGTATATTTGGAGAATTAAATTAAATGAAATCCCAAAGATTCAATAAAGCCTTTCCAAAGAATAAAGACTTTGTGTGTGACTCCATGTAAGGCAAATTAATTATGTGTGTTCTTTCCGGAAGATGAAAACATTAATGACGTTCTGGTAAACATTCCAGAACTGCATAACATGGAAGAACTCATCGATATTATTACCAAAAAAGAAACATGCCACCATCACATGAAGACGTGTCAAATCATACAAGTGGATAACGTGCTTCCAGTTGTTTATTGAGACAACCATTCTTATTGGAAGGACATTCCAAAGACCCCAGAGCAGAGATGATAGAAAGTTATGCATTAGCCAGAAGGCATTTTCTCATTTTTTTTATGAGAAGGCAACTAAGTAGAGTAGCACAATCCTTTAACAAATGAGCTACTGACTATTTTCTGGGGGCAGCAAAAGTGATTCACGTTAATTTTGTAATTCAAAGAAAGGATAAAAAAGCGGTGATAAGAAAAAATAGCAGCAATGGCTATATTTGCTTATATGAGGAATTATACTGTAAAGTCCCATGGTAATTTCAAATGTGGTGACTCGTGTCAAAGAACTCATCTTTTTTAGCTTGCTTTAAAGAAGCACAAGCCCTAAATGCTTAGTTGCTTCATCACTGCCAAACACAGCTTGAGTGAATCCTTTGTTTGATTCCTGCCAGTACTCTTGTGGAATGTAGTCTGATGGATAACACATGGGCAATCACAGCTCTAGAATTCAACTCACTGTGAACCTAGGAGGTGCAAACTGGCTAGAAATGGGGCTAGGAAACTTTACTTACGATCTTTTAGTAAGAGAAATTTTATATTATGATATACATAATATATATTATGTTTATTGGTAGCCATTCATTGTGAAACTATTGGATAGTAACCACACCATCTTAAATAAATTGTTGCTATTGGATTAAATGAAGCTGATGAAGACTTAAAGGATGGCCTGACTCAGTTGTAAGAAATTCTTGACAATTTCCCTCAGTGAATGACAACCCAGAAATCAGTCCCTTGCTGCCGCTCCTCAAATGATAGACATTTATCATTAAAGTCTTTGGAGTAGTGCCAGTGAGACATACCCAGCGCCCCCCACACCCAGACAAAGCGTGCCACTGCAAAATCGCTTCACTCCTCTTCTTACACTGCCATCCTTAAGTGAGGCTGTGCTTATAAATATGTTTGCAAAAGCTCACAGGACTTTTTCAGATGGGATACCTCACATAATGAATCTCCTTCTGTAACTAATCTCTCTCTCTCTCTCTCTCTCTTTCCCTCTCTTTCTCTCTCTCTCTCTTTCTCCCTCACTCCCTCTCATTTCGAGCTGAGGCAACTATGTAAGCTATTTTTTTATAGTTTTCCAAATTAAAACTCAAATCTTCTCACCAAATAAACGCTTCCTCCTTGCACACATCCATTTCAGGAATGGGGCACCATAAATCTAGAGTTAAACAAATAAAGCCATCTTCCACGTGATGACTCAAAGGCTGAGAAAAGCAAGGTTCTGAGTCAGAGGAAGGAGTTTAGCATTTTGTAGACAGATTTTTCTGTTTTGTTATTCAGCCTTGTGTAGGATTTAATGATCTGAATCAACTCTTTTTAAAACCCACGGACACATCTACGCAAAGCAAAAATAAACAGACTTGTTAGAAAAGATCACAGCAATAGAAGGAACGGGAGCACACGCGTGTCTACCCCATGCCACTGCAAACATACAAAGGAAGAGCTGGTGTTAGGCTGAGAGAGGACACAATGACCCGGGTGACATCTAAAGTACACCCAAAAATGGGCAGCTCTATTGTTTTGCTGTAATGCATGACTAATTTTCTTGTCATCTCACTTATTGGAAGAAAAAAATGGCTTTATACTTTTATTATCTCGCAAGGTGATGGAAGGTTAAAATCTCTGTCCGTGTTTTGATTGTCCTTTTCCACAAACAGGTTTAAAAAATTCTAATTCTTACCTGGCATTGGCAAGTCTCTCATTATTCCATACGATGGACAAATGCTTTTGCAAACACTATGAGGCAGGCACTGTTTTAGGCACGGGAGATAATACAATGCATAAAGGAAAAAAATGTCCCACTTTTAGGTTGCTTACATTAAAAAAGGCATAGGAAATAAATTATCTTCAGCATTAGGAGGTAGAGAGGCTTACAGGAATAAACTATATAGCAAGGTGAGGAGTCAGGACAGGAGATTTCAGTATCAAATAGGAAAGCAGGTTAACTGGACCTAATTAAGAGATGGATTCAAGGGGAAAGAGAGGAGAGGAAGAGAAGGGAAAGAAAGAATTAAGATGTTTTATGTACATGAACCAGCTCCCCAGGGGAAATGTAATCATTGTGTACTGCAGGTATGTACTAATAAAAATAAAAATTGGAAAGAAGAAATAAAGGCTCCTTTAATTACCCTCCCAAATTTGAGCCGAGGCTTTAAAGAGGTGAGATGAATGGCTAGGAAGACTTCTGAGCATGAAATGGTTTCATTATTTTGTCCCCTCCAAATTCAGACTGACAGGAGGGTGGAGCCCTGGTGACTGGAATAATGCTGCCAGGAAGAGGGTTTCCAAGGGTGGGTTAGCTCTCTGCTGCTCTTCTGCCTGGGGAAACAGTGTTTCATTCTTGGAGGACAAATGTCCATAGTTCCCCCCTTGGAAATAGCAGCCCTCACCACCCTGACACACACACACGCGCACACACACACACACACACACACACACACACACACACACGCCGCTCCTTAATACTAGACTTTCTGCTCTCCAGAACTGAAACAAATTTGTTTGTTTGTAAATAATGAGCCAGTATCAGGCATCTTTTTATGGCAACAAAAAGTTCACTAAGACAGGAAGGACACTTTCTACATGGAAGCCTTTTAAAACTTACGGATTGCCCAAGGGGCCAGCTTGATTAGGCTGAAGGAAGACATGGGTGCTTGGTGAAACAAGGGAGGCTAGATGCTGAAGATTCTGTGGGTCCTCTGAAGCCTTTGTAAAAAGCTACAGCAAATAAGAGCCAACCACATCAAACTCATTGTACACAAACGTTCACGTGCTGGAAGGCACACTTAGCCATGAGATTTTATTTTAGGCAGATGGACTCTTTCTAAAGTTTCAATTAGCACAAGTAACTAGAAGTATATCTCAGATCCAATAATCTTATAAGAAAAGTTAATATATTTTGCATATATTTATATTTATAACACTTGCAATCACAGGGTGGGAAAAAAATCAACACCATGACCGAAGAAAAATGAGTATATTGCTTCATTGATTGTCAAATGAGGCTTTGATATGGTTTTGAAACGTGTTCTATTCTACATGCACCACTGAGAATTAAAATATTGCAGAGAATTGGCTCAAGTGGATAGACTGAGGCCAGCTAAGTCAGCCCAATTCTAAAATCTCTTCAAATTAAAGAAAAAAATATTTGTTTCTTCTTATTGTGGGAGCAACAGTGCAGTGGTTCCTGGGTATTAGATGGTATTCCTATGAGTTAATGTATTTATGCTCACAATCAATAAATCAAAAAGCTACTGTTATCTTCCCCATTTTTCTGATAAGGAAGCTGAGCAAAAAGTCATGTGCTAAGTTAGCAAGCAGTAGATCCCACGTTCCATCCCTGGCTGCCTGATTTAGAACAAATTATCTTTGGCTATTCATCTATACCACATCACTTTGAAAATGGGAGCTTTGTCAGGAATCTGAGACATTTCTAAAAGTCATTAGAGAGCATCCAGTGAGAGGAATCTGCAGTATAGCTCAAGACAAGCGCACGGAAGGTGGGCAGGTCTCCTAGTCACTAGGATTAGACCTCTGGGTCCCAGGTAGAGAGTGCTGGTGGGATCTTAAACTACTCAGCTCCCCTCTATTTCTTCAAGGAAATGGGCCAGCTGACATCTTCGCCTGGATGAAGCAGAGAAAGAGGGGCACATTTGGGGGCGAGAGATGGCAATGGGAAGGAAATGTAAACCTGGAACAAAAGCTGTCACTTGGTTGTCCGTCCCACATTCAAGCCTTCGTGGACTCTCAGAGGCAAATCAACTTATCAGAGTCAGAGAGCAAGAATTATTCAAATCAGATTTTACAAGTAGATATCACAAAATCATCGACCAAGGGTAGGGACACAGCTCAGGTTGGTGAATGTGCACTTAGTGTACTGGAGGCCCTGGATTTAACTCTCAGTGTCAAAACAGGGACAGAAATAAAATTACCAAACATTTTCACAAAATATAATCTCATGAAAATTATCAAACTCGACGCTCAAGACTACAGAGTGAATAGAGCCAATAGCACACTTTAATAGCTAAAATTCTGTTTTCAGATATTTAAGAGGCAGATTGTATCCATAAGGCAAGAACTATTTTTTAATAAAGACAGAAGCTAATATTGGTAATTAGAAGCATGATTGTTGTGAGTAGAAACTCAATAGCTGGGCGAGATGGGAGAAGACAAAAGGCTAATAAGTAAACAAGAGACTGAAAGGTAAGCAAAACTATCATGGTGATAAAGGATAGAGAAAAATTTAGAGAAATGGAGGATTGTCCCAGGATATCTGTCATCTCACAGAATTTTGAGACAGAGCAGAAAGAAACAAGTAGAAGTTAATTTTAAAATAATATAAACAAGAACAATAGCAGTAGTTGCTATAGTAAAGGCCAATATTTATAAAGCAAATATTCTGTTTTTCAAAACAGCAAATGCGACCTTATTTCCTACTCAATTCACATACAACATACGTTTTACCATTATACCTATTTGACATAATTAAATCTGGGAAAGAAAACACCAAAAATAGAAAGAAAGACAAGTAGTTAATGTTGGGAAGACCAAACAGGTTTATAAAAAGATGAATAAAGAGTGCCACACAAATGTCATGGTTAACCAGAAATAGAGCAAGCATTACAGCTACTGCTAATTTGTAACATGTGCTTGATAAAATGGGCTATCATAGAGCAATGAAAATGACTGATATGGGAAAAATTACAGTTGTATATTAATAAAAAGAGAAGAATCCATAAAATAAAGAGCGTAAGTTTATTTCTGTAACACAGGTGCACACACGCTGTGATGGGTTGTGATAGTACAAGAGATACACTGTTAACAAGCGAATAGACCTAGGTACGGCAAAGAAATGGGGACAGTGAAACTAGACCTGATTTTTTCTCAATGTGCCTCTGCTGTGGAATATGTGATAATGCATTTATCAAAATAAAAATTTTAATTATAGACTATTTTGAAGTAAAAATGTA
Source organism: Fukomys damarensis (assembly GCF_012274545.1). Classification (NCBI taxonomy): domain Eukaryota; kingdom Metazoa; phylum Chordata; class Mammalia; order Rodentia; family Bathyergidae; genus Fukomys; species Fukomys damarensis. The sequence goes on along the minus strand of NW_022900939.1, from coordinate 10,137,016 downwards.
TTTGTGCACTATAGGCTTTCACCTATTTAGTCAAAATTCTTAAAATTTTATACTGGGAAATACTGTTCCTTTTATGACTTACTGATCTTAAGAATAACTGCCATACATCCAAACAGAACCTCATGAATTTATCTTCAATTAAACTTAAAGAACTTGAAAAGAGGTGCATAGTATGTGTGACTTTATCGGTTTAACTTTACTGAACAAAGTACAAGTAGGTAGCTGTCCGATAAGAGCAAGGTAAAAATAATGATACATGATATCTGCCTTCATAGAATTCATACTTGGTAAGTGCTGTAGTTGAAGTTTGTACAAATTGTTATGGAAATAAAAAGAAAAAGAATGTAGAAATGGTGATAAACCCTAAGATCCCCGAAAGAACACGACATTTATAAAGAAAAGTTCAGTTTTTCTTTTTTGATTCAAAATCATCATATTCCACTAGTTGAAATGAAGAACAGAAAAGCATTCTTATTTTGGCTTTGAAAAATTCATATAATTGATAATTTTAACTTTCAACATCTTATTTTCATGTGCTATAAGTCTTCGAAATAGATCAGCAGCCCTGTAGTGAAACAATATACCATGTGTTTATTATTTTTATGAGATAGACAAGTAAAACAAATACCCATGATAACCAGCATCAGGAAATTATTTATTCCGTGTATGCTAGTATGCTGTGTGAGATGAAACTCTTTTAAGAGACACTCCGTGGTTAATAAATACACAAAATTCTATGTCTCGCAGACCCTGCTGACACATATGCAAGAAGTGATAACATAGTAAAAGTTGTGAGAAATTCTGCAGCAAAGAAATTTGCCTGCTCTACCAGAGAGAAAGCTTTTGGCTTATTTTCATTTTGATTTTCTGGCAACGGTAGCAGCCTATCTAACATTATGTTGCTTTGAAGAATACCATAATAGTCACGTGCACACAGATGCCTTATGAGATTCCCTAAACTGCATACTGTCAGATACAGAAACTTTCCTAGAACCCTAATCTATCCTTGGAGGTCCACGCCTGTGAAGTATCGCAAGACTTCTACCAGCATCTTAATACGACCCAGGGGTGTTACGTACCTTTTAATTAAAATGCATACCATGAATACTTGAGGTCACCTGTGAAAAATTCTAACTATAAATAGTAACTCTTGAAAATCTGCGTCAAAAACTGATTTTTCTTTACCTTCCTGGCTGTGCCAAAACGCTTGATTTGCACTGAGTTTAGCGGAGTCCCTCTTATCTGCACATAAGATAAAATAACCGATTATATTTCCAGTTTTGTAGGAGGTGATCATTTAATTTAGAACAATGAAATTGTCTAATTCTTTCACATCAATAGGGTTGCCCAAATGTCGTGAAAACAATGAGTAACAACGTGTGCAGATGGTCTTGTAGGTGGAATATGCATCCAGAAAAATAAAACAAGCCATAATCTGACTTACAGAGAAGGATGCTTTTTCTTCACTCTTCACATTTCTTTCTGTTAGATAGAAATCAGCGAAATATTCTTGCCCTCTCTTGAACTCATTTGTCTATTCTGAGTTTCATGTCATAGGATATTTTTCGGACTATTAAAAGGGACAGAAGTATGATATTTATAATCTTTACTATGGGGAGCAAGTGTCCTTTTTACTCCCCTCCCAGACTGTAACCTCACTCACTGAGCTTTGCCTGTGAATGGAGAATAATTCTATCTAACCAGTGTTTGGGGCTTTACTTATGGAGGGGAATGAGATGCTATCTTATAAAATGCTCAATACAGAGCCTGGCATAGAGAAAATATTTAGTAAACGCACCCATTTTCCCTCCAGACAATACTATGTCAACCAATGTTGCTTTTATCAACAATTTTATTCTCCTCAATCCCTTGGTAATTCCTGGCTGTTTTATTTCTTAATCGCTTCAGCACCTCGGCATTGAAGAGGTAAATGATTTACTGAACTTCTTCAATGATTCCCTGATTTTAGCAGTAATTCCGGGATGTTACTCTGTGAAGGTTTTTGCAGAATGCTCTCTCTGAAAATTCAAATGGTTGGGGAAATATGGAAAGTAATATTGACTCTGCACCGAGTAATAACCCTGGTGTTTACACACTATCGTATTTTATACCTACAACCTACAGATGAGGTAAAGATCATTCATCCACATTAAAAGAACGCAGGCCTTGGAGAGTTTTAATAAACTGTGCCCTGTCATTCACCCTCTGAATCGCTAGCTCTGTGGTACTCATTATCTGGATTTTTATGGAAACTCCCATCTCTTACTAGACATTTCCAATAGTCCAGTGTGGAAAGTCACTAGGAGGCTTGGTTGAAAACAGCCTTTCCCAGCATTACTCCCAAATGTAGAAGTTTAATGCTCTGCTAATCCTCTGCACAGGTGGTAGCTGCTGCTGGTGATGATCATGATGCTGGCCCTGAACATCTCATGCATTTGGAGACAATACAAGCTCCTCCTGCAGATCAGTGCATTTCATTTTCAAATAATGTAGCAGCAAAATGAAGCACATTTACTGTATCATCCAACTCACACTGCTGCTCCCTGTGGTGTGTTGACTGGAATCCTTTGTCCAGCTAGGCAGAAACAAATCCGACTCTGAGGAACCACTTCGCCTAATCAAGTCCACACCTGGAAACAATGCTCTGATAGCTACAGCTAATTAACAGTGATAATGAGACAGGTACAGTACTCAGGCCAAAATATAGATTCACCAAATTAAGCTAAGCAGAAGCTTTCTAGGTCTTGCCCATTTTCATCTCAATGACTACCAATCAAACAAGCCTGAGCCACAATACACCAGTCCTAATGCTCTTCTACGATGATTTTGCATAATGAATAGCAAAATTGAAATAAACACTAATTATGTACTGAATGGGATATGAAGAGGTGATTCAAGTAATTTGACTGGCTAATCAACAGGAGATTATTCCTTAGCCCTGTGTGTATGCAGCAAATATTTACTACCTGTTATACATACATGCAAATGAGATGGTCTGCTAGTTAGGACAGTAGCTCCAACAGACGCACACATCGAGCCATCATGGTCTGGTGGTTGTCTGATGAACTGCAGACACGATGTTTGCATTCCACCTGTGGCTAGTCTTTATTGGCCACCTATGTGCCAGGTACCATTCCCAGGCTTGTCCACACATTAGCAAATTTACACTTTACAATCTTATACTTTAAAACAAGTGATGATGTGGCTGAAGCTCAGTGAATGTAATAACTTGGTCAACCCATCTGATGAGTGGTGAAATACAGAAGTGACGAAAGATGCCCAGCTCTGAATTGAAGGCTTGCCACCATTACATTAAATTACCTTTCTGCACTCTGAAGTGCTTATGCCTAGACACATACGATGGACAAAAGCAATCTCCAATCTCAACCTAATGATAATTGAAAATTTGGAAACTGTCCCCAAGCAAATAATTAACGCAAGCTGAAGGTAGCTAGGGTCTTGTGACTGCATGCTCTTCGATCCAGCAATAAGAGAAACCCAATTCCAAGTATTTGGGCAGTAGAAGGAATGTTCAGTTATACATGTAGCTATTTGTTTTCAGAATTGAAGAGACGAAGAAAATTACTAAGACTCACTTTTGATTGACTACTGTTCTGTGAGCTAATTCATAATAAACCCATCAGTGAAAATGCCCTCCTGCTGTTGTCTAAGCCACGGATGTCTCTGTTAGGACAACAAACCAAACGTTGTCCTGGAAGTCAAATCACTCCTCTCTTCCTTATTTGTCCCTCACTGTTTGAGCAGATCAGAGATAGAAGCGACTACTATGACCTATATATACATCATCACCATTCTTCATAAGAATGTTGTGAGTAGCATTATCTTTATTTTAAAAACAAGATCAAAATTAAGATGTTGACTAACCTGCTCAGCATTATGCAAAACATAAATAAGCTAAAACTGCAAAATTAGATTGCGTTCAAAGTTTAAACCGTCCCCAAAATATTTTAGAATTATTGTCATAACAGCTTTTAAATTAAAAAGATATAATTTTTTTCAGTGCATTTCTCATGCCATTTCTCATTTATTCCTTTACATCTTTCAGTATGGAGGATAAGCAATTAAAAAGAAAACCTCAAGTTAAAATAAGTTTAGAAATTGTTACTGAGTCAGTCTTCTCTTCAAAGAGTAATACCCCATGACTATATCTGCTTCCTTGAATTTGTTTGTGTGTAATTTCAAGCCATCTGAGTCTACTGCTATCCTATATTACATAGAGCTTTTGCTGCAGTCCCACTACACTTTTCGATCTTACCAGATCTACCCCTATAGAGCAATTCTTCAACATGTGCTAGACAGAAACATATGCAAGTAAATAAATATTGAGGGATTTTGTCATAAGAGAGCTTGGATTTTTGGTTGCTTAATATGGTATTTTCCATGGTTTAATTTGGTGGATTATGCATCAAGGTTGAAAAATCTTTTGGCATGATTCTTTTTAATTAGAAAAATTGCACTCAACATGGATTGTACTTAAGTTTTAGCAATAAGTAGACCAGCAAAATTGCTTTCATAGCAAATCCAGGTAGCAATGGAAAAGTATTAAACTTTATTATTCTCATGGGCAAAAACAAGCGAATACTTCACCCTTCAATGCCCTCTTTTCAATTATTAAATGAGCACAGGGAAACCACGATGAGTGATTTAAGGGGAAATAAACTTCTAAAGAAGACTTGAGAATTTTTGTATTTCTTGATTCACAGGTTCAAACAATAGAAACATTTTAGTTTTACTTTAATAGAAGGTAATTTGGTCCCAAGAAAAATAGTACATTTATATTCACATGGTGTTATTTCCAAAACAAACATGACAAGGAACATATCTTATCTGATTGTCTCAGTCATCCTGATAGCTTCAAATGCTACTTATCAACCCATTCCTTCGTTCACGTTAAAGTTCAGCTTTTTAGAGTACTTTTCAAACTCCAGCATAGACTGTACTACATATTTTTATTTACATGACCTGCAAGCAGATCAAACTTTGTTGAGCCAAATTTCCAAAAGAAATTGCAAAATAATATTTCTTATTAGTATTTAAGCTTGTGGACTTATTTAAGTAAAATTAGCTGGAGACTTAGTCTTGACTCTTCCGCTCTTGATTCCCACCTGCTAACAGAGAGGGCACTTGGGGGCTGCATTTTTATCCCGGTTAGCATCAATTTAAAGACCACTGAATGACTACCAGGTCAGGTCCTGGACAGGGCAGCTGTGAAGGCTCACTCCATTATGTCTAATTCTGCCTAATACCCTCAATACTGACGATGCTCCCTCTAACTAACTAAAATTCACGCAGACCCACCACAAACAGCGAAGGGTAGATGATCAGCCAGTAACAACACAGACAAGATATGAGCAAGGGCCGTTACTCTAACATGAATCAAACTATCTTGGTGTTCACAAACAGAGAAGAAACCTGGTTTGTATCCTTACTTGTTCTCCTGAAACATAATTCTGAAAAATATTCAGTGTGCTAAATACAATAAAGAACAAACTTTAAACTCTTAGGGAAGTTAGAGGGCCATCAAATCAATTTTCATGATATGAAGTAGAAATCTGTCACAATTTAAATTATATAACTTCAGAAAGCACGTCAAATATTGTCCTACAATCTGTTTTCCTGGCCTTTTTAATGCCATATGCTACTGAAGAAGTTGCTGAATCTCCTAGATTTTCCATGAGCCCCATATGAGAAGCTTCTTGCCCACCTCCCATTTCCAAAGGTCACTTCTCCAGGGAGTCCTTCCATGACCCGGGTTACTGCCAAGCACATCCATCTCAGGATGCACAGACCGATGCACCCCATTCCACACTCACACGTGTCCCTCACTTGTCCTGAGGTTTTCCCAGCTCTTGCGCCATTTCTTTTCTGTTCCCAGATTATTCTGACCTGACTACATTTAGCATGTAAAGTTCAAGGGACTAATTCCGTTTTGTAAAATTTGTTCACTGTGTTCTTTGCCCCTAACACAATGAACAGTATAAGTATCAAATGTAGTGCCTGGATAAGTGACTGACACAATATTTTGGTAGACTCCTTAATTTTTTGCAGGCACATTTTTTGAGGCGAATCCTTAATTTAATAATCTCATAAAATTATGTAACATAAAAGTTGAAGGTTCCTTAGGTATTGTCTTTTCCATCTTCATACCAACAGAAAAAAAAACACTGAAGCTGAGAGGCTGAGATGTGTTTAGAAACCCAACTTCTCTTGTCTAACTATTATACAGTGACTGTAGGTATCTGAGATATAGCTCTAATGGATTTTCCAATATATCTCCAATACTTGTGGTTACTATAGCTTTGCCAGGTTGTTCTCTACCCTTCTTTATGTAGACCAGTTTTAATTGCTTTTAAATGACCCATTGGGAACAATTGGGAAAGCCAGTGTCTTCCGAGAGAAAAATGTGTTGAAAATGCTAAGTAATATATAATAATGAAAAGGCTACTTCTTACTATTCAAAGATGTATATGACTCACAGTTCTGTGTGAGCTACCCAACATGGCTACTGTGCAACATGAAAGCAGTGTGCTCAAACCTTCCTTGTATCAATCCCTTCTCTAAAGGAAGAGAACCTATCTGAATTTAAATTAAATTTGATCTAGGCTGGGCGTGGTGACACACCCCTGTAATCACAGCACTCGGGAGGCTGAGGCAGGAGGATCGCTGTGAGTTTGAGACCAGGCTGGACCACATAGTGAGTTTGAGATCAGTCTCTACATAGTGAGACACTGTCTCAAAAAAAACTCCAAAATAAAAAATAAATTAATTAAATGTGATCTGAAATTTTGGTGACTATTAACATTTCCAGCCTCCTCGTTTACCACTCTCCCCCATTCATCCTGAGCAGCAGTCTTCTTGAATGGCTCTTTGCAGCCCTCAAAATGGATGCTGTTCTACTTCCAATACTAGGCCCATGTTGCTGTTTCTCCCTCTGATGGCTATGTTCTCTTGCTTGTTTACAGAGAGTTCAAAATCAACCTTCAAAATATGCATGGGAAAATCACTCAGGAGCCCAGAATCTCTCGCTTTTCCAAGGCAGGATTAATATTTTCTTCCCTTAAGACCCTAACCTCCATTCTTTCCCTCTTTCCCTTTTCCAGGTCTATGCCTTCCCGCTGTTCTGCTGGCCTCACCTGTATGGGACCAGTAACCAGGCAAGGATTTCTGTCCTATTCAACCTCTTTGACTTCATTGGGTGGCTTAATGCCAAATATTTTTTCAAGGTTTTCTTTACAACCAAGCCAGAGGACTTTTCCTAACCATATGAAGTGAGCCAAACTAATAAAAAATACGATCTTCTGAATTTTTTTCTCAGAAACACATCTAACCTTAAAAACATCATACTCTTTGGAGATAAGTATTTCTCAGGGATCACAGGCTTTCACATTCCCAAATGCACATAAATTGTGTGTCATGAAATGGAACATTAATTTGTCAACTATCGGCTACCTGAGCATCGTATCAATATAATTGACTCTACACGACATGACGAAACTAAATGGAATTGCCTATTTTGCTCCTCTGATGGTAGGCACAGAAAAATGATTTTGAACGAACAGGCAAATAAATTTATCTTAACAACGACATTGTAATTGAACTCATTTGTGGGCTGAGCTTATCAAGTTATTTATGTAGGAGCTTTGAAATATGAATAAGCCTATCACTTATAGTCCCTTGAAAATAATTAATGGGAAGAATGGTTTCTCTCCAGCTAAATTCCCATACTTTATTTCTGGCTACTTACTCAAGTTCAGAATAAAATAAAGATGCAAATGCATATCCATACAGAGACCACCAAGTTTAAAACAGAGTAGATTATTAAATGTCTTTTCCCTGAAGAACGAATGTGTAACTTCTATTAGAACAGGCCCAGCTTGGGGTATAAGGAAAGCATAGACAAGCATACAGATCCTTTTCTCTACTGCTCAATTCAGCGTTGGTTATTGAGAATCGAGTCAGCTCCAGATAAATTTTCATCTGCATTAGTTTCCAAGATAATATGGTATTGCAGATGTCTGTCACCCTGGGTGCCCTTACCCTTTAGACAGGGTCAATCCTGTGATAAGTTTAATTGCATTTTGAACACACACTTCCAGTGTGATCTCACCAGAATCTCTGGCTTAAATTATCATTTATCTCCTAGAACTTCACATATCAAGACCTTGGGCTCAAACCTGTCTTCTGAGTCTGAATTTTCTAAAATATATTGTCTACCTATATGTGAACTTGGACTTCGGACATGCACCTCACACCTGACATTTCTTAAATTGAACTCATGAATGATCTTACTTTCTAAAGACTGTATTCTTCCTTTAAAGGGAGTTTGTGCAGTACAATAACCCAGAGACCTGAGAATCTCACGAATGCGCTCTGTTCTCTCACATGCCTGTACCTTTATCACTTGTGTCTGTCATCTCTAATTCCCAAATACATTTGCCCAGTTCTAAATTACCAATATGGATAACTGTGGTCTTATCACAGCCACAATTCCCTTATCTGATATTTGCCAACCACCTATGATTGCTGCACCTTCTCCCCTTTAGATTAATCCAGTATCCTCAAACCTCATCTTCAGGCCTCTGATTTTTCTCACTGGAGCCAAAAGCAGCTTTCAAAAACCAGCTTACTGCAGCACATGCTTGTTAATGGCTTTTTTACATTCTGCAAAAGCAAAAAAAAAAAAAAAAAAAAAAAAAGTAAAACAAAACCAAAAAACTCCTAAGTATCTTAGGTTCTAACAAACAAAACAAATTTTGCAAAGCAATAAAAAGATTCAGCAGTGGGCTTTGCTTACCACTGACACTCAAAAGATTTAGGCTGAGGGAGCTTCAAGGATCTGGTGACTGGATCACCCTACTCGTCCAGAGGGATGTAAACAGTAGTTCATAAATTAAAATGTTCACCCAATGGCCATCTTGAACAGGTGGAAAAATACAATCTTTCTATATGCTGAAGAAAAGAGAAAGAGTATCTATGAATGCATCAAAGACTGTCACAGCTTGTATTGCTGTTGGGATAAAATCCAAGCATTTCGAGACAATTCTAAAGGCCAAAACCTTTTCTGCAGCTTCAACCCTTCCACTTTATCTGCAAACCCCATATCCTCAGGATACAGTTATTCTCTCCACCCCCTGAATATATATATCATTCCACATGCAGTTGTATTCTTCTTCTTGGATCCACCTTCTCTGCCTAAGCTGGACAGCTTCTTCGCTTTGCCCCCTTTCAGCATAGGAAACATTTCTATCCTACTATCCCATTTTTCATGAAGGGGAGGTAAGGGGAAAAGGAGTAAAAAAAAAAAAAAAAAAAAAAAAAAAAGAAACCAGCTGTGGTATGTACGTGTAAACACTCCCCAAGATGCCTGTAACTGTATGAACTGCAAACATGTACTAAAAAAATAAAAATTTTAAATTAAAAAAAGATTTCTACTAGCAGACCTTTTTGTTTTCCCTTTTACAGTTATATGCCAGTGGATCATGGAATTTTCTTTGGATCTTTTGCTATTTCTTTACCTGTTCATTTTGCCTAATTAAAAGTTAAAATCACTATAGCAAGACTACGTTGTAGCACGTATCTGGGTTCTGGTATATTCTTACATCTTTTCCAAAACCTTCTGCAAAGTGGGACCTCATTAAGTATTACATCAGTAAGTACACAAATATATACTTAGATAATATATAATTATATTCTATATAAGATATATAATAATAAATTGTATAATGTAATATTAATATATAAGTATATAATATTGCTCTTTTAAAATATCTGGATAATTTACTTGACTTGTGGAAGCTAAATTCAGCAAATTTATTGGGTGACTACCAAGAATTTTGCACAGTTCTAGATAACGAATATATTGCAGTGAACTAATAGAGGAAAAACATCACTTTTATTGTGATTTACGGAAATTGATAATAAATCAATATACAGTGGTTATTCTGTGTCTAAGAAGGTCAAATACTTGAACAATGTGTTTAGAAGATGCTAGGAATAAGGAAGATGAGAGCAGTTTTAAGTACAATATGCCAGGGGAAGGCCTACTTGCAGCTGATCTCGGACATGAGGAGGACATGGACTGAGCCACATTTCTTTTTTTCTCCTCTCTCTCACTGAGTTTATTGGTACATTTTAGGTAGACAGTACAGTTACATTCATTACTGGGATTTCAGGCCGGGGATTTAGCTCGGTGCTTCTGGCGAATGCCTTGCAAGCGCAAGGACCTGACCCGGGTACCAAAAAAAAAAAAAAAAAAAAAAGAAAAGAAACAGAAAATGAGAACCAAGACCTGTCATGTAAAGGTACATGAACCACATATCTTAGGGCCATGGGAATAGCAAGTGAGATCCCTGAGGCATGGCTGTGGCTGTCATGTTTGGTGTACAGCAAGGAGCATGCTGTGGTCGGTGAGAGAGCAAGCAGTCAGCAGTAAAGGTAGAGCCTGTTTACTTTGTAGCCAAGGTTGTGGAAATTGGTTTTTATTTGTTTGCTGGTTGTTGTGTTTTTTATTAACCCAAGACAAAATCAATATATGGGTTTATTTTTTAAAGGGGATAAAGATGCTCCTTTTTTTTTTTTTTTAACTCATGAGTTCCGAGTATCCCAGACTATTTGCTTCTGCTCCCCTAGAAGACATTAAAATAGCTCCAGCAGCCCTGCTGGGATCGCATCCAATCACCCTGCTCGCACAAAGCATCTTTTCACCTGCCAGCCTCAGTATTCTCCCTCCCTGCCTTCCCCATTGCATTGCTATATTGATATCTAAATATCGTTCAGAATCAAGGCCTTCATTTAGGCGGACCAATTCAACGATGATACGAAATGTTGATTCCCTTGCCGTCAGACATAGGTTACATCCCGAGCCCTCAAACTGAAACTAGAAATTCTAATGTAAGCACTACAGTGACGACTTCCATTTATACGGTCATGTCTCTCTAGAAGTACTCCAAAGTGCTTTTAACAATTACATAGGCAAATACATCGCCCACCGTTAAGACACAGACATGTCTGGGGGTCAAAAAGAAGTAACTGCTTAGTAACAAACAGTAGCATAACAAGAAGTAGAAAAAAGCACTAACAAATGTCACAATCAAATGGGAGGACTGGGGAAAGGCGCAGATTAAAAGGCCAGAGGTTAATTTATGATGTTGCAAGTAGCAAAACTCTCGGGGGAGGAAGCTAAAGGATATTCCATTGTGTGTGTGCCTGTGTGTGTGTATGTGTGTGTGTGCGTGCACATGCGCACGTGTGTGTGTGTATTTTCAATCCTTTCTTCCGTTGATAGATGGTTGTTTCAATTTTTTAGTGCCTGTGAATAGTGTTACGAAGAACATGGGAAATCACAATCCTGATTTCCATTCCTTTGTGTACATTACCCGATGGTGAGACTCATGGAACATATATGCTAGATCCGATTTTAGGAGAAACCCGGAGAAACTTCTGTCCAGCTGAAATAAGTTTGGCATAGAAAGCCCTATATGACCTTCACTTGGGTGGAATCTATGGATCAATAGACGTAGAAAGCACAATGGAGATTCCCAGAGTCTGGAGGTAAGTGGTGGACAGAGAAAATGAGGCAGAGCAAATGGTCCCTGAGTACAAAGTCACAGTTAGAAAGGAAACAGAGGTTCATCCTTCCAGCTACATATGAACCAAAACATCATCATATATCCCATAAATATACACAATTATCATGTCTCAACTAAAGTAAAACTAAAAACAAAATCCAGAGTTTTCTCAAATTGTAAGGAAGCCAGGATACCCTGGTTAGAAGCTGTATATGTGTAAAGCCTGTCACCTTACATTTACTGTGTGAGACACTTCACTGTGAATCTCTTAGTGTTACCAGGCCCGTTGCACTACTAAAGCATAAAGGTGTGAGTTGGTCTGCTGAACTGCAGCTTTTCCTACATGTAACCCAACATACGTGTACTCTTGACCTCAACCCTTCTTCCTAAGAATGGAGTTAAATTGCTTCAAATATTCCTGGATAATGGAGATAAACCAAAGAAGGATGTCAATGTTTCTTAAATACAGAGCAATAAAATAGCTGTGTTGCACTCACCAGAGGAGTTTAATAGAAGTCTCCATTCATGAGAGTCAGTTCATATTTTCTAAGTCTCAAACATCTGCTTTTTAAGCAGTTTCTTAAGCAATCAGCACATATGGGTAGTGGAAAACCTGGACAATACCAATATATCAGGGCTTAAAATGTGAATTTATGGCTATGGGACACAGGTGACAGAATGAAGAAATTATAAAAAACATGCCCGTTTAGGGCAAGAATCAATTCCAAGGCTTTTTCCCCTTAGACAGTGGTGAAATACACTTATCTGGGAGCTGAAAGCTGTGCAGGCTTTAAATGCAGGAATTGAAAATGGAGGAAATTCCAGAGAGTTTGTAACCTAAATTTGCAAGATTGAGATCTGAGCAGTCATGTGATTTTGCTGAGTCAATGCATGGGTGGCCTGAGGGCCTGATCTAGGAATGACAGTTTGATTGCGGTTGATTTTGGCAATTTTATTTTCTGCCTCATTAATCATCTATTACACCTTTAATAGTACTTTAACACTACTCTCCTTTGAAAGTAATATTATTTTTTCCTCTTCTTTCTCTTCGCCTATGCTGATAACTAATACATTTAATTACTGCTTCACTTAACATTGTTTCTGACAAATTGGTAAGTTGTTTGTGCTTTCTCACCAAGGTAGTATGTCATCCGTAGAGAGTCAGTAGTGTGTCCCACAATAAAAAGGACTTCTACAGTTCAGACCACTAACCTCTAAGGCACAATTTAACATTCATTTATGGCAGAAGTACAGTTCATTTATCCATTAGTCACTGGCATCCACAGTTTGTATGGCACTGCTAGGCCCTCTTTGTGACACAGTCATGTTTTCTTCCCTCCTGGACACCAGAATCAATGAAAAATAAAGCCAATTGGTTAATGAAATTAATAACTGTGGCATATATCTAAGGACAGGTACCCCCAACCTAGTCAGGTGTGTATCGGGAAAAGATTGCTCCAGGAAGAGGTAGTAAAGAGGACATCCAAGTGTTGTGTCAGGCAGAGGAGAGAAAAGGAGTTACATCAGGAAAGGGAAGGTGAAAGACTCTACGTGGAACGCAAAGCAGTACAAACCTCTTGAGATGGGGAAGCAGCTAAAATACCAGTGTGACGGGAGCCAGAAGAGACCAAGGAAGCGGACAGCAGAAAATAAACTCAGAAAACATGGGAGCTGAATAAGACAAACGACCCAACCTGCCACAAAATCCTGTTTGCATCATGTGAGGTCATTTGTGAGAGAAGCTAAATTAGCAGTAATTATAACAGCAATACAAACAAACGGCATTTTTAAAAATTCAGTAAATGCCATGTTAAAACTTGCTCTGACCCCCTCTCTTTTAGAGAAAAAAGCTTTTAACCCTGAGATCTCCAGCAGAAAAAGACTGATTCTCATCTTAAATCAGGATATTATTTCTTTCTATCTTCCTTTTTAAAGGAATCAAGAGCAAACTTTGAATATGTGTGCTAATTTACTAGAGTCTTTACCAAGTCTTCGGAACCACCACCCAGTGCTGAGGGTCCAGTGGGGCTGACCTGATTAGAGATATTCGAAGTCTGAACTGCGGCCCTAGATAATGTATCATGATTTTCCCAATGTGCAGACATATCACCTAGCTACCATCTCTTACTGATTACTTAATTATTATCATTAGGGTAAGATAAAGTTTTTTATTACACACGTCTGCTGCAAAAAAAGAAAGGAGCACACAATGAACAATTTCATGTTACATGAGCTATGAGGTGATGAAAAATGATGATCTTAGACCCCACACGCTCATGAGGTAGTAATCATCAGCAAGAAATGGTCTCTTCCAGACTGAGTTATCAATACTCACATTCAGTAGAAAAAAAATCCTTTTGCAAATGTTGATTATTAGTCATTTGTAAGTTATCAATAGCCACATAATGAGCAATGTTCTCATTCAGCAAGTTCAACACTTTCCCCTCTGCATTTGAAATGTTCTACTCTTTGTGCTGTCCATATTTATTTATTTTGCTTACCTTTAATTGAATTTATTGGTACATTTTAGGGATACAGCACAGTTACGTTCATTGTTGGGATTTTGTACCTCTACATGACAAGTCTTGGTTCTCATTTTTTCCCCTTGTCCCTGCCCTCCCTTCAGCCCCTCCTCCCCTCCCCGTTTACAAATATTTTATTTCCATCTTTTCATTATCTCACATTTTTTTCTTTTCCCTTATTACCCTTCCCCTACCCATCCCACCTTCCCTACACCTTTAGCTCCTTTCTTCCCATTTCACAATGTCAGTATTCTTATTAGGATCTTATGTATTATTACAGTTTATTCACACCAGAGAAACTATTTGGAATTTACACATGTGGGACTTATTTATTTCACTTAGTATATCTTCAATATGTATCCATTTTCCTATGAATGAATCTATTTTCTCATTCTTTATGGCTGAGTAATATTTGATTTTATAGAAAAACCACATCTTCTTTATCCAGTTTCCAACTGATGGGCAAATGGGCTACTTCCAAGTTTTAGCTATTACAAACTGTGCTGCTATAAACATGGATGTGCATACATCACTGTGATATGATTCTTTTAGATTTTTTGGAAAGATACCCAACAGAGGGAAGGCTGGGTCAAATGGAACCTCCAGTCCCAGCTCTTTGAGGTATCTCCATATTGATTTCCACAGTGGTTGCACCAGTCTACACTCCCACCAACAATGGAGAAGGGTTCCTTTCTCCCCACAACCCCGCCAACATTTGTTATTGTGTGATTTCTTGATAGTAGCCATTCTTTGTGAGGTGAGGTGGAATCTCAGTGTTGTTTTCATCTGCATCTCTTGAATGGCCAGTGATGTGGAGCATTTTTTCATATATCTATTTGCTGCTTTTTCTTCTTTGTCTGAGAAATGTCTGTTCATTTCGGATGCTCATTTATGAATTGGGTCTTTAGAGTTGGGGGGGCTGATTGTTTTGAGTTCTTTATATATTCTAGATAATAGTCCTTTGTCTGAGGAGCAGCTGGTAAAATTTTTTCCCACATTGTAGGTTGTCTCTTAGTTCTGCTGATGGTTTCTTTTGCAGTACAGAAGCTTTTTAATAAGATGAGGTCCGAGTTGTTGATTCTTTCTACTACTTCCTGTGCTACTGATGATTTGTTCATAAAGTCTTTGTCTATGTCAGTGTCTTCCAGAGTTCTGCCTAACTTATCTTCCAGCAAGTTTAGTGTTTCTGTTTTAATATTTAGATCTTTAATCCACTCAGATTCTAATCTAGTGCATGGTGAAAGATAAGGGTCCAGTTTTCATCTGTGGCAGGTCGAAATCCAGTTTTTCCAACACCATTTATTAAAGAGGCTATATTTCCTCCAGTGGGGATGGTCAGCTCCTTTGTGAAAGATGAGGTAGCTGAGTACAACTGGATTTGTTTTTGTATCTTCCAATCTGTTCCACTGATCCTCAGGCCTGTTTCTTTCCCAGTACCATGTTGTTTTTATCACAGTGGCTTTGTAGTATAGTTTCAAATTGGGAATTGTTATACCTGCCGCCGTGTGTCTGTTGCTTAGGATGGCTTTTGCTATTCTAGATCTCTTATGGTTCCAAATGAATTTTTGGATTTTTTTTTTCTACTTCTGTGAAATATAGTGTTGGAATTTCAATTGGCATTGCATTGAATCTGTATAGCATTTTTGATAGTATGATCATTTTCACTATGTTGATTCTTCCTACCCAGGAGCAGGGAATATCTTTCCATTTTTTTATATCCTCTTCAATTTCTTTTTTCAGAGTGCTATAGTTTTCAGTGTAGAGATCTTTGGCCTCTTTTGTTAGATTGATTCCTAGATACTTCATTTTTTTGGATGCTATTGTAAAAGGAATTTTTTCCCTTATTTCTCTCTAAGTGAATCTGTTATTTGTGCATAAGAAAGCTATTGATTTTTGGGTGTTCACCTTGTATCCAGCTACTCTACTGAATCTTCACAAAACTCATCCTAGCATCTACTAGAATTGTCAAGAGTTCCCAATGACTGCAGGTTAGCCAATTCTGATTCATAATTGCCAAATTCTCAACACTAAATTTGGTTGTATTCTTTTTTTGTTATTTTAAGATACAATAAAACTGAATGGATTAAATTGGAAATATTTCTTTAAAAAAACAATGTTACTAATAGTCTGTGGTGATAGATACAGCATCTGAGAGAAGTATGTTACCATTCACATGCTCCATGTGATTTCCAATCACTGTAATCAATTTGCTAGAGTATACACAAAAGAAAACTTTTTTCATATTAATCCATCTAAGCACAGGCTACATTTTTAAAACCATGATATAGAAGGAAAATTTCACTGATGTCATGGAAAATGAATATCTCTGCAATTCAGATCATGCAAAAGGCACCACTTTTCTTGACTATGTGTAGCATGGATTAAAGTGAGTAATCACCATGCGTTTAAGTTGGAAATCCACAGTTCAAGGTTTGGTCTTTGCCATTACCTAGGTATACAACCAACATAATCTTTATGAACCAGAATCAATTCTATGCAATTTTGATAATAATAAGCTATTTCATGGATACAAAATACTACAAAATAAAAGTATCTGTAAAAAAAAACTATATGTTGAAACAAAATATGTACAGCAAATCTAACTTCCACGACGTATTTATGCATCATTACATACTTAGTATGCATAGATTCAATACTTAACATTAACCACTCAAATTACATTTTAAAAAGCAGAACTAAAATCCAGTTCTAAAATTAATTTGAACAAATGTCAAGGATATAACATATTCTATAACATAATTATACTTGGGTTGGTTAGAATCAATTTCTTAGAGGGAGAAAATGAAAGTTAACAGTTACTAAAATAATTAGAGTAGAGGTAGAGTGTATCAGATTAGAAGAAAATGACACTTCAAACAAAAAAAATTGCACTAGATAATGACTGGTGAAAACAAGGTAAGCATCGCTCAGGAAAGGAAGGAAAGAAGAGGATTAAGTAAGGGCTTCATATACAAAGAAGCAAGTTAAGAGAAAGTCTACATAGATTAGCTTATATAACCACACCATCGGGTCAGGCAAGAGGTAACTTCATACGCTCATAGAGATCAGCTAGGAGTGAATGTATTGAAGAGCAGCATTTAGTGGAGACAACGTTGAGAATTCATGGAAACATACACACAAAAGTTCAATAATGTCTGTTTCTGAGACAGAACAAGTGGGCACTTGTGGAGCATGCCTACAATCCCAGCTCTTAGGAGGCTGAGGCAAGAGTATCACTGTGAGTTTGAGGCCAGCCTGGGCTACAAAGAGGTTCTAAGCCAGCCTGAAGTACATAGCAAAACCCTTTCAGGAAGTGGGGGAGGGAGGGAGGGAGGGACAGAGGGAGAGAGGGAGAGAGAGAGAGGGAGAATATATAAGAAAACTTAGATTGTCACTTATATATACACATTTTTAATTTTCCATAATAAGCAAAGGAACTGTGCAAAAGATTATTTATGGTAATGATGTTTACACATGTGAAACAATAGGAAATACCACAAATTTTAAAAAGATAGACTTGAATACACAGAAAAATTTCATTTTAACATTTTGAAATTTTAAAAAATGAAATAGAAAACATATGACTCAGGTAAAAAAAGTATTGACATTTAATATAAAAATACTTTGTTCAGTGACAGCTGGTAAATTTTTTTCTCCACGATGTGGGTTATCTTTTCGCTCTCTTTGTGGCTTCTTTTGCTATTCAAAAGGTCTTTAATAAGATGAGATCTCATTTGTTGATTCATTGTTTTATTTCCTATGTAATCAGGTTTTCTTTATGAAGTTTTTGCCTACACCTATGTCTTCAAGAGTTCTATTTTATCTTCCAAAAGATTTAGCTTATGTTTTTATATTTGGATCTTTTGATCAATTTCAATTTCAGTTTAGTTCATGGTGAGAGATATAAGTGTAGCTTTAGTCTTTGGCATATCCAAAGCCAGTTTTTCTAGCATCATTTATTAAAGAGGCTGTCTTTCTTCCAGTGAATCAGTATGTTTGGGCCCCTTTTCAAAGATAAAGAGACTAAGTGTATTTGGAGTTGCTTCTGCATCTTGTGATCTATCTCAGGTCTGGTTTTTTGTTTTGTTTGGTTTTGGTTTTTTGCAAGTACTATGCAGTTTTTAATCACTGTAGCTATGTAGTAAAATTTCAAATTAGGGATTATGATTTCCCTTGTCTTGCCTTTGTTGCCCAAAATTGCTTCTGATATTCTAAAAAAATTTTAGGATTATTTTCTCTAACTTTGTGAGGTATGCTGTTCGTATCTTGATTGGGATAGCAATAAATCTGTATAACAATTTTGGAAATATGGTAATTTTTACTATATTTGTTCTTCCTACCCAAGAACAAGGGATATTATTCAATTTTCTAATATCCCCTTTGATCTCTTTTTTCAGAGTACGGTAGTTTTGGGTTTTTTTTTTTTTTTTTGGTACCGGGGATCAAACTCAGGTCCTTGTGCTTGTGAGGCAAGTTGCCAGAACCACTGACCTAAATTCCCGGCCCCAGAGTGCAGTAGTATTCAATGTAAAGGTCTTTTACTTCCTTCATTGGATTGATTCCTATTTTTTCATTTTTGATGTTATTATGAAAGGTGTGATTTCCTTAAATTTTTTCTCAGGGAATTTGTTATTTGTGTATATAAATTCTATTGATTTATGAGAGTTGACTTTGTATCCAGCTATGCTGCTAAAATCAGTTATTAAATACATCTGGAATATATAAAGAACTCAAAGAAGTCAGACCCCCCCCCCAAATTTAAGGACCCAATCCAAAACTGGGCATCTGAAATGAATAGACAATTATCAGATGAAGAACTATAAACAGCAAATTAATATAGAAAAAATATTCAGCATCACTGGTCACTAAGGAGATACAAATTAAAGCAATGCTGAGATTCCATCTCACTCCAGAAAGAATGGCTAATATCAAAGATACCAACCAATTACAAATGCTGGAGGGGCTATGAGGAAAAAGGAATCTTTCTCTACTGCTGGTGGGAGTGCAGAGCAGCGCAACCACTGTGAAAATTGATCTGGAGATTCCTTAAACTATTAAAACTAGAGATTCTATTTGAGCCAGTTATTCCCCTTTTTGGTATCTTCCTGAAATAATTAAAAGTGCCCTACCACAGCAACGTATGCCCACCCATGTTTATAACAGCACAATTTGTGATAGCTAAATCTTGGAAACCACCCAGATGCCCATGAATAGATGAATAGATAAAGATGTGATATTTATATACAACGGAGTACTACTTTGCCATAAAGAAGGATAAACTTGAGGCATTTGTACATAAATGGATGCACCTTGTGACCATACTTTTCAGTGAAATAATTTGAATACACATTTAAATATTGCATTGTTTCTGTGGTTTAAATGAAATTATATATAAGGACCAACATGTATAATAGGTGTTTCAAAATGGGAAGAAAATATTCCAATTGAAAGGGGAATGAGGGAGGTGGTGGAGGATAGAAAGAAGGGAAAAGTAAAAGAAAAGAAAATAGAAGGAAAAAAATGGAAACTAAACTGTTGTAAATAAGGGGAAGAGGGGCTAAAGAAAGGGGAGAGGATTGGAGAAAGATCAAAATGCATAATTGATATTGTATAATAGGAAGAAAAGGTCTAAAGGAGTAGATGAAGTGGGAAGGATAGGGAAAATGTAAAAAGGGAAAAGAAAAAATATAGGAAAAGGAAAAACATGGAAACAATATCTTTGTAAACAGGGAAAGGTGGCAGGGGAGGTAGGGCTGAGGAATGGGGAAAAATAAGAACCAAAATAAGTCATGTAAAGGTACAAGATCCCAGTGATGAATGTAACTGTACCATAAACCTAAAGTGTACTAATAAACTTAATAAAGATAGAAAAGAATCAAGATATGTCATCTATGCGTATAAATCCCATATGATAAATGTCATCATTATGTATATCTAAAAGGTACCAATAATTTTAACAAAAAAATCATTCATATATATTAAAACAATCAAGACTTCAATAGATATATTAAAAAATAATGTAAAATACACCATGCATACAAAGAGATAATAGGTAAATAAACATATAGAGAAATGTTCAGTCTTGGTAATAACCCAAACTATAAATTAGTATATTATTTTACACTTATTGTTGTATCTGATTCAGCCAAGAAGGAAAGAGATAAACGGGTATTTTTTTTAAAAGTTTGATAACACTAAATACTCACAAAATTAAACGTAGCATCAGTGTGATTGGTAAATGTAGAAAATAAACTACATGTACCACAACAGAAATGAGACTTAAATAATTAAACAAATTGTAAAAGAGCAAATTCAATAAACTCTTACAGAGCTGATAAATGAAGGTGTTATAGAACCTAAGGGCACAAAATTTATAATAATTTTAAATTAAAAAGGAGAACAAAACATTGTCTGAATGAACAACATGTATTCATAAAACTTATTAAGAGAAGTTACAAAAATTAATACTTAAAGTGTTAGTTGTCAGGGTATTTTTTGGATTTTAATTTAAAATTTCTTATACTCTGCTATATTATTATTTCCTCCTGATAAAGAAGAACGTTAATAACTTGCAGAAAATCTCCCCTGAAAGCACAATTTAGTGGAAAGAACACATTCAACTTGAAATATTCTACTTTGTTAACTTCATTATCATATCAGTGGTCACATGCTGTGCAGATAATGAAAATCAGGAAACACTATGAATGGAAAAAAACACACCATTTCCACCAATATCTAAAGAATACTCTGAGTGTCAATGAAAGAATTTTTCAACTCACTTCACTAATGTTTTTGGGTTTACAATTGCCTTGTTTCTCAAGGAATTGTGGCTTTAGCCCATTTATCACAACTTTATAGCAGAGACTTTTCTCACTCTCTTTTATACAAAGGCAGTCATTTTTGTTTAGACAAGAAAGAGTGTGGAGATAGATATATATAGATATATAGATATATCGTATCTATATATAGATATATATATCCTATATATAGGGCCAGGGATTTAACTCAGTGGTTCCACTGCCTGCCTTGCAAGTTCAAGATCCTGAGTTCGAACCTCAGTACTAAAAAATAAAAATAAAATAAAACACATATATAATCACATATATATTAATCAGAAATATCATTCTGTAGCTATTGTCGAAAAGACAAATGAAGTCCAAAATGAGGAGAAAAGGAGTCTCTTAGACACTATTGGTAGGAATGCACAGTGGTACAGCTACTGAGGAAATGAGGCCCCTCAAAAATTACCATTAGAACTGTCCCATGATGCAACAATTTCACCCCAAAGTCTACACCCGGAGAGAATGAAACAATGTTGCCAAAGTAATACCTGCACTGTCTTGCTTATTGCACTACCACCAGTAATAGTTTTAAGACATGGAATCCATATCATTGTTAAGCAGTGGATAAATGGATACAGAAAACCTGTTGCTTATCCACAATGGGGTATTTCTGAAACGAAGAACTCAATCCTAACATTTATAGAAATATGAATGCACTAGAACATAATTTTAAATAAAATAAGCTAAGCACCAAAAGATAGACATCACATAATCTCACTCGTATGTGAAATCTAGAGAAGAGACAAAAAAATTCATCTAACAGAAGAAGAACAGTGTTGTGAGATGAGTTTTGGTGCCAAGTCACAGCGAAACACACAGAACGGTGATTATAGTTAACAGTATTGTATGTTATATTTCTTTTTTTTTTTTTTTAAATAGCTAGAAGAGGAGATTTTAAATGCTCTTGCCACAAGGAAAAGATAAATGTTTAAGAAGATGGAAGAGCTAAATATTCTGACTTGATGATTATGCAATGAATACGTGCATCAGGATGTCATGCACTCAGGAGGCTGAGGAAGAAGAATTTTCACAAGTCCCAGGCCAGCCAGGGCTAAATAGTGAGTTAAGGCCAGCAAGAACTGTTTAGTGAGGGCTGGTCTCAAAGGAAAACAAAAAAAACAAATCACGCTATATCACATAAACATCTATAGTTATTATAAGTCAATTAGAAATTTAAAAAAAAATGACTTAGAAAACACCAAGAGTTTAAAATTACATAGCTTTGAGCCTTAAAGCCAGGTCTAACCATGCACAGGCTGAGTTACCTCGGGCTGTTAATTTAACTCTTTGATGACAACATTTTTAAGCTGTGAAATGGTTGTAATAATAGTACTAAGCTCTTGATGTTGCTCTAAATGAGATAATTTCAGAACAGTTTGAATACACAATAAATGCAAGTACTTTCTCATTTGTGTCACCCTGTAGTGAGCGGAGCTCAAATGACTGTTCTTCCGGAAGTCCAACACGTGACACACTTCCACCAACTTCCGGTGGGAGCCTGTCACACCCTGTAACCTTCAGTGGAAAATACCAACCCCATGGTTCTTCTTCCTCGTCTCTGTTCCGAACCAACACGGAGTCTCCTTAATTCTTCAGAAGACACTATGCTCAATGCAAACATCATTACCCACTTAGGAAAAGCAAGAATGCCCTGCTTATATTTTGCTTAGAGTTAAGTCAACTCAGTTTTATTTTTGAGGCTCTCTCCTCTTCTCCTAATTGGGAACTGGAAAATACTTACTATTCAATGTTACATTTTATGAAGATTTTGCCATATAACAGCACGGAGTACCAAGGAAGACTGAATAGTGAGAGTTAGGATGGACACTTATGAGTCAGGCTTCCTGCATAACAGGCCCAACTTCACCGTTTACTGGCAATATAGTCCTGGGCAAAATTGAATAGATTTGGTAGTTTTCCATACAGATTCACAGGATCATTGTGAAGACTGAACTAAAGTATGTGTCAGGTGGTAAGTGTTCGATAGATATTAGTTTATTTGATCTTTTCTCTATGAAAAGGCTTAAGAAGGAGAGGGGAGGGAATCAAAATTAGACGGACGACGAGAAGGAACTGGTTTCTAACATTTACCTATTTACCACCTCGTTGATTTTGAGGAAGTTATTGAACTTGTCTCAGCTCAGCTCTCTTACATATAGAATCATGCACCCTTGCTCCTAATGCTTCTCTGAGCATTTGAAAGGCGATCACTTTGCATCCTAACTCAGAACCTGTCAGCCTCCCACACTAAAAACAAATGTCTAATGTATGTTAGCAATTTCTAAAACTAACGCGTGATTCTTACCAAATAAAAATCAGCAGCTGCTGTTAGCTTAAATAGAACCACAGAAATCAATAGCAATAATGTGTCATGTTCACCATTGGTCAAAAAGATCGACTCGGTGGTTTTACTTACTCATCTCTTCACCGGGCTTACACAGCGTCTATTATGAGGACACGCACCAGGCAATGAGGATATCACAGTAAATAAAACACTTAGACCCTTGGTTCCACAAAGTCTATATTCTCCAGGGAGACAAAAACAACGGATAAAAGTGGAACCAGTTATGGGGCAAGTGAAGGGCTGTGAAGGCGCTCTGAGGGCCTCTCTGTGAACATCGGAGGAAGACCCTCTCAAGGTGAGGAATAAAAGCAGTTTCCAGGTAGAGGGATGCAAGAAACGGGGAAGACCCTCTGAAAAGACGACCCAGGGGCGAAGCCCTGCGACTGGAAGACAAGGAGGAAAAGGTAAATGACAATGACAGCAGCTTTGTTGGGAAAGCTCAGGGGGGTAGTTCGATCTCATGGTGTCTGCCCATGTGGTGGGGGAGTTGGGTTCCTGCGAAATGGGAAGATAGAAGTGGGAGAATGGCCTAACTCGGCCGCATAGCAGGAAACTGAAGGTTGTGGCATTAAGAATGCTGCAAGAAGAGGGAAGGACAGAAAGGACGCTCAGTAGATTTTTCATTAAGCGGACAACCTGGGCCAAGGTGATGGCAGAGAAATGGACAAAACCAAGGTACATTTTGAAATTACAATAGGGTCAGTTAGGTGATAAGGTATGAAATAAGGGCACGGTGTGAAGTCAAGATAAAATGAGGTTTTAGAAAATAAACTCCTGGGACAATGATTTAACAACTCATAGTGTGTGTGAGTGTGTGTGTGTGTGTGTGTGTGTGTGTTTATATTTTATGAGTAAAATACCATGGTATTTCAATTCTATTACAATAGGGTCAGTTAGGTGATAAGGTATGAAATAAGGGCACGGTGTGAAGTCAAGATAAAATGAGGTTTTAGAAAATAAACTCCTGGGACAATGATTTAACAACTCATAGTGTGTGTGAGTGTGTGTGTGTGTGTGTGTGTGTGTTTATATTTTATGAGTAAAATACCATGGTTTATTTCAATTCTACCTTGCCCACTCACATTTACCTTCGCTGCTGTCACAAAGCAGCTCCTCATCCTTAGAGTGGCATGTCCCTTCTCAGAACGGCCCTAGTATTCATTGTGCTGTCTGCCCTCACCGGGTTACTTTGTAAGGCTTGTCTAGTACTACAGTTAATCAGCTTTTTTGTCTATTGTCTTATAGTTAGGTTTAGATAGCAGAAAATCAGGAACAGGTCCAATGCACATTCAAGAATCTGTACAAACTGAGATGTAGAACTCACTGTCCGGTGAGACATAGTGCTTCGGACACCCACAAATGCACTACTTTCTTTTTTCCTACCTAAGTGGAGAGGTATAGTATTCATTCTGCAACCCTGCCCACTTGTGCTACCAACCAGCCTCAGTCAGGTGGAGGGTGAGAGAGGATAAGGACCAGAGAAGTGAAATTCAAACATCGCTGTGATATGTAAACAGCTTCATCTCTTAATGACCTTGAAAGCCTTGTAATTAAAGCAAACTGGTAAACAGACTATTAGCCTGTCCTTTTGGGGTGTAAGTAAGGTGGAGATTCCAAACATTTGCGGGAGGAATTCGGTGGTTAGAGAAAGCCTCCTCCGGGGCAAACTGTTATTGATCTTCTTTATTGCTGTATCAACACAGTGCCAGTTGCTCACCATTTGCAAGACGGAATGAATGAACCACCAAGGAGAGAATGAATCTTCTCCTCCACCCGCTGTACCATGGTCAGAGGCCTCTGTACGTGGATTACGCAGTCTGTACCAGTGGCAATGCCTTGGTGAAACCACTTGAAAGTGATGTATGCTTGGCTGTGTGCATTTGTGTCCCTCTACACTTGCATACACAAAAATGTATCAGCAAACCAGAGGCTCCATGTTTAAAATCTGAAATGACGTGACGCTACTTTGGCCGTAGTTTATTTTCAAACATGCTGCCTTTGCGAAATGCTGGGTAATGATGATGAAAGCCCTTTCAGAATAATTACAGTCCAATCATTTAGTACCCAGCCTCTCTGAAGCTACTGTCACTCCTTCTGCTCCTTAGAAATTAACATCTCTTGCCAAAGCGAGGAAAGTAGCTCCACAGTAATTCGCTCTGTATATCCCAACAGTGAGAACTTGAATGATGAAGTGTGATAGCATTAGATGGCCCTGGCTCATCTGTTTTAATAATTGATAGTTGGACTCTCCCTTAAGCCTTCTCTGGCCTCCATTCCCCAGCTATTTTCTCCCTGAGAGCGAAATATTTTTACTCTGCCCTCCGTAGACACTTATCTCAGTAGTGCCTTATTCATTTCAAGAATGTTGGCTTATACTGTGGTCCCATACATTTTTAAAAAATTTAAATGAGGGGAGATAGACCTTGGCCACAGTCTCTTACACCCAGAGTTTGCTGGAAATGTTTAGTAATTTCCACTGAGTATCAAGTAATCCGTATTGAGTGCAAAGAGGCTTTAGTAGACTATTTGTGTCTCTTTTAAAAAAAATTCCTGCTCTTTCATTGCCCTTCCATTGATAAATTACAGAAATTTTTATATAATTAAAGATCATTATTTGGCTAAATTTATTTGTCTTTCGGGTTACTCATGACCTGAAGAGAAACAGCCTAAGACAAACCACTTCCTTTAACCACAGCCAAGCTTTGTAGTGACCCAGTCAAGTGAGAATGAGTCAGCTTTACAAAGAAACTCATTGGGAAGTCCTTAGGTCGCGGCAATCGGAGGGCAGCCCAAAGATGACCCGATGAAATGGTTGATAACCTATGGTCTGCTCTTTAACTGGGAGGGGCGCCTGCAGCTGGGGATTGGAGGAGCTTTGGAATGAGGAAGGAGGAGGTAAGGTGAACCCTAGACTTCTCCCACCCAGGTTCTGCCTTGAGCAGAGCAGCTTCTCTTCTGTCCCTTTTATTTGTTTACCCATAAGATGCCTCTGAAAGAAGGTTGTGCAAGCTAAAATATACTAGTCATTGTCTGGAGCACAGTTCCTGATTTTCCAATCAGAGGATATGTTTCTAAATTGTATCATGTGCCACCTTCCTAACTGCCTGGCAGTGGACGTTACACCTCACTTCTGTGTCAAAGGAAAACTTTAACTAGGAATAGCATTCTCCAGGCCGGAAAGATAGGAAAAACTGCTCTATAGATAGAAATCAAGACCTTTCAGCTACTATTGTTTGGACTCCAGAATTCCCTCCATTTAGCTTTCTCCTTCAACATCAACTTTTGAGGTCATCGTCAATGATCATCCTTCTCCAAGAGCCCACGTCTCAGTCTTGGGCAGTTTATCTTAGCCTGTTTACCCCATCGCATCTGACATGGTGTGCAATGGGTTTTTGTCACTGGTTCATTGTTGTCTCTTCATATATGTATACAATATTGCATATTACATACCACATGTAATGTACAAAATGAACCGTCTAACATAGAACACATTTTAGGTTGTACATATACTTTAAAATGTATAGCATATATGTAATTTTATTATATACAGTAAATATTATACAATATATTATATATTATGCACTGTATCCTATGCTATGTGTAACATACTATATTATATTTTATCTTACAGAGATATATTATATATTAGAAATATATATTGAATGAATGAATGACCAAGTACTTCTTTGTCATTTATGAAATAGTTAACATTAAGTGAAAATTGAAGAGAAAAAGACTGGATTCTGGTCTTGGTGCTACTGTGAACTCACTCAGTGATATCTGACTATGGAGGTCATCTCTTTAGACCTCAATATCTGAAGAGCTCAGTTGCTGGGATTATGGTTATTGACATCGAAGTCCTATGATCTTTCTTTCCTGTCATTAACATTTTTTTGAAATCTCCTCAAATGTGGATAGAAACTAGGACCTACTTCTAACCTAGAAAACACAGCAAGGTGACGTGATTGTTTTACCTGAGATTATCATTTTCCACTTGCCAAGAGACTTGCTCCTTTACTGTATTTGGAAAGCAAATTGTGATATTGATAGAGCTCATGTGACTAGAAATTTAGGGCCATCTTCAGATCTATTGCCTGCAAGAAACTGAGACCCTCAGTTCAACAGCCCCCCCAAAAGTAAACAACACGCATACCCAGGTAAACTTGGAAGGTGCCTTCCCAGCCGTGTCTCAAAGCAGGCCTCACACACAAGCCAAGTCTTTATTGCAGTCATGTGAGATTTGGAACAAAAGACACAGCAGAGTCTTGCTGGACTCATCTACAGAAGTTTTGATATCATAAATACGTGTTCTTTAACTCATTGCATCTATAGTGATACCATCATATAATAGTAACCAATATAATAGCTAACCAATGCACACATGGAGTATTTTATTTGCCAAATGTCCTGGGCCTGGTGCCATAGAGAACAAGGAGTTAACCACAGAGGTAACTGAGGAGGCTTTGCATTTAGAGTTTCTAATTTTGCAAATCTTGCCAAAGGTGTAAGCCTCATTAAGATGCAACACGAATAACTTTTCACTTTGCTACATATTTTAACTTGCATACTTTTGCAAATCAGGCAAAGATGTATTTTGGACATGGTCGCACTTCTACTGTTCTATTTTGTTCCTCCAGGTCCCTCAATTTTTCCTCTTTCAACTGCATTTCCCTAGGTATCACTCTGAAAATTCTTTTCTTCTCTGAGTTAGAACAACAAATATCTCACTCTGTGTACATGTCCTTTGCACACTGCTCACAAAAGTAAACACTCTTTAAATTAGCACTGTCAGAGTTCGACTCAGTCCGTTCATAAATTCTAGCTTCACAAAATATAAACCAATAAAAACATATAATACAGTCATTGAGAAATGGCATCATTAATTAGTCTGCCTAGATAAAGTCATCCAAAAAATAAAATTATTAATACTTCATAACATGCCAGTTTTTCTGTGGCTGTCAAACATGGTGTGTCTTGGGAACTCAAAATACATTGGAAAAGGTCCAACAAGAACATATGCACACAACTTTTTGTCTTTGATTTTAGCACATTTCTTGGGATTTTTTGTTGAGGGGGGGAATAAAGCACATAA
Organism: Fukomys damarensis; assembly: GCF_012274545.1. Classification (NCBI taxonomy): domain Eukaryota; kingdom Metazoa; phylum Chordata; class Mammalia; order Rodentia; family Bathyergidae; genus Fukomys; species Fukomys damarensis. Next base: position 10,108,628 of record NW_022900939.1, on the reverse strand, counting down.
AACTAACCAAGAGATTGAAAAGAAGGTCATATAGTCATGCAAAGATTTATAGATTGTATGGTTATTTTATATTCCCAAGAGAATAATTGAAGAAAATCTGATAATTTCAGAATGAGAAACTCCCTTTATATGGAGTAGAAGAGACCTTTTATGGGCCACTAAGTGCACAAGTATAGAAAGGTGTATGTGGAAAGAGCAAGGTTTTTTTTAAATCAACAGATCTCTTTTTTAATATTTTAACTCTAAAATAGAAGATTCATATAATAAAAACAAACTATTGAAGAGCAGAGGGAAGGGTCAGTGCTTATTCACCTGGAAGAAGGGACTAGCTGCTCCAAAGATTGTTTTGTTGATGAAGATTAGTAGTTAAATATCCAAACACAGACATCAAGATCATAGTAGTGTGAGGATGAAAACCCATTATCATAAACTGACAAAGTAACCATGTCTCCCTTTCTAAGTTGTATCTATCCAACCCAATTCTTAAACCCTAGTTGAGAGATTGAAAAGATTGGGTTATATTGTGAAACAGAAGACAAAGAAAACAAAACAATATTTAATCACAAATATCCAGCACTTATCAGGCCTCAGTTGAAGGCAGTTCTATAATCAATAAACATATAAGTGAGTTCAAATATGCATAGATGGATAGATACAGAATTACATGGGTGAGTGAACGGAGAGATGGGTAGATGAATGACATACTTCTACTGTTCTTCAAAAATTTTAAACTTTTTCCTGCAAATTACAACTCATCTTTATCAAGGCTGGAAATCCATTCACTACCAGAATCTAATAATCCATCACTGGATGATAACTTTTAATACTTCCTATCCAAATTTTCTGAGGGTAGAATATTAAGTGTCTAATAAAAGATTTTCTCTGGTGTGAAAAACTATAATAGTACATAAGATCCTAATGAGATAATTGATAATGTGAAATAGGAAGAAAAGGGCTAAAGGTGTAGGGAAAGTGGGAAGGGTAGGGGAAAGGTAATAAGGGAAAAGAAAAAAATAGGAGAAAATGAAAAAATGGGAATAAAGTGTTTGTAAACGGGGAGGGGAGAAGGGGCTGAAGGGAGCCGGCAGGGACAAGGGGAAAAGATGAGAACCAAGACCTGTCACGTAGCCTAATATCACAAAGCCTAATATCTAAACAGTGTTTAGGTCTACTGTATACTTAAAATGTACCAATAAACTCAATTTTAAAAAAAGATTTTCATTCTGTCAGGTGAATGGAAAAAAGACAGACACTGAATTCTTAGCCTGCATACGTATTGTTCAAGCTGAAATTCTTTCAGTGGTTTTGGTAGCCTAAACCTGAAGAACAAGAAATAGAAGTCCTCATCAAAATCAAGAAAAGTCTGCATGGAGAAACCATTTTTCTGGGACACCAAGCAAGTTATAGCTACACTGCACTTCAAGTGTTGTAGCAGCAATAAAGTACAGATTTTTTTTGTTTTGTTTTTGTTTGGCAGTAGATTCATCCTCAGATCTCTACATACACGAGCATTCTTCATGGATATAACATAAGACAACACTATTTTAGAAAATAAGCTCTTTATCTGATAAAGCCCAGATTCAGATCTTTCTATTTCTAAGAGAGGCCTGAGGTAGTGGATTCCGATGCCTATCCTGACATTTAGGAAGATAGGCTTATCATTTTATTGAGCTCTGCAACCTTGCTGGTACCATTTGAAAAAAATAAAAAAGTAACTGCTGTAAAATAACAAGAAAGGAAAATCTGTTTGCTTGCCCCACACATCACTGTGCTCTGTTCTCCAGAGAATTTGCAGGTGTGAAATTATTCCCCAGAAAGACTGGCAACACCGAGCAGCACCTGTTTAAAGAGAAAGTTGTGGGACTCCTACAAACTCTTTAATGGCAGACTGTGCGATAGGTGTGGTTTTTTACTTCCCATGCAGATTAATTTCTTTTCACTTCCTTTGGTACCATGTGCTCTCATAGGTGTTTTACTCTAATCAGATGTTCATTGTTCTCCTGGCCATTTCCAAGTTACTCCCCTCAAGATTTATTCTGATCAAGCCATTAAAAATAAGAAAATCACCTAGTCATTTTAGGACTTAATTTGCAAGAATAGGATGGGAATCACAATACCTACGTTGTGGAAAAATGGTGATAGATTGCAAGCAAACAGCTCATCACAAAGCCTAATATCTAAACAGTGTTTGATAAATGAGAGCTGATTCAATGCCAATAAAATTACCACCCCATCTGCGACTACTGCTGTCACCCCTGCCATTGTCACCATCACCAACATCTTTTATTCAAGAGGATTTTTTTCTTAAAATGTAAAAAGTCAGGAGTTGATGCTTTCTGTAAAAAAGAAGTTGAGTGGATATGATGGAGAATAATCATTATTTTAGAGCAGGTTCACTTAAGTATAGATATCTATAAAATAAAAGAATTTTATTTTAAAAAGAAGTTTTGGAACGGATTAATTCATAGCGTTTTCAACTATTAAAAAACATAGTAGTCTTCTTTTGCATGGGCTTTAGCTATTATTTTCTGATTTCTAGCTATCAAACACATGCATACATCATCCCATACCTCATGCTCGGATTCATTTTTACGTCTTCCATTGAAAAAAATAGTACTATAATTAAAAAATTAACCCATGTCACCAAGAATACTCATGGTAGTTATGCAGGCTGGAAAACATAATTCTGGGTATAACTGAAAATACCCCTTTTCATGAAGTAAAACATAAGAAAGTATTTAAGTATCTATTGTCAACGTCAATATTTTCAGGGTTCAGAAAATGTCAATAAACACAGATTTGCAGTAAACTGAAGCAGTTGCTTTAAGGAGGAAGTGATGTAGGATTTGAGAATCTAACTATAAATTGGAGTCCAAAAAAAGTAGGAACAGACACCCAGGTCCTCAGTGCAAGATGAGTGCTTCTGAAAAAGCATTTTAGACAGAAGGTATGGAGGAGAGTCATAGGAAATAAACGTTATGCCCAACTTTGGTCTGTGGGAAAGATAATTTCCACTGTGGTCTTTTGCAAAATGCAGGAGCTGCTGATGTACTGGTAAGGAGTGAGACGTTACTAATACAATAAAAATCTTAGAGTACTCATGCAGAGATAAACATGTACCTCAAACCTTACATGAGTGTAAATAAAAAGGAGAAGCTGGCCTCTGTATGAAATAGTTCAGTGTTGAAGAAAATCTAGGACTCGGTTGTAGCTGATGTTGTAGTTATTTCATTTGTGGACTGTTTTTTTCACTGCAATGTGAAGCATTATGTAGAAGTATTAACTTTTAGTATGTTCACTAAAAACAAGTGTTTAAGGAGTACAGATGTTTGTATCATCCCAGGCCACTGAATGCATAACAATATGAGAGACAACTATTTCAGCTATCATGTACTCTTTAAATAAGAAATCTAAAGCAAACAAACAAAACAAACAAGGTACAGTTTAAACAGGAAGACACGGAGAGGCGGATGTGGCGCAGCGGTTCTGCTGTCTGCCTCGCAAGTGGAAGGTCCTGAGTTTGAACTCTAATACAAAAACCTAACCAGGAAGACACTTAAGATTTTCTATGAGTTTGTTCAATAGCTAAATCGTATTTCCACAGAGCTAGACTCTCCGCATATTCCCCTCATTTTCAGATTTCGGCAATTTCTTCTCTACTACTTAGAAAATGAGGTCTAAGTTTCTCCCTCCACACTATACTGTTTCAAGTCAGGAAGATTATGTCAGTTCTCCTATCTCATTATCGAGGAAAAGAAGTGTTTGCAGACATTTTCTTGTCTCTCGCGGGTTAGAACGGGGTTAGCAACCAAAAGGTTATGGCCGGGGAGTCAGAGAGCTGGAAACTGTAACCACCATACTGAGAGGCGGGCTCTGCTAACAAGAACAAGGCTGCGAAAGACTAAAAGACAACTCTAAGTTTGCCATAGACTCTTCTTCTGGAGAGATTAAAAACTAATACCATGGAGCACTTTGGAGCACTACCTTTTTGTAAACCTTTTATCATAGAATACAAAGATCGAAAGAATTCTATAGGCTATGGTAATGAGTTTGAATTTTATTGCAGAGAGAGTGGAGACTTTTTGGATAGGTTTATTAAACATTTACATTGGCTGTAATCTAGGTGGAAATGTTCACTCTGAGTATTTCATTAAATTTCTAAAATCTTTCTGTGAATTCATCTCCTCCTGCCAAATGTACTCCGTGCTTACAAAATTCCTGCTATGGCGGCCTTCCTGTGATGCCGGCAATACTCTAAGGCCGAGTTACAAGTGCAGAAATTGTACACCAGCTTGAACGTTTCTTTGCAGTGCTTCCTCAGGTAATGTGAGGAGGTCCTTCTCTGTCACCTCGGTGATCTTTCTCAGACATCCTGAGAAGCAAAATGTATACCCTGCACATCCCTCAGAATCATTCCTTTCTAAAGATGAATAAACCCAACCTGTGTCCCTTGTCCAGGATCAGGCAGATAACCAGCCCCTGTCCGCGTGCTCATTTTCACCGCCCTATTTCATCCGGGGAACTTGTATGTAAAACATTGTGGTCTCTTCTGAGTCACTAACTCAGACTCAAAGTCTACTTCACTTTAGGCGCATACTCTCCAGTTCAGAAAGAAGCGCACTTATTCAATTCTTTGATTTTTTTATTCCACTAGCTAGAGTATATGCTCTGAAACAGCTATCACTCTCTTGGTTTTAATCCTGTCAATTGTTGTAATTTTGGCCCCCAAACAATGGCGGCAGATAGTAAGTATTCTAAGTTTCGAGGGAAGGGATGTATGAGTTATTCTGAAGCATATTACAAATCACAGCGAATGAAAAGATCTTTTTTGTCACTAGGCCGATCCTCTCTACAGGTGGTCCAAATCCTCACAACCCCGACTTGCTCCCTGCCCCCTAACTACTCTGTGACTCTCTCTCTCTTCTTTAACACAGTATTTCTGGAATTGGCAAACGGTCCAGTGATTAATATTCCAATTTGGAACATTTTATTTATCATTTCTTTAATCAATTAACTAGAAAACCCCAAAAAAGAATAAAGCTGGTGACTGCAACTGGAAAGACAATTTCCCAAAAGGGAAGAGGGGGATTCAGATGAGGAGAGAAGACAAAGAGCATGAATGAAAGCTCCAGAATTTCCTTCTATGGAATTTATCTAGGGGTGAAAATGGGCTGTACGGCTGCTGTAATCTATGTAGTAAATGTAAAGCTATTCCTCAAACTGCATGTTAATTCCAGGTGTCCTAGGGTAGAGGGACTAATGCAGAACATGGGAAACACAAGGTTATAGAAACCCCTCCTCACAGTGCAACTCAAGTCCCTACTCCCTTCTTTTCTAATCTGTCTCTTGCTGTGATCTTGCTTGCTGAGGTGAAAAGTTTAAATGGTTGTAAATACCTGTAAGACAAAGAGAAAGGTTCTAAAGATTTGACATATGCAGAGTAAGAGTATCTATTTAAAGAAGTGAAACAGTAGCTGAAATTAACAGGGAAGGCTCCTCTTCTTGGAAACCAGTCACTTAGGAAGCTCCTGTTCTCAAAACCAATCTCAATGTGACACCTAGCGGTGACTTGAGGTTTAACCCTTCAGGTCCTGATAAAAACACCCGTCCACAAGGTCTTTAAAATGTTTGTTCTGGTGACTCTGATTTCACTTCTGTGACAGTAAATCTCAATTATCTTCTAAGAAAACTCAGTTATTAAGCTGGGTATGGTGGCTCATGCCTGTAATCCCAGCACTCAGGAGGCAGAGGCAGGAGGATTGCCGCAAGTTCAAGGCCAGCCTGAGCTACATCACGAGTTCAGGGTCAGCCTGAACTATATAGTGAGACCCTGCCTCAAAAAACCAAAAGGAAAAAAAAAAGAAAATTCAATTATTCAAATAGGTTATTTACACGCAAGTGCTAAAACATAGTTTTGAAGATGGTACCAAGCTATTTCCCCCTGTGATGTGTGAATTGTGTCTTCCCTGTGATTCTGTGAAGAATATTTAGCATCCCACCAAACATCTGCCTATTTAGAAATTCAAAGAACCAAAACCCTTTGTTTGTTATCTGGAATAATAAATTTGCCACTTTAATAAGTGATAGGCCTCTCAGAATATTACACATTGGTTTGCTTTTAAATATTCTAGCATCGGCATATCTCCTTGAACACTGTTAATTATTTTAAAAAGTGTTTATACAAAAAAGGAGCCAATTTTTGTTTTATTTTGTCCATGTATACATTTTTGTTTGTTGTGGTTTATTTTTTGGTTGCTGTTTTCATTCTAAATTGGATTTCTTCAAGCACTCACATGTAGAAGTGTGTCTATACCTCTACCGACACACACACACACACACACACACACACAAACACACACACTTTCAGAAATTGAAAAATGGCTTTTACGCCAAAGTGGGAAATAAAGTTTGGCTTTGACACTCAGTCCTCCTACGAGTTCCTTGTCTCCTTTTTGGGCTTTCCTAGTGCTACTTGCTGTCCTCTTCTATATACTACCTCTTCCCTAAATAGAGACCTATTACAGTGGGCTTACAGAAAGGTTAACGTACTGCACTGAGAGACAAGGTGGACTTTCTAAAAAAGACTTCATCTGACATTGGCCAAGATCTTTCTATGTAATAAACAGAAAATCATTTGGATTTCTGACAATCTCTATATCTCTAGTCATGATTAGGAAATTAGTTCAGTTGCCCCATCCCAAGTTTGACTGTGAGCCTGAAGGATTTTTGTATTATCTACATACTTGTTACCTTTTATGGTCTCTAATGGACTGAATGTCCTCTACATTAACAGGCATAAAACTAAAATGTACTGTACATTACGTGAGGAATTATCAAGGATTCCTACCCTAAAGTAGTTTCTTCATTCCCACTTTAGATAAAAGGCAGTGGAGGCCCAGCGATTCGCTGAATGTCCTTAAGCTTATGAATGATAAAGCTGGAATGCTGTCAGTTTCAGTGTTCATTGTGTGGACTTCGCCTTAAACTTTTGGAAGTTCAAAATGGCAACTTGAAGGCATGCAGATCATTTTATTTCCTGCCAAATTTTTAATAGTACATTCAGTCTCTCAGAAACTCATAGCATACATACACACAAAAATATATTAAAGCAGCACAATTTACAATACTATGATCTTCATCATTGGAAATGATTTCTTTAAAACTGACCTCTTTTCTGCATCAGGGAAGGTGTTTATCATGGAAGGCTTATTTCTGCAAGGAATCTCTAAATTCAGTCCATGTCTAGTGTTTTAGCACTTATTTCCCCTGTTTGCTTCAGGGCAGGACATAGATAGACATGTGGACAAGAAAAATGGGTGTTCCATTCGATTGATCTTTCTTTCATTCCAAGAATCACCTATATATGAGAATCCTCTAAAAAAACATATAGAACATATCCAATATAAGCCCTTTCATCTTGAAAATCCTCATCTCATATTCTGAGGAAAACACAGTTGCTTTGGTAACCAGGATTGACATTGGACAGCTTTCGATGTAAAATTGTAATTATAAGCCTGAAGTTTTGCTTAAAAGCACAGGAGGAAAACATTTTTTTTTCCTGAAGCTGTTGGTTTTAGAAGATTAACCTAAAAACAAAGTTCAAACTTCATTTTGGGACCTCAGAGAATTTCTGTATTCCACAATGCACACCCAGAGATTCAAAGACGGTAGAAGATATTGGGACGGAGGAAGTACATCACAGTGGCTAAGCCTAATGCCACTGTGGCTAGATTAGCTGGAAGCGGTCTCAGCTCTGTAACTCCCTGGGCCACCTTGGATGCCACAGTTCATCTCTCTGGGCCTCAGATTCTTTGTCTGTTGAATGTGAGTATTAAGTAGACTGATGTAGGGATAGACCTTAGAACGGCACACGGAATAAGGTAAACCCTCAAAAAATGGAACATGTGTCGGTATCGCTGAGACTATCTGCAAACACAGCAGGCCGAGGCTATTATGTCTGCCCTTCAAAACAGCCTGTGGGAGGACATCTTCTGGAGAAGTCACTGACAGGTGATGTTTGGGAGAAGTAGGAAGCATTTACCAGACACATCATTTTCTCTGTCTCTGAAACCGCCACATGCAATCGTGAGATCGGAATGAGCCCTCACATTTCTTGCCTCCAAATGATAGATGGCGAAACTAAAATAGGTTCTCTTCAGATAATGTTTTTGAGTGACCAGCTGGTAGAGGCAGGAAAAGCTATTTCAGTGAGACAAGAGCCTTCAAGAACAGATTTAGAGAGAAAGTATTATCCTTGCCTTCTAGAAATAGAAGTGCCAAGTTGCAGACTGCCAGAAATTAAGATTATTCACACATCTATTTTATTGTTCAGGGAAAGAGGAAGTGATGCAATGTACAGGGGAGAAGTGTCCCTGTCAGTTTTCAACTTGGCCAACGAGCCTGCTGAAAGCAGTGTTAGATCTGACTGGGAACTTTGTCCCACTTTCAGCGCTACAGCACGTGGGACAGAAGAACCTCTGGAATGACTGAGGTAGAAGAATTCAGGGCCACCACCCTTATCAGGGAAGAGCATCCAGGTAGCCCAGCTCTTACCTAAAGAACAAGCACAGGGTTCGAAGCTAAGCAGCATGACTCAGAGAAGGGCACCACCTCTTGTTAGGGGAGGACACAGTTCTCAGGCTTATGGCTTTTAAAGATTGGCTCCATTTTTCCTTTCTAAAATTCCAACTAGAGTTCAGACACCATGTACAGTGGCATTATCTATTATCAGTAAAACTGTTTAAGTTGTTGATTCATTTTATCTTCATTTTTTAATGCAGAATTACAGCGAACACATTTTATATGCTATCGATCTTTCTTTTTCTCCTTTCTTCCTTCCTCCCAATGACACCTATTGAACGCTTGCTCTCTACAGTAAGAACAGTGCAGAAAGGATCCTGTGATTGTGAGGGAAGAAAGATAATGTATAAAGACATAATAAATAAAAAATGTTTAAAGTATGACAACTATACTCCAGAGGTGAGATATGATGCTAATCACCCTGGAGATTGGTCTGCTGTAGATGATATAGTAAGAAATAACCTTTGTAAGAAGAGGACTTCATGGAGAGACATAGTTTTCAAAGGTGACCAACTACATATAGATCCAGGGTAAAATCCTTGCAATGTAAAAATATTTACTGTGTTCTAGAAACATAAAGGAAGTGTGCACGACTGAAAGAGAGTGGACCAGGGAGTAGTGCATTGAGATACAGTTGGAGACTTCATTTTGGGTAGATTGTGCATGTAGACCATAGCTGTTAGATTGATATTAATTCCAAACATGATAGAAAAGCAATGAGTAAGCAGGGCAGTTTCATGTTTCAGTTTACATTTTACTCAGAACACTGCATGAGGATGAGTTTTTGGATAACAATGGAAACTATGAGACCAGTTGGGAAGATAACTGCAGTCTTAAAATTAAGAAATAATGGTAGTTTAAATGCACAGTGATAATGTATTATGGCTTATATGTAGATGTTCCCCCAGAGTGCTCATAGATAGGACTTTTCAGAGCCATCTGGATCTAAGTTATGTAATACTAAATTAATCTACTGATTGGAATTAGCATAATTTTGGGCATGGCTGAATAGATTTACTAAAGCCAGAAGCCCCACCCTGAGAATGGGTGGCACCACCCAAAAAGCTTGTAGCCTAAATGGGATAAAAGCGAAAGGGAGGCTTGCTGCTTCCTGCTTTCTGCTTACCCTTCCATGGACTGTTTCTCCTCTGCCCTGCCGCTCTGCCTTGGAGCCTGCTGACTATGCACTGAAAGCTTTACAAACTGTGAGCCAAAGTAAACCTTTCCCCCTTTAATTTGTGAGTGCCGGATGTTTTGTTGAAAAAGTGACTGATACATAATAGAAGGTCATTTCACTTGTGTTATTCCAACTATACAAAGCATACCATATATTACCCCACTGTTGACCTGCTGAACTCAGGGCTATGAAGCTCAAAAACATGTTTTCCTCACAGTACACACTCCAGTTAGTCCCTTCTTGGTGGGGTTTAGTTGCAAAGCAACTTTAAATAAGCTGTAGGAATCCTTATCACTCAGGGATCCTTACTTGGGTTCAGAAATGCTGTGTTTCCCAAGCATTAGGAAACTTAATTTTTATGACAACTTTATGAAGTAAACACTATTATCCTTATTTTAAATATAAGTAATCTGAGTCTTGGAGACATTAAACCAGGGAATACCAAAGGCAGAATTTTAAAGTAGGCAGTTTATCTGTGAAGCTATGCACATTATCTCCAAGCTATTGAAGACTAAACCTTGACTGGCCAGTGTTTCCACACTGACATGGCATGCTATAAAATGCATCCAGAAAAAACAGCCACAATTCAAACTTTTAATTGTGACAGTTATACCAAACAGAAAAGCATTTTGTAGCAATTTCATGAAAATGCTAAAGATTAGACAGGCAGCGCTTCCCGCATACTTCAGCAGAAACTAGGGGAATTTCTCTAAAAGAAGTGAACAAAGGATTTGTCTTTTAACTACTCTCAAGTCTCCAAATCAACATTTCCAGCAGCTTGGCTTTTTCTAGTATAAATGTAAGAGGAGACAGATTGAAATGCCAAACTGAACTGCTCCATGTTTTACCAAAAGCTGTTTCTCACAAGCAGCCACTACTCAGATAGATATTTGTTGTATGGCTTCTGAAAATTTTCCACAAGTTGAGTTTGTAGGATACAAAATTAATCACAAAAACTCTAATATTACAGCAGAACAAGAGTGACCTACAAGAGGCCTCCTACATTTTCTGTTAAGACTCTAGGAGCATCCCCTCAAAGCTCCAGGCTCACCTTGAATAACTGTAACGTGGCTCACACCTTCGCTCCTGTGTCACCTTTCTATTCCCCATGTTTCCCCTGTGACCTTATCCACTTGCTTTAGAATTTCTCTGCCATTTCCATATGCCCTTTCACTGCCCTGGGCCCCATCACTTTGATATGTTAAATTCGGCTAATTTAAGCTTTTCAAGGACACAGTTTTGAATCCTTTGTTCCAAAGCTTGAGTATATTAGAAGATAAATGGAAATAGATGTTAGAATTTTCCATCTGATTACTTAAACTATTACCACTAATAATGTTCAGGTACTATTTGAGAGTTTACAGATATAATCTCCCTAGTACTTCATAACAAAGGTGAACACTAGTATTGACATTCCTATTTCTTTTAGGAATGTGAAGGCAATGTAATCAGAATTAGGGCCCTAGCTGTCTGTTTCTGCAGCTTAGTCTACTATCTTACACCTATCTTCTAAGTAGATATGATGATGCACATTATAACACCGTCTCTGTTTTATCCCATATTTTAGTGTATAAACTAAAATATATATTCTATACATTCCTGCCAGTACCAACTCCCTTTACTCCTCCCTAAAAAGATTCACAATATTCTCTGCATGTTGTACAGTTGGGTTAATAGCTTGGTAAGGACTTAAGTCTGAGAATTTCAATCCTACGTGAACATTTATAATCACTGCAGAGCTTTTAAAGATCTAAATATTCTTCCCTTGACTGGGAGAGTCTGACTGTTCCGAAATAGCCCTGGACATCAGTCTTTTTAAAAGTCTTCTTCTGTGTCCTTAGCGCTTATAAAAATCCAGGGGCTGAAAAAGAGCTACTCTGAGCCAGTGAGCATAGTCTGCCTTGTTATGGGTCACATAGTGTATGCTTACTATTCACACCCAGAAGCTGTAACCCCAGCATTTGAAGATAAGGATTTTTTAAAAGGATTCAAGGCTAAAGAGGTTAAAAAAAAGTGGGGATCTATTATCATGCAAGAAATCTCCTCGTCTCCTCTCCTTTCCCCTCTTCTCCCCTCCCCCCTTCTCTCTCCTCTCCTCTCTCCTCCCCATCCCCCCCCCAAAAAAAAGTTCTTGTAAGAAAACAGCAAGAAGCAGCCATCTGCAAAGCAAGAAGAGAGGCATCACCCAAAAGTCATCTGACTGGTACTGATAACTCCATCTTGGGCTTTCAGCCTCCAGAGAGACAAGAAAACACATTTCTGTAAAACCTAGTCCGTTGTATTTGGTGGGGGGCAGATGAATGCAATCATTATGTACTGTAAATGTATGCTAATAAAAAGAAAAACATATTTAGGTGCTATGAAGTGGGTTGTTGATATTGTAACAAATATCTGAAAACAGAGGTGGCTTTTGAAACTGGATGATGAGTAGAGACTGGAAGTTTTGAAGTGTGTGTCACTGAAAGTTCAGACTCCCTTGAAAGGACTGTTAGTAAAAATGCGGACCTTGGTGGCAATTCTTGCAAGTACTCAGAAAAAGAAGAAGAAGAGCCACGGAGAAAGCACTGATCCTCGAAGAAACCAGATGCACTATCATGAACAGAGTATTGGTATAAATGCCATTAAAGGTGCTTCTGGTAAGTTCTCAGACACACAAAAAAGGAATGGTCCTATTGGAAACTGGGAGAAAGACGATTCTTGTTATAAAGTCGCAAAGGATAGAGCTCAACTGTGATCTAGCACTGTGTGGAAGGTAAACTGGGAACAACTTGGATATTTAGTTTAGATTTTCTATAAAGGACTGAAGGTATATACTGCTATTTAATTACAGATCATTGCAAAATGTGAGCAAGAAAAGATAAACGGAAGGAATTTTTAAACAACAAAAGGACAATAAAACCTGAAGATTTGGAAAATTGCTGGCCAATCTACATTTCCAAAAATGTAAATGCATACTCTGGATAGAACATCAAAGGTGGTGGTTGGACAAGGCACAATTCACTCCATAAAGAGATTACTGAGAGGGCTTAAGGAGCCATTTCAACTGAAGCCAGGAACAGAAATAGAATTATTCTAGCAGAAACACGGCCAACGGGAACTAAGGTAGGGAGAGATAATGGGAGGGAAGCCTATCAAACTCCAGGGACTACAGGATGGAGCAGCAAAGCTGCCTGAGTTTGAATGCATGTTAGTCCTCCAGTATGAACAAACTAAAATATGAAGATAAATCAAGGACAGATGGTAGGAGATAAGGAGACAGACATTGGTGCTAGGGAAGAGGAAAAGGGCAGGGGGTGGTAAGGGAAAAAGGATAAAAAACGTTTAAGGTCTGATGCATGTACTGATTCTCCAAAGGAGTTTCACTCTTCCGCATTACAAATGTACATTAATTAAAGAAAATAAAGTGTGGAATGATGCCAGAGGCAATTCAGGTATCCAGGGGCTGCTGCCCTCACTGTGGGCCTGGGCAGCAAGCCTGTTTCCTCCTCAGTTTAGAGACTGGGGCCATCTCCGTAGCTTCAGGGAGCTAGAAATCCACTGTCCGATGCCCTGAGGGTAAAGTCACTTCGCGAGTTCTCTTGGCGGGCACCCCACGGAATGGGAGGGCCAGGGTGGCAATGAGGCAATGAGAGGTGGGTGGAGAGCGGAAGTTTGCTTCAAGGGTTGCCATGCCAGAGGTTCCGGAGCACATCACAGCCAGCCAAAGAAGAGCATTCTAGGACCTTAAAATCAAATGAAATGTGCTTTGCTAGATCTGGACTAGCTTGGGAAGAGTTACCCTTTCTTCATCCTAACTTCATTCTTTCAGAATGCTAATGTCCAAAAGACACCTGTACCCAGCTGCACTTTGGAATTACAAGCTTTGGTTTTTATCCACACATAACTGGAGAGTAGTTTTGCATGGTAGGCATCTCTAATGTGTTTGAGATTTTGATATTTGAATTGATTCTTGGATGGGTTGGAACTTTTCACTTTCTTCAGTGGGGTGAATGTACATTTCAGGTATAAGGATTATAAATTCTGGGTGGGGTGCAGAGAGAAGGGTTGTTTGGATCGTGTTGTGCCCTCCAAAATTCGGGTGTTGAACCCTTAAAGTGTTAATGTGACTATAATTGATATAGGACTTATAGCAAGTAAGTTCACAAACGTGGGACTTAAATCCCATTAAGTGGTGTTTTTGTAAGAGAAATTACACTTTCTCTGTCTCTGCCTCTCTCTTCTTCTTCTTTCTTTCTCTGTTTCTCTCTCTTTTACTCTCACTCTATCTTTGTCTTTCCTTAATTCAGCTGATACCTTGACTTTGGATTTCTTGCTTCTAGAACTATGACAAAACAATGAAATTTTTGATATTTAAGCCACACCGTGGGTTGCATGGCTTCCTAAGAAAACTAAGAAATCGCGGCTCACGGTAATCACTGTGAGCCATGGCTGGTAAACACTCTTAGTACTCGCATGTGAATAGAAAAGATCGTTGTCATCTATACCTCTGCTAATCGGGGATAGAGCCTTAGAACAAAGCCAAGCACAAAGAAAAGACCCTGGAAAGAAAGAGAACCTCACAGATGACAGTTTGTCGTCTCTACACAGTTAAAGGACAAGAAAGAGCTCTATTTAGAAAGAGCTGGATGGGATTCCAAGGCTACTAGAGGGGATTCTTAGGAATTGCACCACTGAAACAGAAGCCCTGGACTTTGATCTTTCTTCTCTAGCACCCCCTAGTGGATACTGCTATGTCTGTAATTTATTTCCAGTTAACGGTGAGGTCACAAGATCTTCACCCTTTGTTTGGTTTGATTGGTCGGTTTGAGATGTGAATGAAGTTCTTTCTGTGTGCGGGGAATGAGGGAAAGGTTATAACTGGTCCCAGCACAGAAAATTTCATGGGAATTTGAAGAAGGACAAATGTTATTTGCCAAATTTTTCCTAATAAGTATCACATGAGATCTTGGGTTTTCCTAATGAGCTGTTACAACTTTGAAAAATGCACGAGGGTGAAATGACATGTTAGAAAGGCTACTCTGTTAAGAAATTAATCAAGGGCTACCAGATCGTGATGATTCACTTTTCTTAGCAAAAGTTAAAGTGGAATAACTTCCCGATATCTTGGTTGTGCTTAGATGATCCGACCTCAAATAAAAACATAGGTTTTAAAATTCTGTTGTACTAGGCCAGCTTAAGCTTATAATTCCAGCACTTGGCAAGTTGAGGCAGGAGGATTGCAAGCCCAGGGCCAGCCTGGGCAAATGTGTGAGATCCTTGTCTCAAAATAAAAATAAAAAAAGTAAAAAGATCTGATTATGTGGCTCAATCCTCTTTACGCTCAATCTCACCTACTTCCCTCTCAAAAAGAAAAAAATCCTGTCACACTGAATTAAAAAATCTTTGTTCAACATGGATTACGCTTATATCTTGGGATCTTCACTTTCTCTGCTCAGAGATGGTTAAAATAAAGTTACCTACAATGATTTCTGCAGTAGTAAATGTGTTATCATTCTAGCAATTTCTGGAGGACTATGAACTTCTTAAATGTTACATGATTCTTTCATTTATTCCTGTCTTAATTTCTGTTTCTATACTTAGGTCACTAAAAAAAAAAATCTGAACCTTAGTTTCCATATATTACAAAGTCTGTGAACACTCACCATAGGGATTATTATGACCTGTTAGAAATTGTTCCTTGAAACAATCTGGTAACACATCAAGTCCTACAATGATGTTTATTTCTTTTCTACAGGAAGATGGACATTAGTTCCCATTTGGGACCTGTTCTTATACAAAACTCCCCCTTTTATAAACAGCTGTGAGTTTCTGTGATGCAAACTGACAGAGAAAGAGTTAACACACCCTTTTTAATTTAGTGTAAGCGTTTATCACTGAACAACAGGCCACACAACTATATGTCTAAGCCCACTCCCTTCAAAGCTTCCCTGCTCCAAATTTGGAGTGATCACATTGCTTATTTGAGTAGCAAATTTGCTTGGTCTCAAAGTTACATGAGATTAAATCATAACAGACATTGCATATTAGAGAGTTAATAGATCCACGCACGTTGCAGCAGAGGGCAGGATAAATGCACACTTTCCTGCACATACTTGGCACCCTTCACATCTGTCTTCTCTGAATTACTCAGGTGCTAGCCCAAGAGCCTTAATGAAACCAGACATAGACTGAATTACCTTCTCTTAAAACTGGAACAATCACACTTCAACTTGCATTAATTCCTTTCTTGAAGATCTAGCTGGTACAATCCAGGACTCTGACAGCACATTTTGACCTCCATTTGCTATTCTCCTTTGTTCTCTGCTATAAATGTGATTTGATGCCATTACAATATCCTTATACTAAATCTTCAGTTATTGAAAAGACACACGAAGCTTTTAGACTGACGAATTTCCCTATTCTTCATGGTTGGTTGTCAGAATTTGTGGTCTACAGGTTTGTGAATTACCAACATGCCACACTTAGCTAGGTGAAACTTATGAGAAAAACTGAGTATCCCCAGTTTCCTCCAGATGAAGAAGATACAAAAGGCATCTTCAGTCACTGCTGGTGGCCCATTCTTCTAAGGAGGTAGAATGACAGCATAGCCCCAAGGGAGAAGATGGTCACCTCCAGGGTGTTCCAAGGTCAGTTAGCTCCTAGTTAATTCCTGAAGCACAGTTCCAGGTCTACAGTACCTGGCAGGTGTCAATCACTATCAAAATCCTATACATTTCTTAACAATAAATAATAAATCTTGTAATTGTGAATGGTCCGCAAGGACCTATTCTCAAAAACAGATGCCTACAGGGCTGAGGATTTAGCTCAGCGGTTCAGTGGCCTGCCTCACAAGCGGAAGGACCCAAGTTCGATCCCCAGTACCACAAAAAAGACAAACAAACAAACAACAACAACAAAAACACAAATGCCTACGTATGTTGTGATTTATTTACAGAAATTCAATAGTCACTAAGTCTCATCAAGAATGAAAAACTGAAAACAGAGCTACCATTTTATCTAGCTATCCTGCACCTTGGTATAGTCTTAAGAAATTAAAGTCTGCTTACTATAGTAATACTTCCATATACACATTTACTTCGGCACAACTAAAAATAGCCAAGTTATGGAACCACCTTAGTTTTTCATCAATAGAGAAATGAATGGGTAAAAATATATATTTATATATTT
>NW_022900939.1:10069593-10091608 GCF_012274545.1 Fukomys damarensis | reverse complement strand
TAATATATATTAGATATATATTTCAGCCACAAGGAATAATGAAATTCTGTCATTTGAAGCAACACAGATGGAACTGAAGACCATCAGGTTAAGAGAAATAAACCAGAATCAGAAAGAAAAGTATTATGTTTTCCCTACTCTAAAAAAGATGACATAAAGGTAAAAAATAGACCAATATCAGACAAGAGGAAGGGAATCAGGGAGTGAGAAAGAGGAATGAGGGGAGTAACTGAGGCATAGATATAATGAAAATATATCCATTGAAATCTAATATTTTGGAAAATTGATAGGCACAAGTAGAAATGTAGGCTTAGAAGAGTGTAATGCTAAAATTTATGATGATGCAATTTTTAGTCATAACATATTTCTTGTTCCATTTTCCATATTTTATTTGTACATATATATATACCTGTATTACTTCTTGGATGAGTTTTATGGTGATACAATGTTACCCTTTCAAAGTGTTATCTTTCAGCAGTTGCTAATATTCTCTAGGGTAGTATAATGATCAACAGTAACTAAGTTGGAAGAGTTTATCACTTCAAAAATGAATTCCTACTCCCTGGCAAGTCTCCCTCAGTTTCTTCAGCCACACCCACGCATTGATGTTTTCCCTTTAGTGGATTCGCCTGTTTTTTGACACTTTATACAAACAGAGTCATGTAATAGCCATCCTGGCTTCCTTTCCTGAGCACGATTTAAGATGCTACATGTATCGGTAACTCATCCCTATTTAATTTTCAGGATATACCACATTGCAACTTTGCATTAAATTAGTCTTCAGTTCAGAGACTCTTGACTTGCTTTCACTTTGGCCTTGTTGTGAGTAATACTGCTTTCTTACAAGACTTTGTGTAGATCTATGTTTCCAAATACTGGGGCCTATATCTATAGAATTTCTGCATCATGATATCACAATTATCATCCTTTGAGTTGCTGCAAAATTGCTTTCAAAAGTGACCCTATGATTTCAAAATCATCCCTCATATGAACTTAGAATCTAAAACCAAAAATGACCTTAAACTACCTAATTTTGCATCCTGTAAATATGGAGCCCACAGTATTTTTTTAACCTTCTCTAAAGATAATCAAGCTATAGTTTCGACTTTTCATTGCAAGATTTAGGCTTTGCAATTTTTCATTTAAAAAGATTAACTTTCCCATTGCCTTTGTACTTTTAGGACAAACTGGAGACCAGAAAAGTTTCAAATGTTGCAGGGAATACAGGACACAGAGATTAAGAGTAGTGAAGGAAGGTAAGTAAAGAAGCTACTTAGCAAGCAACATTCACTTTACATTTTTATGTCAAGGAGGTAAAATGACATTGAGATAAACAACTTTCTAGATAAATAAATTTCACAAATTGAGAGTTTAAAAGTAGATGTTGTAATAACAGTGGCATTTTCCTCTTTAAATACATTCTTAAAGCCAAAAGAGGTAGGTAGAAGCTCGATATAGATTTCACTAAATCCAGCACTTCACAGAGCTCAGTGTGTGAAAATCCAGCTGTTCTTTTCTGCTTCTTACACTCACAGCCAATAGTGGCAAAATGCTGCTTTCCTTATTTGCTGACAGTCGTGTTGCTGATGCAAGAAGCAAAATAGCATTTCTCTTCTGGGCAATGTTAATTATGGAGTGCTGACAAGAGCTCAAAATTAAATCCAAGTCCTCCTAGTCAGTGTCCTACATCAATATGATATGGAAAACAAAATATACTGACAAGTATAAAAGCAGTGTGCACTTTGCACACTATCGCTTCTTTCATAATAAATGAAAAGATGCACACTGGATTAAAAAACCAATAATCATAATTGGTTATAGCAGAAGAAGACTGCTATAGTTTTAACTTATATTACTTATCTCATTCTTCAAAGTGGAGAAGGTTGGAGAGAGGCTCAGAGAGGTCAAAGAACATTGCTAATAAGTAGCAAAATGAGAATTTCACTCAATGTTCAAATTTTTCATGCTATTTTTTTATACTTTCTACAGGCACAATCTCTGTATACACTGCAGCAATTTTCACATTATTCTATGAGCACTGAGTTAAAATGGTTGAAATATGAGTCATATGACAAATGGAATGTAACGCCACTACCCAATTCCTCAGGCAGAGCACATTTCCTGTTGGAAATTAATTTATGACACTAGACACATTCAGAAAACTTAGATTTTCTTGCTGGGGTTAGCAGTTGTTCCGTACCTACTATCAACAATACTAGGGAGATTCAGGAATTTGTTAACCACTACTGTAATCGTTAAGGCAAAACTTTACCAAGTATTCATATGTTCATATATAAAAGGAAGAAACTGAGAATGACAGGTAGTTGCCTGCAGAGTCAAGCCACAAACAAAAGGAATGTTTTATATTTCGTACTCAAGTATATAGGAGCACAGAGCTATTCTTTTCCATAATGCTAGTTTGATAACATGTATTTAACCTTTAAAAGTCCGATGGTTCTTTGAACCAGTAATCGTACATCTAGAGTTGTATCCTAAGAATAGAATCAAGGACATATGCTATAATTTAGCTATACAATTTTTTAATAATTTTGGTTATCATCACCAAAAACAGGGACCAGCGCTTTGACTAAAACTGAGTGATTAAATTAATTGTGCTGGATGCATGGAAGGGATAAGTGTACAGGTATGAAAATTTTTGTAGTACCAAATTACTCCTTGGGAAAACAAGCATTCCAACATACAACCTTCTTGGTGAGTTTTACTTAACCCATGAAGTTAAGTAAAACATTACTTTTTGGTGATGTTGTCACTCTGGTCAAATTCGCAGTCAAATCAGGCTCATTTCTTCTGTGAGCCCATAATAAATGTGTATTTAAAACACATAGCATTACACCTAGTTGTTTGTTCCTCTTCCTCTTCTAGGATACAATGTGCTCAATGTCACCAGTTTTCATCACTTTTAATACCTCACCCCTCTTTAACACAAAGTAACATGAAGTTTTCAGTAAACATCTGACCCAGTGAATAAAATGAGAGACCAACTCTTAATCAGAGTACTCAATCTGTTTCATTTAAGAATGGCAACAAACATGATACAATCTGCAGCATACTAGCAGAAACTGTCAGAGTTACAGAGGAAAGAGGTCAATTCCAGGATTCCAGCTTCTTTTAGCTTGGTTCTGCTATGTGGTCAGAGGGGAAGCCATAACTGCAACATAGCTCATGTGGTAAGGCCATAGCCCAAGTTCATGCACAGTTTCCAGTGTGAGATTCATGAATTTCCATAGGAAATTAGCAGATTTCATCAAATATATCTCATAATATTTTCCTCAGAAAATTCTGTAAATTCTTTCTTTATTATTTTGCCTTATAAGGATACTATTATTTTTACTTAGAAAGGCACTGGATGTACAATTTTTGGACTACAATGATACCAGTCTATGTTGTATTCACCATATGGTTAGGACCAGAAAGCATTTTAACTACTCAGTGTCTATTTTGTTTATCATGAGTTTAATTTTCGTTTTCCTCTTGGGTTAACTTTTAAATCAAAGCCTATTAAAATGTAGTAAACGAGTAGCGTTGTTCATTATCCCTCTCTATACATCACAGGCAGACACAAGTACTTCCAGCATGATTACAAACATTCCTGCAAGAATGTAACAAACATTCCTGTGAGAATGAGAAAGGAGAGCTGCTACATGCAATTCAGGGAAGAGGAAGACCCTGTTCAGGGAAGAGGAAGAACCCTTGGCTTCTGCACAGTCAGCATTTTCAGATTATCTAAAGAAAGCCAGAGTGTGGGTCATCGGCAAGGAAGTCAACTGGAATAGGGCCAGGAAAAGAGAAAGAGCAGCAGAGCAAGTTTACAGAAGCTAGACTCTGAAGACTTGCCTTTCCGTAATACTCAAGAGATCTTGCCACCTTCTTGAACTTCACTGGGGTGTTTATGTTCTACATAAGCTGTATTTAGAGCTGCTACATTTTCCATTGCCTAAAGGAAATCCTAGTTATTTGCCTTGGTGCTTTCTGCTCTAGCTGAGACATCACACACCATGGTTGAACTATGCCTATGATACTAGGCTAGATCTTCTGATGCAGAAAACACCAGGTTATTCTAGCTCTCACAAACTGCTGAATAGGGTGACTGTGCAGGGAATGAGCCAGCTGAGGTGTCCCAGGTGCAGCTGGGGGATGTTGGTGTCTGCATGGCCCATGCCAGGAACGGGTTCTTCTCAGTTTTATCACAAAATAAGCCAGGACTTTCTCATGATACGTGTGCCTAAGAGTGGAGAGTGCAGGGATTCCAGGAAAACAGTTACAAAAGAACAGAAAGCATTTCATCAGGGCCCTGAATAGGTGTTTTTGATTGATCCACACTGGATTTTCATTCAGAAACAACTAGAGAATTTTACATGTTCTCTTTAGAATTATTAAACACTAAAGCTCAAATCAGGGTTTACATCCTTTCTTACTTGCATTGACTGCCTGTGTAAGGTAGTGTTTTGTGCATCAGGAGATTGATATAACAGTAATAAAAATGTTAAATGAGTGGTTACTTTGTGCCAGTAGCTTACTGTTCTACCCAGCTTTCTACGTCTAAACTCATTTTGACTTCAATAATAACCTTACGAGAACAGTGCTATTTTTACTTTTATTCTGTCAGTAAAGAAAACAAAGGAAGAAGATAAATTAATCCTTAAAAGGGCATAAAACTAACTAATAAATAATGGCTTATTGTCAAACAATCCTGAGAGAATGTGGGTGAAACAGAAGAAAAAAAGCTGAATACAGAGAGAGCCCAAGTCATACTGCTGTAAATGCAAGACTTGAGTCCTAGACTTTTATCCCACTG
Organism: Fukomys damarensis; assembly: GCF_012274545.1. Taxonomy (NCBI): domain Eukaryota; kingdom Metazoa; phylum Chordata; class Mammalia; order Rodentia; family Bathyergidae; genus Fukomys; species Fukomys damarensis. The sequence continues at coordinate 10,086,792 of NW_022900939.1, read as the reverse complement.
AGGGATGGGGTGGTTATAAATGCTGAAAGAGTGAAAAAGATCAAAGCTGGAAACTACGATTCTCCTAAGACCACAGAAATGAAAGCACCAAGTTTGAATATCAGCTCCCAGTAGTCTCAGAAAAAGGCCAACACTTCACTTTCCGACATACAAGTCCTACAGCTCCACACTGGGGTCCCTTCTAGTCTGGTTTTGGGGTTTCCAGTCCCTTGTGCAATTGACATGGAGAAAACTACTCACCTGCTACTCCTCTCTTTCTGTCGGTTTTCTCTTTAGTTGTTTTAGACAACAACCACGAAAAACATCGGTCCAGGCTGTCGTGTGTGCACCCAGAGTATTCACTGTTGATTACTTGACATTAGATGACCGTGGACACATTATTAATTCTCTGTGAGCCTCAGTAGCCTCTTCATCAAATATGTATAATGACAGTAAACACTTCATTCGGGTTCTGTGAGGATTAAATGAGAGAAACTACATCAAGCATTTATCATAGCACCCAGGCATCACAAACATTAGAAAATTAGCTGCTTTTAAAATTTAGGATTTAATTCCAATACATACATATATATTATATATAATATATACATGTGGAATTTATTATTCCTTAGAGCAAGTTAAAATATAAACGTGAGGGCTTTCACAAAAGACATAAGATAGCCATTATTCTATACTTTGTAACTCACTGTGTACATACTGAGGCTTAGTAAACCAATGAAAGAATCTGAATTATGTATGAGAACAGAGAACTTATATAGAAGAGAGTTAGATTCCAGTGAGAAGCAGACTCCTAATTAGTAACTACACACCTGTTTACACCTTCTAGAAGAGAAACAAAATGAGAGAGCATGAGAGACAAACAGCATAGCCTCACCTTCTATACCAATTATTCATCCATCCACCCATGCACTTTCTTTTATTCAACAATCACATATTGCAAGGCACTCTTCTAGTCACAATGAAGGGATAAGAAGGCAACCAAGCCAGCACTAAGAAGTCAGAATTGGCTTGTCCAAAATTATTCCCTGTATGCTGGTCTCTAAAAGGGGCTGGGCCCTGGAAGATTTCAGAGATGAAATCTGTAGCAAAGTGTTCAAGGCAATCATTTCTGCTAAAAACTGAGGTGTCTAGTTAAGTCATGTATAACTTGTGTTCTTTCCACTATGGGTGTCTAGAATAAGACTTTAATCCAAGATTATTCCATACACACAGTTTACAGATTCCACCTCCCAATCAAGCCTGAAGAGCTGTTGCTTTCTTAATTAGTGTATAACAGCCCCTTCGAGTCCAATGCTTGCCTTGCTAGATCTCTGAGTCCTGCCCTGAAGTACAGTGAGAAATTATTCTGTGCATCTACCACAGAGAATCCCTCCTACAGTACTTTTTCATGATTCCTAGTGGTGTTTTTCCTGAACTAATCAAGACATTTATGACTAAAACTCATAATATGTAAGGAAGATGAAAGACTTCAATGTATAAACTAATAAAACTGGAAGACTGTCCTTTACTGAAAAATGTATGTACCAGCTTTGGATGTAATTATCTATTTTGTCTTCTGATACACCACTGGATTTTGAGGAAGTAATAAGTAGGAATCAATCTCTGTATGTTTTGACATTTCCCTGGCACAAGAAGAGAAAGTGACTATTTTATGGGACCCATGCACCTGTCCCACTCAGTCTTGGAAACTGAGGCAGGCTTCATTTCTCCATGGAAATAGTTGGAAGTAAAACTGTGATTTTTCAACCGAAGGACTAGTTTTACAGTAATGATAATGGCCTAATATAGGATCCATTTTGTCTAATGCACAATTTATCAATATAACTTCACTGATAATAAAATTGATACTTGGAGGCCTAAAGAAATCAAAAGTTTTTTTTTTAATTTTTGAATAGTTTCAAAACTTCTAAGAGACATTTGATTCAGTATCATACTTAGCCGCAATGGTGGATATGAATTTGACTCTAACTGATCTTGGAAAGATTATGTTGTCTCGAAATGTTAGTCTACTCATCTTTTTCCATGATCGTAATGTCTATCCCATTGGATTATGTGATAATTAACTCAAGCAAAGTTCTGGAAAGTTCAGAAATTGTACTATTTTCTATTACACATTAGAAAGTAATTAGAACATTGTGTGTATAGTAAATGTGATATAAAGGGTAGTTTCAACAAAAATGAACAAAAACCTTGAGAGGCAATAGAAGATGGAGTCTTCACATTACAAACACATATTCTTTTTTAAAATTATCTTAAATATAGGAACTAGTTTAGAAAATCAATAGTTGATCTGCAACAAATTCAGAACCACTATATAACTTATGCTCCTATACACCAGCCAGCTGGATACCACTATTTATAGCAGAGCCTGAGTATTACCAAGAACAGGACACTTCATAAACACATGTGAAAGTCAAACCAGCCCAGGCTATCCACCTACAGAGGGCACTGTTTTCCAGGTGCCACTTAAAATGAAACTCTTGGGCCATGGATTTAGCTTAGTGGTTCTGCTGCCTTCCTCTCAAGCACAAGGACCTGAGTTTGATCCCTAGTACCAAAATATAAAAAATAAAAAGAAACTCCCTTTGAACGGGCACAGAGCAGTTTTACTACCAGCCATGACTACCTTTACTCCTAGCAGTGCTTAGAAGATTTTATGTCATCACAGCCATTTTATGTCACGACATTCAGCAGTGACTACAGCTGGTTTGAACCTATTTCTAGAAAGCTGAATTTTAGAGGACATAGAATTTGGAGCCTTGGATCCTGTTTATTTCCCAAAAGCTTTTGCCAGTAACTCTCAGACATCACTTCCTCTCTGGACATTCTATGACTTTCTGAAATAAATGTGGTGATTTCAAGCCCAAGCAGTGATTGCCTACACACCATTGTGCTTCTTTAGGAAAAGAGAGTTGGGCCTGAGTTCAATTTTCCATCAGAAGAAACATCCCTCAGGGAGCATTCCAATGCTCAAGTCCTTATTCTTGAAAGAAAAAAAAAAGTGGACAAATAATGCCAAGTAAGTACAGAAAGTACACTTTCTCAGAGGATACCATTGTCACACACCTTTTTACAGAAAATTTTCCAATGGAGAAATACAAACTACCTCAATGCCCTGGCTTCATAGGCAGACACTTATCATAGTCAGGGGGACTGAGAATTTTCTTCTTCTAAACTCAGAGCAAGTGATTTTCTCTTGATCAAGACCAATATTTTCATCTATATTCTTGATTATAATCTGTCTTTTCTTTTCAAGGATCTTGATCCAAGTTGTATCATTAAAATCATAGTCACATCTGTTCTGGTCAAATGGCCTGTCCTTTTAGTCTAACACTCTGAAATACTTATTAACACACACACACACACACACACACACACACACACACACACTCAGCCACTTTTCTATTTTTTTATAGCAAAGTACTTAAAATAGTTCACATTTGAAGCCTTCTTTTTTATAACTCCTCTGTTTTCTCTTTTGCTTCTATAAATAATTGCATGATTTTTCCTTGTCTTGCTATTTCAAGAAATACAGTGTAAGCATTTTCTAATCTTTCTCATTATCAGATCATCTTTACCATCTCCCATGCTCACCTCTCTATCCATACACTTAAATAAAATTCATCATTGGTTTACTAATGCTTAAATCCAATGGCAAGCATCAATAATTTGTTAAACAACTGTTTTCCCTTTCATTAAACTGTTTTCTTCTTTGGCTGTACTCTGCTATTTATTTATTTCTCGTAGATGCCTCATATTAGATACTTATTCACTTCAAGTATCATATCACACACCTTACATTGCCAAAGTGATGCTGGAAGCTAGAGATTATTGTCGTATTGCACACATCTAAAAATTAAACAGGTAGAATCTAGTGAAATCAAATACTACTACCTAGATCACACAGTATGCAAAACATATGAGAATTCAGTTTTGTCAGACAGCAATGTATATTTTTAACTTGTTAATATGATAATTACATTTCAAAGTACACCAATGATATAACCAACACAATTCACCTACCCAAAGATTTAAAGGGTTTACATTTTACTTTATTGATCTTAGATTTTCCTCAAAACTGATACATTTGGAAAACCTGAAGCAAACTTTGTACTATTTCCCAATTTTACCATTTTCTTTTCCCAGAGAAAGCTATTATCCTCTAGAAGGTCTTCATTCTTTGAGTTTGAATTTTCATCCTACTGTTTGACTGATAAAATCTTCTGTATTTCTTCTTCCTTTAACTTATAGTAGTCTGGATATGATATATTCATTTTTTTTCTACTGGCTTTCATTCATGGATTTTTAATATAATTAAGTTCATAGATAATTAATGTGCCTAATTTCCTCTCAAAAAATAGGAATTTTGAGTGTATCCACCCTCAATTTCCTCCTCACATGTACTTTATTAATGTTTGTTTTTGTCTTTACAATAGCTTGTCTTAACCATCAGTGGATTAGCAACATATATAATCTTCCTACCTATCATCTCCCTATCTATCTTTTTGTCATCAGTATTATCTATCTGTCTAGTGCTATCTTTTACAAACTGAGCTTTCTTAAATCTGCAAATACTTTCATAAAAATATTTCTTCACTATATATTTTCTTTATTTTCTGGAGACATGGTATTCAATTTTCTCTTATTGATTTCATTCTCTAATATTTTCTTACTCTCTAGTAATAATTACACCCTACTATGTGACTTAGAAAATGTTCACTGTTTATTTATGGGTATTCTCCCCTGATTTAGCAATTGCCTTCCTACAGAAATTAGGGTTGTTTCATCCACTCCTTAAAGAAAGGTTTTATTGGGCTTCTGGTGCAATCATGGAAGTGTGATAGCACTGGCAATAATTCTGTGAGAGTTAAGCTATTTCATCTTTGATTTTTTCCAAATATTTTTTGACAGAGTATTCTGATGTTCCCCAAAATATAACCAGGTGAGTATAGCTTTTAGTCATCCCTTGATGTATTCATTCATTTTGAAAGTTGGAATCATTTTTTCCATCCAGCCAAATTGTGAGCCACTGAATCTTTCATGTCTGTGCTCTTTTTCTAAAAATTTGTACCTTTCTATAGTACGATACTTTCTTTTACTTATAGCTTTATAACTAAGTTTTGTTACAGGTAATGCAATTACTTGTTTATGTTACAAAGTCCCATTGAGTTACAAAAGGCCACTACCTGTATTCCTGAATTATTTATTGGCTAGATTAGTATGAAATGAGACAGAGTCTTGCCTTGTTCCAGATTAACCTTAAAACTGTTACATAATACAGGCTGGTCTCAAACTCAGAATGCTCCCGTCATAATCCTCTAGAGTGTTTGAATTACAGGCATGTGCTACCATACCTTCCTGAAACTCTATATTCTTTGACCAACATTAAAAACTTTCCATCCTAGAGTGAATATCTGAATCCATTTTAAGAGGATTTGAAGTGAAATAAATGGGAAACAGTTAGAACATGAATATCCATGTAAGATGTAGGGTACAATTTCTAGAATGTCTTACACAAAGGTGAGAAGACCACAAAGATTGATTGTTAGAATCATAATTGAATTGGATGGAATATGCTGCATGTGGCTATGCAGACAAAGCTCAAGAAAATGAGGGCTACTGACAGTTATTTCCTCAACAACACCAAGAGACAGACTAGGAGTGGTTGAATTTTCTACATGAGAAAATTGAAGTTCTGTGGTGAATAATTTGACCAAGTTTACACAATTCATAGCGATAGAGAAAACTCTTATAAATAGCAAAACCTATAAAATGTCACAATGTAAAATGGCTTCTGCTGTCTCTAGCAGTTTGCTTTGTTGAGTTCAGAATCAATAGACACCAGAGGCACTAACCACTGAATGAGGTATCTGGTCTCATCCTGAGATAACAGGGGACATCCAGACCCTGCGTTCCAAAGTTGTGTAAACCACTTGATTGTAAAAGTGTCAAGATGAAGAGAACCATAGTTAACATTTGCTTTCCTGACCCTAAATACCCACTTCCTATAAGCTAGGATAGATAGCTAGGGGAATCTTAAAGGTAAACTCCCCTAACTACAAAGAATTGCTACATCTGGGTTGAAAGTTAACTGTCTTGTGACCATGATTTGCATATCCATAATGTGAACTGAGAAAATGAAATGTAACCACCAGAATGAGATCAAGGCTGTAAAACCCTATAAAAAGAGGGCACTGCAAGGCAGTAGGAGGTCAATCTCTAGCACTGCTTTTGGATGTGACTGGCCTTTTGTCAACAGAATAAACTTTTTGTTATTTTACTTCCATTCTGCATCTCTCTGCTGTGTCAATTACCAATTCCTTCCACAACAGTACCTGGGTAGGGCTGATTTAGAATGTCAGCCATCCAATGCCAGAGATGCAGCCTCAATCATTATTGGTGAATCGTGTGGAAGGGTCAGACATGAGAGATCTTGCAGATACCTTCAGGAGGATCTTGATGTTCTGAATATTTAGGGGATGTGGATCCAGAAAGAAATCAAATGAAAAGGCTCTTCTGGCAAGTGAATAAAAAGTTCCAAAGGCTCTAGTGTTAGGGAAGTCTAAGAACAACTCCTGAGTGCTCACTGAGCCTTTCTTATAACCCAAGTCAGGGAAGTTTAATTTCACTAAAAAGCCATCAAGTGAATCCAAATTGGTGCATATGCAAAAATGAGAAAACAAAAAATTTATATTGGAGATGGGGATAATGTAGAATAAAATAAAAACTGCATCAACTAGAAATTCTATTAGCTGAGTTCTAAAATTGATTTACCCTCCTTTTTCACTAATTTCAGTTATTTCCATTTGCATATTTTATTCGGGTCATTTCAAACATAACCCAATTTACCTAAATGCCATAATATTCCTATGTTCTTTTAAAAACTTTCCCATCTTGGGCATAATAATGTAAATAATTCTAGATGATGATTTAATAATCAAGCAAAATTAAGAGGTCATAAATGTGAAATTCATCACACTGAATTTGTCATAGTCTGGCTCCCCTAACCACTTAACATTCACTTATTAAAAGATACTTACTCATCCATGCAACAACAATGTATCTAGAAAATTGATTACAAAATGTATTAGAAGATTGAAGGAAAAAAAGTGGGAAAGTAAATCATACATCCAAAAGCCTAAATCTCTTTTCCAGCAAAACTTGGAAGTTGCTGAGTCTATACTGATTCTACTTTTTGTGTGGATGGTTTACCTAATCTGTTTCATATGATAGTTTATATGTGCTCCTATTCTGCCTCCCAGTCAAGCTCTTCAATATTCAGGTAGTGTCTTATACTTTGTCAATACAATCTCCTTGAAAGCTGAATGCATGCTCGAGTACTATTTGGATATGGAAATTAATAGATGTATCAACAATCAACCTCTGAATGACAGTAGGTATTTAATCCATGTGTGAAAGAGTGCCTTTATAGAGAATACAAAAAAAGAAATAACAAAACTTAATAAAAGTTTTGAAAGAACCCTTGATGTCCTCATAATGATGTGAGGTTACATTTACAGCAGCCTATTACAGAACTGATGTTCTTCTTATAAATTAGGAATTCCCAGGTGTTTTATTCCCTGGGGAGATTTTGGTTAAATAAGAAATGTGTCAAAAAAAATCTGTGTATTTGATTTACACAACCGGATACTTCCCAAGCAATGCTCTGGCTGCTGTGCCTGTGTCTGGACACCCATGTGACTGCTGTTCTCTCTGCACAACCGGTATTATCTTGATTTCACATAGCTTACCTTTAAATTTACCCAACACTTTGTTTAAAGGTCACTTTAAAAAATTCTGGCTACTCTGCTTTTTGAAAAGCACTCTCATCTTTCTCTATGCCCTCACTTTCTTTCCATTTAGTAGAAAATGACTGTCTGACAATACCTACTTCTCTACTTGTGATTAATGCTTTTCCTAAATTTATTCTCTGTAAAGATGGGCACCATGTTGTTTCTATACACTGTGCATCTCGTAGCCTACACAGTACATGTTCAATATACATTTGCTGAATGAATTAATAAATGAATATAGTGATGGCTCTACTGAATTATTTTCCAATCCAGATACTTCTACTTTTACTTTCTTGTGACTTTAAATTGTAATCTCCCTGAACTAATGTACGAGAGAGAAGAAATTATTCATCTGAAGGCTTGTTAAAAATATTTATTAAGACGATCATTCCATGTAAAATACCTAGAGCATATATTCTTCCCTACCATAGCAAATCTATAGGAGATATCGCCTTCCATTGCCAAAATGACACTTCCATTGAGGCCATGGAACTGAAAGGTAGATTAGAGGCACCAGATTCTTTCTGTCTGATTCTTAGCTTGTACATCATTTGCATCACTTTTAAGAAGAGATTTAGAGACTGTGGAAAATAAATAACAGACTCATTACTGAATTTTTTCATATCCTCCACATTTCAACATTGATACCTTTTGATATCAATAAATCCTCGATCACATTGACCACATTCTTTCTCTTTGCTAGTTCTTGTACACCACTGCACTCATAGTAACCTTAACACTGACTGGCCCTGACTGCTTTTTTTTTTCTTCCATTCTGAGGGTTGAACAAAGACTTCATGCTTGGACCTCATGGATGCTAAGCAATGACTGTAATGCTGCACTACACTGTCAGCTTATTCTTTAAAATATTCCTCTCTGCTGTTGACGCAATGCACTATTTCATAGCCTTGTGATTTCTTATCAAAAGCTACCTCTACCTTAATACATCTGGCCACATCTTTAAATTCTCCATTTGAGCACTTCTACCATTCTTTATATTTCTTCTTATCTATTATGCACAATAGAATTCTTACACATAACCTCCCCCCTTTTTTTTTTAGCCCACATCCCAGTCACACACATATTCATGAGCACAGGGTCCTTTTTCACAACTACAAAACCTCAGAGATGTTCTGTAACAATTTGTTAGAGGAAAGAAGAGATGGAAAAGTTATGTATCTACAAATGGAACTCAATTCAGCACAAACACAAGCAAAATCTCTGCCTCAAAGAGCTTCTTCTATGGTGGGACATTAGATGTTGAACAGCAATTACAAACATGACTTTGTAACCACTGGTACTGTTTTGTTAAAAGATAGCTGATACCTCCAGCTCAGGCCACTTATCCAAGATATTCTGGCTGGACAATTTTGTGTGAAATGAAAGTAGAGGAAAAATAGTCTCTTTAATAAATGGTGCTGGAAAAATGGGGTTTCAACTTGCCAAAGATTAAAAGCTAGACCTATATCTCTCACCATGCACTAAACTAAAATTGGAATGGATTAATTATCTGACTATTTAAAATAGAAACACTAAACCGCTGGAAGAGTGGTAAGGAAGAACTCTTGAAGACATTGGTATAGGAAAATCTTTTATGCACAGAACCTCAGTTTCTGGTGAACTAGCACAAACAATCAATGAGTGGGGTTTCATCTTATTAAAAAGCTTATGCCCAGCAAGAGAAATGACCAACAGTGTGAAGAGACAGCCCACATTGTGGGAAAAATTTTCACCAGCACCTCCACAGATGAAGGTCTATTATATAGAAAATATAAAGAACTTAAAAAAATAAGACCCCCAAATTTTAAGAGCCAATCCAAAAATTGGCATCTGAAATGAACAGATATTTCTTAGACAAAGAAGTAGAAATAGTAAATAAACATATGGGAAAATGTTCAACATCACTGCTCATTTGAGAGATGCAAATGAAGACAACACTGAGATTATACCTCACCCCAGAAACAATGGCTGCTACCATGAAATCAACCAATAACAAATGCCGGAGGGAATGTGGGGAAAGAGGAACACTGCTCCACTACTGGTGGGGTGGAGACTGGGGCAACCCCTGTGGACATCAGATAGAGATTCCTCAAAAAACTAGGGTTGGAAGTCTCATTTGACCCAGCTATTCCCCTTCTAAGTATCTTCCATTAAGAATTAAAAGAATCATACCACAGTGATAAACGTATACCCATGTTCACAGCAGCACAATTCGTGATAGCTAAAACTTGGAGATAACCCAATTGCCAATCAACGGGATACCGGATAAAGAAAATATGTTTTTTTTTTAAATAAAATGGAGTACTACTAGCCATAAAAATGAGAAACTAGAGACGTCTCATAGCTAGATGGATGCACATTGAGGTGATACTCAAGTGGAATAAATAGGACACACTTGTGTAAATACAAAATAGTTTTTCTCGTGTGAGAAACTGAAAGTGTAAAGAAGGACTGAAAAGTATAATAGATAATGTGAAATGGAAGGAAAATGTGCAATGGGGAAAGGGAAATGGGAGGGGTGGGGGAAAAGGAAGAGGGGAATGGAATGAATATGAGAAACATAAAAAATGGAAACAATGTCTCTGTAGATTGGGAGGAGTGGAGGGGTTGAAGGGAGGGCAGGGGAATGCGGAAGAAATAAGAACCAAGATGGATTATGTGAAGGTGCAAATGTCCAATGATGAATGTCATTATATTGTATACCTAAAATGTGCCAATAAAATTAATTTTAAAATATTTAAGTAAATGAGTAACTTGCCCCACCCCAGAAAGAAAGTAGAGGAAAATAGAAATGCGAAGGAAAGAAGAACATACAGAAAATGTCAAAAAGTTTTTTTTTAACTTGCTCAAACATAGCAAGAGGGAAAAAAAACAAAATGGAAAAAAGAAAAGAATCCCTTCTTTAGTTTGTGATGTAAGGGGCTATAGATCTGCTCATTTGTGCATAGAATGAACTGTACATAAACTGGTGAACAGACAAACTTGTCAGTAAACAAGTAGGAGCTTGAAACAGATTTTTCATTTATTAGCTGGATGTCCTCAGCAAGTCATGTAACCTCTCTTATGTGTCGATGTATGCATTCGTCAAATGAAGACAAAGACAGATTTCACATTGTTATCCTTCAGAAATGATAAAATGAGAACATTCAAGTAAGATACTCAGCACAGTTCCTAAGCTATTAGTGGTTTGTTTACTATTATCATCATTGCTTGTGTCCAGATGTCTCCCCAAAGCCTCACACAGTCATAGGTGAAGGTTTTTCGGAGGTGGCTATATCTAGAGTGTGTGATGCTGGAATAGATTCACGGTGCAATGCTAGGATCAAGGGCACTAGGATTAAGGGTGTGAGTGCTACCTGCCCCAAGTAGCCTGAATAAGAAATAAGGGATAGAAAAGAGCAGTGTTTGTTCCTTGATTGCTTGCTTTGCAACCTTCTGCCCACCATGAACTTTTTCTCCTCTGTGATGCCCCTGCCATGGTGCCCTGCTTTGTAACAAGCCCATTAATGGACTGAAACCTCTACAAACTGTAAGCTAAGTAAGCCTTTCTTCCTTTAACTTTGGATGCCAAGTATTTTGCCTATGCCATAAGAAAAGTAAGACAATTATTAGTTAGATATTATTTGCTTTAAAAACAGTTTTGAAGAAAACAAAAAGAAAGGACAAATTTTAAACTAGTAAAGTCAGGAGAAAAAATAAGAGTCCAGTAATAAAGGGTGATGGGGTAGAGATTTTAGCGTCTGTCCTACAGCTGTTCTCCCCACTGTGCCTTCCTAGTAGAACCTAAATTTCTGTGGCAATGTGCCCGGCTGCAAAAAACAGCCAAGGAATTATGTTCCAGCCCATGGAACAGAAATTGGATTATCTGGGTGAAACTTCTTGGGAATTGCTTTAAAATAATGGAGACTTGCTCAGCTTGCAAGCAACAATTTCCTCTCTTCCTTCAACTCTTTCTTCTCTCTGACCTTCCTGATATACAAGGCAGGCCCACACTGAAGAACAGGGAGTAACATCAAGCGTGGAATCGCTGAACTAAGAGTGCCACAAGAAAGAGGAAAAATATCCAGGTTTCTGTCAGTCCAGCAAGAAATGACACCTTCTGAGAACTCTAAGAAAGATCTGGCCACTAGTTTAACTACTTCCTGAATCACTCTTTCTTACAGCTAGACAGAATTTTAGCTAATCAGCTTTATATATAAGTAATGAAAATGATCTACGGAACTCGCATATCACTGAGACGTGGACTTCTCAATATCCATGTGGAAAAGGATCTGTGAAAGCAGATGCAGCTTTCACGAAATAAAAGAAATCCATATATAGATATTCCAAATATACTTATATATGCACTGCACTAGAATCAAGGAGAAATATCCTAAGGTGTTTTTCTTTTTGAAAGGTAAGCATGTAATATCTTGATTGGTGTATTTGATAGTTCTTGAAGAAATAAACTAACCTTTACATGCTTACTTCTAGTAGTGACTTTTGCAAAAAGAAAAATGTGAAATTTCCATGATAACTGTACAAATATTCATATGGAAAAGGCAATACACACGGTTTTCTAAATGGATTTATCTGATTGAGAAGTAAATAATAAGGAATGCAGAAAAAAACTGTTTGCCTAGATCTTATTTTTCCTTATTGAATCTTTCAGTCTCTCTTCACTAAAGTTAAATATCAACAAATTGAAAGCAAGGCTCTAATGCACCTCAAAGAGAGGCACAATTTTGGTAAATAAAAGACAACCCAAATGCTTTCAAATTTAAGGGTGCAGTGGCAACTGTGGGCACTGAGTCATAAGACTCAATGGTCGCTCTGTAAAAGCACCGCATTATTTCTCATAGAAACAAGACGTTCTAAACAACCACATGGAGTTTACTTACATGCTAATTCTTAAGTAGAAGTCATAGACATCAGCCCTAAAACAGAGAAAACGTTTTATTACCTAGATTATTTTGAACAAAGAAACCAGTATTATTGAGTTCACATGTACCAACTTAATCATCTCTTCTTGTTAGCACATGGTAGCATGGAGAAATTAATGCCTCAGCGTGGAATATTCAAGAGACAGGGCAATGTCGACTGTGAATTCAAATGACGCTCTGCGAGTTGAGAAGGGGAAGATACTTGGGAGGGGAAAGCTCTCTTTTAAATATGGAAAGCAAAGGAATTCAGAAGAGAAAAAATGACAGAGACAGGGCAGCCTTAATTTACGTGTCAGCTATAATATCTGCCTTACAAGGCTATTTACTCAGTAACTGGATGACATCCCTTAAACTAGTTACCCTAGCAACTGCCTCATGACACATGCGACTCCATGGCACAGAACATCTTGGAAAGAAACAAAAGCACGGCAATGTCTCCGAGGAGCATTACCATTTTGAGCGAAGCTTGCATTGTGAAGGAAAGGTGTGAGCCCTGCGTCATTGTCCTTTTCCCCCGTTATTTCTATATTCTAGTGGAGTGGAAGCGGTGCTTCTCAATATATTTTTACTCCTATTTAACATTTCACTGTCCTTTTTAAGGTTAATTACTCAAATACTACCTTTCAGTTAAAGCTGAAAAGAAAATGCCTCACAAATAAAACTTATGTAACTTCACAACTTAATTTTTTTAAAAAGACCTCTTCAAGCCCTCTGAACTCTAGAGTAGTATTTTGTAAATGGTATATCACAGATCAGTAGGACCTATCATTGGATGGTTTGTTAAAAACATTAGTTCTTTGGTGTCACCTCAGATCAAATGAGTTACGTACTTGGAATATCACCTGAAAGCTCATTCTTAACAAGTTGCCTTGGTAACTTAAACTATGGATGCATTCTCATCAGATTTTATTTCCCTACCTTTGTTTCTTTGCTAACACATTTTCTCGCCTTGAATAATCTTCAACTCCAAGTGTAAAAAATCACTAACAGCCATTCCTGGCTTAGCTGGACTTCCCTTAAAATAAAGATAAATTTTTCCACCAACAAATGATAAACTCCAGTATTTTTCTATTTCTCTCATTTTCTGAATTTTTACTTGCATTTAAAAAACGGTATCAAATATCATGCCATGCATATTAGGTCTGGGATCTCCATTTAATGCCTTACATACTCAGAGAAGAAGCGACGGGGCGGTATTTGGATCATTAGCTCAGGCACTGAGTGCGCTGTTAGGAGGTGGGGCTGGGTCCTATGAGGCAGTTTCCTAGGGTGAGATTTGAAAGGCTGATTCTCCCTCCCTGGCTCCTCCCTCCTCTCTTCTTCCAGGCCTCCATGATATGAGTAGTTTTCCCCTTCAGCAGACCATTCCATCATTTCTTTCCTGATTTTTCAGCCTATGGACCATGGACTGAAACTTCTGGATCTGTAAGCCAAAATAAACATCTCTTCCTTTAAGTTGCTGGTGTTAGGCATTTCACTCGATTAATCAATGAGGAAAATGACTAAGGCAGTCCTCATCAGCAGCCTAATGCATTTTATGTAGCTTTTTATTATACTTCAGCTATGATATTATCAGATGGGTTTATGATATTTATTTTCCTTTTTAGTCTTTTCTGAGAAAGGAAACAATATATATTCATATCTGTGTCCAAGTCCCAAATGATGAAGGTGCCAAGAAATACCTATTTAATTGATCCATGCCTAATTATAATTAAAATCACTTGTAAAAACTTGGATATGATTGCTGAACACTAACTTATTTCATCTTTATAGGAACTCTAAGTGAGATAGCTCCTACTAACACAGCTCTATTATAAGTGGAGAATCTGACCCTTGGTGAGGTCAAGTCATCCACATTAAATACAAAAGTCATGATCTATAGGTAAGCATTTAAAAATTGAGCTGCAGCACCAAGCTAAGCTTTTCCCACTAGGCATACTACCTTCTTTACTATAGCAATGCTGAATTAAGATTTAAGATCTCTTATTTTGGATATAAGTGAGAATATAGACATGAAACAAAATTTTCTTAACACAAAAGAAAAGGTAGAACAGATATAATTGAGGTCAGAACTTTCCTGTTTCTGTAAGAGTCTTTACGATCAGCATACAAAATTTGCACTATTGGCAACAATAGAAACATTAAAACCTGGAACTCCTATTAGAAGGAGATGTGGGTAAACCAACTGACTGCCTGCATTCGAGGCTGGTATAGGTGAAACTTCCGGACCACATCTGAAAAACTAGCAAAAATAAAGCAAAACCAAAACTTGTATTTGGGTAGGAAAAACAAGCAAACGAAATGATAGCACTCAAATGCTCGAATGTATTAGGTATGATTTTACACAAATCCTGTCTCACCTATAGTTCACTTCTATAAATATAAAATAGTAAGCATGTCTGCGTGGTCTCCTAGGTTGCCTGCGGGGATCAAGTGTACTTCTTCTTCAAACTATCTAAGGAGACCATGAATGCTTCACTTGACGAACAGTTCAAAGAAAGAATTTCTTATCCAACATTGTCTACAATATCTCTCTATTTCTTTCAGCACTCATGCCTAAATATGACTAATTCTCTACCAGGTTATCTTTCTTCCCATCTCTCTCACTCGATCTTGCACTCACTGCTAGCCAGCCACAGTGGGCTTCTTGGTATGCTTTGAACTCAGAGCTTTTGAACTGCAGAATTTTCCCTTGGACTCTGTTTTCCTGGGTAGACTGGGGCTATTTGTCCTCAGAGTCCCTCAAACATGCTCCTCTCACTGAGACACTATGTTAAATGGTATATACATACCATGTTACTTGTGGTTTTATTTTTGTAAAATTTTAATATACTTGATTAATTATATTGTTTTCTGATTTTTATTTTAGTGTATTGTTATGCATGTGCAGTACGGCATGCTTACTTTCCTTGTGGGGAGTCGGTACATGTTCAAAACACATCCCAATTATTTTTTCACTCCTCTACCCATTCCTTCTAAAGCATCACACTCTGTCTCTTGTATCAAGAACCCAGAGTAAAATTTTAAAAGAAATACACGTTTTAAAAATAAAAGATGTATAATAGGAAGCAAGGTTATTCATTCTCAGAAGGGAAGGAGCTCAAGAGATTTTTTTCTGGTTTTTGTCCTTATTCCTCTCACTCGAATATTTTGTATGGTGAGGTATACCCAGTACTTAGGACAGTGTCATTTATATATTGGATGCCTAATGTTCATTGAATGTTTGAGTGCATGAAAAATTATTAATCTATGTTTCGTTTAGTTTATTCATCTAGATAATTGTTATTGGTAGCTGCTAGGCGCAGTTGTAGTTGCTGGAATACACTTGAAAATTTCTAAAACCCCAGACCCTTAGACAATTCCTTTCATTACGGCCATTTGTAATATTTTGTTTCCATTATGAAAAATGAGTTCTCTTACAAGTTATAAAGGTCAGGCTCATTTTCACAAAAATCAAATATCAAATCTTGGAGCACAATCATTTACTTCTGCTTCAAAACAGCATCTTTGAAATCCATCTTGCATTGTCACAAACAGAAAAGAAAAATGGAAATTTTAAGCTGTTTTGTATATCGTGCGATTTGCAGGCTATTGGGCTACATTAGCTCCGGGTGCCAGAAGGGTGTCCGAGGTAACTGCAGCTAGCCTAAGCATTACTGCGTCTAATTATTGATGTTGTGCTTTCAGGAAAAAATAAAGAAATCAGAGGAATGCACAGAGGCCCTATCACAATGATACAATGCAGGAGTACACCAGACTACGAGAAAGATCAGTTAGACACAAACAGCCTGAAAAACTACAGTTTACACAGGAGCTTTTCTTTCCTCATCTCTTCCCTTCCCTCTTCTCCCCTCCCCTCTCCTCTCCTCTCCTTTCCTTTTCATAAATATTAAAGGAGGATAACTAAGAGAATGAAGCTATTATGTTAATTATGTAACGGAATACTGTTCTTAAATGTACTCTGCATTCATATATGTAAGAATATGCATTGGACAAAATTATCTCTTCAATTCTGGGGTAAAGTAGCATAAGAAGGCAAAATGGATTCCCCCAAGCCACCATTTTGCTTAAGTGGATTCCTAATTGATTCTAGTAGAGGTCATGAAAGACCTCCTTGGTGATAATCTCTCTGCTGAGAAACTGGGACGTACAGTAGTCAGCCTCCATCAGAGAGAGGGCAAGGAGTTAGCAGGGTATGCATGGTGTGGCTGCTGCGGGAGGGTACTTTAATTAAATAAAACAATATGCAGGAGTTTGATTCACTACAGAGAGAACAACGGCTTTATCACTTTCTGCTGGAATCAAAACCTCTAGAAACTTGAGCCTTGTGATGGAAAGACTCTTCCATAATGATTAACGGAGAATGGAAAGGAGCCACCATGTTGCTATGGAAAGACATGGACCAGAATTCATAAGATCTGGGTCTTTTCCTAGGTTCCATAGCTATTTGCTTTTCTTTTCTTTTTTTTTTTTTTTTTTTTTTT
>NW_022900939.1:10038251-10069443 GCF_012274545.1 Fukomys damarensis | reverse complement strand
TTTTTTGAGACAGAGTCTCACTATGTAATTGAGACTGACGTGGAACTCACTGTGCAGCCCAGGCTGGTCTCAAACTCACAGCGATCCTCCTGCCTCAGCCTCCGGAGTGCTGGGATTACAGGTATGCGCCACCATGCCTGGCTCTACTTTGCTTTTCAATATATGGAAAATTACAATTTTCATGTGACTTCTTTTCTCAATCTGGTAGATGGGGTCCATGTTTACAGCAAGTACCTTACAGTGTTGAATGTTTATTTTATTTTAAAATCTAGCACTATGTGAAATAATCCATATCCCCCCAAAGTAAAGCATTTTTCAAATGCTGATTTAACTCTAGTTGATTTCTGCAGTTATCCTAGAAGGATAACTCTTTCTATGGGACCGTGCGTTCCTAATTTTCAAATCTTCCAAGAGATAGTCTCTAAAATGACCACAAATTCTTTAGAAACAGTGCAAATTAAAAAAAAAAAAAAAGAAAAAGAAACTGCAAATTTCCAATCAGAAGTGTTACATGTTACTAAGCAAAACTCCGAGTGATAGAAATGTGGATCAAACAAATTAAGTCCAGGCTGTGGGCACACCAAAAATAGGAGGTATATATGAGATTATAGAAAGCAGTCAAGAGAAGTCTAATACACATGGATTTCAAACAAGTCAGAGTGGAGTAGGGAATTGAAAGCAGAAAAGAAGGCAGTGTCAGAAAGCTGAGGAATAAGAAATGAGATTTGAAGAGCTCTGGGTAGCTCAGAGAAATTTTGCCAATGCCTCCTCTATCTTTCTACATGATGCCAATAATGTTGATGTCAGCTATGCTTTCCATGAAAAACCCACTGGTGTCGCTTTTAACCATAGTCCAGTGAGTTTGATTTCAAATGTCATCTTCTTTTCTTTCTTCCCTTTGTTTGGCTTATGGGGATAAGTCTGTCTTTCCAAACTCTATCTTTCCACAGGAGAAAATGGTCTCTTGTAGCCGTGACCTGTCACGGTAGCCCCGGCCGACAAGAATTCCCACACCCTCCTACAGTCTTGCTTTCAACCCTGCAAAACTTAGTGTCTACATTTGACTAATAAGAAATGAGGTATTTAAATGTGACATAATATTATTTCTTTGCTAACTTTCTAGTGATATTAATAGGCCTCAACATAATCATTTCTCCCTTACAGAATCATTCTACGAAGTGATGCTCATTAGATGGAGTATTTCATCTTTTATTGAAAGTCATTCTACTGAAGATTATGGCACTTCTAGGCTGATACAATTCAAGAATAAAAATGAGGTCACCACTTTGAGTTTCCAGTTTGGGTTTTTTCCCCTTAGTCAAACCTATAACCTTTGATATTGAATTATTGTCTCCTGAGTATAACAATAGCTCTAGGCGAAGTCTACATTTTTCATATACTTTCTAATACACTATAGTATTCTCTATTTGATTTTTCCTCTGTGATTTTTTTTTGTGAGATAAACATATCCATTTAATCTACACTTATTCAATGGGTCAGCCAAGTCATTTTTAAAGGAAATTCGTAGGAGCACAAGAAATATATGACACCTAGAAAATCCAGAAACTAAGCAAAGTTCAATACTTCACTTCTTAAGAACACAAATACCTTCCCACATATTTTGGTCAGGAATACACTGAGCAAAGTAATAAAGAAATATGGGTTTGTTACCACCATATAAATGATATGATTTGTTGATTACAACACTTATCTGTCTCCATATTTTTTGATTACTTCACCTCTGACTTAAAATTCACCTGAGGAGTTAGCAATTTATTCTTATTCCCATTTGATAGCTGAAGTATTGGGATCGATCTCCAGGAGAGAGCCTGACAATTACAGTGATGGGAACAAGTGATTCCTAGTATATCACGTGCTATACCATACATCACAATAGTTACTTATGAAGTAATAACGCATTTTATTTATTTAATGTCATGTTATATTATAGTTACTGTTAACTATGTTCCTTTCAGCAAAACAGTGAATTCAGTGATTAGCTTTCTGAAAGAGCGACTATAGCTATGTTTTTAGAAAATAAAAGCCATCTTGTCAAAATTTAGGACCCTTTGCTAGACTCCAGAGTGCTCACTTCAGCAGAGATTTTTGCCAAATTCCTTTCTTATTCCTGTTAACTGCATTCCCTAAACATCCCCAAGACTCTTGTAATTTTACGTTATCCTTTAGCTTGTGATACAGTTATCCTTTAACATCCTGAGAAGCAGACACATATAAACCCACTCAGTAAAAAAGGAGGAAACAAAATGCATCTTCCTTTACAATTATTTAGTTTTCTAAGTTTTCGTATTTGTTATTTTGTGTAAACTAAAACAGATGAAGTATTAGAAGAGAAAGAGGGGTATGGGGAGGATGTTCACATTCTTTTCTGTTCAAGTTTAAGAATAAAATGATAGAAATAATTCTTATCTGTGGCACAAATTCTGACTTAAACTGTTCTCTCCTTCTTCCATATTAAGAAGACTAACTTTCCAGTAAGATAAATTTCTTGCCCAAATAATGATATTACCCTACAGTTCCACACAATTATATGTAGCCATATGATTAAATACCAGTGCATGTGACTGGTATAAAATTGCCTTAAAAGCTAGAGGAAACCTATCTTTCTGAATTCTTTTCTCCATCCAGCTGATTGGAAGGTGGATGTGATGTCTGGAGTTCTGGCATACGTTTTGAGTCACAAGGATGACAAGCACAATGTGAGAATAATAAGGAGTCTACTGGCAGAAACTAGGGTCTGCAAGCTGCTTTACCAGGACGGCCGCCTGAATTCTGTGAGTCACAAAAACTTTAGTGAGTCACACACATACTGTGTCAGCCTTTAAAAGTATTGAGAAATAGGCATTACAATGGATATTTTACAGAACAGCGTGTAAAGCTCCAGGGACTTGAGGGTGATTAAGCTCTAGAAAGGAATGCACAGTTTAGAGTCACATTTCCTAGTGCAGCTGTAGTAAACAATGGCTCCTATAAATTTGTCCATTTACCAAGCTAAAGCAAGTCCTATTTACTTGGGCTTACTCAGTTTACAGTTAGGTCCAGAGAAGAGGATAAATAATTCACTAACAAGGCAAAATTAGATATTTGGGTGTGGTTAGTGGCTTCTTTTTGGTGCCAGCATATTAGTTTCAAAACTAATTCTAGTACACTAGGAAGAAAGAAGTAAGAAACAAAGCAAAAGAAAAAGAAAAAGCAGGCAAGTAGGAAAAGAAAGGAAGGAGAGAGAGAGAGGAGGAGGAGAAAAAAGACAAATAGTAAAAGAGCCAACAATCCTTAACAACTTAGATACATGCAGATTCACTACCTAGAAACATATAAACTGGAATATGAACAAGTAGGCACGGATGCAATATCCTTTGTGGTAGAAGTAGCAAGGATAGGGTTCCACTTCACTGGTGGAGGGGACGTCCTTCTGGATCATTAGCAGGCTACAGGACATTTCAGATGAAGTCAGAGAAAATGAAACCAAGAGTAGATGGCACCTAACTCAGAGCCTGACACAGCCCCTGATGCAGAAATAACAGGGGAGGTTTCATATACAGTTAGGACACCAAAGAGCAGTGGAAAAGAAGGAAGAGAGCAATCTTGTCAGGGGCAAGCAAACAGCAGATGAGAGAGAGGATCTGAAACTGTCTGCATTACACTTTTTTCTTTCTGGTTTGGGTTTGGCATTTTTAAGCAGGAATTCTTGGACTACTGTTGTAAGGCTTGGACATTTCTATTTCTCACCATGTGGCCTCCTGGCATTTTGATGGAACAGCAATGCCACATGGGACTTGTGAAGGCAAAGACTGGCCGAGGGAATGGGGCTGGTCTTTGGGATGGCCTCTGGTGGAGACTGGGAAGAGCACAGTTAAAAATTAGTGCCGGGGATGGTCACAGGCTTTCTCTCCATCAACCAGGTACTTCAAAGTTTTGAACACCCAAGACTTACCAGGAAGTTTGCCTACATGCCATTTCAGTTACTCCCCACAGTGTCTCCTGCAGGAACCTTCTGTAGTTCAGTGAACGGACTCCAGAGTCGCATTGCCTGGTTTAAACATCAACTTGTGCATGCGACTAATTCTCAGACCATGGCAGCCCATTTACATTTCCTACTCCTCAGTTTCTTTATCTATAAAATACAGATAAATAAATATCTGCTTACATTGTTGAGAATGGTTAACTGGTCTATACAAAGCCTGTAAAGCACTAATGATTGTAGCCTTTGTATGTGTTTGCTGTTTCTGTTGTTCTTTTTTTTTTTTTCAGCTTTAATTCAGTTTATTGGTACATTTTAGGGATACAGTCCAGTTACATTCATTGTTGGGATCTTGTACCCTTACATGACAAGTCTTGATTCTCATTTTTTCCCCTTACCCCTTCTTGTTATCCTTGTTTCCACTTCTCTGAGAAATCAGAGGGAGCTCAGCTGGGTTATGCAATTCTTAATTGCCCAACTCCATACAGCCTTTATCTGAAGTACTTGGGTCCAGAAGTGTTTTAGATTTTGGAGTCTTCCAATTTTGCAAAATGTGCATACCCATGGCCAGCTTAACATCATTAATTCCAAATTCTGCAATCTGAAGTGTTCCAAAAAGTTTCAGAGTTTCGCAAATTTATGTATTTCTTTTTTTAAGCAGGGGGGAATGTACAGCCCGTATGAAGAGCACCTATGGCTGCCTCTCCAGCTGGGTATCCCTTTAGGGTACCCTTTCATGTCCCACTCTAGCAGAAATGGTAATTAACAGAAGCACCTTTGAAGAACGTTTGGTCTCAGAAAATTCCACCCTTTCAAAATTCCACTTGCTGCAACTTGGGTGCGCTTTCCCCACCCCACAAGATGAAGGGTGCTGCTCCTCTCTCCCTTCCATTTCAATGCTGATTACAGCTGAAGTGCAAGACACAAACATCTCCCAGAGATGGGCTGTATTATTAAAG
Organism: Fukomys damarensis; assembly: GCF_012274545.1. NCBI lineage: Eukaryota > Metazoa > Chordata > Mammalia > Rodentia > Bathyergidae > Fukomys > Fukomys damarensis. The sequence continues at coordinate 10,064,505 of NW_022900939.1, read as the reverse complement.
GGCTATGTGATGTGAATCTGAGTTATCAGGGGCTTCATGACCACCACCATATGAACCAAATTGGGTTTCATCTCTGGAAAGCAAGCTCTTAGTTGGAAAAGATTAGAAGCTGTTTCTCTGTGTCATAGCATCAGTGCCCTAATCCTTTCTATCCAGCACTCTCATGCTATCCACAAGCCCCTCTGTCCATGTAGAAAGTGTTGTCCAGACAGCAGCATGTGATTTCAAAGTTAAAGTTGTCTAAAGTGAATTTTAATAAATTTCTTCCCTTTCATTTTGCTTTTCACTTTTCAATATCTGCTTAAGAACAAATACAAAGTCAACCCCAATGCTCTTTATAGCTCAAGCCCAATAAAAAGACATTAAAATTCCAATAAGCAATAATGTCTTTTTACTGCATTTTAGTAGTGAAAAACTAAGTGGTTCTAAGACTGCTGTGGCTGTTAGTACTTAAATGGCCAAATTATCTTAATTGTCTCAGAAGTGGCACTAAAGTTGGAAAAAGCAGAGTGCATATGTGAGAAGGAGGGGAAAGTGCCATCATTATGTTCAATTTTTAGAAAGGAACATTTGTTTGCATTTCAGTCAACAGCCGACCACTTTCTAGTAAATCAAAACTCAAAGAGGTGCGTGCGGGTGGCAAAGTTATATGGCATGTGCTACCCATGGTTGAGTTGTAGTAGTAAATTTAACTCTGTTGTGCAGGAAGCTGCTGTCCAGAATTATGAGACCATTTGATTCCAATTTAATCAACTCGGAGTTCCAAGCTGGCCCTTTTCTGGCTGAGAGACTTTGCAGTACAATGCATAAGCCATATTTTTTCTGCTTGGCCAAGAGCTCCCTGGACTATTGCTGCCCAATTAAGAGTCAAAGGATGTCTGAGAGTGCTGGGGAGGTGGGGAGATAGGAAACAATTTATTTAAGCAAGATATAAATAAGGGAGAATTACTGACCTAAAAGCACAGGAAATGATGGTTGTGGCAGAAATAGTAGAGTCTATAAGAGAGTAGATGTATGATAAATAGCTTTATCTTCTGCAGTAAATAAATCTTTTCATATGGGTGACCTCACAAACAAAATAATTTCCTCACCACTACCCACCGCATGTATTTTTCTCCTTACTGCAAACTCTTGTGGAGTGGGATTTGTTTAGCCCACCAGTAGCTATGTTCTTTCTCTCTGTTCCTTTGGACCCAGCTATAACAGGAATTTACCCTCAGTTTCTACACAAATGCTACTAGAGAAGCACCATCAATCTCACTTTTGCAATGGCCAATGATTACCTTGCAATCATCCATTTATTTGACCTGCCAGTAACCTGGCAGAATTAATTCAACTTTCCTTCTTTAGTTATGTTCTTTACTTGGTTTCTGGGATGGTCCTTTCTATTGACTATACTAATACCACAACTGTTCTTCCAGTGGGTCTGCCCATTGCCTCAATTTGTATTTAATGGATATCCAGTATCCACCCATAGGTCTCTTCTCTTTTGGTCTCATACCTACTCCCTCCCTGCTTTCATCCAAAGCCACAACTTTAAATTCCCTCCATGTGGTGAGAGCCAAGTTCGCTTCTCAAATCTCAGTGTGGGTCCTGAACTACAAATTTTCATTCAATAATTGCAATTAAAAGACAAATAAGTGCTGCTTGGGCCCATTCGGTGAGACTGGGTAGCCACGCACTCCCCTGCCTGTTCCGCCACCAGCTCCAGCAAGGACGGTAGCTGGGCAGGTGCCCCTGAAACACCTCACCACTGCTTTCAGACCTCCTGATTGTGCCAGTCTTTGGACCCACTCTTCAGAGGCATAGGTGGTCATAAAGGGTATTTTTCTGAGCTCCCAACTTTGAACATCTTTAAAGAAAGGGTGGGGGAAACCTGTAGGAGAACTGTGTGGAGTTCAACCCTGCAGGTCGGGGAACTCAATCTGGGCCTTGCAGCCTGAGGTCAGTCTGAGTCATGGGGATCTGCCATTGGCTAGCTGAGATCAGGAGATTTGGTTCTGCACATGGCTGTGCACGTGGTATATTATGACAGCAGAGACATAGTCTGAAAGAGGTCCTTCAAATTCATTTTTTTTCTTTCTTTTCCTCATTCCACTCTGTAAATTCTTTCTTTTTTCTGTCCTCTTTCTTCAGCTCAGTCTCTTGCTCTACCATATTATCCCTCATCTCCCTATCTGTTCCTGCTCCTGCCCTAACTCAGACTTCTTCTTTTATCATTTTTTTCTTTATGTTCTTTTCTTAGGTCATTTTACCTCACTCATGGGTCAGTAGTTTCAAGGGAAAGTGAGCCCCTATTACTGTTAAGGGGGTATGTTCTTTTCCTGATTCTTGCACTCTGTTTATCTGTTTGGAATTTAATAGTTTGCTAAGGATTGTATGGTCATTCTATGTCCTCTGGCTTCACTTGAAACCTTCTCCAATTCTTTCACTTATCTACTCCTCTCATGCTAACTCTGTCTAAGCTCCCTTCCTAAATGGTAAAGATGCTGTATTGAAAAGTGTATTCACTGAAAACATATTTTGGGCTGCTTCTTGATTTTAATTTAATTCACATTGTTTAAAGGTGATAAAATAATGACTACCACAAGTGGTCAATTTGCAAGTTGTGCTTGATTGTATCAATTGGGATAAAGGATTATGATTGATTTAATGAGTTGTTTTCTCTGATATTATGAAAACAAAAATGTCTATGAGTCATTAGAGACTTAAAAGCTAGAGCAAAACTGTATCAGGAAGATTTAAGTAATAACCCAGAAATTAAACCAAGGACAACCCAATAACAAAAATAAAAATGGGAAAACACTTAAGCAAGACACAAAGACAGGCTTGCAGTTCACTAATGGCAAACTCTAGGGCAAATGAAGATAAAAAGTCTGATAGTAAACCAGCAGGACACCCTGAACCCATAGCACAGCAAGTAACAAAACAGATCAATCAGGCTCTAGAAAAATTCAAAACAGAAATAACTTCCCAGATAACCGTAGAGATGGTGAACAAAATGTAAGTCATGATTTGAGACTCTAGAACAGAAACTGAGAAAAAAAATAGATGAGCTGAGGACCATGATGGAATCCATGAAGGGCCAGCATAAGAAAGAAATGGAAAAAATGAATGCCCAACAGAGGAAAGAAATGGAATCCATAAAAAAGATTCAAACAGATATCCAGGAGATTAAAAACTCTATTGAAAGTGTATGCAACAGAATAAAAGAATGCGAAGACAGAATCTCAGATATAGAAGATAGGATTGCAGTCAGTGACAGTGAAAAGAGAGGTCTCTTAAAAACAATAAGGGATCATGAGAAATCGATCCAACAACTTCTAGATGATGCAAAGAAGAATAACATAAGACTGATAGGAATCTATGAAGTAGCAGGAAAAAATACAAATGACTTAAAAAAGTTGTTCAAAGAATTAATGACAGAAAACTTCCCACACAGAAAGGAAGAATTAGACATACAGAAAAGTGAGGCATATAGGATTCCAAATAGCTATGATCAAAAAAAAAAAAATCTACACCTGGACATATAATAATCAAGATCCCAGAAACCCAACAGAAGAACAAAATACCACAAGCAGTAAGAGAAAAGAAACAAATCACATGCAAAGGAAAACCCATCAGAATCACAGAACACTTTTCAACACAAACCCTCAGGTCAAGGAGAGACTGGAGTTAGGTATTTCAAGTCCTAAAAGAAAATAACCTCCAACCTAGAGTGGTGTATCCTGTAAAACTCTCTTTCAAAATGGATGGGGAAATAAGATACTTCCATGACAAAGAACACCTGAGAAACTGCAGGAATACCAAATGAGCACTACAAGGAATTCTAAACAATATCCTAGAAAAAGACAATGAAGGTCACAACACCATGAGGCCCAACAGACCAAATCAAATAGGCAAGGAAAGAAATTAAAAGGAGAGGGGAGAAAAAATAAAAAGAGTCAACAAAAGGACAATAGCATGACAACAATAAGTCAGTACATATCAGTTATAACCATCAATGTTGATGGCCTCAATTCACCAATCAAGAGAAATAGACTGGCAGAATGGATTAACAATATGTTGTATACAAGAAACACACCTAGTGCAAAAAGAAACCCATACACTGAAAGGGTAGAAAACAATTCTCCAAGCAACAGGAGCCCAGAAAAAAGCAGGGGTAGCAATCTTATTCACAGACAAAGTAAATTTCAAACAAAAACTGATTAAGAGAGATAAAGAAGACCACTATATCCTTGTAAAGGGGATAATTCAAGAGGAAAAGATGACAACCATAAACATATATGCACCAAATATTAATACCCCCAACTATATAAAACAAATATTAAGTAACATGAAAAACCAAATAAGCACTAATACAATGTAGTGGGGGATCTAAATACCCCAAACAGACAGATCATCTAGGCAGAAAATCAACAATAAAATCCTAGAACTCAACCAAGCTTTTGAATGCATGGACTTAATAAACATCTATGCAGTATTCCACACCACAAAATCAGAATATACATTCTTTTCAGCTGCACATGGGTCATTCTCCAAGATAGACCACATAGAAGCTTACAGCACAGGTCTGAGTAAATGCAAAAGAATCAAAGTTATCCCCTGTATATTATCAGATCATAGTGCAATCAAGCTGGAGATCAACAGCATAAGAAACCACAGGAACTTCACAAACACATGGAAATTGAACAACACCCTCCTGAACAATCAATGGATCACAGAAGAAATTAAAGAAGAAATTAGACAGTGTTTACAAATAAATGAAAATGCCAATACAACATGCAGGAATCTATGGGATACAGTGAAAGCAGTTCTACGGGGAAAATTCATAACATCGAATGCCCACACTAGGAAAACAGAGCAAGCTCAAATAAAAAACCTAATGATGAATTTTAGACTACTAGAAAAAACAAGAGCACGAAAAACCCAAAGCTTGAATAAGAAAGGAAATTATCAAGATTAGAGCAGAAATCAATGCAATGGAAACTAAAATAATGATACAAAAATAAATGAATCCAAGAGTTGGTTTTTTGAAAGAATAAATAAAACCGATAAACCTTTAGCTAACATTATCAAAAAAAAGGAAAGAAAAGGCTCAGATCCATGTAATCAGGAATGAAAAAGGTGAAGTCACAACAGATCTAACAAAAATCCAGAGGATCATTAATATCTACTTTGAGAACCTATACTCTAATAAAATGAGAAACACAGAAGAAATGGACAGATTTCTAGATACTTAGGAATTAGCAAAATTGAACAAAGAAGATTAAAAAATTTTAAACACCCCAATTACAATCAATGAAATTAAAAATGTAATTAAAAATTTACCAACAAAGAAAAGCCCTGGTCCTGCTGGATTCACTGCTGAATTTTACAAGACATTTAGAGAAGAACTACTGCCATTACTCTTCAAACTTTTCAATGAAATTGAAAGAGAAGCAATACTTCCTAATTCATCCCTGGAAACAAGTATCACTTTGATTCCCCAACCAGGAAAGACACAACTAAAAAAGACAACTACAGGCCAATCTCCTTAATGAATATAGATGCAAAAATCCTTAATAAGATAATAGCAAACAGAATACACAGGATCATCAAGAAGATCATACATCCTGACCCAGTCGGATTTATTCCAGGGATGCAAGGATGGTTCAACATATGTAAGTCAATAAATGTAATACCTTATATTAACAAAGTCAAGGACAAAAACCATGTGATCCTCTCAATAGATGCAGAAAAAGCATTTGACAAAATTCAACACCCATTCATGATTAAAAAAAACTCTGGGAAAAATTGGAATACTTGGTCTGTTTCTCAACTTAATAAAGGTTATCTATGAAAAACCAATAGCCAACATCATATTAAATGGCCAAAAACTGAAAACCTTCATGTTAAAATCAGAAACAAGACAAGGATGTCCACTACTCCTCTTCGATATAGTTCTGGAAACATTAGCCATAGCAAAAGAAAGAAATTAAAGCAATAAAGATAGGAAAGAAAGAAGTTAAAATCATTATTTTCAGACAATATGATACTCTACATTGAAGACCCAAAAAATTCCACCAAAAGACTTCTAGACTTAATTGACACTTTTAGCAGAGTAGCTGGATACAAGGTCAACACCCAAAAATCAATAGCCTTGTTGTACAACAAATAACAGACTCACTGAGAGAGAAATCTGGGAAACAATTCCTTTCACAATAGCATCCAAAATAAATGAAGTATCTAGGAATCAATCTAACAAAAGAAGCAAAAGACCTCTACACTGAAAACTATAGCACTCTGAACAGAGAGACTGAAGAGGATATAAGAAAATGGAAAGATGTCCCCTGCTCCTGGGTAGGAAAAATCAACATAGTGAAAATGATCATACTACCAAAACTGCTATACAGATTCATTGCAATGCCAATTGAAATTCCAACACTATATTTCACAGAACTAGAAAATAGAACCAAAAAATTTATTTGGAACCAGAAGAGACCTAGAATAGCAAAAGCCATCCTAAGCAACAGAGACATAGAAGCGGGTATAACAATTCCCAATTTGAAACTATAGTACAAAGCCACTGTGATAAAAACAGCATGGTACCGGCAAAGAAACAGATATGAAGATCAGTGGAACAGAGTGGAAGACACAAAAACAACTCCAGATACACTCAGCTACATCATCTTTGAAAAAGGAGCTGACCATCCCCACTGGAGGAAAGATAGCCTCTTTAATAAATAGTGGTAGAAAAACTGGATCTCAACCTGCCAAAGATTAAAACTGGACCCTTATATTTCATCATGCACTAAATTAAAATCCAAGTGGATAAAAGATATAAATATTAAAACAGAAACACTAAACTTGCTGGAAGATAAGTTAGGCAGAATTCTGGAAGACACTGGCATAGAAAAAGACTTTATGAACAAATCCTCAGTAGCACGGGAAGTAGCAGAAAGAATCAACAAGTGGGATCTCAACTTATTAAAAAGTTTCTGTACTTCAAAAGAAACCATCAACAGAACTAAGAGACAACCCACAATGTGGGGAAAAAATTTTACCAGCTGCTCCTCAGACAAAGGACTATTATCTAGAATATATAAAGAAGTAAAAACAATCAGCCCCCCCCAAATACAAAGATCCAATTCAAAAATGGGCATCTGAAATGAACAGACATTTCTCAGACAAAGCATTAAAAGCAGCCAGTAAATATATGAAAAAATGTTCCACATCACTGGTCATTTGAGAGATGCAGATGAAAACAACACTGTGATTCCACCTCACCCCAGAAAGAATGGCTGCTATCAAGAAATCAAACAATAACAAATGCTGGGGGGAGTTGTGGGGAGAAAGGAACACTTCTCCATTGTTAGTGTGAGTGCAGACTTGTGCAACCACTATGGAAAACAATATGGAGATACCTCAAAGATCTGGGATTAGAGGTTCCATTTGACCCAGCCATCCCTCTGCTGGGTATCTTTCCAAAAGAATTAAAAGAATCATATCACGGAGATATATGCACACCTATATTTATAGTGGCACAGTTTGTAATAGGTAAAACTTGGAAACAGCCCATGTGCCCATCCATTGGAAACTGGATAAAGAAGATGTTGTTTTTCTATAAAATAGAATATTACTCAGCCATAAAGAATGAGAAATTAGATTCATTCATAGGAAAATGGATACATATTGAGGATATACTACAAAGTGAAATAAATAAGTCACACATGTGTAAATACCTAATAGTTTCTCTGGTGAAAATAAACTAGAGCACATAAGACCCTAATGAGATAATTGACAATTTAAAATAGAAAGAAAGGGGCTAAAGGTGTAGGGAAAGTGGGAAGGTAGGGGAAAGGAAATGAGGGAAAAGAAAAAATATGAGAAAATGAAAAAATGGAAATGAAGTCTTTGTAAAGGGGGAGGGGAGGAAGGGGTGAAGGGAGGGCAGGGACAAGGGGAAAAAATGAGAACCAAGACCTTTCATGTAAAGGTACAAGATCCCAATGATGAATGTAACTGTACTGTATACCTAAAATGTACCAATAAACTCAATGAGGAAAAAAAATAAAAAGTAAAAGACTAATAAGTATCTTAAAGTTAAAACTTCCCAAAGATATATATTATACTAAGCTTCATTACAGCCAAATGAAATCTCTATCTCATTAACTGGCATTTCCATCCAACCGGACCATACATTGTTTTAAACTTTACCATCTTTTTCACATCCAACTTCTAGTTCATTGACAAATGCTATTGATGTATCATTTGATGTATATCCTAAGTCCGTTTTCTCCTCAATATTTCTGCTTCTGCTGTCCCAGTAAAAGAGACTGACTTCCCCTGCCTGGATTTGTGCAAGAGCTTTCCCACCATTCTCCTTTATTTTAGCTAGGTATTATTTGCAACATTGATATCAGAGTAATTCTTCTAGAATTTAAATTGGGTCAATGCATGGCCACATGCACTTAAATGCAGGTAATTTTGCATAACTTCCAGCTTCCAGTATGTCTTCAACTGCCCTGTTTCTACAAGCTTAGTGGCTCACTCGTGAGATCCACACCAAGCTCCCAGCCATTCATGAAATTTCTGTAGCATGTTTTCACCTCTGGTTTACACTTGTTGCTCCTACTGCAAAAAAAAATATTCCATCTTCGGATCACCCCTACATGCACTTCATTAGATCTCCTTTTAAACATTTCTTCATCAAAATAGAAAAGAAGTTTTCTGTGACTCCTACAAAACAGTACTTCTGCCTCCACCACTATGAGCCCTTTGACCTACTTCATTTTTTCATGACCCTTATCATAACATTTTGTATTGATTTGTCCCTATCTTCCCCAACTAAATTCAAACATAATATGGACTTTGTTTTGTTAATGCTTGGATCTTGAGTTCAAAGACTAGTGCCTGGCACACAGAATACATTTAATAACTTCTGCAATTATCTGAATAGTTATATTAAAATAAAATGTAGATACATTGTCCTATATTTGAGCTAGAAGAAATACTCTAGAGACATTAAGGATGATAAAGTCTGGGAGCCCACTGATCTTGAAAATGTGTAGCCTCTGGGAGTCAATCACACCAAACCACCTGTTTACACTAGCTTGTGTCACTTTACAAAGGCCATATGTATTGCAAATGACATTTTCTTGACATAATAGAAAATGAGTCCCTGGTAAAATAATTAGTTAATATCGATTTAGAGGAATCCAATAGTTCAGGCTTTCTGAGATACAGGGACAGGCAGCCAAAACTCACTGGCTTGCAATGAGTTGGCACCATTTTAGCTCATGTGAATTTCATCTTTATGTTGTATGAATCCAAAGGGCACATGCTGCTTCTGTCTGTGCAGGGCCACAGTCCCAATAATATATCTGCACGACTATTAACATCAAACCACCTCAAATTAAGATCTCTGTCAAATCACACTTGACGTGATTCCAAATGCAAGCCAATCTTTTTCAATTCCACAATCACATATCACTCTTGTTTTATTCATTCTTGAGACAGAAGAATGTATTAACTTTGTTAAACAAAATCTGACTTTGAGTCAAATGTCTGCCTTCACAGTGCAGCAAATTCTTTGAAATATTCTATAACATTTCCTACATTACTATGTGAACATTTACAGTTTTCTTTAATCATGTTTACAGAAAATAGTTGGAATAATTGCTCGTTTTTAGTCACCCTTAATATACCTACCCATCCTTATTTGCACTTTTGACTAAATCAAAATGTAAAGAAAAATTAGGAAAAAAAAACTTCAAAAAGACTTAGTATTTATTTCACAAAAGCTTTTGTTACCCTCTGAAAAGAAAATTAATGTACTGTTACCTTAGCGTTTAAAATATCTTAGGGGAGTAGTTCCACTCCACCATTAAAGAGAATGTTTCAAGATAGGCAACAAATACAGTAAAGATACAAATGAAATACATCGCAACACAAATTCTCTTCTAAATCTGGTCACCAACATCAAATTCCTTTTTGTACAGCTCACATCCTGATCTGCCACTTGAGACCTTGATTATTTTAAATTTCTTTATCCTGGGAGTTACCATTCTTTCCCCCCTACTTGTGCTGTTCTAAAATGCCTTTTTATAAAGTGTGGCCATTAACATTAAAATATGTGTACGTTTTTGCCTTGCTTATCACTTGTTTCTCCTTTTGTATTATTCCAATCCATTTAACAGTCACAGCCTCACACAAATATTTTTAGAAACAATATCCTCAATAATATATGGCCAAATGTGCATGATCACATTTTGTAGGGAGCAATTAAAGATTGTGAAACAGCCAGAACTAATTTGGAGCCAACCTAGCAGAATTGACTGACAAAAATGAGTATTAATTATCATGCCCTGCCTCCTTACTACAGCTGAGTTTAATTTTCATGGCCTTAATATTACCAAAATAACACAAAAATGAACAAAATCTTGTGGCCTTTCCATATGACAATAAAAGGCTGAGCATTTGAACAAACACTGTAATTGTGTGTTGTTATGCTGCTTAGCTAACATTTGTCACAAGAATAAAAAATAAGAGAATATAAGCATTTTATTTTAGGGTAGCATGTGATAAATTGTGACCTGTATATTGCAATATTTTTAAATGCTTAAAATAAATGAAAAAGCTATAAATATTCTTTGGGTATATGCATGCCATATGTTTATATGAAAAGAGATTATACATGAACGCAATCTTTTTTTTTAGGGCTTGAAGATCTCAAAGATAAATTGTACCAGATGGAGTTAGATAGGCAAAGGAGATTTTATTTAAGACTTATCTTGATAGGGGAAAGAGACTGAGCTTAACTCTCCTGATACAGACAAAAAAGAGCCAAGTGAGGTTTTAAACGCTGGAGTGATTTGGTAGAAGCCGAATAAAAGACGCTGGGGGAAGATCATACGTTTGCTAATTGGTGTACATCAAAATTAATCTCATACTCTGCCACATTGTGTAGACGATGGATGGGTGCTCTAAATTTCTTTCTTCTTTTTATGTTTTTAGCTTAGCTTTTTCAGTACACACTTGCCACACAGGACCATATTCATCATGGGGAATGTTAACCTGTACATGATATCTGAATTATTTTCTTCTCAATTCCCTCTCCCTTGCTTTCAAAGGCAAGAGGAACAAGGGACTGGGTGAAGGGGAGGGAGATTTTTGCAAAATGAAAGAACATAGAAGGAAACAAAATGGAAACCTTTTGTAAGTGGCGGGGGCTACTCTACATTTCTGATGATTAGATTTCAAAGTCATTTGCCTGGGGTTCTTGGAAATACACTCTTGTAGTTAAAAAAAAAAAAAAAGACACAAAACCAGGAGAATATTTGCATTACCTGTGACAGAGAAAGAATTTGTAATTGCAAGTTTCCCAAAATAAATACTCTAAGAAACCAGAGTCAGGAGAACACTTCTTTAGTGTTTCAATAAAGAGACCAATAAGACTTTCTTGCTCAAAGCATATGACAATGTTTCTATTCTTTTTTGTTCTCATAATTAAAATATAAGAAAAACAAAAATAACTTCACTTTATGCATTCTAAGATAGCAAAAGCTTTTCTGGGCAAGAGAGTCAAGATTCCCACTTCATGTGGCTATTTCCTAGGAGAATACTGTAAGGTAGGAGGGGGCATAGTCCTTTCTGTAGGCCAACTTTCAAGATACAAATGGCTTAAATCTTTTATCTCTTCACTTTGGGCTTTCTAATTTCTCTTGAAAGTAAAATATCAGTTTAGTGGATATATCCGAGGTACATTATGATCATTACAATTTAAAAAACAAAAAGGAGGAAATCACAGAAATCTCCTAGGGAATTTTTTCACTTCCTTTATCTTTCCTACTATCAAGTCAATTTTTGTTAAGCTCTTTCCAGTGTAAGTACATAAACTTGCGCCTCTGAACAATAATTTATGTTGTTCAACTCTACTTAGATTCCGAGGGTGACAACATGATAGTTATCACAGTTTGACCCAGAGGCAGTTAGGGTGATCTACATTTCATCTTAAAAGATCTAGTGTAATAACAGCCTGAAATTCTTTATGAGGAAATAAAGAGAAGGCCATTAAATAGTTTTATATTACTGACCAAGTTTTCACATCTCCCTTTCCAAGCATCACAGTTCCATATCCACAAAATGAAATAACTAAGCTCTCAAACTGCCAAGATCTTTCACATCTTATGATATAAAGAGTCTACTCCCTCATAAAGCCACTGTGAGGCCAAAGTTAGTTCACATGTTTTGGAGAAATATAGAAGTCCACTCCCTGATAGAGGCAAAGAGACTAATATGACTGGCAGGTAGTTTTAGAATTGAGATTTATAATTCCAGAAAGCACTTATTAGTGAATCAGCCACAAAGGTGATTTCAATTTCTCTAGACACCTTCTATGGGGAGTTTCTCTAAATGATCATGCTACCAAGCTTCAACTCCTATATTAACAGCTGAGTGCTTAAGAGCTGATTCAGTCCATTTTTTCTCATTGATTTTACTGGCACAATTTAGGTATACAGTTACATTCATCATTGGAATCTTGTATCTTTATATGACTAGTCTTGGTTCTTGTTTTTCCCCTTTCCCCTGCTATCCTTTCATACCTTCTGCCTTTCCCTATTGACACTTTGTTTTCATGTTTTTCCTTTTCACATATTTGTTTTCTTTTCTCTCTTACCTTTCCCCACCCCATCTCCTTCTTCTATTCTTTTAGACTTTTCCTTCCTATAAAACAATATCTATTATACATGTTGATCCTTATTTACACAGTTTTTCATACCAGAGAAACTATCCTGTATTCACACATGTGTGTCTTATTAATTTCACTTAAGAGTATGTGCTCAATGTGCATCCACTTAGCTATAACTGTCTCTAGTTTCTCATTCTTTATGGCTGAACAGTATTCCATTTTATTAAAAAAAGACACATCTTCTTTATCCAGTCTGTAGTTGATGGGCAGTCTCCAGTCTATTGAGAGAAAGGTAGTTTCTGTCTAAGAGAGACAGAAGGGAACCAGAAAGTGGGTTGTTGCCTGCTACATATTTGTACTATACTAAAAAAATTTAAAATTTTGAAAAGTAATCACTATGGTCCAATTAGTACAAAATGCACAATGAGTGGAGTTACTATACATTTATTAACAGATTATATTAATAATACATAGATTTTAAAGGAACTATGGAACTAAAAATAAATTAAAATGTGTGGAAGGCCTGTTACTTATCGGGGTGATAGCAAAAGTTTGATTTGTATGTAAGAATGTATTGGAGACAGTGCACATGAGCCTGTAACCCAATTTTCCATAGCTGGGAATAGCTGGACTCCACACACTGAACAACCATGCATTTGATTTAAATTTCATTTGGAGGAGAATGTTTTCAATGCATAAAATACTACATAATCCAGTTCATGTATAAGATCTAGACATAGAGAAATGCAACAACCAAATCTGAATAAAATAGATTATACATCTAAAATATAAGTAAATGCTTTATGATATCCCCAGGGATTAGAATTATTGAGTTAGAATTATTTAAATGACCAAAATCATATTTTATGAATTATTCTCTTAGCTAGACTCAAGGTTGCCTTAATAATTTCCTTCAGAAATTTGCATAATTGGGGTGTTTCGCTCAGTGGCACCTTGCCTGCCTAGGTAGCACGAGATCATCAGAGTTCAGTGCCCACTACAACAAAAAAATAAAATAAAATAAAATAATAATAATAATAATAATAATAATTAATCTATTCACTCACAAGACCATCTGCCTCTAAGGAACAGCACAGTATTTAAGATCTCTTGGTGTGAGGCTCTTTGAAAGAGCCATTACTAAGATGTGTGACAGGAAGTACAGAAAATGCCCGCATTCTCAAAGGTACAGAATTTGCCTCAAATTCACCTTCTTTGGGAATGGCGAAGCTTCTTGATAGGAAATAGCTTTTACCTTTAAGGCTTTGCTTAAGGAGACTGTTGGTTACAGACAAAGCTCTTATCACTTTGGATGTCTAAAGAGCAAATACTAAGCAACTGATTCCATCGTGGCCATTGTTCGCTAAGTATGAAAGCAGAGTCTGGGAACATCTCAGAATGTTAAAACAGTTAAGAGTAAAGCTATTTTGTGTTCGGTGTGCGAAAGAAACCGTTTATAGTTTTGAGTTTGATGGCACAGTGGAATTAACCATTTAGAAACTCAATAGAAAATGCAAGTGAAAACACTGCACCATTCTCTGAAAACTCAACTAGCCTTGGCATATTCCCCTCCACGATGTTACTTGGACAACTGCCACATGGATAAAGCACAACACAGAAGAACTTCTTCCTCTGATTACTAAATTATGTCCCCTCGGGCTGTTTGCCTTTGACCTTCAGAAAGCCCCATGCCCTTATTAGCTAAAATGATCTGAGCTGGGTGTGCTTAAAAGTAATTTTAAAACACTGTCAACTAATAAAAAGGTACACAATGGTGAGCAGGGCTCAAAGACCTGGCTGTAGGAGGCATTTTAAAGTGAATGACCCAAGGGGAAACTAACAGATCTCAGTCCATTTATCCCTGGCAATAAATCATGACCTAGATTAAATTGAGGCATATTGAGACTTGGTTGCTTAATGGATAATCCATTGACCTTTTAATCCCTTTACAGCCTTTTCTGTATTCATTTTCGCATGCCAGGCAGCATGTCACATGCCAGGCAAAACTGTTCCAGACAAAGTTGAGGCTGTAAAGGAGAACAGCAGGTGCACTGCAGCTTTTTCTTCCCCTGTTGGCATTTCTTCACGACTAATACCTTCAGGAAACAGAGAGTAAGGTAGAAGGGAATGCTTCACAGCACATCATGTGAAGAGTTATCTCCGCTTTCCCATGCAAGCTAAATCACAAATTCAACAGCTCTGCTAGGTCCCAGTGTGCTGTTAATTAGGTGGCTGGTCAGGTGGCAATGCCTTGATTCTCTAGTCTGGGCCATTTCAAGCAGCCAGTCCACATTAGCAATCTGATTTCACACATCCAAGACAAGTTTGTTTTTTGTTTTTTTTCTCACTTTAAGAACCAGAGTAGAGTGATCAAATCAAGGATGCCAAACTGAAGGCTGATTTTAGGACAATGAAAGGGCAGATTCTTGGATTGCCTGTAACAAGAAGCAGAGGGGGGAATTAAGTCTATAGTACTGAGGAAGATAAAAGTTATCTTTTAAAAAATCTCAAATGGTTGTTTAATAGAAAGCAGCTTCATTTTTAAAAGCCAGCTCTGCACGTTTGTGTCTTTATCCGAAGCATTCTCACCTCTACAAGAACATTGCTGTCGCTGCCAAGGTTCCTGTGGTGCCTCTGTCATTATGGGTGATGACATAGTCATCAATCAAGCAATCAATCCAGGAAAATGAGCAAGTCTCAACTCAATGAAGGTACAACTCCCACCTGGGGGGAAGTGACACACTATTGTTTTCATTCTTGTGAATTCTATCCCAAGCTGTAGACCGATCACCTACTCCACTGCCCTATGAGTGTGGGTATATTAAATAACAACTGCACCATTCCAACTGTCAAGAGGCACTGAGACCTCCACGCTGCCTGTGTCTGAGGCTCCATTTCTGCAGTTCCATTAGATTAGAAATCTAAAGAAGGAAAATGGATCCATTCAACACGGGGATTAGTAAAAACCAATGGAAAATGTCCATAAAAGGAATCAGCATCTATCTATGAAGATTAACCCCTGATAGAAATTAATATTTTTCCAGTTTTAGACAGTAAAAGATCATTTTGGACTGGGGATTTAGCTCAGCGGTGCCGCCACTTGCCTTGCAAGCACACCACAGTTTGATCCCTGGTACCACAAATAAATAAATAAATAAAATATCATTTTTGTTAACATCAAATGGACAACATTCGCATGGTTTGTATTATCTCATGCTGAGGGAAACTGAAAAAAGTTGGTTTAAATCTCCCTGAAAAGCTACTACAGTGTAAGCCCCACAGAAAACAAGACCTTACATTATAGAAAGCTTCTTCCAGTGATAGGTCAAGAAAGACTTTTCAACACAAACCCTCAAGTTAAGGACAGCCCAGAGGGAGGTATTTCAAGCTTTGAAAGAAAAAACCCTCCAATCTAGGCTGATATATTCTGCCTCTATCTTTAAAAAATTAAGGAGAAATACGATATTTTTATGACAAAAAGCACCTGAGAAACTTCATGAATACCAAACCAGCACTCCAAACAATTTTAAAAATATCCTAGAAAAAGACAATGAAGGTCACAACTCCATGAGGCCCAACAAAGCAAATCCAATCATCAGGAATTTAAAGGGAGAGGGAGAAACAACAACAGGAAAATAACATGACAATGAAAAGTCAATACACATTAGTTATAACCATCAATGTCAATGGCCTCAATTCACCAGTGAAAAGAAATAGACTGGCAGAACGGATTAAAAAACAAAATCTAATAATATGCTGTATACAAGAGACACACCTACATGAAAAAGAAACTCATAGACTGAAAGTAAAAGGATAGAAAACAGCTCTCTATGTGACAGGAACCCAGAAAAAAGCAGGGGTAGCTATCTTATTTTCAGACAAAGTAAATTGGAAACCAAAACTAATTAAGAGAGAAGAGGAAGGTCACTACATCCTAGTAAAGGGAACAATCTAACAAGAAGAGTTGACAATCATAAATAGATATGCACCAGACACTAATGCCACCAACTATACAAAACAAATATTAAGGGACAGGAAACACCAAATAATCACTAATACACTTGTAGGGGGGAAGTGAAATATCCCATTGTCACAAATAGATCATCTGGACTAAAAAACGATAAAAAAATACCAGCATTGAACAAAATACCACAGTTTTGAACAAATGGACTTAACAGATGTGTACCGAGTGTTCCACACCACAAAATCAGAATATACCTTCTTTTTGGCTGCACATGGCTCATTCTCCAAAATAGACCACATGCTAGCTCACAGAACATATTTAAGTAAATGCAAAGGGACTGAAGTTAGGCCAAGTATATTATCAGACCATAGTGCAATTAACTGGAAATCAATAGCATAGGAAACCATAAGAACTTCACAAATACATGGAAATTGAATAGCACTCTGTTGAATAACCAGTGGGTCACAGATGAAATTAAAGAAGAAATTAGACAGTTTTTACAATTTAATGACAATGCCAGTACAACATACAGGAATCTATGGGATATAAAGAAAGCAGTTTTATGTGGGAAATTCAGAACAGTGAATACCCAAACTAGGAAAACAGAGCAAGCTCAAATAAACAATCTAATGCTGAATCTTAAGCTCCTAGAAAAAGAAGAGCAAGACAAACCCAAAGCTCATATAAGGGAGGAAATTATAAAGATCATTGCAGAAATCAATGCAATAGAGACTAAGAGAATGATCCAAAAAAAAAATCAATGAAACAAAGACTTTTTTTGAAAGAATAAATAAAATCAATAAAACCTTAGACAAATTTATCAAAAAAGAAAAAAAAAAGGCTCAAATCCATGCAATTAGGAATGAAAAAGGTGAAGTCACAATAGGCCCAGGAGAAATCCAGAGAATCATCAATACATCAATACCTACTTTGAGAACCTGTACACTAATAAAATGGAAAAAATAGAGAAGAAATGGACAGATTTATACTTAAATATAAATTAGCAAAGTTGAACAAAGAAGATATGAAAGTAGGAAGGGTAGGGGAAAGGTAATAAGGGAAAGGAAACAAATAGGAGAAAATGAAAAAAATGGAAAGAAAATGTTTGTAAATGGGGAGGGGAGGAGGGGGTGAAGGGAGGGCAGGGACAAGAGGAAAAAATGAGAAGCAAGACCTGTCATGTAGAGGTACAAGATCCCAATAATGAATGTAACTGTACTGTATACCTAAAATGTACCAATAAACTCAATGAGGAAAAAAAAATAAAAAGTAAAAGACTAATAAGTATCTCAAGATTAAAATTTCCCAAAGATATATATTATACCTTGCTCCTGGGTAGGAAGAATCGATATGGTGAAAATGGTCATACTTCCAAAACTGCAATGCAGATTCAATGCAATCCCTATTGAAATCCCAACAGTATATTTCACAGAACTAGAGAAGACAGTCCAAAAATATATTTGAGATCAGAAGAGACCTAAAATAGCAAAAGCAGTTCTAGGCAACAGAGACATGGCAGGGGTATCACAATCCCCAACTTGAAACTAAACTACAAAGCCAGTGTGATAAAAGCAGCATGGTAC
This sequence comes from Fukomys damarensis, assembly GCF_012274545.1. Classification (NCBI taxonomy): domain Eukaryota; kingdom Metazoa; phylum Chordata; class Mammalia; order Rodentia; family Bathyergidae; genus Fukomys; species Fukomys damarensis. The sequence continues at coordinate 10,046,285 of NW_022900939.1, read as the reverse complement.
TGGCAAAGAAACAGATGTGGGGATCAGTGGAACAGATCAGAAGATGCAGAAACAACTCCTGACATACTCAGCTACCTCATCCTTGACAAAGGAGCCAAGCACCCTCACTACAGGAAAGATAGCCTCTTTAATAAATGGTGTTGGAAAAACTGTATTTCAACTTTTCAAAGAATAAAATTAGACCCACGTCTTTCATCATACACTAAACTAACCAAGTGAATTGAAGATACAAATATTAAAGCAGAAACACTAAACTTGCTGGAAGATAAATTAGGTAGAACTCTTCAAGATATCGGCAAAGGAAAAGACATTATGAACAAATACTCAGCAGCACAGGAACTAGCACAAAGAATCAACAATTGGGATCTCATCTTTTTAAAGAGTTTCTGCACTGCCAGAGAAATCACAAGCAAACCCAAGAGATAACCCACAATGCTGAAAAAAAAACTATCAGCTGTTCCTTAGACAAAGGTCTATTATCTAGAATATATAAACAACTAAAAAAACCCAGTCCCTCCCAAATATAAAGATCCAATTTAAAAATGGGCATCTCAATGAACAGACGTTTCTCAGACAAAGAAGTAGAAGCAGCAAATGTATGAAAAATGTTCAACATCACTGGTCATTTGAGAAATTTAGATGAAAACACTGAGATTCCATTTCGCCCCAATAAGGATGACTTCTATCAAGAAATCAACCAATTACAGAGGCAGGGGTGTGGGAAGACAGGAGCCCTTCTTCATTGTTGGTGGGAGTGCAGACTGGTGCAACCACTGTGGAAATCAGCATGGAGCTACTTTAATCAACTAGGATTAGAGGTCCCATTTGACCCAGCTATCCCTCTGCTGGGTATCTTCACAAAAGAAGTAAACAAATCATACCACAGTGATATATGCTCACCCATGTTTATAGCAGCACTTTTTATTAGCTAAAATTTGGAAACAAACCAACTACACATAAACTGGAAACTAGATAAAAAGATGTCGTTTTTTAATAAAACGGAGTACCACTCAGCCGTAATGAGAAACTAGAGATATATAGCTAAGTGGATGCACACTGAGGCAATACTCAAGTGAAATTAATAAGTCACAATCTATAAATACTGAATAGTTTCTCTGGTGTGAAAAACTAAAAGTGTAAATTAGGATCAACATGAATAATTGATATTGTATAACAAGAAGAAAAGGTCTAAAAGAGTAGAGGAAGTTGGAGGCGTAAGGGAAAGGTAAAAATGGGAAAGAAGAAAGGAAAAACATGGAGACAATGTTTTTGTAAACAGGGAAGGGTGGAGAGACTGAAGGGAGGGCTGGGGAATGGGGAAAAATAAGAACCAAGTCATACAAAGATCCCAATGTTTAATGTAACTGTATTGTGTACCTAAAATGTACCAATAAACTTAATGAAGTTTAAAAAGAAAAACAAGAAAGGAAAGAGACTTGCATCTAGTTAGTGGAAGAGTATATATTTTACACAATGACCCAGAGCACTTTTAGAACACAGCTCTCCATTAAGTCAAAAAAAATTCATGACTGTCTGGGGTCACTGGAATCTCAAAGCTTTTCACAGAGAAGCTGTGACCTGGAATCTGTGAACTGAAAATAATTTCCAAACGTGTTCCGTGGCTGCATCCCTCACTTTCTGGATGCCCAAGAATTCACTCTTCTGTGCTGTCCCTTATCTCAGCTTTCACCTTTTTCAGGAAAAGTTACAGATCCTCTCTTATGAAATTCTGTAGCCAATATTTGCCCCACAGAAGATACGCAACAAAATATGAGTTGCCCTGATTTCCATATAAATGTAAATCAATGTGTTCATGGTTGGTTTTTGTAGCCAAAAAATTCTCATTACCTAGAAAATGAAGGAACGCCCCATAGGTTGATCAAAATATATAGTATAGCTCAAAAACAGAACTTCTGGATTATTAAGAAAAAATTTAACACGTTAGTATTTAAAAGTAAACGACAGGATACAGATTTCAGCAGCATGATGTTGAAATGTGATATCTGATTTCCTACAGTGGCTTCAAGCTTAGCCTGCTTTTTTCTGAGACAATAAATTACAGTACAATTAAGCACGTGAAGAAATAACAATTTTCCACAATGCATGGAATACAGTAAGACTGAAGAAAGGTCTAGTTTTTATGCAAAGGGCAGGGTCACTAGAATAGGTTAACATTCACAGGATAACTAAGAGTTTCACAGTCTACTTACTGTTGTTCCCTCTTCTGTCCTGGATATTTGGCTGGATTAAGTAGTGATTAAACCTGGTCTGGTATAATCTAATACATTTTAATATCTAGCGACATAAAGAAAAAACTAACTGATATGTGTTGTTAAATCTTTTAATTTTGTTCCGGTCCTTTTTATAGTCATTGGTATTATTTAGCTTGATAAAGCATAACCACTGAGGCAAGCATATACTGATTACCTTATAGAAGGCAAAAGCTCAGGAAATATTGGCTATCTTAAATTAAATAAAGTATGATTGACCAAAAAATCAACTTTTTTCCCTGAGGTTAATTAAAGTAAGCAAGTTTTTAGAAGAAATAGCAACATTAATAATCTGTCAATATAACAGACTATGTTCTATATTCAACTTGAAATGAAAAAGCCTGAAGCTTCTATAACTATCTTAGGCTCACAGAACTACATTGTACTAGGGACAGTTACATGAAAAATATTCGCATATGTTTCTTTAGTAATTAATCTAGAAATCAGCATGTCTCCCATTTTCGCTGGAGGTAACAAAGCAATATAGCTTAGGAGTTGCAGGCTCACTGTTTGTGGAAGAAAATAATATTAAAATAATTTGCTTTATAAGAAGCACGCATAGAAGCAAGCTGTACCCTTCCTAATCTCCCCATTCTATCTTGAGCTGAAGATTCAGCTGTAACAGTTGGTTACAGAGTTGTGAGAGTTCACGTGAACACAGCCTTGAAAATCTGACAGTTCTAACTTCTCAAGTACGCATAATTCAGAATTGACTCAGAATTCCTTCTTCAGAAATTCATTCAGTCTTTCCTATGTAAAGAATAGTCCTATCTCCTTTCTATACTATTATGTTATTTTACTCTATATAGATATCAGTGCATGATCCTGGATTTTTTTCCTATTGGTAAAATATGTATTAACTCTCTAGAAATTACATTTTTTTTCTCAGAGTTTACATTCCCTATAGGTTTTGGAAATAAGTACATGGTTTGGTTAATTTTTTCTTCTCTCTAGATGTCTTTCATTAAGTGGTCCTATCTGGAAATGGCCTTAAGAACACATGGATTGATTTTTCTTTAATTCCTTCAGAGCTCTGAATATTAGGTATGATAAATTGGAACATAGAATAGGAAAGCAATGCTTACCCATGTATATTCTAATACAGTTTAGACCTCTAAAGCAAACCACTCTCCTTCCTGTAGTCCATACTGGACTTGTGATTTCTGAGGTCTCTCCTTTTGTGATGTGAGCAGAACATTCCTTGGGTAGTTGGTCCAACACCCTGGATTTTAAACTTGTCTCTAAATCTTTTTTTTTTCCATTGAGTTTATTGGTACTTTTTAAGTATACAGTAAAGTTACATTTATCACTCAGATGTTGTACCTTTACATGACAGATCTTCGCTCTTATTTTTTCCCCATACCACAGCCCTCCCTTCATCCCCTTCTTCCTCCCCTATTTACAAAGACTTTGTTTCTATTTTTTCTTTTCCTCATATTTTTTCTTCAATGATCTATCTCTGAACTTCACTTTTCTTCTTGCAAAATGCATTAATAATTCTCCAACTTTCAGTGTTTTGAAAATAAAATCAAACACAACCACTAACACAGTGAAGAGACAGCCTGCAGAATGTGAAAAAAAAAAATTGTCCCAGCTACTCCTCAAAGGACTAACATCTAGAATACATAGAGAATTCAAAAATATTAGAACCCCAACCTTAAAGATCCAATTAAAAATAGGCATCTGAAATGAATAGACACTTCTCAGATGAAAAAAATATAAAAAGCCAATAAATACATGGAAAAATATTCGAACTTGCCGGTCATTCAAGAAACTTAAATTAAAACAACACTTGAGATTCCGGCTCACTCCAGTAAGAATATCTACCATCAAGAAATCAACCAGTAACAAATGCTGGCAAGTCTGTAGAGTGAAAGGAACTCTATTCCATTGTTGGTGGGCCTATCAACAGATACAACCACTATGGAAATCACTCTGGTGATTTCTCAAAACACTAGGAGTAGAAATTCCATTTGGTGCAGCTTTTCCCCTTGAAGGAATCTCCCCAAAAGAATCAAAGACATTATACCATAGTGATATATACATGCCCATGTTTATAATTCACAATAGCTAAATCTTAGAAACAGCCCCCCCCACACACAAACACACACACATGTCTTATGTCTTTTCAGAAATGAAGACAGAGACAGAATTGTGATCTCCTTCCATTCATGGAGATGTGACACAAACAGAAAGAGATCACAAATACAATTTTCCAGTAAGGGTGGAGCTTAGGCATTACATTTTTGCTTTTTCTAAAACTTATCATAAACAATGTGAGGACAGCAGGGATATGTACAATATGAATATATACATACTTTTTCAAAAGCTAATAAACCTTGAAGAAAAGGGAAAACTAGGAAGCTAAAAAGTGCATAGACAGATGTACCTACATCAGTAGCTTGAAGATATTGAGCCCCAAAGCTGGCAGTAGGAAACACTGACACCTTCATTTTCACCACAGAACTTTGTGTTGGTCCAAGTACCTCAAAGTGTTAAGGCCGGAACAAATCTCTAGAAAAACAGGTAGAGAATCTATCCAAGAAGCTCTTAAATAGTCCCTTCGTTTTCACAGTGTGACAACTATGCTTTCTCTTCTCAGGAAGAAGATCAGGCCTTTCTTTTCTGTTTTGCCATCATAGGCAGAGGGTCTGCTATTCTTTGAAAGGGTGTATTCTTCCAAATGTCTTGTTGAAACTTTATGCCTCATTCAATATTAAGAGGTAGGGCTTTTTTGGCATAATTAGTCATAAAGGCTCTACTCTAATGAATGAATTGTTGATTGAATGAGAGTGTTTGAAGAGTTTATTTAACTAACTCCATATTTACTCCTCTGTCCTTCTAACCCATGAGGACACAGCAACAAGGTACCATATTTGGGTCCGAGAATAAACGCTCCCTAGACACCAATCCACTAATCCTTTAATCTTGAACACCTGTTTGTCAGAATGGTGAGACATAAATTTCCACAATCTGTTCTACTGTATGTTGCTGTAGCATGATAAACAAAGTTAGACATCAATCATGCACGGGTGAAAGTAGAGAACCAAAGTGGAAGGAAAAAGAAGCTGACATGCTGAAGGTTAAAATCCCTCAACCACTTCCTGGTGCTTAGCTCCCCTAGCTGGAGGAACCATATAATTTACTACCCAAAGAAGCACTTTTCAGAATGACATGTTGTGTTGTTAATAATTGCTTCTTTGGTAGCTTCATACAAAATACACATCTCCCAGAGAATGAGTGGGATTATGGGCCTCGCCTAGCATTCTACAGCCAAGAAAATACTCCCAAAGAAATAAGCAAAGGTCTTCTTTAAGGGATTCCAAAGAGCTCCAGAGGAAAGGCCTAAAGATCCACATCCAGGATTACGAAAGTAAAACAGCACAAGCCATCTTAACAATGAAGACAAGAGTAAATATGTTTCAGCTACGAGTAGTATTTGCAAACCAAAATAATATAAAACCCAGATAATGATGCTACCCAGAATTACAAGAAAAACTGCTGGGAGAAATGAAAATGTGCACATTAAGAACGGGCCCAAGAAAATAGTAAAAAAACAATGGATGCACCTCAATTCTATAATATGAAGTGGAATAAATCAGAAACACAAGCTTAAGGAGTACACGACTTCATCTTATATAAAGAAGTGCAAAATATAAATGAAGCACAAAATAGAAAATGGGGAGCAAGGAGATCTTTCTCAATGGGAAGGGGAACAAGATATGGAGAGAGGATGGACAAAAACGGAAGTGGGATGAGTTTTCATTCTCTAGAGGGAGAACTCAATAGATAAACATTGACTTTTGAAACTAGAAATTTCAGAATAGGTTATCTACTAATACAAAGATCAGCTTTTGGAAAATCCACTAAAATAAGTGAGACACAGACCTGAGGGAATGAAAACTGTTGACACGGACGAATGCTATTTCTTCATACGACTCTGACACACTATCTGTACCGCTAACCCAAGGATGGCCACAGGGTAGCATATAAAGCTCAAACCAGGGCCGAGGATTTAGCTCAGTGCTTCTGCCACCTAACAAAAGCAAGGACCCGAGTTCGATCCCCGGTACCAAAGAAAAAAAAAACCCAAACCATTTGGTGGTCCACTTTTATTGAAAAAAAAAAGGGGGGTTTCTGTGACACAGCCCTGTGATTTATCTACTTTGCTATGGTTGTCTACACGAGAGTTCAATATTATATATTTATCTAAGTTATGAACATTTCAAAAAAATCTAAATTCTGAACATGCACAGTTGCATTAAAAGCATAGGAAACAGTGAGGTGGAACACGATGGAAACGATAAACAAGCGGAATGAGGAGCTGAGCAGCAAAACCGAGGGTCTCTGCCTCTTGAAGCCCTGTGTTGGCACAACACGTTCTGCTGCTGCTCATGTACTCTAAGTGGGCTCCTTCGAAAGAGATAGGATGAAACTGCGATACATCTAAAAAGTGGTTACTCAGGGCTTTACATCAGACAAAGTAAATCCTCATTTTTACCATGGAATTTTGCAGTTCAGAGAGATACCCCATTGTTTTAGTTTAGTAGTCTATATGGTGTAAAATATGCACTACTGGTTTTCTTGGTTTGAAAGTAATAGCATCCGAGTATACAACCACATGGTCTATTAACAAGAATAAAGAGGAGGTAAAGTCTTTCTGAATATGTGGTGTTCAGAGGAGCTGCGTAACAGAGCCTAGCACTTCCTTCTGAGCCTGGGAATTGAAGTGTTTTCTTTGGGGAACACGCTTCAGGGCATTTTATCAGCATCTTTCTTGTTCGAGTGCTTTCACATCACATTATCTTAACATATTGCACTGTCTCTTTAGTCATGTTTCTTAATAAATATGCTTTCTAATGAACTGCCTGCTTAGACAACAACAAGAAAAAGCAGACAACAAAATCTTCCATATTCGGGCCTTACAGGAATTCACACCTTGAGAAGTCAGTGGATTTCCATTCCTCACCTTTACCTTAGGTTTAGATACAGCTTGTACTAGAAATTAAATTTGCGAATCAAAACTGTAAGGTTTGACAATAAATTTTCAGAGCAAGTGAAAGTTATGTTCTTGAGTACACAACCCTTGTATGCCAACATTTCTTTTTGATTCTTTGACTCAAAAATAGCTTCGAAAACAATTAACATCTGCACCTTCACGACAGTAAAATCCTGCACACTGTTTTTAAAAAGAACTTGAATGATTGATAGTCTACCAGCAAAAGCAATGGAAAAATGCAATTTTTCTTTTCAGAGACCAAAGTTTAGCATTAGCTGGAGCATGAAATGTGTACTTAGTACCATAGATGCTGTGAAATTCCCCCATGTAGTTGTCATAAAGGGTCATTTTAGATAAAATTGTATCAGGAAAAATTTTTTAAAAATCTTCTGGTCCAGGAATTTTGATTCTTATGGATCAGTTAGGAAAATTATTCTGACATTTTCCGGGCTGGAGTAAAACTAAAATGCATGTCAAGCGAAAGACGGGTGGGAACATTGGTATGAGATTGGGTACCCACGTTAATAGTCTGCTATTTTCTCACCAAGTAATTAAAAGTACTCATTGCTTGAGGTCAAACAGTGTCTAACATAAATTAGGGACCCCAAAATACTAAGTGCATGAATTAAAAAGATTTTATCAGTGTCACTCCGGGGCTGGCCCGGAACTTGCACTGATCCTCCTGTCTCAGCCTGCAGAATGCTGGGGTTACAGGAGTCACTTTTAATTAAGGTCTTTTTTTTTTTTTTTTTTTTTTTTTTTTTT
>NW_022900939.1:9976069-10037955 GCF_012274545.1 Fukomys damarensis | reverse complement strand
GTTTTTTTTTTTTTTTTTTTTTTTTTTTGTCTAGAACTCATGATCTGAAGTGACCTTTGTGCCTCTGCTTTAGGATTTAGTTCCACTTTTAAGGTGTTTCACTATAATTTGGACATACTGCCCACTGCTGCCTTACAGTTAAGAAGTTCTTATAATCGATGTTAGCATGAAATACAGGAGAGCTAGAAAGAGAACAGGATTCTTAACTCACAGTATTTACCTGACATTTCATGTGATGGCGTGAGGAGAGTAGACTACGGAAAGAGAAAGCAGACCCAATTTTGAACCCTTGTTCTGATTTATCTCAGTAGCTTTTAACTTTCCATATCTGGGTAATTAGATATCAGGCTACTCCTTCATCAGTTTTACTTTTGTAGCTAACATTTGTAATTTTATGCCTGATACATGGTACCTTTCGATTGTACTGTAGCTTGAATTCGTCACTAGCTCTTAAAGTGTATCTATTTTCTCTTTCTGCTTTGCTTCGAGGCCCCCTAAAGGAGGAAGCCAATCTCAGAACACTAGATACCCCTCACTGCTGCCCCAAGCTCCACCTAATACCTCATGTGGAATACGTATGTGGAAGAGACATGATGGTTTATATTTCCCTTGGCTTTGCATTGCTTACTGCTATGAAAGAGTACTGAACATGGACACGTAGGTAGTAAATACACATGAATGAATATGACATTACTCTTCTTGTTCCCCAAGCAGTATTACGTGCCATATGTATTCCCTCAATACAGTTGGGACCATTTGACACTATACTAGGATCTTATGAAATAGTTATTTTTAATGAGGAAATCCATATGCATCCTAAAACTATAAAAATAACCATTAGCCATTTTATATTATACTTCTTCATAAAATAGAATTATAAAATAAGTTCTAGGTGATAGACAAAGAAAACCTCATTGAAGAGTATGATTCATGTATTTGGAGCTCCTCATCTCAACCCACATATTCTACTTTTCCCTTCACTTTGACTCGAATCTTTCTGGTTTGTTGCATTTTTTAATTAATCCATTCAATCATTCTTGCACAAACTAATATAGTCCTTTTTAATTCATACATTTAAAATGTTCCAGTCCCTACTTTATCAGGCTTGTCAGTCCAATTTAAATATGATCAACTAAATTTAATAAGAGAAAAAGAAGAAAGAAAGAAACAGGAAGATAAAGACAAGAAAAAAATCAGCGTGCTAGAAAATGCATAGCAAATATAAAAATTTTCCAGCAGCATAATGGAGTCATGCAGAACCTACAAACTTCTAGTAATGTCATGGATTTTGGATTAGGTCTGCCCTGGCTCATAGAAAACTGGTCACCATATTACTCAAAAACCTCCAAATAAGTTACTCCTGAGAAAACACCCAATGTTATTATTTTTGCTTGGTTATATCACATAATAGCTGGTGTAAAGATTAAGAAAATGATGTTGAACCTTCATATTTTGAACCCCTATATGAACAACAGTAATACTACAATATTGAGAGAGAGCTGCTAAGTCTCATCCATAATATCATGCATTTATGTACCAGAATTATCCATAATGAGTTAAAACAACTAGAGAACATATGAAAAAATTATCAAATGGGCTACTCATTTTAATTAGCCAAGAACACGTGACATTTGACATAGGATTTAGAAGCCTGATGCTTCACAATTTTTCTTAGATCTGTGCACATTACAAATCTTATCAATATCAACATTTCTCAAGGTTAAATGGCAAGCCTTTTCTGTCTGACTCCCTTTTCAATTCAGTAGTTTTATAGCTTTATCTAAACATAAAGTCAACAAAATTTATAGTACTAACTTTCCATGCTCATTCTCATGGAGAAAAAAAAAAGTTGCTCAAAAAAAGGAAAAGTAATATAAAATTTTCAATCTTCTATTTATTGCACTTATGCACAATGAATAAATATGCCAGAGAAATATGGAAAACAGACAAAATTAAATAGAAATATAACCTGATTAGGTGTTCGTGTAATATTCTACTGTTTCTCCTGTAATTCATTCCCACGGAGAGAGAGATTCATAAGAAAAAGCTATATGTTGAGTTTAAAATCCTCTTAATATGATTTGAGGCTTTCTTTAAGCTCCACATACCAACATGCAAATAATTGACTTCTTTTGGCGTCAAAGTCAGTATCCCTATCAGTGACTTGTTGGAACAAGTCTCCCTTCTGTTGTTTCTTTGCTTAACAATGATCTAATTTAGGCAAGTGCATGACCAAATGGAAAATGATTGATATGAAATATGTGCATGTTGCAGTGTTGGTTCAAGGAGAATTTCACCTCTTGGCAGAGAAAGTAAATTACTGTTTCTACTCAAGACTGTGAGTGCTGTGAACAGCAATACAGGAGAGTCCAGCAGACAATCCACAAACTCTAATCCAATCTGCAGGGCTGGTCTGCACCCAAAACTCCATTTGTTCTTGGCTTTCCCTCTGCACTTCCTTCAGCACTGAAAGTGGTAGCACCTAGCTGTTAACAGATAGTACTCTCACCCTGAGAAATAGTAAGAGTGCCTTGTACTAAAATGGCTGTAATTTATAGATACCTATTAATAATCTCTTTCAGATGATGTTAATATCTGTTTGCTATGTGAAATAAGGAAGCAGCCTTTTATTAGAAATCACTATGCCCACAAGTTTGTTGAGATTCCTCTCTCCCTCCTTACTACTAATAAAAAGCTGTAGTTTGGGATAGTGAAATTGGTGGGTAACTTTTCTATCAGATAAACACAAGCCTTTGGTCATTTAGAAAGTATAAATTTTCTTAAATATCAGCTTCCTCATCTAATAAAAGGAATTCCATCCATGTCTTCATTTCAAGACTGATGTAAATACAATCAACAGAAGTGCCCAGCAAGGACCTAGTGATGAATATATAAATCCATGACTGTATTGTAAAATCTGTGGCTACAAACAGCACCATTTTTAGAGTTTGCCAACAAAGTCTTTCTGCACGATTATTTTCACTATATCAGTCCTTGCCCCTCCTTCTCTGTTTTGACATGAATGCATATTTTACATCCATTTGTTTCCAAAAGACAATTCAGAATCCCAATCTTCCCGCACTTATTGTGTGAATCACATAATTGGCTAAATCTCAGTTTCATTAGAAAGATAGTGATGATCCCTCTGCCTTGGAATATCTATCTTATCAGGAAAAGAAGACACTTAATTTTTCATTAAATGCCTGTGAATAACATTAAGTGCCTAATAGTTACACCTATTACCTTCAGTATGAGCAGTAGTGGTAAATCACAGACAACCATTCCCTCCTGCGACTTGGGTCATTTAAGCATTTGTTCACCCAGTAGTTTCTGCATCCTTCTAAGGCTTCCTCAGGGCTTTCACTATAGCTGTGCTGACAAAGTAAACTAGTACACACCAGTGCGGGGCCACGATGTACCAAGACATAATTCTTAGGTCTGTGTTTTAATTTCACACAAAGCAAGGTGAAGGCAATTCTCCCAAAAGGCCAACATTTTCTGGGGCCTGTTATCCTCTGGTGTCTCAGTCTCAGGCCTGCCCACAATAGGCATAGATGTGTCATAACTCAGAGGTAGATCGTTCCCCGACTGAACCTAACGTAAGACCTCAGCCCTGGCCTGCGTCTTGATCGCCACCTTGGGAGAAGCCCTGAGCAGAAGATCTGGCCAACCTGGGTCAAATCGCTGACTCACAAAAACTGAGATATCAAATATGTTGTTTTAAGCGGTTACTTCTGTGATAATAGTTATAGTGCAATGCATAACTAATAAAATAGCAATTTACTTTAGTCAACATTTCCATGTTCAATTAAAGTAATCAGACTCTAAGCCTAGGAAGCAATCTATTTTAACATTTTCCATGACATCTTGTACACTACTTAATGTATATTGCTACTGTATCTTTTGAAACTAAAACTTGACCTTTGATTCTCTTTTTCCATGTAGTGACCAGCGAAACCAAGTTTGGTGCATAAATATTACTTCCAATATATACTAACAAAGCACATCTAAATAATGACTCATTCAGAATTTGCGTTTTAATCAATGAAATGATTCGCAAATAGAACTCGAGATTCCCAAAGTCTTCAGTGACTGACACTGATAACAATAAGATCTGTCTCTACTTTGAGAGAGACACTCTAACATTCTCCTGGCACTCGTCTTGATATGATCCTATCCAGAGAAAAAGCATAAAATAAAGAAATCAAAATAATCATAGACATGAGTGCAGAAAATCTACAATTTTAATAAAGGAAATCATTATCTTCTCTCTCCTGAGTGGTGGGAGAGGAAGGGTTAATCATGCCCAAAAGAAACTTGGTCTCTTTGAATCCCAAAGCAACATACCAATGGGCAAAATTAGTAGGATAAACTCATGAGACAGAGAACCTAGTACGGACGGCAGCCTCATGATGTCGTGGAGGCAAAAGATAAACAGTTACTTAAGTGACTCATCCAGAAATACTTTCAAATTGATTGATCCCTGAGACGATGGCACTGGTTAGCTGAAGGGCAAATTACAAGGTGTGGGGTCTGAAGTTCTCCCTGAGAAAAAAAAATGAGCAGCGTCGGAGAAGCAGATTTGGTAATCTTTCCTTGCTTATTTTTCTCTTAAGAAATGCACTCATTGCTCCAGGTGATTTGGCTCTTTTCAAGTTGCCTTTTCCAGAGCCCCAACACACCCAGACTGAGAGTTCAAGCCACGGAGAAAAGAAGGGAATGACCCGTCTGTGACTGGGGGGGGGGCGGCGGGAGGACTAGTTCTTTACAACTTCAACTAGGAGGTCAGCAAAACACCAATTTAATTAGTGTTTGGTGACCAAACTCTACTCAAAAAGTCAGCCCTGGTCCACCAAGGAGAAGGCAGTCTCAGTGGAAGAGGGTGAAAACTGGAAAAAAGAAGACAACATCACCACGGTCGCTCTGCCTCTCTGGTGCCAACTGTAGCAGCTACCATAGCATGCTGATTTTCCTGATAAAAACTGAGGAAGAATGTAAATAATGACATTTCCTCCACTCTCCTGCCCGCTGGCTTCACAGTAACTGTGGCCTAAATTCCTAGAGACTACTGAATATCTGCAGTCAATCCCATGATAAAATATTGCCTGTAGCACGCACATTTAAAACAATACCCTGGGGCCAGGGGTTTATCTCAGTGGTTCTGCTGCCTGCCTTGTAAATTCAAGTACTCGAGTTTGATCCCTGGTACCAAAAAAAAAAAAAAAAAAAGGCAGGGCCGGGGGTTTGGCTCAGTGCTTCTACCACCTGCCTCACAAATGCAAGGGCTTGAGTTCTATCCCAGGTACCAAAAAACAAAACAAACCCAACAAACAAAACAAAAAAAAACCTTGTGTCCACCAAGTAGGATGGTCGCCAAATCATTTTGGCAGAGTTATGAAATCCTGTAGGCACAAGAAAGCTTGGCTTCAGAAAGAATTGAATTCAAACTTTAGCTTTACCACTTCCTACCCAAATGACTGAAGATATCAACTTGTCTTTTGCAATAATAAGCAGTAGTGGGTGGTATGCTGGGACTCTGTGAACTTCCACTGATTGCTCCTTAAAATGTAATCGTTAATATCTGTGTTCAGAGAACATTGCAAGGATTAGACTTAACAGGTATGGAAGGTATAGCACAGAACATTAGCACATATTAAAAACTCAACAATACTGTTTATAAGCACCTGGGAGATGACAAGGACAAATAACTGTTCTATCCCAAGGTTTTCTTCATTCCATTTAAGTATAAGCATCACTCTGTATCTATCCCTTCATTAACTACCCCTTGTCTGCAGCAGTATTGCAAGTAATTAAGATGCTCTCTGTATTAAAGGAGGTACTTTGCTTTATAAGCCTCATTACCAAATATCGCTAGTAATATAATGTAAACATATTATAAAGAAGTATTATAAATAGCCAGATCATACAAGTGAGACGACTGGCTTCATTTTCTGGTCAGCCCTCAGGGAGCACAGCAAAACATGTGAGTCCATTGGAAGAAGCAGAGTTGAGCTCAGGATGTGGCTCAGTAGCAGAGCACGGCTTAGCATGGACAAGGCTCTGTCTTCAACTCCCAGCACCACAACTGCTCTTCAGTTCCTGGATGGGGTACAGAGAGGAAGGCCCAGGGACTGGATATATACCCCAAGATCACGCTGCCATGGTCTCCCCAGACACACACCAAGGTGTGACTCACTAATCCCACATACCTCCCAAGGCAATCAGCTTGGAAATTGACTTTAAAGGTCACGAATAAGAAGCTGTCTGTCCATGGGGTCTTCCTCAAGTGCCACTCAATCCCACAGAAAATATATTCAGGCAAAGAATGGGAAATCAGCATTCCTGCCAAATAACACAGCCTCTCCAGCACGGCTCACAGAGATGACTCTCCTCTTCTTCCATCCTCAATTCTATGGCCCCATGGCCATCAACAAGGCATTTTGTCTTTACTTCTTATAAATGATATTTTGGATCCTGTATTAGATTCTTAGATCTTGTCAAAACAAATCACTGGCATTTCGGTGGCTCAAAAACAACAGAAAGTCAAAAGTCAAAAATCAGTGTGTTAGCAGATTTGATTGCTTCTGAGGATATCGTTCCATGCGCAACTCTTGAGTTCTGGGTAATGCCTAGAATTTCTTGTTGTCCTTAGACTTACAGATTCATCCCTCCTTCCAAGTATAGCTGTGTCTTAAATCTCTTCCAATATGAATCTATCCATTGTATTTAGGGTCCGTCTCAGACCTTATTCTGAGATCTGTAACTCACTCCACTTACAAAGACCTGGTTCCTAAATGAGATTCTTGGGTGCCAGAGACTGGGAAGAGGACGTGCCATTTTGAATGACTCTATTGAACCCACTAAAATGGCATCATGTACTAACCACACAGCTCAAACTGGAGCCCCTAATCCTTGCCTTCATCTATTCTCTCCACCCTAATCTAAACGCTTTTGAAAATACAATTCAGATCTTGTCGTGCTCATGCTCAAACCTTGTGAAGGCTTTCCACTGTGGAACTAAACAAACCAGATCTCCTCCCCTGGAGAATTGAGACTACAGAACTTAACCTCAAAATTTTCTTCCCCAACTTCTCCCAAAGCTCTTCTTTTCTTCTCTCCCAATTCACTCTGTTTCACAGACTGAAAAAGCTTTTGTACTTTCTATTCCAGGATACTTCTTTTTCCTCAAGATCATTCACAGCTGGTGCTTGCTTATCACAGGCTCACTCCCAACTTCAAGTTTTGGCTGGCAAAGAAGTTCCTTTGTTCTCACTACCTGAACAGGCTATGGCTTCTCACAATAAATTTCTGTCCAGATCTGTGTTATATCCAAGGAAGTCTCACAATCTTTTTTTTTTTTGTTTGTTTGTTTTTTGTTTTTTTTTTGTTTTTTGTTATTTGAGACAGGGTCTCACTATGTAGTTGAGACTCACCTAGAATTTACTGTGTAGCCCAGGCTGGTCTCGAACTCACAGCGATCTTCCTGCCTCAGCCTCCCAAGTGCTGGGATTATAGGCATGCGCCACCACACCCAACCAAAGTCTTTAATAAGCAAAGGGCATTAGGACATATTAGGGAGCATAGCAACAATCATGAGTCCACATAAAGAGCAGATCTTCACTGGGGACATAGGAACTAATATGTGCTAATAAGTCTCTGCCTTATTTAATACACCTTAAGAACATAATGCTAACTGAAATCAATAATTACATAGTTTTTCTTTTATAAGAAATCCGAGATATAAATAATTTAAAGGACAAAATAAAATATAGATTATAGAAAACAGGAAGTTAGACCTTGGGCCATGGGAAAGGGATCTAGGGAGAGAGGGAGAAGGGAAAGAGAAAAAGGAAGACCAAAGCATTAATAACTGAGATGTGATGAGTATGTGTACCAGTTCCCCTGATTGTGTATAATGTACATGTACTAATAAGAGGATAAAATGCATTCTACATCAACATTCTTAAATCTATGGAACAGAGAGACTTGAGAGAGGAGAAGAGGAGATCTTTGGAGGAAGTTGGGGGAGAAAATGTTGAGTTCAGTTCTGCAGAGTTAACCTTGTTTACAAACTACTTTGCATGCTCCCTTGTCCTCTTCTTACTAAGACCTAAGAGCCGGGATAGCAGGGATTTGTCTGCTCACCACAATTTCTCTTGTTCAGCACTGCTGTTCCACAAACAGAATGTGCTCAACCTAAGTTTTGTTTCACAGATGAAGGAATAACATTGTCGCATCTCAATGGCAAGAGAGATAGAAAGGACAGAGCTAATGATGATTGTTAAATCACGACCATCACCTTAACTATTGTATTCAAAGATGCTAGCTTATTTCATTTCCATTCTAAACCTGTGAGGTGGGTTCGACCATTTCTCTTACAGCTGATGCAGACAGGCTAAAGGAGGTTCCTAAAAGCACAAAACAGGAAAAGAAAGCTTTAGCAGAACCTAGATCTATCTGACTCGAGTGCTCAAAGTCTTTGGCTCTTCCTCAGGGGAAAAGCATAAGGAAATGCAGTGTTATAAAGAAGCATAAAAAATATCATATAAAAAGACTGGTGATTAAAATGCTTTTTGTTTTTTGTAAAAATTCTCTCAAGTTTTCCCAGAAAGAACAATGGTTTACTTTGCCTTGTGATAATGCTATGGACTCCTATAGCTTTGGAGTGGGGTGTGGGGACACAGAAGGATCTAACCAGTGTTTCAACAAGTTAGCTCAAAAATAACTGGGGTGGGTGGTTTGCTTCTCACGCGGGTAAATTTAATTAGCATTGTGGGTGGCTGAGAGCTAATACAGACCTCCTCTGGTTGTGGTACAAAATTATCCACAGTTACATTTAGCATTTCTCAAAATGCACTTCTGCTCTCGATCGAGCTTGCAGTGAAACTGGGTCTCAGGTGCCTCAGCCAGTGAACCTTTGTAACCGTATAGAAAAGAAAATTACAGTTCAGGCAAACTGAATAAGATATTTCTTCAACTCCGTAATCTGCAGTTAGAAAATGATCATCGCCTAGTACACAGGATTACAAGATGCTTGGGAAGCCTTACAAACACATTAGCTACTGTGCTTTGTTGAAGAAACGCTCACTCACACACTTTATAGCACTTACCAAAGAGAATACGTTAAATATTGAAATAATATTTTAAAGGAATTAAACTGAAACTAATCTCTTCAGAAAGCAGATGCTTTCTCAGGTGCTTATTCTTTTTAAAGGAAAGACATATATTATATTCTGATTCACTCTCGTCTCTTCCATCCTAGTTCTGGCAAATTCACATCGTTCTTGATAATTTTCGTGGTGTTTGTTTTCTAAGAAATTATTTCAAACTCAGACGCAAGACTCAAGATCAAGCATATCCATGATTAGGTGCATAAAGAAACCAATGCTTGGAAACAGATAATTCCTCAGTCTAAGCCTCGATGCTTGGCTATACATCAATGCATACATTCAATAAATATTTAATATAACCTTTTAGTAATTAGTTGCTGGTCAAGTAATATAAGCAAAGTACCTGCTTTTCTATACCTCATATTCCAGCGAGGAGAACAGATACCAACTGCACACATAAACATATAGAGGACTCAATTCTAGTAAGTAAAAGAAAAAGTAAAATCTGAAAGTGAAGAAATCGGAATTCTAAATCATTAGTAGGAATCTCCAACTGTTACAGCTGCTGCAGAAAACACTATGAGTTCCCTAAAACAACAAGAAAAATACAAAACTACCACGTAATCCAGCAATCCTATTTGTAGCTATTTATCTGCCCTAACGTTGAAGTTAAGTCTACTGAGACCTACATTCCCATTTCAGTGATCTATTATTCCAGGATATGAAAGGAACCCAAGTGTCCATCACAGATGAACGGATTAAAACGTGTGGCACAGTTAAATAAGGAAATTTTACCACTTGCAACAGCATGGGTATACCTGGAGGTCATATTTCTAAGTGATATAAACCAACAAAGTACAACATTCCACTTACATGAGGTATCTTCCATAGCCAAAGACATGGAAGGAAACATTAAATCATAATTTCCAAGTGCTTGAGTAAGGAGAATGAGAGTTTTCACACAATCATTATAAAATTTCACTGTGCAACACGAATAAATTCCAGAGATCCACTGCACAAGACAATGTTTTTAATTAATAACATGGCATTTTATGCTTTAAAGTATTTTAAGAAGCCAGATCCTATGTTCAATATTATTGTGAGGAAAAAAACACAACAATACATACAGAATGCAAGAAATACCTTAAATGTGATGACAGTGACACAGGTATAAGCATAAGACTAAACTCATCAAAGTGGAAATATTAAACAAATATGTTTTGGGTATATAAATGATATCTCAATAAAATTTTGTTTTGTTTTGTTTTGTTGGTTTTTTGAGACAGGGTCTCACTATGTAGTTGAGACTGACCTGGAAATTACTATGTAGCCCAGGTTTGTCTTGAACTCACAGCGATCCTCCTGCCTCAGCCTCCCAAGTGCTGGGATTACAGGTGTGTGTCACCACGCCCAGCTTCAATACAATTTTTTAAAAAGAAAGAAAATGTAAAGCAGTGAAGGTGACTTAGTGGGTCAGAAAGATGCCAACCTGCACTTAAACCAGGATCTGGGAAAGCGGAGATGCAAAGCCTGTAGTACATTGTGTGTAGGGTTGGACATGAGAGGAGGAAGTATAAATTCCCAGACACGGTAGCCTGCTTGGCACAGAAGGAAGTAGAAGGGAGGCTGGGGTGGCTGGAGAGAATGAGCTGAGGGCAACAGAACCAAGAAGAGTGATTTTAGAAATAGCCAGGCTTCAAATCTGCAAGGCTCGAAAAGCCACATTACAAGGCAACCTAATAGAAAGCTTTGAAAAGTGGAGTAACATGACTCAACTAACACTTTTCAAGGATAATATACAGATTATGGTCTCAATAATTGAGCAACAGGCAGCACCATTTACCTAAATTGAGGTATATGCTAGTTTATTAAAACAAAAAGAAAAAGAAAAGCAAAAGATGTTTGGTAAAAATAAAAAATCCAATCCACCCCATCATTGTGATCCTTTTTCTATGTGGAGGCAGAAAAGTGGGATGCGTTTACATCTTCCTTGCTCAGAATTGAGTCTGAAAGGTGTCGTGTTAACTTCAATTAGAAATGGAATGAAGAGCCAGGCGTGGTGGTGCACGCCTATAATCCCAGCAATCAGGAGGC
The DNA here is from genome assembly GCF_012274545.1 of Fukomys damarensis. Taxonomy (NCBI): domain Eukaryota; kingdom Metazoa; phylum Chordata; class Mammalia; order Rodentia; family Bathyergidae; genus Fukomys; species Fukomys damarensis. The sequence continues at coordinate 10,026,751 of NW_022900939.1, read as the reverse complement.
TGAGGCAGGAGGATCACTGTGAGTTCGAGACCAGCCTGGGCTACCTAGTGAGTTCGGTCAGTCTCTATCCAATCCACCCCATCATTGTGATCCTTTTTCTATGTGGAGGCAGAAAAGTGGGATGCGTTTACATCTTCCTTGCTCAGAATTGAGTCTGAAAGGTGTCGTGTTAACTTCAATTAGAAATGGAATGAAGAGCCAGGCGTGGTGGTGCACGCCTATAATCCCAGCAATCAGGAGGCTGAGGCAGGAGGATCACTGTGAGTTCGAGACCAGCCTGGGCTACCTAGTGAGTTCCAGGTCAGTCTCAACTACATAGAGAGACCCTGTCTCAAAAAAACCAAAAAAAGAAAAAAAAAAAGAAATGGAATTAAAATGCTCTTTGGCCCCAGTTCCATTTTTAGAAATTTATTCCTAGTGGATACAGAATGTACAACAGGAGGGTTGTACAAGGATGCTCACTGCTACTCTGTTATACTCAGATTGGGAATGATGTAGTCAAATTAGCCATTGTGTATTATAAAAATCAGTGCTATAAAACAAGAAAGACTAATATAGGAAATCTGACGAGAATATGTTTAATGTATATTGTGAAGGAAAAATACACAATTTACCAGAATGTGTGAAAAGCAACATTTTCTCTATACATACATGTGGAGAAAAAATATACATACCAAGTCACTGAAAGTAATTATTCTTGGTTTAGGAAATGAGACAACATTGTTTATAAAAATTTATGGATGAGTTTCTAAGAAAAAGGTCACTGAGGCCACAGTCTTCAGCGAAATAAATAGGACACACAAGTAAATACCTGATAGCTTCTCCGGTGTGAAAACCTAAACGTGTAAATGAGGTTCAACTGATAACTGATAATTATAATTGATAGTGTGAAATAGGAAGAAAATGGCTAAAGGGTGGTGGGAAGGGGAGGGGAAAAGAAATAAGGGAAAAGAAAAAAATGTGAAAAAAGGAAAATAAAGTCTCTGTAAATAGGGAAGGAGGAAGGGGGTGAAGGGAGCGCAGGGGTATGGGGAAAAAAACAAGAGCCAAGACGTATCATGTCAAGGTACAGGATCCCAGTGATAAATGTCTCTGTATTGTTTGCTTTAAATGCACCAATAAACTTAATGGGAAGAAAAAAAAAAAGAAAAATGCATCAATCTTATGAAAAGTGTTATTGTTAAGTGAGGAGCTGAAAGCATAAAGAAAAAATAAGTGTGTGCAAAAGGAATATAGAAAACTAAAAAATGAACACAAATAATATTCTACCCACCTAATACAGGCTTTACACAGAATTAGCTCCAACAAGAAAGCAGGGAATACTCCAAGAAAGTCTTTACTAATTAAAAAAAATTACCATGTCCTAAAATAATTATTAACATTATTATTGCAATTGACTCATGTCATTCCTACTTACACAGAAGAAAGTTAGGTGACCCAGAACCTTTTTATTTCCAGAGAAATAATTAACATTATTCTTCAATTAACATTCACATGGGATAGCCAGTCTGCCTTTCAGTTTCCGGCACAAGCATTTGGTCTTATGTCAGCTAGGCTCCCTATGCTATTCAACTTAACAATTCTTATGTTTCTTCCATTCAATGTAAGTTTCACTGTACTGTAAGAGAATTACTTATATCCCTATAATAATAAATGTGTGACATAAAATGCATTATCAGCATTTATCAAAAATTGGAATTATGTAGTTTTTGGTCATGACAGGTTTTTGCAGCATCCTTTTTTCCACTCCAGTATGATCATAAAATTAACAGCATGGCTACCAATTCATAGCCACTTCTTAATCCCCAGAACCTGGACATGAACATGTTATTTATATGAAGAAAAGAATTTTGCATGTATGATTGAATTAAGAATCTTGATATGGAAGATTCTCTTGGAATTTCTGCATGGACTCACTGTACAGACAAGACTTCTTTCTTATAAAGGAAGGTGAATCAGAAGAATCAATGACAGGAAGATGAAAGAACCAAAGAGCAGAGTGCAGTGAGACCACAAGCCAAGGACTGCAGAAAATTTTAAAGCTGAAAAAGCAAGGACAAAGATTCTCTCCCTAGAGAATCCAGAAGGAACACAACTCCGCTGTCTTCTCAACTGCAACCAAATGATTTCCAAACTTCTGACTTCCACAAAAATAAGGTAAGAATTGTTTTGTTTTATGTCACTAAATTCATAATACAGCTGCAAGGGGCCACTTGTACGGACACCGTGGACCTGGAGAGCTGTAACCATATCTGCTTAGTTCACTAGTCACTTAACAAAGATATTGCCCATCATTGGCAACTTATACTTATTTGTTGAATTATTTGAGTGAATTAGGCTGTATTTAATCCCAGAACAGTACCAACAGTTTAAAAGAAAGGTGAAATACATGTTGAAATATCAAATGACAAAGATTTTTAAAACATGATCCTTTTTGCAATTCTTAAACTACCCAGGTAAAACTCTTGAATGTTACTCTCTTATGTAAACTGTTGTTTGTAGTGATACTCAATTTTTAATCATTCCCTAAAATGCATATACTTTTCAAAATGTCTGGGTTGGTTATTTCTTCTCAAAGATTTTTCTAGAAGGAATGCAATATTGCAAAATACATGTTTACACATGCTGTGAAAAGTAAGGATGTGAGAGTAATCATAGTAGTCATCTTTGTGCTGCACCATTCCCACCTAGAAATCTTTATTGTTGCTTTGACACAGGTACCAGACCTCTTCACTCTCAGTGTAATAGAAGTTGAAGTTGAAAGTTCAGATCTGGAGTGATGAAGTAGACCTCAGAGTTAAGTCAAATATTCACAGAGAATGCAAGCGGCCATTGGGTACAACCCAGCAAATTCATTAAACAAGCTTCAGCTCCCATCGGAAATTATATCAGTTCTTTTTAGGGAACTGGAAATTGAGATGCAATTGTCTCCTTTTGTTAAGTTTGTTCAGGTCACTGAGTAATTGAACCTCTCAATCAGTTTTTCAAAAATGCGTCCAGTGGTGCTCTTCTTCTTAAAGTTGGTGAGATACCAGAATGACCCAGGAAGCCGGTAAAAACACAGGTTACCTGGCCCTAACTTTGCTTTTTTGATTCAGAAGTCTCCAGTTGTGATGGGGAATTATGAGCATCTATCAATTTCCAAGGTGATACAGTTGAAAAGCAAGGTGAAATACATGTTAAAGTATCAAATGGCAAAGATTTGTCTAGACATCATCAACAAACCCAGACATTTTGAAAAGAATCCCCAATGGAGCGGGGGCTGTCCATGCCCTGCTCCCTTCTCTTTACCAGCTACTGCAACTGGTAGCTAATCACAAGTCACTGCAGTTTTGTTTCCTACAAGGATTTCCCTGACCAAAGAAAACTCCGGTCTGAGAGATCGTAAGAGGGCTTCCCATTCCCCCGTACCACTCCACCCCTCCTCCTGGATCCCCTGACTCACACAAAGGCTACGAAAGGGCAGCTTACTTTGTCCCCATATTTATGCTACAATCCAACATCCAAGACATCCCTGGGCCAAAAGCTTCCCAGCCTAAAGCTAGACTCTGACGGAGCCCAATCTCTTTGTTTATTTTTTTATTTTTTGGTGCCAGCGATTGAACTCAGGACCTCATGCTTGCGAGGAAGGCAGCAGAACCACTGAGCTAAATCCCCGGCCCCCACTCTCTTGTTTAGCTGCTTTTCACCCATTCTCTTCTTCGCCTGCCCTTAGACTTTCCTTTTAGTCAGAGGGCCACTTGGCTCACTGCACTGATGAGTAACTGACTCCTTGGACATCAAAACTGGAATAAATAGTTTTAATCACCAACATAAAATGAGTACAGTATCAATGTAGAACACTGAAACCCTTGATACATAAAATGTGACTGGTCATAATAAATTTTCAATCTCTGTGTCCACTGTAAGCAACAAAAAGATTATATTTCTTCAAATCTGTACTCAAGCATGATATTCTCAGAAAAGACACATTTTTTCTCTGACCTCTTGACTTAAAGCTGATTGCTGTTTTGTGCTGTTATAATTCCTGAACATAAAGAATATAGCACTTATTCTGGTTTGCAGAATGTTATATTTTATTTTCTTTTAATTTAATATGTATCTTCTTGTTCTACTGTAAGCTCTAAAAAGCAACAAATGACTTAAATTTAATGTGCTGAATAATGCTTACCATAAAATTTGGACACAGAATTTAATGTCATCAAACAAATGCCTAGTGAAATGACAATTTTTGAAAGTATGAATGTTATAGCTTGTATCTATATGCTCCCCCAAAGTCTCAGGTGCTCATAGGTGGGATTTTCAGAGGTGTCGGGATCTGTTTGAATGTGGATATGGGTATGTAAATGTGGATTAAGGGTGTGATAATGAAATTAGCTCACTGATTGGTTTAGCACTGTTCTATGCATAAGTGATGGGAAACCATACCATGGGAATGGGTAGCAGAACTCAAAAGGTTTGAGGCATGGTAGATAGAATAAAAGGGGAAGATGGGTTTGCTGCTGCCTCCTGCCTGTTATGCTATGGACTGCTTCTGCTCTGCCATGGCCCTCTGTCATGTCACCCTGCCTGAGAGCCAGCTGAATAGGTCCTGAAACTTCTACAAACCGTGAGCAAAAACAAACCTTTCCTCTTCTAACTTGTGAGTGTTGGGTATTTTTTCTAAGCAATCAGAAAGTAAGAAAGTGGAAGATGTCAAAATTCTCACATGGAAAGTCAGATTTCATCACTAAGTCTATGCACCAGAGATAAATACTGTCCACATATATAAACAAGTGTCCCCTCAGTCTTAAGACTGCAGAATAAGTGACTTTACTTTAATTAATCAATCCCGTAAAAATAAGGAGGAAAACAGGAATTTCGGAATAAATGCCTCTTTAGCCAGAAGCCTAATCTGTGACTTTGTGTTCATGATGTGTATTTATAGCTCTAAGCAGAAGCTGGAAATTAATAACACAAACTGACTTTCTACCACAGGCTAACCCCAATCCACTTTGTGTTTTCTGCTGGATGCAATTACTTTGCATTCACTACTGTGTTTATTATATAAGCATGTGGATATCATTATGGAAAAATGTCTTCAATTTTGTTATACTGTGCAGTTTTTAAATAGCTCTACATTTGCCAGATAATTAAAGACTAAGGTAAGAGTATGCACATGATTGTTCTGTCCACGTCCTCTCAGTACACATAAGTCAAACTGCAACATTACCACAATAAATCTTGACACTTGTCTCCTAAAAAATCTAGTTTGAACTTGAGTGTGTGAAAGATGGAAAGTCTGGAAAATCTAATGAATAATTGTTGGAAAGCTAAGTGAAGAACATGCAAACCAAAGACATTAAAAATCAATTTAGAAACAAATAGCATTTTGTTTCTAGACTTACGAATTATTCATTGGCAGTCAGAGGTACATCCACATCACCAAGACAGCATGGAAAATGAGACTTACAGAAACTAATTAGGCATTAGCCTACTAATTTCTTTTTTATCCATTTCATTTTGAAACCTCACAAATGCATACTTTGTCATACATAGACTCACACAGAGGCGTACTCTTTCTGGGAATAAATCAAGTCACCCCCAGTAGTGCTAAAATCCAAAGTGCCATGCTGCAGACATTAAGGAATTTACTGAAATGGATGTGGACTGTCTTCTCCTCTGAGTCATCAGGTTTTAAATAGAAATGAGATAGTAAATTTCTGCCCACATCACACTGTGTGTCTTCTCTGATTCACTACTCTCATTCATCTTGCAGCCCTCTAATTTGTAAAGATGCAGGAAACGTATAAATATTCATGGCAGCTCTGGAAATAGACTGTGCTGTGCTCAGTCTTCCGTTAGAAATGGGCAGAACGTCAAACAGGGCTAGAGATGAGTCTCCAAAAGATACATTCAGCTTGTCACTAGATGACAGCATAAAGGAGCGTCATGATTGTGTCCGAGAATTTCACAGCTGGATTTGTGAGCATGTTTCCTGACTTCAGCTTAGGCCATTGGATCTCAAACTTGCTATGCATCAGTGGCACCTGGGGCAGAGGGGAGTTGAACTGATCCATATCTGTGTCCAGTGCCCAAAGTTTCTAATACAAACACATATACAAATGATTTCCATTTGCAGCCTGAGCCAAGAGACAGATTGCCAAGTTACATTACACCATGCTAACAAGCTAACTGTGGGGTGTTGTGATCAGGAATGAAAGTCAAAGACAATATGCAATTAATAAGGTATAAATATTATAACAGTGATATTTTCAGGGCATGGTAAGGAATAAAAAGGAACCCCTGAGATAGTTTATTTATTGCAATAACTGCAGTGAGATTTGTAGAAATATTTTTCGAAGCTATGTGGGATACATAGGGTGGTTGGGTAGGAGGAAGAAAGGTCAACAGGAAACTTCCGTTGAGGATGTGTTACGTGTACAGTGATGAATGGACTTCATGAAAAAACAAAGCATTTGTGTAACGTAGTGGACACGACTGCTGTACGGAGGTGTCCTGGCTCCCCTTTCACTTGGCAATTCTATGAAGTATGCCATCCAGCCACTGGTGTGAGGTTTTAAGTGTACTATGAAATGTGGAAAATCAGAATTATTTAGAGGTTCAAGTCCCATTAAAATTTCATTAGAAACCAGGTGACTGCGAAGAATAAGGCAGTTGATACAGGCAGCATCAACATAGTCACCATGGAGAAGCCAGAGGAGGTAGAGGAATATTGCTGCAGATCTTAAAAAGCTCCCTTCAAATATGAGGATGGCAGTTCTTACTTAAAATTTCCTATCACATCATTGTGAAGAGAGAAGAACAAAATTCTGGACACTGATCAACATGCACATCTGTATTACTCCACAAGTCCAAGCCTGTGTGCAGACACAGACACCCCAGACATGCACACGGTAGCTTTGGCATGAATGCCCGGTGGTGTGAACCATTTTGCATACATCAGTCACACGTGGCTCCTGGCTTCTCCTTACACTTTGCAGAAATAACCGGGGGTCTGAGGAAGTCCTCTTGGGACACCCTGCCCAGCAGATGTGTGCTGACTGGACAAGGGGTAAAGCTGAAGACCTGGAACTCTGAGGCCAGCTCGTTAAAGGAGCCAACAACCAGACACAGTTCTGCCACCATTGACTATGGGGGCAACGCCCTGCTTATTCCTGTTAAGTAGGTTTTTAAAGAAAGATCCAGGAAACACTTACACCCTTTCATGAAACTATTCCCCAGGAAACTGAAACTGGAACCAACAAGAGAAAAAAATCCAACATGAAGAGAATTAAAAAACACAATAAGACTTACTGCTGTTAATTCTTCACTCTATAATGAATGGTTTATCATTTTAGATGTAACCCTAACAAAATACTTGAGAGGGCAAGTGCATTTTTGAAAACTGTATTGAGTAAATTTTCTTATGTATTAGGAAGAAAAGAGATGGCCTTTGCACATATTAAATATGCTTCTCTTATAATTTGAAGTACTATTATTTTATTTCTTATGATTTCATATACATTCGTTCAGTATCTGCTCAGTATCAACAGTTACAAAATATTGGTACATCTTTGACATCTAGTTGTTTCACATTGGAATTCAGGGGAAATAGAATTATTCATACTCTCTGAGAAATTCTTGCCTGGGACCATAGCAAGAAAATATTGCAAAAAAATCAATAGAAGCTCAGTTTACAAACATATTGATCATAGCACCATTTATCAGGGTATGTTTGAAACAACTTAAAATTATCGAACCAGTTGAAATTCTCTTAGGGAATCACATGGTCCCTTTATTTTTGTTCAGCCCCTCGGTTAAGAATAAATTTTACATTCTAAGTGATAGTAATAAATTAAAAGCATACTATTTTATGACCTGTGAAATTTATGTCACATTTAAATTTCAGTGTCCATAAATAAAGTTTTATTGGGACACAGAATTGCTCACGCATGGACCTATTTAGTTCATTTAAAATTGGTCTTAGGCGTTACATTACATGACAGAATAGAGTAGTGTAGAGACCAAGAGAGGCACAAACTATAGGCATTTACTATCTGATCCTTTGTAAAAATAACAATAATAATAATAATAAATAAAAGAAAAACAAAGTTTGCTAAACCCTGTCTAATGTCAAGGTAAAAGAGGATAGACTGCCTGGATTTAAGCACCAAATCTTGTATTTACTATCTATGTGACATTAGGAAAGATATTTATCCTTTCTGTGCCTCAATTCCCTCAATTGTAAAATAAAGATAATAATAGTGCCCATCTCTTAGGTTGCTATAATCACTGCATCGTAATTTAAAAAGTGCTCTGTACAGAAAAAGCAAAGTGAAAGCCATAATTATTACATTTGTACCAGCATGAAAACTCCTCAAATGTTACATGGAAAAGCAGATAAATTTGCTCACGTAGTCTGAATACGACTGTTAATAATAAACCTCTATATAAAAACTGCCTGGCAGGAAATATGCCAAAATATTAACAATGATTACCTTTACCTGGAGTGGTTTTTATGTCCTTTTCTGTTGTTTCCCAGATTATTTGTACTTAGATTACCTATATAATAGCAAAATAATGACAAATGTAAAAAGATATAAGTTGCTATAACTGGAGAACAGTTCTATAGGAGCATACGGTACATGGAATAAGTACATTAACGTAGGCAATGGATAGTCTGCGTTCCAAAGGTTCCCTCCTTCCCCCGTTCATATATTTCACATACTTTTTTGCAATTCTATTTTTTTCCACCAAAAGGAGGGTGTGAGCCGTATGCCCTTGACCTCTCATCCGAGCTCTGGTCCCCGGAACATGCGCAGACAAGCTAACCCAAACTCGTCCCGCTGTACGCTTCACTAATGACCCTGGGCATCACACTTCGTTGACCTCGATGAAACAATCATTCCCCGGCTTCACTGCTCAGACGCTGTCTCCAGCAGCCCTCCCCAGAGACGGCTGCATTTCTGTTCCTTGTTAACCAGCCCCCTCCCCATCAGACATTCAGGAAAACAGAACTTTTAGGTCAACCCAGGGCATGTGACTGCCGCCCTGGAGATAGGAGTTGGGGCGTGTGTAAGTCGATCAGCAACCCTCAGTGACAACTTACTCAAGTTGTTGATTTACTCAAATTATAACTGATTGGAAAAAAAAAAAGAGCACAATTTGGGTATTTCATCTTTATTTTCAACCACACATGGAAATAGTACTAAAACAACAAGATGTCAGCACATGTGCAAATAAATCACTACCACGAGTCCATGGGAAGGTAGGGGACTTGAGTTCTAATAAGTTATTTAGTCTCATCTAATTGTTGAGGTGACTGTGCTAAAAGGGTTTATCCTGAACAGATGCAAGAGGGCCCAGGAAAAAAAACAAAAAAAAATCTCTAGATTGTTACATGTAACTGAAATATCTAGCAAAAACATCTGGTATGTAGAGAGCCCACCGTGAGCCCCATACGGATCATGTTTCTATCTCTCCCTTCCTCCATGTACTCACTGAGTTAGACATGTTTGTCTTCATATATGAGACCAGGTATAAAGTGAAATCTTAAAAAAGTCACGTTCTGTGGGACACAGATTGCTATTGCTACCTTTCCATGAGCCCAGGTGATTTTTAAAGATCCACTCTTGAGACAGATACTGAGGAGATATTTATGATTAAAAAAAATGTGATAAAACTCCACTCGAGACTTTAAGAATCTAACAGTAAAGGATGGAACACAGTCAAGAAAAAGCACACTTTGAACAAACCATCCTCTGGTGACAGCGGCAGCAAGCTCCAGGTCCAGAGAAGGAAGTGACACAGAACACAGAGAGGAGGCCAGGGCAGGCGCTCTGTGTGGGAGACAGTCCTGCATGCTACACGGGTGAAAGCTGCCAGAACTTCTGTGCGAGTTACTGCTGCCTGATTCTGCTGAGTTCTCATCCAGAGGTACGCATTCTTCCAAAGAAGAGAAGAATAAATTGTGCGGTTGCTCCTACGTATCTCAGTCACCACACAGTGTACCTCTTTTCCAGAGAGAGAGGCACAGGTACAAGACAAAACCCAGTTTTCCTCATGAAACTGAATTCACCATTTGCTTCTCTCTCTTCCACCTGTTTCTCTTTGGAAAGGAATTTCTTCTGAAACAAAAATGCTAGCTTCAAACACAAAACAAGGAAATGCTAATCTTACACAAAATCTTTTTTGATTCAATTGCCAAATTTGGAATTACATCTAATCTCCAGGAGTTAATAAGGGATGTTTTTAACAGTGATAGAAATGTACTTACTTTTATACTTGAAAATAAGACAACTACACATGAGAACCAAGACTCCAGTAGAAGAAATCCATAGAGTACTGACATGAGGCTTTTCAGGAATCCCTGTGTTGTATTTTCCATTTTCTAGTAAGATCGCTAATAAATTTGGTACAATGTAATATTGATAGTGTTAAAAAATTAAGACAAAATGACAACCATTTTTGATTTTTGAGCTAACTGCCCTTTGCTTTGGGAATTTTCATTTATTCTCTATTTACAAGCTAGTAACTACCCAGAGGAAGGGAGAAAAAAAAGACCTAGGATAAAAATCACCTCCTTAGGAATTAGGAAAATGTCCTTTTCCTAATTAAAGAAAAAGTAGAAATGACGACACCAGTTGGGAACTCCCTATCTAAGCTCGAGTATTGAGATAAATTAGCATGGTAATATATCAAATTGATATTTTGATGAACTTTCATTTGTTGTATGTACAAGAGAAACAAAATGAGAATTAAATTAATGGTATTAATGACAGGATAAAACCTTCAGACAGTTTCCATTAATAGAAGCATCATCAGTTCTGATAAGTGTAGTGCAAACCCATGGGTCTTATGAAATCTCATTAAATACGTTGGTCATGTTCTGTCACTGCCCCAACAAAAGGCCAACAAGGAAAACCAAGCTGGCACTTAGTGGTATCATATCTGCATCGTCTAGAGAGTTAGATGAGAACACAGGACAAGAGCAATCAGGTGAAAAACAAGACACTCACTTCAAGTGTGAAAAACAGGAATCCAGAGTCTGACCAAGTATAAAAAACAGGGACTCTGTTGTTGTCCTTTCAGTTCCAATAGAACATTACCCAGCTTCTGGAAGATGTGATTAGAATTTTAGATCTACACAATTACTTAGAGTCTATTTTCAAGAATAATTATGTGCTAATGGGTAGCAATCTACAAGCTGATAGAATTGATACTTTCTCAAATATGAGTCAGCTGGAATTAAATATTTCTGTTCTAGTTTCCTATTTTCTCTTACACATTGGTTTAGTATTTTGGAGTCCAATTACAGTAATTTCCCTAGTTTCTTAATCCCATACAAGTAGCTCTTCTCTGACACTTTTTAAGTCACTGAACATATAATTTCTTATAGGTGAAGAATAATGCTTAGGTGATAGCATTTGTATGAATCCATTTTTTATATTTTTAAAATAAACATAAGCTTCTACCTCGTAGGAGTTCTAGAAGTTTATATCATCACTTGCAAAGAATAATTACTTGAAGTGAACTGTTTAACTCACAATATTCCTATGTTGGGGCATTAATCCCCATATGACTACTTTAGGAGACAGAGACTTTAGCAAAGTAACTAAGATTACAAATGAGATAAGAGGGTTGCGTCTTAATGCCTCTTGCTGAGGTCTTTCTAAAGTGAGAGAGACTGAAGAGTTCTTTCTTACAGATACCAACTGAGAAGGGTCTGTATGAGGACACAGGACATCACGATAAGGCAGTCGTCTAAAACTTAGAAAGAGAGAACTTCAAAAACCTATCCGGAAGCCAACTTGAGATTGCATTTCTAACTTCCAGAACTGTGAGAAGACAAAAGTCTGCTGTTTAAACCACCTACTCTGTGGTCTTCTTGTGGAAGATCTAACTCATTTAAATAGCATCACAGAAACACAGGGAGAACATATTTTCAAGAAGATGAACATATGCAGTTGCATTAAATTCAGAAAATTAAGACAGTGGGTAAAAATGGCAGTCAAAGATTAGAGTTATTAAGAATAAAACACTAAGGCAACTGAGGATACAATATGCATTTTTACTCATATATTTATATTTAAATTTCATAAGTAATTCACCATGATTCATGAGAAGGATCCAGGAAAACTTCTTGGTGCTTCCTTTACACTTAGAGTAGTGGCTACCACACAATGGTGTAGCTGTACCTTTCACAGATTGTATGGATTTTTTCAGAGAGTTGAAGCTGGAGAAAGACACAATGGACCATATACCAGAAAACTCAAGAAAGTGAAAGATTTCCTTAATAAAGACAAAGAAATTAGTTTAGAAATGCAACATGAGCCTTACAAAAAAATATATAAGCTTTACAGTTTTATTTTTAATGCAATGAAAATAGGTCCAAGAACAGATATAATGAAAAGCATAACCACCTCTAAATTTCTCTGTGAATTTTTATGCTTAGCAGGGTGTCCAGAATAACATTTTAAGAGTGACTGAAGAATAAGTGCTAACTTCAGAAAGTTGGTGAGAGTTCGAGAACAGACAAAACGATCTGAAGGAATTTTGCATAGACTCTGGAAATAAACAGTAGTCGACCATTCTTAATGCATAGCATTGGTGATTACTGTGCATACTCCCTAAGGGACACCGTGTACACACAGATAAACTCATGAACATGTGCCCCCAAAGCCTTGACTTTTCTAGGCCTGAGAGTTTGAAAAATCTGAGATCTATGCCGATGAAATTCTAACACCAGGAATGAAATGCAGTATGACTGTCTACACTGATACAGTATGAGCTTAAATGAGAAATTTTTTTTAAAATTCTAGTTGTATTCTAGCTGATTAAATTCTTCACAAAGAAACTGCAGCAGCATAGCTATAATCAATTTTCAATGACCTTAAACCTAGGATTTTGGATACAGCTTCAACTGTACAAATGTCTTTATAGAAGCCAATGAAAAGAAACAGAATCTATAACTTCCGACCTAGGTTATACAAAGCACCCATCACTGAAGTTGTTGCATTTGATCTTCCCCAATGCGTGGGCAGAATATGGTCCAGCACTAACAAGAGACGAATTACTTGGCCATTGCAAGCAACAAGTGTGGAAAATTTCAGAAGAACAACTTTGCAAAAGTTCAAATAAACAGAGAGGACAGTCGACTACAAAGTTATCCTCAATCATCTCAGTATGAATTTAAGGGATGTCTTTTAAGTCAATAAACCTAGTGGTATAATTTTTTTTCATATACGTTTGCAGAGATGTACAAAAAGTTTCTCCTCCCTCCCCCAAACTGGAAATGACATATCTACATGTTGGTGGAAAGAGAGATTTTAATTAAACCTTAGATTTGGAAAATCACCCTAAACTACTTACTTTCTTGCAAAGTGATTTCATGCATAAAAGAAATAGGGGAGGAAAGGAAAGGAAGGAACAACTATAAAATCTTTGTGGGCAAGGGAAAAGTTTGTACGTTTTAATAATGAAGACTAAAGAGATTTCTCCCTGTGGAACTATTCATTTTGTTCAATTACCTATAGAGGGAAGGCATGGGAGAATTTGGGGCCAGCTGAGGCATGCCCTGGTATGATGAGCATACAGAACTGAATTAAAATTTGAGAGCCCTTCTAGAAGCCAAATGTGATTGTCTCCTAACTGGAGTGGAATGTAGGCTGCTGCTCTTTGGAAAAAAGCAGGATTGTACTGCCCTATTTACAGAAATTTGATCATGTAACTCACACGGTGGGACAGTTATATGTGTGTGCAGCATATAAAAGTGAGAAAAGGCTATTTGGCTCACTTTGGCTAATCGTTCTTTAAATACTATGTGTCCCTTCCAGCGGAAAGTTAAGCCTAATCTTGGTTCTGCTAGCCCTCTTGTCACTCTGCAATGAAACAGTTATTTCCTAGAAAAGGGCTGCTTCTCTGGACAAGGTCCAGGATGAATGTTTATGAAGCAGATCGAAATTGCAAGCAATTCACAATGAACCGCAGAATGAAGAAAAATAGAAAATTGTTTGAACCTACAAGATCTTGGGATTGATGATTACTATGACATAACTTAGGGTATATCGATGTTATGAAGAAAAATAACAGAAGGTAGTAGAAAGGCATACAATTCAATTTTGTGCTCAGTGTTATGATAAAATGCTTAAGTGTATTCTATACTTAATATTCTTGCATTAGAAACTTACTGTCTTTTGCTAAGCAGTTAGCACTTGACTAGAGTTATGCCAGTCAAAGATTTGTAACTACTTTGTCAATGGTTCGTTAACGTATCACAGTCCAGTCTATGGTTCATGTACTATTGCACATTCGGACTATTAGAAAATTCTAAAGTAATCTCTTCATAAAGATTGTCTGGTGAATTACTTGAATTAATTGATTTTAAGATTTCTTCAGGAATGAAATTTATGAGTAAGTATCATACATTTAAAATTTTTATGTTTTAAGTCAGCAATTTTAACTTTAGGGAACAGTTTAAGCAGTAGAAATACAAATACAGCCAGGCGCACGCCTGTAATCCCAGCACTCAGGAGGCTGAGGCAGGAGGATCGCTGTGAGTTCTAGACCAGCCTGGGCTACATAGTGAGTTCCAGGTCAGTCTCAACTACATAGTGAGACCCTGTCTCAAAAAAACAAACAAACAAAAAAACGAAAAAGAAATACAGACTTAGCTTTATGTGTAGTCATTACTGAAAATATTGAAAAGAATGGGAAAAAGCTTGGATATCTAATAACAGACAATAAACTAAATAAATTCTGGTATTTGTTTAAATAAGTGGTCAGCACATACCATGTCATAGAGGAAAGCTTCCTTTGTGACTCAAGTGTTACCCAAAAATGTAAATGTATAAAAGCCTGGTAAAACACAAGATGTATTTTCTTTTATTCTTTGTATTTAACTATATTTTTTAAATTACTTGCTATAATTTTATAAAAAGAATGTCCTATGTTAGCTAATTAAATGAAAAAAGCAAATGAACGATGTTTTTTTTATAATATTACATGTACGTGTAAACTGACTCAAGTGTTACCCAAAAATGTAAATGTATAAAAGCCTGGTAAAACACAAGATGTATTTTCTTTTATTCTTTGTATTTAACTATATTTTTTAAATTACTTGCTATAATTTTATAAAAAGAATGTCCTATGTTAGCTAATTAAATGAAAAAAGCAAATGAACGATGTTTTTTTTATAATATTACATGTACGTGTAAACATAGTAAATAGCTATATACATAGCAAATATTTGGGAAGGTATAAAATATCATTAATTTTCATTAACTTTCAGAAAGAATGTTGTTGACGGGGCAAATGAGAAGACATCTTTCAATATTTACTCTGCATAGTTTTTGTATCACAAACTTCTTTTTAAAAAAAAACTTTTTTCAATGTAATACAAGTAGATATTAATAAAGAAAATATTTTAAAAACATTTCTTACTTTCATGAAAAAAATGAAACAAAATTTCATAGCAAATTAAAGAATACACTGTATACCGTAATTTTAAACGAGTGGTAGAAGTCAGACAAAAAAAAGACTCTCACAAAAAAGAAACAAATAGATAATAGCACAAAACTTTCATTTCAATGAACTAAGAGGACATAGTGGTATAAATGGAAAAATCAGCATTTATATTGGAATATTTTTGACTTGTTATACTGAGGTCATAATACTTATAATTTTCAAAGTTTCACTACTCCTCTGCATGTGTATGTGTGTATTTATTAAGACAGCGTCTTAAAAAAAAAAAAGACAGCGTCTTGGTATGTAGTCCAGGCCCGCCTTCGACTCACTCTGTTGTCTAGCCTGGCCTTGCACTCACAGTGACTTTCCTGCCTCAGCCTCCCAAATGCTAGGATTACAAGTGTAGGCTACCATGCCTGGCACTAGTTCTGTTTTTAAACACATCCACATGTGAACATAATCAGGAACATGTACCTATGTGCTTACACAGCCATGCTGAGCCTTGCACATGAGACACAACTGATCTTGTTTTCAATTTTTATAATGATATCCTCACTGAACAGAACAAAAATGCAGCCACGTAGCACCAAAAACCCTGCAGATGGAATAAGACCAAATTCTAGGCTTACTTCTCTAGGCAGAATTATTCCTAGCTAGCTGTGAGATCATTTTCAAATATCCAACTATTTGTTTTCAAAAAGAGAACCTACTATTTGTATACACTTTTCCCAGCCTTTGGTCCATTGTTAAATCTCAAACACGAAAATCACTTAAGGAATAGTAGCTTCTCTCCTTTTACAATACTAAACTTTTGTGCTTTCCCTGTGGATAAATAGCAGTGATTGATATTCTAAGTAGGTTTTTAGTCACCCGGGTGGGGGATCAAGGTCTTAGCCCAGCCTTTCCAGCAAATATCCCTGACCCCCACCCTTACTAAAAGTCCTTATGTGCTTGCTTTGTGACTTGCTCCCCCATCTGGCCCCCATTTAATCAATATTACCTGGGTGACTGTACTTGTAATCTTATTGGTTGGTCATGGTTTTGCTCTACCTCATGCCCAACTTGTAATTTTCCATTGGGTCTTACAGTTTTGTCTCACTTTGTACCCACCTCACCACATGGCTCTGCTGTATAAAACATCTTTGAAAAGTGGGGAGAGCTGGCTACCCACCTTCTGGTCCCCCTTCTGTCTCTCTTAGAAAGAAGCTTTCTTTCCATCAACAAATTTTTCCTAGTCTTAAAAAAAAAAATCACTTAAGGAGAACAAAAAACAAATAACTTTGTTTCAAGAATACAAGACACTGAGTCTGAGAGAAACTGAATGTACAGAGAATAAGGAAAGATTCAGGGAGCTCACCTGACAACTCCGGGGTGGTTTGGGGATTGTCAGTGTTTGAGCCTGTCTCCCTGAGATCTTACATTACACGCTTTCCTTCTCCAACCTTAGAAAAGTAAAGCTTGTTTTCAGTATACACAAATAACTGAATGTAATGAAATGATTTATCCAAAAGAAAGATGTATTTCTGTTTCCTTATTGTAGCATAATTTATAAATGTAAGAATGTACAATTCACATTAATTTTCTGAGAGAAGGATTACTATATCACATTAGCTCCTTTTCTTAATGTGCAAATGTGCATAAAGATTCATTTTTCACTTGGTTTTATAATCCAATGAAACATGTTCTTTTCAGAATGCAATATGATCCATGGCTATTTATGGCTCTACAAGTTTCATAATGTATCCTAATAAAACTATTATTGCAGGAAAAGAGAATTAACAAGGATAATGGTAATTGAGTCATAATGCACACAGTCTATGAAGTCTAAAAATGTTTTTAATCATAAATGTAGCAATGACTTAAAGGCATATAATTCCTAGAAATTCTAAGTAGGCTGAGGTCTAAGTACAGCAATTCATCTTTGACTCTGAATTTCCCCCATGATATTGGTGATTATAAAAACAAACACATTAAAAATACACCTATTTCCTGATAGGACACACAACTGTCAACATTGTAAACCAGCATGAGCCATACGTCTTCAAAGCCATGAAATGTCTACTTTGTGTTACTCTACAGTCTATCATGGAGAACTAATTAAAATGTGGAAATAAAGCATTTTAAATCTATCTAAAATAGTGGAAATTTGGAAGCAAGATAAATATACAAAAGATAGAGTTGCTATAATAGCATCACATTTCAAGTATAGACTGCAACCATTAGAAATGTAAATATTAATACCATTGGAAAACATATATATATATATATATATATTCCATCCCTGTATTTTCATATCTAACACTTTTTACTAACCAACATGACAGGTAATATGAAATGAAGACATATTAAAACGTTCATTTTGACTCAGCAGTATAAAATGCTCTTACATGTGGCTGTAGATAGGAAAGAAAAGAGGCTTAAATTGAATTATTTTTGTGTTAATGGGAGGGGCAGCTTTTAAATGATATACTTTTCATTCAGGAAACTGATGTTTTACTTTTACTTTTGTAATATGCAAAACTATAGATAAAGGAACATACAGAGCTATTCATTAGGATCTTGTACCTTTACATGGTGGATCTTGGTTCTTATATTTTCCCTATTCCCTGCCCTCCCCTAACCACCTCCACCCTTCTCTATTTATAAAGACATTGCTATGTGCCTTGCTCCCCTATTTGGCCCCCATTTAATCAATACTACCAGGGTGACTGTACTTGTAATCTTATTGGTAGGTCATGGTTTTGCCCCACCTCATGTCCACCTTGTAATTTTCTATTGGGCCTTAAAGTTTTGTCTCACTTTGTATGTTTTTCCTTTTCTCATATTTTTTCTCTTCCCTTCTTTTCTTTCCCCTAACCCCCTTAATTCCCCTATTCCTTTAGACATTTTCCTCCTATTTCACAATATCAATTACACATTTTGGTCCTTATTTACACTTTTAGTTTTTCACACCAGAGGAACTATTCAGTATTTACACCTGTGTGCCCTATTTATTTCACTTAAGAGTATGGCCTCAATGTATATTCACTTAGCTATAAATGTTTATAGTTTCTCATTCTTTATAGCTATGTAGTACTCACTTTTATTTTAAAAAACCACACAAACACACACACACACACACACACACACACACACACACACACACACCTTTATCCAGTCTCCAGTTGATGGGTAATTGGGCTGTTTCCAAGCTGTGCTGCTATAAACATGGGTGAGCACATATCACTGTAGTATGATTCTTTTAACTCTTTTGGGAAGATATCCAGCAGCGGTATAGCTGAGTCAAATGGAACCTCTAATCCTAGTTCTTTGAGGTCTCTCCATATTGATTTCCACAGTGGTTGCACCAGTCTGCGCTCCCACCAACAATGAAGAAGGGTTCCTATCTCCCCACAACCCTGTCAGCATTTGTTATTGGTTGACTTCTGATTTCAGAACTATTTTTAAGTTTACATCCAGAGCAACAAATCTTAAAGAAAAAAGATGAGGGCTTAGTACATAATCTTCAGGAACTTCTTCCTCCTGAGTTTCAAGCTGATGTGGTCTGTATCGTGATATAATGTCAGGATTCATACTTATATCATTTGCCAACTGTCTTTTGCTTACATCAGTTTAGCTAACATTTATGCAAAGAGCAATCCAGGACTGGGGATTTAGCTCAGTGGTTCCACCACCTGCCTTGCAAGCTGAAGGATCTGAGTTCAATCCCTGGTACCAAAAAAAAAAAAAAAGCAAGATTTATATATATTTGTGCAGCTCAGTGCTCAGCTCTATGGGACCAAGATCGCACTGCAGGACAGTGTGTCTCAGCTGAGATCTTTCCAGTTTTAAAAGAGGACCTGATGATGATTTTTCTGTGTTCCCATTTTTAATGCACATGTTATCCCCGGTGACAAATTATGCTGTAATTTATTTTTTTCTTTGAGGCCCCCAAATGAGAACTAGGACCAAATCCAAAACAACTTCTTTCACTTTGGGAGCTTAGCCAAGAAATTAAGAAATATATTCTTGAGTGTATCTTTTTCTTTCTTATTTCCTAAACCCTTTCAAAATATAACCATCTTGTTATTCTATTAGCTTACCTCTAGAGGAAGAGTTACTTACAAATTTAAGATAATAAGGCTATGATACATTTTTCTTCTTATCACTCCACTGACATTAGATAACAGTATATGTTGAATGAATCGATAATGTTGAATAAAATCCATGATGCTGAATAGAAGTGATGAGAGTAGCCATCTCTGCTTGTACTGGATCTTAGAGGAAAAGCTTTCAATTTTTCACCATTTATTCATTACATTTTGGCTGTGAGTGTTCTATAAATGGACTATACAGGGTTGGGGAACTTTTCTTCTGTGTCTCCGCTCTTGAGAAGTTGTAAAGGGTGCCAGACTTTCTGAAATGTTTTTTCTATATCAGGAATTGTGGGTTTTATCCTCCATTTTCTAATGCGATACGTGACACATTGATTTATGTAAGTTAGACTACCACTGGACTTTAAGGAGAAACAGTACTTGGTCGTGAGGTCCAATCTTTCTGCTGTGTTGTAAGACTCAGTTTGCAAATATTTTATTAAGGATTTTGAATCACTATTCATCACAGAAATTGGTCTGTGGTTTTGCTTACTCGTGATTTCTTTTTTAGGTTTAGCTATCAGGGTGATGCTCATAAAAGTGTTTGTCACTATTCACTCTAGCTCTATGTTTTGGAAGGGTTTCAAAAGTATTGGTATTGGGCTGGGGACTGAACTCAGTGGTGCCACCGCCTGCCTCACAGTGCAAGGACCTGAGTTCAATTGCCAACACCCACCCCAAAAATACTGGTATTTGTCAAGGTTAAGATAAAAAATTTTATTGTGGAATATAAAAAAAGATTTAAAACTCAAAATTTAAATCAATAAATGAATAATAAATAAATATTCAATGCAAACTATTTTTGGTACCAAAGAACAAACTTTTTTGTAAAATGTGAAATGATGTCCTTAAAATTCCTAAAATATTTGTGTAGTATTTTGACCAAATTTATACTGGATGATAGCCCCCAATCCAAAAGGAAAGGGAAAATGTTTTTATTTTTACACTATGTTCCATAATATTAATAGTATTAAATATTTTTCATATTTCAAATGTGATAAAATTTACAAATGGACTATGAATTTTTTCTAACAGTAGAAACTAATGTTGAATCCAGTAAATATGTATATCTCAAGGCTTTTATAACCCACAATTATGATCGAACATTACTTTCAGTTTTTAAATAAGTGGATCTAGAACAATAAGATTAGTACACTGTGAGAAAATTATATCTCTGTGTGAACTACCAACTCACGCAGTTGCAAATAAGAGTCTGTGTAGTAGGAGAACCAACAAGCTCGCGGTGATTCTGTCTACTGTACGAGTAAGTACGGTGATACACGGTACCGAGCTGCTACAATAGCATAGCAATGAAGTGAGGGATCCAGAAACTTCTGTTCCCGTTTTTAAATGGGGTTCTCTATCTTTACCTGTGTTGCGGCATCCTCTTATCAATAAAATGGTCCCTGGGGCTCCAGCCTTCAATTACAAAAATAGAAGAAAGAAAGAAAGAAAGAAGAAAGAAAGAAAGAAAGAAAGAAAGAAAGAAAGAAAGAAAGAAAGAAAGAAAGAAAGAAAGAAAGAAAGAAAGAAAGAAAGGGAAGAAGGCCTTCTTCCCACCAAAGTTTTGTTTGTTTATCCCAGAGGTCATTCTTTCCAAGGACTTCTTGCGACATCACACTGGCAAGAAACGTACTACATAGATGAATGAAGCCCAGAAAACGACCTCCATTAACAAACAAACAAACCAAAACAGACAATCACCGCCTGTGACCTAGGGTGAATGCAACAGGCTTTCTCCCATGGTACATTTCAGTCAATGGGACTCAGCCCCTGCGTGACAGCCTGTGAACGATGCAACCAAAGCAATCAACAACAAAAACAACAAACAACAACAACAAAAAGGTAAAATAGAGAGGATATACAGTCTTTCTTTTTCTCTCTCTCTCTCTCTTCATTTGTTTGCCCTTTCAGAACCCTTACAAGCAGAGAAATCCTTTAATGACAGGCAGTACGATTAAGGGACAGGTCCAAACAAAAACATCAAACTCTTTTACAATGCTAATCAGGAGCAGAATTATGTTTTAATAAGTTTTTATCGCATTAAACTTGGTATAATTTTCTTCACCCATTTTGCAACAATCACACTGGAAAATCGACTGAATTATTCTTCATTTCTTCTCTTATCAAAACTGCCTCTGATGTCATAGTATCTTAGATGTTCTTTACCAGCTGCTAAATCCAGTTTCCATTAAATACCTTGTAGTCGAAAGGTCAATAAACTCAATGAGGAAAAAAAAAAATAAAAAGGTCACAGTGTCCTTGGTGTGGCATAAACATAAATGGAGAACAGGACCAAGACCAACAGAGAGTAATTTTGCAAAATAAAGTGAATCGTTTGCTCCTCATGAAGTTGGAAATATAGAAGAATTTTAAAGTGCACAAGTTCAGGCAGAATGGAGATAAAAACTTATTTCCAACAATAAACACTAGATTTTTTAAACGATCTAATGCTACTTGTAATGGAACTAGTATTTTCCAGAAAGAACTTTATGTTTTTTTCAGATACATTAAGAATTTATTTAGCAGGACTTGATAAATACTTAAGACAATACTAAAAGGGAAATAATGATATTTTATTAAATCAAGAGAATATGCCTGATGATGGCTGATCAATTTCTTCAAATTTATATGTTGCGGCAGGAGATTTAGCTCAGTGGTTCTGCCACCTGCCTCACAAGCGCAAGAACTGGAGTTCAATCCCTGGTACCAACAAATAAAAATAAAAGTAAAAATTTATATTTTGGACTGGGGACTTAGCTCAAAGGTGACCCCACCAGCCTCGCAAGAGCAAGGTCCTGAGTTTGAACCCTGGCACAAAAAAGATTTAGATTTAAAAAATTTTTAAAATTATAGTTCAATTGCTTAAGAGGAGTGTCCTAATTGCATTCATCTAGAAAGAGAATGTTCTTCAAAAACAGGAGTGGAGAGTCGTTGGTGCACCTTGTGTATAAAGACAAACAGAAATATTTTCTGAAACAATGGAGCCAAAAGCACAATTGAGTCACAGGGGTAAATTGAACCAAATGGGATTAAGAGTGGTGTGATGAATTTGAATTTGACGTTCTAAAATTTTATGTCATTAAAAACATCATTTTCTAACACTTTGCCATTTTAATTGCATAATTACAGGTTAAAATCTGTGAAGTACTTCTGAAAAAAACCTACAAAACTTCATGAGATATATCCAACATGAAACTTAATTATTCACCTTTATCCATGGCTTACCTCTTTACAATATTCTCCAAACTGTTAACTGACAATGTTGAGCACCAATTAGTTTGACTTTCTTGAATGGCCTCAATCTGCTTTCTCCTAAATCCTTGAAGAATCAAGGCCTGCTTGACTATGTGAAGCTCAGGGCCTTTGCACTAAGCTACATCTCTAGAGTGCCCCCCACCACCCCGAAGCAGGGTCTTGCCAACTAACTGTGCTGCTAAGGATAATTTTGAAGTTGAGATCCTCCTGCCTCAGCCTCTCAGACTGCTGGTATTACAGACATGTGCTATCAGGTCTGATGTCAGAACAGAGATGATATTTTTCCTTCAAGAAAAAAAGTAAACCTTTCAGGTAGTTTTCTGTCATAAGTTCTATCACCTGTCACAGTGCTTGTCTTAGAAATCCTCTACTCATTACACTACAATGTATGTCCATCTTGATAATAATTCTTGGGTTCTTTCTTTCTTACTTTTCTTGTCCCTTATTTCCGTTCCCCTACCCTTCCCACTTCCCCTACACCTTTTCTCCCTTTTCTTCCTATTTCACATTGTCAGTTATACAATTTGGATCTTATTTATACTTTTGGGTTCTTTCCATTTGTATGATGTTGCTTTTTTCTGAGTCCACAAATCTTCAATGGACGAAAAGAGAGAACGCATTTTTCTTGAGAACATTCCCAAATTTAATCCAGCATCATCCCCCACTTCAACATCACCAGTCATTCTAACTTTTATGGAACTTCTCAACTACTTTCCTTAACCTAAAGGATCAGCTGTCACACGTCTAGCTAACCTTGCTTGCAGGAATAGTGTAGGAAGCCCCAGTCTATCTGTGGGTCTTCCTCCTTTACCACTCAAATAAATGGTAACATAGGTGCATCATAAACAGAATTCAATTTGTCATCTATGAATTTTATTGAGGATTGGGACAGAAAGGGGCTGTATCTGTCACAATGAAAGAGCCACCAAATAAATTTTATAAATTTGACTTTAAAAATTGGTTTGGATATTAATAAAACATTAGAATACAGTAGAAGCTACTCTTAAATCCCTCAACTCACTGGGACCACTGGATTAGCTTGGGCTCCCAATTCCTTGGGCACAGTGGATCCCATATGTTTGCCTCTGGCTCCAGTGAGCAGAAAGTACCACTGCTCTGTGAGGTGAAAGACATACGGGCCAGGTGCTGGTTAGCTTGGGGTATCAGTTCTCAAAATTACCTTATTACAGCATTTAATTAAATACTACAAAAACTGATAAAATGAAAATAAAACAGCCAGGGAATTCCTATTTATATAAAAACCAAGTTGAATGCTTTGTTCAGGGTTGGTATTAGTAAGTAAAAGCTTTGTTGTCAAATTGATGTGGGTGGGAAATCTAAAAACTAGGGAGAGAAAGCATGAAACATAAATGAGCTTGGCATTTCAGTCCCTTTGTGATTTCTTTCATTGTGTTTTAAAAATGTAATTTCTTCCAGAAAGAAACTGAAAAAGGAATTAAATATTAGGTTGTGGCCACAGTTTATAAGCACAGTGACTCAGAACTCTTATTTGGTATAAGAAAACCTCAAGACGAAAGTATGGCCCTGTGAGTTAAAAATTGAGGCATTTACTTATAATTCTCCTTTTAAAATTAAAAAAAAAATAGCCATTTTTAAATTGACCAAAACGGCTCCAAAGTTTATCAGATAAGAGAGTTTGAAATGTAAAGACACATTTTTTTTTTTTTGGATAGCTTAGTTTCTCCTCTGTCTTTTATTATTTCAAACTAAAAGGGAATTTGGCAAATAAGAAAAAATAAATACTCTCATACTCATCAGCTAGAGGCATCGGTTCACATCTTATGCTGCAATTTTTGTTTGTTTGTTTTTTTGAGACAGGGTCTCACTATGTAGTTGAGACTGACCTGGAACTCACTATGTAGCCCAGGCTGGTCTCGAACTCACAGAGATCCTCCTGCCTCAGCCTCCCAAGTGCTGGGATTACAGGTGTGCACCACCATGCCTGGCTGACGCTGCAATTTTTAACAGTGCACTCTATGCAGTTCATCTCTATGCTTTTACCCCTTTATCAGTTTGCTTACTTACTGACATAGCCTAGACCTTATGCCTGTTAACTCCTGACAACTTAAGAAATTTACCCTTCATCTCATACTATAACGTACCGTGCAGTTCACAGTTGAATTTCAGAAAATAGTACTAAATTCTAACAGAACTTACTTCAATAAGGTGCAGCAGTTGGGAGGGGGTGGCTCAAAATTTGGAAATGAATAAACAATGTCTGCCTTCTTAGAATTCAATTTTGCAATGAACACAAAATCTATAACAGAAGTAGGGAACAAACTGCAATAGAAAATTTTCTAAGAGTAAAAACAGAATAGAGTACAATTTAATTGAAATTATTAATATATCCTAGCAAGGGAATGTGTCCCTCCGTGGTGAGGGAGATGCTACTCAGTTGTGGGCCAGAAAATATTGGGTTAAACGGGAGAAACTTCAGCATGGCATGGAAGCTGTGTCTAATTAGGCAGCAATTTCTTAGTGAGGCTACGATTTCCCTCAGATTTGCATTCTTATTCTGTAGTGGGATGAATGAAACAAAGTCAGTAAATATTTGGATCAAATATCAAAAGCTGTTTTTTTCTTAAATTGACTCATTGGAAAGATAAAAATTGATGCAACCTTTTGATAAGTTACTTTTAGAAGGAGACAAAAATCATCAAAATCAATGTCTATTCCATTGCCAAGTGGGTTAAAATTCCTTCTGGACTTTTAAAATGTATTAATATTATGTTTAAATATAATATCACTTTATCTGCTGAAAGATCTTCACATCTCCCCACCGTTTCATCAATAATGCCATATTTAGAGCCAAAGATTCTAGATTTCCATCAGTTTTATTCTGTATTTGAGACCAGCATCTTTGATTCATCTTTGACTCAACTTACGACCTAGAATCTAATATGATTCTCTATTTGGTCACACGAGGCCAATTCAGATTCTCTCAAAACATCTTTTATTTTGCTTCACAGTGCTGAGGACCAAGTCTCCTAAACCTCAGCTTTAAAAAACTTTCTTCTTAATATTAGCTACCAAGCCCATGCTAAATTACAACAGAGCCTGAGGCAAAAGAAAAAAAAAACACAGAAATAGTAACTCTGTCTTTAATACAATGGATTTTTGGCACTAATATGAATTTTTAAATAATGCTGATTAAAGTACTGTTTAATTGAATTACTAATTTTGGGCACAATTTTGTATTTTCTGCTTGGGGCAAGATTTTCATTTGCTTTGCTCTCAAAAGTACTTCATAAAATGGAATATTTGTTTTCCATAGATTATAGTAAACTTCATTTTATCTGACTTCTTGAGAGCCTTGGTACTCTTTCATAACACTCAAGAATTTCACTGTCTCTATAGCCATTATGAATTTCTGAGCTCATTGAGGCTAGAAATGTGGTATTGTCTTTGTCTCTTCATAATTACTTAACACTCTCTTAAGCAGATTTAATGCTAGAAAACAAAGGTAAGAAACAAAACACATTAGTGGTAAACGGAGACTTCATTAAATTTTCTTCCATTTAATCTCGACTTCTTTCAGGAACCTTCTTATGAGAGGATCCTTGGAAATACAGAGTAACAGACTGAATGAGTCATTCGCTCACTAAAGAAATCCTCTGTGGTCTGCACTATACGCCCTGTGCTATCCTGAGCAGAAAGTATCCGGCACTGAGTATGTCAGACACAGCCCCCTGAACTCTTTTGTAGAATACATTCTGAAACGGAAGAGTTGAAAGGTGTGCCAGATGGTGAGAAGAGAGACAGGAGAGTACGGGGTGCTCAGGGAGTCCACAGAGACACCATTTAACCTTGGGCGGGGAGATAGGGACAAAGTTACTACACGAAAGTAATACCTGTGAGCAAATGCAGAACCCTTCGTGTTTGGCCCTATTTTTTAACATAAGGCTGTAGCGTTTAAAGCAGTTAATCATCTAGTAGCAACTGAATTGTTTTTCTATAAATTAAGAAGACATACCAAAAGAAAAAAAAATAAGAATTTGAAAAAAATAAAGAATTGAATACACAGAAAGTTGCGTCCCGTTTCCCGTATCCCTCACTAAGCTGTACCTCAAGCTACAGACTCTGGATAGCTGTACTTTGTCCTCTGGCCGAGGTTACCACACTAACTACAGATAAAAGTCTCTCACGACAGGAGACTTGAACAAACCCAGTGAGAAACAAACGACTGGGTTTTGTCGGGGCACCGCATTTGCCGAAGCAGAAATGAGCTCAATTGCAGACTTAAAGAGCAACTCGATTTTCAAAATGAAAATGTCCTTGAGAGTAGAAGATTACATATTTTGCGTATTTGATCAAAGTTTTTACCAACAAAAGTTTACCCTTCGGATTCAATCCTTCACCATAACTCGATGCTTAGAAATCGGGGCACGTCGGGAGCTTTATAGAAAACGCTTTCTTGTCTTCTCCCATCGTGGAAAAAGTCAAACCCCAAGGATGCTCCCCCTGCCTGCCATTGCTGGTGAATGGAGCAAGTCATTAAAGCAGAATTTGAATCGAGGAGCTGTTCATGGGGTTTTCTGTCAAGACTTCTAAATAGACAGCAAATGAATGGACCCTCCTTACAAACACAGCCTTGTTTCATGCAGGCTGAGCAAACAGGCACCATTGTGAGGACAGGTGGAAAAGAAACATGAATGGACAGTGCAGGGTGCTGCTGTGGGGAATTTCATTACCAAGTAACTTTGTGCAGGGCCTCGATGTCTGGGAGGGCAGCCACCTTTTCACAAACCCTGTCTTTCCCATGTGCATCCAGATCAGTGACAATAGGAAACAGTCTGAAATTCCTCAGAGTGGAAATGATTTTTTCTCCCCATAATCTCCCTTTTATTAACAAAAATTCCACTTTAGAAATCTGGCCATTATATTCTTCTTCAGTGGATCAAAAGTGTGAAAGTCTGAAAGTTTCCTTTTAGGGGGAACACTTTGGGGAAGTTTTCAGGAACCACAAGGGGAGCCCAGGCACACTGAGTTTCTCTAAGAGAGACAGAGAGCCTTGGATTTCTCCTGGCCACTTCCAGGCCCATCTCAGCCTATGGCACACGTGGATTCCTAGGGACCAGTATGTGACAGACATGGCTTATCAGCTACCACTGCTGGAAGATAAGGAAGGAGGAGTCAGCAGGGAAACTCATACAGTCTTGCTCTTGAGTATTGAGAAATATCAGGCTCAGGAGAAAGAAGTAAAGTTGTCATCTTGTCCCTCTTTCAATCAATAGAAGGTGGCAAGGCAGTCTTCACACACATATATCCTTCCAACCACAGAAATTATTTCTAAATGATAAAACCCTGGGACAGTGCTTCTTTCTTCCCCTCTGGAGAAAAAGAGATATGTATCGATGGGTTCTGAATAACTGGCGATGGTTTTTATGAACACCTGATGACAGTTCTTTTAATTTTTTGGCAGCTCCTGACTAATTTTTTGAGCTAAAGCTCCTGCCTTTCTTGTTATACACTTTAATTTTGAGGCAGGGTAGGATTTGAACATGTGATCCTCCTGGCTCAGCCTCTCAAAGTGCTGGGATTACGGACATATGGCACTGTGCCAACCTTGGTGATTTTTTTTTCAACC
This sequence comes from Fukomys damarensis, assembly GCF_012274545.1. Taxonomy (NCBI): domain Eukaryota; kingdom Metazoa; phylum Chordata; class Mammalia; order Rodentia; family Bathyergidae; genus Fukomys; species Fukomys damarensis. The sequence goes on along the minus strand of NW_022900939.1, from coordinate 9,998,305 downwards.
TCATCAAAATGCAAAGAAAGATGAGGCATTGGCCATTTATTGCTTGCATGCCTTCCCTTAAGGAGTGACAGTATGGCATCATTGTATGGTAGGAGGTCCAGGGGAAGCCCAGGCTGTGTCCACTACCAAGGTCATTTTCCTAATTCTGTCTCACTGTTGGGAGAGTGGGGTAGCAGAAGCCTATTTGTGTTCAACCAAAAGAAGTAGAAACACATTGCAAAAGAAGGGGAGACCAGGCCCAACAAACTCAGACCAACATCAGAACCAGAGCTTTTCATAGAAGAGATATTCTGTGGTTAACATGGCTAGTTGGGTTGATCTCCCAGCCCACTACCCTATGTGTGCTTGGGTTTTCTGAAATCCAAAAGTCTACTAACACAAACAAATGAAACCTTGACCCAAAAGAAGCTGTTTCCTACACCTTGAGCAAATGCAAACAATGCAAAAGAATGACTGAACTATTTTTTTGGTGCCAGAGATCGAACTTGGGTCCTTGCGCTTGCAAGGCAGGCCACCGAACCGCTGAGCTAAATACCCAGCCTGAACTTTTGCAGATATGACATTCCAAACTTAACAATGCTCCCCAGGGCTCTGAGACTGTACTTCCACAGCATCAGGAGGGTGGATGGGTACGAGTACTACCTGGTGCACGAGGTAACCCTGGAATGGTAGCTGTGGGAGATGTGCATGGGAGATTAAAGCAACCCGACAGAGGCACAGTGCCTTCAGTGAGGTTCCTTGAAGCCACAGGTGAACCAGAATGAGACCGGTGTCCCCGAGGGGCAGATGTCATTCACCACAAGGCACAGCAGTGACCGCCCATTAAAAAGGCTGAGAAGAGTGAAATACAAAGCAGGTGCTCCTTAGACACTGGCTGATTTTCTTTTGAAGCCCACAGGAGACACTCCCTGGGTACTTTCAGAAATACCTCACGGCATTCAGAGGATGAGAATTAGAGACACCGGGGTTACACTTAGACTATTACATTTCACATATGTCAACCACTAGATTAATTAAAGCTCACGTGCACACTGTACCCCTCTGTCTCCCACACTCCTACTGTCAAGTCTGAATTGAAATGCAGTACAAGATGACAGGGTTTCCGTGGCAACTGCACGAAGTATACAGAAACTATAAATACAGACCAACACGTTAACTCCTTATTATAATTTTCCACGGCAGTTTTTAAAATTTCCTACACATCTCAAAGCCACAAGTGCACTCTGAGCCCTTTTGGTTTTCAGCAGCCGAATGCACCTGGGAATACACGCACTTAGAAAGCTCCCCTATTTTCTGTCCTTTTAAAAATTTTATTCATATATGTTCGTGATACCCAGTGATTACATCTCCATTGGAGAACTGATACACACACATTTCACATCTTGGCCACTTTGAACTCCCCGATCACCCCGTCCTCCACATCCATCCCTCTGCCGCAGATCCCTTCTCTCTGTACAGTCTTCCTCCCTGTGTCTTAATGTGTCTCTTTTATTTAGCTCTTTAGATGATTTTCTCTCTTTTTGATCATGGCCTAACACTTTCTGGCACACTGAACTGCTCCTCCTATGTCTGAGGATACTTCGACGCCTTACGTCCTACCTACCTGCCTTAAGCCTTATTCATTCTTTTCTCTCTTAAGCCCCTTTCACACTTCTAACACGTTTTCCTTCTCATTCCTTCCCAACGGGAGGACCCTAGGCTTGAGATGTTTATGACCTGAATTTGAGGCACCAGTCTTAGTAAGAAATCTAAAGCAAGGTTAAACATTATGAATACTGAGTAGTTTCTCTGGTATGAAAACCTAAAAGTGTAAGTCAGAATCAAAATGTATAATAGATATTGTGTAATAGGAAGAAGCAGTCTAAAAGAGTAAAGGAAAAGAAGGAAAAAGGACAGAGTGGAGGAAAGGTAAAAAGGGAAAAGGAAAAATATGTGAAAAGCAAAAACATGGAAACAAAGTTTTTGTGAACAGGAAAGGAGGGGGTGAAGGAAGGGCTGGGTAATGGGGAAAACCGAGAACCAAGGTCTGTCACGTAAAGGTAGAAGATCCCAAGGATGAGTGCAACTATGTCGTATACTAAAATGTACCAATAAACTTAATAAAGATTAAAATAAAGAATAATGAAGACTATCTCTACTCTACATTGGTCTTTAGATATTGTTTTCAAATCACGTCACATATTAAAAAGCCTACAACAAAATAGCAAATGGCTTGACAAGGCGTGTTACAACTAATATGTTGTCCAGGTCTGGCTCTCCTAATACACAAGATATAACAAATGTCTTGGACTTTCAGTTCTTCTCTTTATGAAAAGAAGTTAAGTAAGGTTGGAGGTTGGGTTTAGGAAGCCAGATTGCCTGGGTTTAAATTTCACTTCCACTATATATTTGCTATAGAATACGTATCAAGTTCCTTAAATTCTAAAAGAACTCTTTGGCTCAGTTTGCTTGGCCACCAAATAAATTAATTAAGGTTAATGTGAACATTAAATTTATTGAGTTAAGAGCTTAGCAAAAATCTTTTGGCTCATAACGAGTTACCAACAAACATTATTATTAAATGACAGTTTTCTAGTGTTACATTTAAAATTAGAATATCTTACTAAGGCATTTAGAGCAACCAGCCCAGGATAAGAAAAAGTAAGGAAAAAAAAAAAAGCCACAGTCAGAAAACAACCAACATTGTGTTTATCCCCCTAAATATACTGACATAGATATAAAGTGTTTTTCACTTTCAGGTACAAATCAAATTTGAAGTATAACTTCGTATATCATCAAAGCAATTTTTCCCCTGCCTTGAAAAACCATTAGTATGCTCCTTCCAATATATTTTGGCTTTGTAATAGGCTGTAGATAAATTTAAGATGGCACTGTAAGCAAGTGACCCGCTCAATCTCCAGGGGTATTGCTTCTCACAGGAGCCTGGTGACCAGGCACTGATTCCCAAGTACTATTATTCAGTGAGCAAGCAGAGGAGCTCAGTCCTAGGGAGCCTTTGAGGAAGTACCGCTCCCAACAACTCAGAAGTGTGAACTTTGTTCAGTTCAACTGCTCACAGTATCTGGCAGCAAATCCATCATGTGGTTCAGAAAGGTCATGGCTTCCATGTGGTTTAGATGACACATCCTAGGGTTACCTACTAATTTTTATGTTTTAGACATTTTTTTTCCCTGCATTCCCTAAGTAAGCTGAAGTTGGATGCACAATTCAGTTCTTTTTCATTTTACTGAAACAGGTAAGGGTTGATTAAAAGGAGGGCAGAGGGCCAGGGATTTAGCTCAGTGATTCCGTCACCTGCCTCAAAGGTGCAAGGACCTGAGTTGGATCTCCGGTACAAAAAAAAAACAAACAAATAAACAAACAAAAAAAACAAAACCAAAAAAAAGTGTGGGGGAGAAAGACCAATCACTGTTTTATAGTCTTCCTTAAATTAAGGCATTTTAGTTCCCAGGAACTTTTATAAAAATAAATCTACTGTCATTTACTGTACTTTTCAATTAGGGCATAATATATATATGTTCCATTTTTAAAGTATTATTAATAACTCATGCATAAAGTGAGGCATTTTGTGGTGACTTACCCAGGGAATATGTTTTAGGCATTTAAGAGTTAAACTGCCTGTCTAAATTCAAAGAAAGTCTTTTTAGAGGCAGTGATCTAATTCTTCTCATTATTTTACCAACTAGAATGAATCATCTACTAAATGAGATTGAACTGAATTAGCAAATGTAGAGCATACAAGATAAGTCGCTAAGAATTATCTAAAACGGGGCTTTTAACTGTCTTTGTCTTTGTCAAAAGTCAGAAATCTCACTCTAGCCATCTCCTGCATTTCTGTCTCCTGACCGTCAAGGAAAGTACTTGATTCTGTTTCTTACTTGCAGGCATTTGTGGGTATCATCCCCGCTCATCATAGCTATCTGAGGAAGATGTTGGAAGGAGAGGAAGGTATTTATTGAGACAGGAAGAGTACCAAGATTGACCAGTAAACTGATTTTGTGTGCTCTGTCCATGTGGTAGTTTTCTATCAGCACAGTAAAGAATTCCATACAATATACATATGATTCTATAGAGTAACATTTACAAATTCAGACTATGGGCTAACCTTCAAATCCCATATGTGCTGCTTATCCCTCGTCTAAGTCTGAATTTATTTTTACCACATCTGTGTCTCTTTGTCTCTGTGAGAATTTCTGGGTTAAATACTTATTAAATGAGATTAATACCTAATATCATATGATGAATGTAGTTCAATAAATATCAGCTATCATCATCATCTTATTACTATCATTATTACTATTATTGACAGATAGGTTTTCTCTGTTGGACTACAGGTCAGATGCCACAAGGTTACACAGAAACATTGGAGTCATGCTCCAGTGGAAATATGAAATAGACTGGGAAATTATTTCTAGGATTTAGCGGTCACTCTGGCCCCTACTTTTTCCAAACTCAGGATATACAGCAGACTCTCAAGTACTGAGAAAAGGAAAAGGCTACATTCCTTCAAGGTAGCAGCCTCAGGACTCATTTATATTGCTCAATGAAAAGGTTTACATTATTTGCTTTATTGACAGTATATAGAGACCGCTGCCGTGGACCAGAATCCTTGATAAACTTCCTACTTGTTTGGTCTTTCTCATGTCGAGCTCAGTTGGCAGTGGTTCTGGTTCCCTACACTGTGATAAAGAGCAGTGATTAATTTTGCTTCCCTTTCTGAGCTTGTAGAAGTTCAGCAGTAAAACAAGAGCGGGCCTTGGGGACTCTGGATAAGTACATTTCAGGCCTTACAGATATAGGCCTCTTATCCTTCAGTTCTTCCGATCGGCAGTAGGCTGATTTCAGGGTTGGCTAAATTTGCAAGTGTGTAATGTATTCGGGGATGTGGAAGTTTTCCATTTTTCTGCGTTTGCCTCCTCAACATATCAATGCTATTTTCTCTGAAAGCTGCAGTAGGCACAAATATATATATATATATATGTTCAGTCAATAAAATTTTTTTCATCATGATAACTTCAATTAATGAAGAAAATATTTTTTTGCAATTTTATTATTGGCTAAAAATTATCCTTCTATTTTTTTATACAAAGAATTTCTTAAATGGAAAGATATGCACTGTTTTTGGATAGGCAGAATTAATATCACAAAAATAGTCATAATACCAAAAGTGAACTACAACGTAGTGTAATCTCTACTAAAATACTAACAGCATTATTCACTGAACTTGAAACATCAATGCTAAAATGTATATGGAATAGGAAAGACTCAGGAAATAGAGCAGAAAGAGCAAAATGAGAGACATCACAATTCCGGATTTCATTCCTCTATAAATCTACACATAGTAACAAAAACAGCACGGCAGTGGCACAGAAACAGACATGCAGACAAATGCAACAGAAAGGAAGACAAAGAAATAATCCCATGTACCTTCTGGCTTTGAGAAAGAGTTCAAAAACATATTGTGGAGGAAACAAACATAGCCCCTTCAGGAATTGGTACCGGGGAAACCGGTTACCACACAGAGAAGACTACAACTACATCCTTACCTGTCACTCCGTACCAAAATCAAATCAGAATGGATCAAAGAAGAAAACTGAGAAACACTGACCCTTTTGGAAGATAACATAGGGCAAACACTTGAAGCAACAAGCACTGGCAAGGACTTAAGGAAAAGAACCCCAATAATACAGAAAAATAATATTTTTAAAAACCAATGAATGGAGTTTCCTTAAAGGACCTCTGAACAGCAAAGAAAACAATCCACAAAGCAAAGAGACAACCTACAGTATGGAATAAAATATTTGCCTGCTCTTCTCTGATAGAGGGCTAATATCTAGAACATAGAAAGAACTCAAAGCATTAATTCCCCCCAAACAAATGACCTCATCAAAAAAAGGCAAATGACCTGAATAAATGTTTCACAAAAGAAGTACAATTGGCCAATTTCATCATCTTTAGCCACTAGGGAAATACTGATAAAAACAACTCTTGGATTCCATCCAGCCAAATCAGAATGCGTATCATCAGGAACACACAAAAAAACACATATTGTGGGAAAAGAAACCCATATGCATTGTTGGCGGGAATGTCAACTCTACTACAATTACTACAGAAATCATTATGGAGATTCTTCAAAATTCTACAAATAAAAGTTTTGTTTGGTCTGGTCATACCTCTCCTTGTTTGGTATGTATTCCTCAAAGAATTAAAAGGCAGTGATAAGTGTACACCCATGTTTATATACGCAGAATTCACAATAGCTAAGCTCTGGAAATAGTCTAGATGCCCCATCAGCAAAAGAGAAATAAATAAAAATGGTATACATACAAACTAGAATATTATTTACCTATAAAAAATGAAATCATTCATTTGCAGGAAAATGGTTGAAACTTAAGAGCATAATGTTAAAGGAAACGACAGAGAGAGTTAAACATCACACTATTTCTCTTGCATTAGAAACCTAAATCATGGCTAGGGATTTAGCTCAGCGGTTCGGTGGCCTGCCTTGCAAGCACAAGGACCCGAGTTCAATCCCCGGTACCAAAAAAAAAAAAAAAAAAAAAAAAAAAAAAAAACAACAAAAAAAAACTAAAAAAAAAAAAAAAAAAAAAAAAAAAAAAAAGAAAGAAACCTAAATCATAGTTAAATAGAAGACTAAAACAAAGCAGAGCTTATAGGAAACAAAAGTCTAGATCTTTTAAACATAGGAAAAGACGGAGGGCCAGGATGAGGCGAAAGGTGGCTGAAAACTATCAAAAAACACTATATCCATGTGCCAGCTCTCCATAGCAAATGTAGCTATGATGTATGGAAAACATGCACTAATAAAATTCCAGGGGAAAAAGATCTTGCTCATTTATTCTTCAAATATATGATATTTTGCGTGTATGGGCCTACCATGACACAAATGCCTCCATTGGTAGTGTTTCTGTCTTTGAAGCCCAAGAGATTTGGGAACAGACTGGGGTTGTGTTTGGAAGGTGAATGGAGCAAATGTGGCAAATGAAGAAGCAAACATACCAAAAACTGACAAGAGAGGGGCAACAAGCTGCGGGGATACAACTGAATTCATCTTATCCACGCTAGGTGCAGACTTCTAAAACCCTTTGAGTGCCTCATACTCAATTTCATTGTGTGTAGCTATCAGTTAAATTTAGTCTTTTCGGTAAAAGTAATGATAACAACGCATTTATTTAACACATGGTGTGTTCTAAACAAAGATCTAGTTGGCATAAATGAAGTTTATAATCATGTCTTGTGGTTGAGATTATGTCAATCTTACAGACTGAGACATTAAGTGTATAATGATTTTGGTACTATTATCAAAAGGATCAAGACTACAATCAACTTTCAGAGACTCTTCTGAGATATTTGAATAAAAACTATAATCCCCATTATAATAAAGACCTAGCTGATTCACAGAGAATTTTAACTTTGCTATAAATATCATTTTAATAGTTTTTTTGTGTTTTTTGTTTGTTTTTATTTTTGTACCAGGGATCAAACTCAGGACCTTGCACTCACAAGGCAGGAACAGTGCCACTGAGCTAAATCCCCGGCTCTAGTATTTTTTTTTAAATGCATGTCTAAACTACTTATCACATATTTCCTAATTATCACCTGTGTCGGTAGAGTATTATAATTAGAATCATCTCAGGACAATCATTTAACCAACTGAAGTGTCAGTTTTAACACTTACAAACCAAGACATATTAGACTTGCCCCACCAAGTGCATTACATGGTAAATGAAATCAAATTTTCTAATTGGAAAAGCATAATCTTTGGAAACAAGTTTTCTCATTCTACTAGTTTAGTCATAAAAACTTGTGTGTTGACTGAAACATTGTGATCCCAGTCAACTTGAACCTACTTCCCATCTGGCACTTAGGTACAGCAATGAAGGCATCTGGGCATCAGTTTCCAAGAGGGCTCCTACTGGATCCTCGTATCATAGTATGTGAACACCTGTTGCAGATCCCTGCCAAGTTAAATAAGGATAAAGACTCTAACCAACAGGAAATTTTGTTTTGTTTTGTACCAGGGACCAAACTCAGGACCTTGCGCTCACAAGGCAGGAACAGTGCCACTGAGCTAAATCCCTGGCCCATAACCAACAGGATATTTTGCAAAAGTGACAATATCAGAGTTTTAGGTCTTAGTAGACAATGCAGTTTCAACATCACTTGCGTGAATAGTTTGATTTAGGGGGAGACAGGTGCCATGTCAGGAGAGCATTGATGCAGCCCTAGGAAGAGGCTCTCATGAAGAGGAAGTGGGGTAAACTTCCAAGCCCTGACACTAGCTTGCTAGCCATATGAGTAAAGCATCTTGGAAGTGGACCCCAGGCAAGCCAGTCACATGAATAAGCTATCTTGGAAGTCTCCAAAACCAGCCCAGCCTTCAGATGAATTCAGGATAAACTAGCTTCTAAACTTAAACTTCCAGAGAAAACACAAGTCAGAACTGTCTACCTGGCTCAGTCACATTCCTGACACTGGAACAAAACACCCAACTCGATAACCTAAAGGAGAAGATGTTTTATTTTTGGCTTGTGGCTTCATTTCATGGTCACCAGACCCTGAGGCAGAAACAGGACCGGTAGAGCCATGTGGCAGAGGCAGAAGTACTCAACCCATGGCAGCTTGCAATCAAAAAGCTCAGAATGAGCCAGGATGGAAAATGGACCCTTTCCAGTCATGACCCACATCCAAACAGGCCCAACTTCCTAATAACACATGCATTTTCTGAATTCATCGATGAATGAAGCTACTGATGAGTATATCACCCCCACGAGCCAATCTCTCTCTAAACCCATGAGGCTTTGGGCACTTTAGGTTTAAATCCTAAGGTGCCATCTGAAATGGTTTTTATCTTGAATTCCCCTTGAAGAGCCACCTGGTTAAGGCTTGATCCCCAGCCTTGTACAATGGGAAATCGTGACTGAGACTTTATGGGCAGTCGTTGAATCACTGGGAGAATTCCCTGGAATGGGATTGTAGAATCCAAGATATCTCCTCTTCTCAGTCATATCCTGGCCATGAGGTGAGCGGTCTGCTCCATGCTCATTACCCCCAGCACATCTACTACAGATCCAAAGCAATGGAACATTCCTGGACTGCACCTTCCAAAACAGTGAGCCACAGTAAACCATTTCTTATGGCAAGTTAGTTATCGAGTCTGGTAATTCATCTTAATAACAGGAAATATTTCAGCTAACATACCACTGAAGCTGCCCTTATTTCCTGACCCACTAAAACCGAGAGAGAAAGTGAATGTTAACTGCTATCATTTTAAATCACTAAATTCTAAGTTAATTTGTCTAGCAGAAAGAGAGGACAGGGAAAAGACTCACTTTGCAGAGTCCTCGTGAGATTTTAGAGATCACTGCTTTAGACACCTGTACTCTGTTTTTCTCCCCAAAATAAGAGCTCAAAATATAAGTGTGCAGTGGAGCAGGACCTTTGTTGGGCAGTATATCACCAAGCTGCAGCACTCACCTCCCTTTTCATCCTTTATATTCTATTCTGGGACCTTTGCAGACTTCATGTCATGAGATCTTCAGGGGCAATGAACTTCATGCTCCGTTACAGGTACAACCCCTGGGGACAGTAGTTGGCAAAGAAGAATATACATGACTTATGCTAGTCCAATCTTTCTTGAAATTTTGGGAATTCCATGTCTTTCTCTACAACTGGGCCTGACTGTGGCTAACAGAAATATTTCAACAAATGAGAGAAACCAGTGAAATCTCTGGGAATTAAAGAAAATAAGGAGCCACTATTCTGGGTAATACCGGATTAAGTGAATTAGACATAGAACCCAGTCTATCTTTTAGCTTTCCAATTATTAAAGCCAGATCATTACTACTGCTAAATTCAATCTGGAGTGATTAAGATATTATATTAAAAATCAATATATTCAGATAACTCATTCAATTTTATTTTTTATTACCGGTGTTTTGATATATCATCTCTATGAATAAAGTGTTAAAACTTGTAAATCCCATTTCTTGGAACTTCAAAATCATTGGGCTGTAAATTATAGATCTTACAGACTGATTCATTTTCTCTGTGCAGAGCTCCTTATACTTTAGAGCTATTGTTTCCTACGCCTTTGCCTCCTTATCATAATTATACTTTGCTAAATCTCCACCACTGTATCTTCAGCATTTATTGTAACAAGAAAAGCCATTACTATTCAGAAAAGAAAGCAGACAGTTACTTCAATACTTGAAAGGCAGCAGCCACTATCTATCAGAATTCAACACCACTTTTGCCACCATTCATTCACTTAAAATCAGATTTTGGAATTTGTCCTTGACAGCACGAAATGAAACCACAGGGCTGGTTCCAAGAGAACCGGCAAGAAACTGCACTGGGTAGACAGAGTCAGAAATCACTGACTCCTGTCGTGTGACCTTGTCGGAAATCAGTTCTCCCAGACACTGGAACTTGTTAACTTCAGAGCTAGGATCCTCTAAAGAAGCCCACAGTTCCCTTTTCTCTACAAAGACATCTTGATCTCAGAAGTCAGCTCACTGCCCTCCTGATAGCTTAGCACATAGGAGAGAACGCGGTTTCTGTTTCAGACTCCCAGCCTCACTGCAAATTAGTCTAGATTAGGCCATCCTAGGTTCACTTCCAGCTTCCTTGCTGCTTAGCTATTTGACTTAGGGAAAGTTATTTAACCTTGCTGCACCACTGTTTTCTCATCTTAGAGTGAGAAGCAATAATCGTTATTTCACATGGTTGGTGGAAAGTAAAACAAGATTGTGCATCTTAACTTTCAATGGCATGTCCTGGATATACTAAATAAAAGTTTCTTTCCTTTCTTTTGTATGACCACAACATTTTCCTAAAGGCAAATCTTTAAATGAATATATTGCAAAGCATACAACTGATATGCAAAAGATTTAATAAGAAATTTAAAAGATGGTACTACTTTCACGACCCCTTGATCTTCTCTTTATAGCCACTTTCCATAGCCAAAATATGTCTCATCAGATCTTCCACTGACTTCTGTGCAGAATAATTTCTTATATTTAATATAATTTATTCATCATAATTGCTGTCACTTGGTAATATTATGGAGAATCTATTAATTGACAGCTACAGTAATATAGAGAGGAAATACAATATTGATATGGGGACAACATGAAGTTACTTTAAAGTGCCTAGGAGTGTGATGAATTATAAACATAGACAGCCTGTGCTTGCTTCAGTAGCACATATACTAAAATATAAATATACACAGTCCCTCTGGAAGATATTTTAAGTGTCTGTCAAATGAATTAACTCTATCAGAGCATTTTGATATATCAAGTACATTTCTAGGAAATGGATCCCAAACACAAAAAATTAAACATGCATGCAAAGATTTGTCTATAAAGAATACTCCTAGAATCTGAAATATAGGAATAAATCATATTCCCAATACAAAGTTGGTTTAATGAAGAAAAGGACATGAATTTAACAGAATGCAATATAAAAATAAAATTCTGTAAAAGTAATTACTACATAAAGAGAAATCTACTATATATTATTGCAAAAAGCAAGTAAAGAGTGCACAGTGTAAAACATAACCATATTTTAAATATTTATCAGTAAAAGATAATTATTTTTAATGAGTACTCAGTTATAAAGACTTAATTTTAATGTGCTGACACTTGGTAGTTTTAGGTATAAGTCCGATATAATTAGTTTTCCTCTATTGGCTTACCAGTCATTTCTGGGGCTTTTGCTGTTTATTTTTCTATACAAAGAACAAATATTATTTTCATGAATGCTGAACATTTTCTTGGCCAGAGCAGCTAGTGCAAATGATGCATATTGATAAAAACAGAGCAAATTCAACTGTCTTGGGTTAATTAGCAATGAGTTAAGTATTCTTTCAACATGTCTCTCTTTCCAGTGTTCCCTTTCCTCATAAAATATTAGAAGCAGGGACTTTTAAATATAATCAGGGTTTCCATCTGTAGCATTATGTCCCCCTCTTTGCTCCGTTATCTGGTTTTCTTATCATCCCTCCACTCTTTCATCTACTTGCAATTTGTAGCCTATATTTTCCTTCTGAATTTTCTGGTGATCCTGTTTTGGAAAACGAACATCTGGTAAGTAAGTCTTCCTTTCTAAGGCTTTCCAATTAGTTTTTTGTTTGTTGGTTTGTTTGGTTGAGATTTACTACTCTGCATAGTTTTGTAATATGTGCATCACTGTTCCATAGACCGGAAGTTCTGGTAGGGTTGGAGATGGTTTAGGCACCATTACATTTGACCCTACACTGTAGGCCTCACAACAAATGCTCAGAGCCTGTTGTCCGTCTTTTATGCTCTATCTAAAATCATTGACAGTCATTTTCCAGTGGGCACTGAGATATTATCAGTCTTGTCCTTTTGGAGTCTGAACAGAACTGATCCTCAGTCTTAGACCAAGTTCATCTGGTTTTTTTTTTTTTTACAGATTTTTGTAGCCACAATCAGATGGAAGCTATAGCAGGCACATGTATACATCCCATGCCTATGACACTCTAACAGATAATTAGGCCAGCAGCAAAGAAAGGTACTTCTGGGACAGCCTATGTCCCCTGATTCCAAATGACTGTCTATGAAACAGACAAATTATTCCTGAATAAGAAGAAAAAATAAACGGGTAGGGGCATCAGAACATTTGTATCAAAAAAGACATAAAATGCTATGCTACTCTAGCTACTATGGAAATACAGCTGAATTTAAAAGAACTCAAACTTCTACAGTTAAATTTTCCATAGAGCAATGTCTAGCAAATCGATGTACATTTCTGACTGTGAGTCCATATGTTTAATTAGGCATTCTTTTAGTTAGACTTCAAGGAGTCTTTTAGGTGGACATAAAATGGTCTTCTCTGAGTGAAACAAGCAGATTGTATCAGCACAGCAAACATTTCAACACAAGCTGAGTGAATTTTAATGTACCACATGCACACTGACACAGCCAAATAAGTTTATCAGTTTGGTTTATGGTGCTAGGGTTTAAACCTTGGACCTTCTCTCTGTACTATATCCCCAGTTTTGTTTCAATTAATTTGAAATAGATTCTGACTGGCAATATTGCCTGGGCTGGCCTTGAATTTAAGATTCTCCTGCGACAGCCAAATGAGTTTTGCCTTGGAACTTTCATTTTCAAAGACTTATAATAGAAAAGTTTGGATTATAGAGTTCCTAATCTGTTTACATTGACTCCAAGCATGAATTAAGAATTCAAAAAGATAATACAAAATAGGAACAAAAGGTGTAAAAGAGAAGGGGGAGAAGGAGGGGTAGGGGAAAGGAAAGAAGGGAATGGAATTAATATGATAAAATGAAAAAGAATGGAAACAAAGTCTTTGTAAATAGAGAGGGGTGGAGGGATTGAAGGGAGAACAGGGGAATGGGGAAAAATAAGAATCAAGATATATTACGTAAAGGTACAAATCTCCAATGATGAATGTCATTATATTGTATACCTAAAATGTACCAAGAAAATAAAATTTTTTTTAAAAGAACACAAAAAGATTCTGATGTGTACAGTATTTTTGGCTGACATTCAAATTAAACACATTTGTGTGACCGTAACTTTTAATAACCATTTTGTTTAAAATGAAAGGTGACTCATATGAATGCTACCTCAAAATTTAGGTTCACAAATGACTCATTATGATTAGGGAGTACTAATAACCCACATTTGAAAGATGCAGAAGATTCGGTTTCAACGAGGAAACAAATCTTGGGTAAATGGCTCATCAGCTCATAGTCAAAAGGTCATGGTCTTTTCGAATGAAGAATGACTCTTCATTCTGGGAAAAACATGTTCAACAAAATGGTGTTTTCCATTGCTGTGTAATTCGATGTCTTTCTTGCATTATGTGGTCCTTTTGATCAACTCTACACACACACGTTTGCCAAAATAAGTGGTCCAGCTAACACTTGCTCTATGAAAAACTCATCAGCTCCCCAATCAGTTCCACCCCGTATCCCCTTTTAGTAACTGCATTAATTTTCTGTTGCTATGTAGCAACAAATTAAAAATGCTTAGTGACATGGAACCACACTTGTTTAATGGTGCACATAGCACTTTGTGAGTATTGTGGTGACAGCTTTGCATGTACGTAAGAGCACAAGGGCTAAACACAGTTCTCAGAGTCTCATACCCCAAGTGTCTGCTTGCTGCCTTTATGCCTGAGACTCTAAGGAAAGATTTTCTTGGGCCTATATTCAGGTGGTTGAAAAATCAGTTCTCTAAAATTGCGAGAATGAGGTCCCTTGGCTATTAATCAACTCTCATCTCCTAGTGACAGCTTATGGTTCCTACCATGGAACTTCTCACTGTCTCTTTCCTGATGCACAAACTCCATGTACATTTGTCTTCATACTTTGAATCCTTTTTTATCTTCTGTATTAGCTACAGAAAGTTCTCTGCTTTTAAAGATTTCCTTCGTTAAGATAGGTCACCTCTGATAATTACCTCAGCTTAAGGCCAACTGATGAGGAAACAATTCATTTTCAAAATACTTTTTGCTGTGTAATATAAAAACTAGAATCACACAGCATCAATGAGAGGCAGAGAGGCACAGCCCCTTTGATATCCCTACCTCATAGTTTCCCCTGTTGTGTAGGCCCCAAATCTTCAGTAATCTGAATGGCGCACAGTTAATCCATAAAATATAATGCTTGTCTGTTTTAAACATTGTATGGCCAATGCAACACAAAATTATAATTCTTATGATTATGATGAACATGTAAGTCAGTGACCACAGGTCAAGTTATACTGCAGTGTGGCTACATCTGTCAGATCTCAGACACTTAGTACATTCAACGTTATTTTTTATTGGGTGACCTAACCAGTGTGAGTTGGCAATTGGTTTATAGTCACTCAGAGAAGAGGTAGAGGAAGCTTTGTCTGGATACCTGCTTCAACAATCAATGGGGCAAGCAGAAATGAAGAACAGAGAGTCTTACATTGGTAAATCAGACTTCATACTGATTCAGGACACACACACACACACACACACACACACACACACACATTCTTGGCTCAAATGGATCAGCCAAATGAAATCACGTGGCCTTACCTATTTTTTGTTTGTTTGTTTGTTTTGTTTTTTGAGACAGGGTCTCACTATGTAGTTGAGTCCGACTGAACTCACTATGTAGTCCAGGCTGGTCTCGAACTCCCAGTGATCCTCCTGCCTCAGCCTCCCAAGTGCTGGCACTGTGCCACCATGCCCGGCTGCCCTTGCCTAATTTTAAAGAAAGTGAGCAAAGTATAATCTTACCAGAATATTGGGAGGAATGAAAAAAACAGAATAATAACTGCAAACAAAAAGTGAATATTACCTGAACAAGTAGGGTTATATTCTCATACAAGCAGTGTGTTCTTTTATTTCAAAACAATTTACATGATCTTAAGGATTTATTTTGATTCCTGCTCCAACGATCTGAACAGCTTTCCTCTGTACTGCTAACAGCTATACCAGTACCAATGTCAGTGTTTCAACTGACAGATCCGTGAACTACATCCTACAACTTTTTCCAAGAGGAATTATAGGACTGTTGAAATCAAGATAAAATGAATCAGTACAAGGTTCTCATATAAAACAGAGAGTAAAGTTATGAAAACCCATGGAGAAGAGCCTGTGACATTATATGCTACCATGCTGCCCAAGTCACTGGACATTATGGTCAACACCAAATGAGGGGAAAGCAAACCTTTTCTAAGAATGCTACTCCATCTCTTCCAATTCTGAAACATATTGCAAAATTCACTTAAAAGGAAATGAGATTTGCTGAATGTTACTCATCCATTCCTTACACAGTATGCCAGCAAAATACCTACCTAAGATGCCAATGAAGCAAAGGGCTTTCCCTATGACAATGGTCACATTGGAGTGACTGAAGTCTGACATACATCAAGGATGACTGCTGTGGCCAGAACTAGATTAACCACTCAACAGAAAGTTATAAACGGCAGACTAGCTCTCTGAGGGAATTTTAAAAATTAAAAGACTAACATTTTATAGGCAAATTTCAAGGGCAGTATTTTCTTTGAAAAAACATTTTTTTTTATAAATACAGGCATTCATTTTAATCAAGGCTTGGACAAGCGATAATGTAGAAATGAAATAAAATGCAGACACTTTTGGTATATACAAACATACTTAAGAAATACATATGAACGTTAGAATAGTGTGTCTTAAACTGTAGTATGTGCACACTCATACCATAATGACATGAAAAGTTTGCATAATATCTAGATCTCAGTCCCCACCTTCAAATCACAACATTCCCAGAGAAGAATTTATGTTAATGTTAAAAAAAACCACTTTGGAGGAAGATGAGATGAAGCCAAAGAGAAAATAATCCTTAGAGCTGATGCCATCAAAGGTAATAACACTACAGGGAATCTTTGTAAGAATTCAGTGACATGCTGTCAGTAAAGCACTTTCCAAAGCACCACAGAAATGCAATACATAGTAGGGCTTTTCTACAGTGTTCTTCAGACAGTAAGGGTTGGTGTTTTGTTGCAAGGCTCTCAGTTGTCGTAAATCCAAGGGTTGATGGGATAAAGAAACTCGGACAGCAAATATTTCATCATTGCATTCAGGGATGGGGGGAAAATAAAACTGAAGTTTTGAGGATTCACTTAGAAAATTTGAAGGGAGGGCAGGTGAAGGGGGAAAAAATAACCAAGACACATCACGTACAGATATAAGTTCCCAAGGATAAATGTAACTGTATTGTATACCTAACATGTACCAATAAACAATACAAAAGGAAAGAAGCAAGCCTTTGATGTCCACCAACCCACCTTTTCCTGAATCTTCCCTTCATCTCCCCCTACGTTACTTTTACAGAAAGGCATCTGAGTAATATTTTGTGATTTACCGCATTCAGTCATGCATAAGTTGAAAGCCTTTGCTAAGACATTTATTTCACTAGCTCTGGTAGTATTCAGTTAATGATGGTGTCTTAAACTCATGTTGATTGAAAATGATATGTTCTGTAACTAAAGCCAGTATGATTAAATGCCTGGTTAAGGGATTTGAAGAATGTCATGTATATAATTTCCAAAACTTGTTCAAAAAAATCACTTTTGCCTAAAAAAGGTGCTTTACTCTCTTTTGAAACAATGGGTAAAGGTGTCAGAATAAAACGAAGAAAGGCAAAATACTATGCTTCATGTAAAACACATGTCACTTTTGTAAACGGATTCATTATAGAAGAAAAAAAATCTCAGTTTTGTTAGAATCCAGGTTTGATGAGGCCTGGGTGTAGCTTCTCACTGGAACTTCTTAAGAAGTTCTAACTCCTGCGTCTAAAACAAATGTTCACTATTTTATTTATAATATTTACTTAAAAACTGTGGTTTTCTAGATATTAGCTCATCCTTAATTTATTCTCCGATAAAATAAAGATAATAATATCTATCCCCCCAAAACTATGTTTCAGTTCTAGAGATTCACTACTGCGTGTATTTACAAGCAAGTATATTTTTATGTTAAAGAAAAGTTTCGTTGTCTTCCCCACCCTTTCATACATCTGTAGGTATCCATTGCAAAATAACAGAAAGTGTATGGTCTACCCTAAGATGCTTGTTCAAGGTTCCTGATATTAAATAATGAGTATGTGTGAAACTTTTAGGTATATACATTGCTGCAAAAGCAGTTGAATAATTTCGCTTAGATCTGTTGTTGTTGTTGTTCTCATGAAAGTTAACCAGTGACAAAAATAAGATATACGCATTGTTTGTACATTTTTCCAACCATGATAGGATAAGGTCCAGATTTTGCATTGTGACCTAACAGATAAGTGCGGGTACATGGATATGAGCATGCTCACATATAAGCTTCTTTAATTTCGAAAGCCAGTACTAACACTTTCAGATCGGAATGCACCCTGCTCGAGGTCTGTTCTAAATCTTGAGAGAAATGGGCTAACTCCATCCTGTACAACTATATCTCAAAACCTATGTCAACAGGTACTATATCTCAATTAAGCAAGGCCTGGTTGTCGAGATCGAAATATCACATGCAGCATGGCATTCCTGACACCACAACATTCTCGCAGATTACACTGTCAATCATTAGGCGCACCTCGGGTGAGAAAGCCGTTTCCCACAGTGGCCTTGTCGGAGAGCAGATCTCCTTCACTGTTTATGAGCTGCAGAGGCCGAGATACAAGGAGGCCTCCGAGGATTTCATGAGGTCAAACGCAGAGGACCTTTGACAACCATTTGCTTTTTTTTTTTTTTCACGTATTAATATATTGGCAAAGAGAGAGACCTGTCGTCTGCATGGCTTGAGTGTCCCAATGATTATTTTACTTAAGAAAATGTAGGGCTGGCTGGGTGTGGTGGCGCACGCCTGTAATCTCAGCACCTGGGAGGTTGAGGCAGGAGGATCGCTGTGAGTTCGAGACCAGCCTGGGCTACATAGCGAGTTCCAGGGCAGTCTGAACTACATAGTCAGACCCTATCTTAAAAATAAAAAAGAGAGAGAGAGAGAGAGAAAATGTAGGGCTAATCTGCCTTGATTTTTCAGCAACAGTGTAGGGTAGGAGGAGCCAATGAGCTTCCTGGAGGGACAGACACTATCTGGAGACCAAGTAGTGAAAGTACTTCCGCCCCCTTGTTGACGTCCAATGTTGAAATATGTGATCGCTTTTCGGTTTTAGTGCTTACTGTATGTTATCCTTTTCATTGATGAATTATGTTTGGCAGAGCCTCCAGTATACAAATAAACCAGCCCAGGATAGGAAAAGTGGAATTTTAAATGACATCTGTTCTTACTCTCTCAAATAACTTTCTGTACACCAGGGTCTCAGCTATGGTTTATGTTTGTAAACATTAATCTGAGAAGATTATAAATATTCATGCTTTTATTTGTTCACATTTTAACCTCTGTCAGCCTCACATCCTGAGCTCTGACAGGTGCTTCTCTGTCTCCAGAGTTCCAAGGAGAAGCCTCGGTGTGCTCAGAAGCAAGTCGATCCTTGCCTTTATCCTCACTGCTTGAAGCAGAACTGTGGCCTTTCAAGGACTAAGGGACCTTTCAGTTCCTTTCCTTCCTGTCGCTCCAGGTATCAGGACTTCCCTAGGCAGTCGAGGAGGAGCTGGTCATTTTCTGAAAAGATTGCAAGGTCCCTCCCTCCCTACCTCCCCTGAGATGCAGTCTAATGGAGGTTCTTTGAGGCCTGCTGTTTCAGTAACTAGTGGTATGGATTTTTGAATTTTGTCTCCCCAAGTCCTTGTCTGTGTATGTATATGTGCGTGAGTGTGAGTGTGAGTGTGTGTGTGTGTGTGTGTGTGTGTGTATCTACAGTGGGTTAAAAACACACTCAAGGCAAAAGCAAAGCCAATACACCACACTCAGACCAGCAAGTAATTGCCTGTCAGCAACAGCTCTTTTCTGAGTTCGGCTCCTGGCTCCCTATGTCTCTTGTCAGGTGGTTTGTATCAATTCTGTTCTGCTCCACTCTGTCAATCACAGCTACACATAACCCAGTCCACCGCAGCCTGGTTAGGGGATGTAGCAAACTCAGCAGGAAGCCTCCTACTGGAGGTTTTTGAAGATACTTTGACCGCAGACATGACACAATTATATCTCTCTCAGATCTGCATTCTCCCCCAGATTCCCGCGCGTGCCCAAGCAGGGCCTCCATCTTACCATATTTTCCCACCTTAATCTTCTGAATCATCCCATGATTTGGACATTTGATCCTCATTTTAAGGTCCCAAAAGTGAGTTCTATAAGTTTCAGGTGATTCATCCAAACAAAAATCATGAGTGTGAAGATAGGAACTGAGATCTGCCTCTGAGCTCAGATGTGTTTTGAAGACAATGCCCCATCTAACAAGACTAAAGCATACTAGGTATTCTGTTCATTATGGAAGAAAACAAGCCCTATTTTCTACATTGTTGATATATCACTGGCCCGCTTAACTTCAACATGCTTAAATATATTACACAAGACTCACTGTTCACTCATGATAGTAAAGAATATGCTTACTTCCTAAATTTTATTTCTACTCTTCCAAAAGTCTTGCCCTTTGTTTGCATTCATTTATCCTCAAAAATTTGAGACATGCAAAGTTTAAAGACCCAATCAAAAAGCGGACATCTGAAATGAACAGACGCCTCTCAGATGAAGCATCCATGACCAACAGATACATAAAAAAAATGTTCAAAATCACTGGCCATTTAATTGAAAATGAAAAAAAAAAATAAACGTGAATGAAATCAACCAATCACCAGTGCTGGTGAGGCTGAGGGGTGGGGGGGCACTTCGTTCTCGGTGAAAGTGTAAACTGGTATAAACACTGTGGAAATCAATATGGAGATTCTTCAGAAAACTAAAAATAGAAATTCCATCTGACTCAGGTTTTGCCCTTGTGTGTTTTCCTGAAAGACTTAAAGACATCACACCATAGTGATGCATGAGTACCCATGTTTATAGCATCACAATTCATATTAGCTGAATCTTGGAAGCTGCCTGTATGTCCACTAACAGATGAATGGATAAGCTGTGCTATTTGTATTCAGTGAAGTAATACTCTGCCATAAAAAAGATAAACTTGAGTCCTTTGTGGGGAAATGGATGCAACTTGAGATTGTAACGTTATGTGGTATAAATAAAACATGCAAGCTTAAATAGCATGTTTCTCTTGTATGAGAAACTCAGTGTGTACATGAAGTGCACTAATAAGGTAAGATAATGGGGAAAAGAGAAAGAAAAAAGTCATTGTAATGCAGTACAGATGCTGTATCTAAGTGTTAGTAATCTGGTTGTAATCTGTATGAGTAATAATTAACATTATGAGGACTTCCAAGAAAAAACAATTGAATCTGATGCTGGCAAAAGAGAGGTGGAAGGAAAAAAAAGAGGTGAGTTATGAACAGGTACCCTATTCCCATCAATGAATGTAATCATTATGGATGGCAAACGTGCTAATAAAAACTGTTAAAAATTCATTTTCTCAGCTAAATTCCCTCTCAAATTCTACACCAAAATCTCTAGCTACAAAACTTCTACACCCATGTGGGGACGCAGATGCAGGTCAACGTTAATAAGAAAGATGACACTTACTATTTCTTTCTATTGCAAAACTTTGACTCCCAGAGTACAGAGTTTAGTTAATGACCTCCAGTCACTCAACTACAGAGTGGCACCATGATGCCCAAACTTCCAGTATTTCTTTTGCTCAGATTTCACTTTCAATCAGTCTTCAGATTTGAATATTTTGCAAAAATATCTTCTTTTAACATTTGCTATCACTGGTTACTTGGTTCAGCCTTATTTAACACTGATGGCCGGCCCCTGGCCAATTTGGCATTACTAAGAAAAAAATCTAGTTATGGCCATTTCCTCATGATGCCCACTCCAAGTTCTCCAAGGCGCAACCTCATCCATTACCAGGAATTTTGGAAATGTGAGGTGTCTCGTCGTCACTGTGACTGGAGACTTTACTGGCATCTGACAGGCAGGGACGACAGAAGTTGTGCAAATCGCATACTGTTCCACATGAGGAAAAACAGTGCCGATTCTGAAAAGCTTCGGAAAACCCTTTTAGGCACTCTGTATATGAAAAACGTACTTGTCTTTGCCTAAACTTGTACTTTAATTCTATTTTATATAGAAACATCAGATTACATTGTGCCTTGAATTTTCTAAGTATATTAGCCCCGGAGAGAAGGTGACAAAAATCACTCTGAAAAATTGTATCACCCCAGCTAAATAAACAGTCATGATGTGGTCCCCAGTTCCAGGCTGGATTTGTAGCTCTCACAATGTACATGCCTTTGGATATAGTTGGGAGAATCTGATTTTTTTTCTGTAAATGCAATATGTTTGTTGTAATTCACTATGTCTTATTTTCCATTACTATTCACTTACAGTTGAAACTTGTATAATTTTCAACCCTTTCAGACTCAACAATACCAATTTAACTTTCAAAACTTCTAAAATGTATTTATTATGTCTTTAATAACTCAAAGTCAAATATGTAGACAATAAAATCTATCTGTATAGATAATTAAACCCCAAAAATCAAGAATGTCCACCAAAGTAATGTAAAAAAATTAATGTTCAAAGCCATCAACTCTATTCTTTTTGTTTGTTTGTTTGTTTCAATTCATGAATTCCCTCCATTTCTATAGGAATACTTTGAATTCCTACTGAAATACAGTTATCTGTCTGGAAAGACATCACTATATATATATATATATA
>NW_022900939.1:9890362-9975982 GCF_012274545.1 Fukomys damarensis | reverse complement strand
TATTTAATGTTTTATGCCTCCACATTAATTTATCAAACCCTCTTCCTGGAAGAAATTACACTTGTATGTGGATATATCATAGATGTGCACTGCTTTGTTGATTTGTAGAAAATATCCCTGATATTTGGCCACTCAACATTCGGTTCCCTCCCTTCCCACTGACAGCAGGATTCTCCCTTGGGTTAAATCTCTGTGGCATTACAGATGGAAGACCGGTTCTTGCTTGGTTCAAGGGAGAAGCCAAGGATACAATCTAGATCCACTGAAGATCACTATCAATTTCCTGAGCAGAAGAAAAATGAAATCATCAGACAAACAAACACAAACCTTAAATTAGCTACATCTCCTCCCTTCCTCACTCAAGTTCTCCAGTGGCCTTGGGGTTCACTGCTTCCCTTAGCTCTCCCTTCCTAGTCTTCCTTCTTTATCTTGGCTTTCACTCTAAGTCTTCCTCTTCAAGTTCCTATCGATTCCTCGGGCAACTAATAACCTTCCTAAAATTTCCTCTTCCCAGTAATTTCCTCCTAGTGTTTGCCTGAGGAAGGCAAACTTGGTTTCCGCCACTAGCAAACAAATATTTATAACTACATGAAAGAACAAATGGAAAAATCAGATCAAGTATTTTTTCTTTTAAGTATCAGTATCCTAAAAGCTCACTGAAATTAAATAACGCTCTCACTTCATTCACCGCACTCCAGGCACACTAAAATTCATATGATTTCTAAACCTGAAATTTTACTTCTGACTCAAGATATTTGCTCCAGATGTTTGCCCTGCGTGGAAATATTTACCTCTGGGTCTTCTAATGCTTCCGTTTTTCACTCCTAAGCCTGCATGTACAGTTGTGAAGGGTGAGCATTGCATAAAGGCCCTTGGAGAAGAAACCAAATGCAGACTGAGATATAGCCTGAGCGTGGGCCAAGGAGAAATGCACCCCAGAGTTGGTCTACATTCCCCAAAGTAGGACAGCAGAAGGTACCATTTATGCTAGCAGAGTTACTCAACTTCTTTCATTAACCACTCAAAATGTTTCCTAAGAGAGACCTTCCCGGAAGTCATTCTTTATAAAATCGCTTCCTCCCATGAGCAGCCCTACTTCATTCTCTTTCCAAATACATATCACCTTTCAGGTAGCATTCATTTGGTTACTGTAAACTATCACCAACTGAAATGTAAAATCCAAGCAGCCAGAGACTTTTTTTTTAACTTATTCACCACCAGAGCCCCAGGATTTAAAACAATACCTTGCGCACGGTTGAAGTTTAATGTATATTCAGTGAGTTCAGTTAATAGCCTGGAAGGAGGCCTTTGAAATTGGAACACATTTTTTGGAAACTTATTTTGTGCCTTTAATATTGATAGATATTATTTTCAGGGGGAATTGAATCCATACAACTGTGCATTGCACACCAACAAGAGATACTGTCATTTATACAAACTACAAAT
The DNA here is from genome assembly GCF_012274545.1 of Fukomys damarensis. Lineage (NCBI taxonomy): Eukaryota > Metazoa > Chordata > Mammalia > Rodentia > Bathyergidae > Fukomys > Fukomys damarensis. The sequence goes on along the minus strand of NW_022900939.1, from coordinate 9,974,536 downwards.
GTTAAAAAAAAAAACATGTTAAACTGATTTTGAATTTTAGAAACAACTTTCTTCATAAATGCAGTTACCACTATGACAAAGTGAAATCTATGAGGTTCAAGCGTTTGTGCTAGAACTGTTCCTAGGAGCGCTGACGTTTGTTTTTCTAAACCTCTACAATTTTAGGAGATCAGCTGAACAATACAACATATTGTGCAAAAAGCAAATTAAAAGCATATAAACTCCCAACACCTTCATCTTGGAGCTCCAACACGATAACCTGGGAGTGTTTTTATGATTCAAACAACAGTATTTTGAACTCTTTTCTCCCTTATCATATTTTGTAGAATGAAAAAAAAATGATATAAGCTGTAAAAATTCTATTAGAAATTGTATTTCATTGGCTGTTTTCCCTGAAGACAAAAATTAGCATTTAAGAATAGCATTTTTACTTTTGCAAACTCCACTAACTTGTGATAGATAGAGATTTGATTCAGAATTCTGCTGTTGAGTTTGGGTTTGCCCATTTTTGCAGTTTGACCAATGAGCCTCACATATTTTGGCAACATCGGTTTAGAAAGGAGTTTTCATTTTTGTAGTATAAAAGGCAGAATGTACAAAAGTACTCTTTGTTTCTTACCAATTATATGAAGCAAATAAAACTTTACTAGTGAGCTAGGGTCTAATATGAAATCAGGTTTGATACCAACAAAGCAAGTGTCTCTCTCATAACACTTTCTGAATTCAGAATTAAAAAAAATAAATTTATGTTTGCTTAATAAAATAAGGTCTTATTCTGTTTCTGAATAGAAAATCATATTTGAAGGCAAATTATTACTTGGAGTTGCAAATTAAGGTATTTTATATATAATGCTCATGCTAATGAAATGAGAATGTTTCTATTAAAAGAAAAAAAAATTCTCTAAATACTTTGCAACTGAAAAGTGCAAGCAATATCTCTAGTGTTTTTTTATTTTATTTTTGGTATTGGAGATTGGCCTTTGCAATAACCTACACTGGAAGCTCTTTTTTATGGCTTATGTGAGACAGGGTCTCCCTGCCTTGCCCAGGCAGGACTCAAATTTATAATTCCCTCGCTCAGCTTCCCAGAGGTATGTGCCATCATGCCCATCTTCTGGCTTCTTAATGTACTGGTCGACATAAATTTTAGAGGACCATCATTAGCTATGAAGACTACACTTTTTATCCTCTTTATTATATTCTCTAGGATTATAGGGAATGAGAACATCAGTGAAATGACTAAAGGATCTACAATAAATTCTGAAGGGTGACCTGGGTTTTCTTTTTACATACTTGTATATTTTAAGAATCATTATTCAGGTAAATTCCATCTGACTCAAGTTTCAAGGTCAGATATTCATTTGTAAAATGCATGCAGGAATACATGGCCAGCAATAACAGATATCTTACCTAATACTCACAAATATGACAATAGTCAGAAGGCCCTGTCCTCTTCAAATGTCTACGCACATTTCAGACTTTTTCTTAACAGCATTACTCTAATAGTGACATTAAAAGGAGTTATAAAGGTCTTCTATCCAATGATGCTTTTGCAGATAAATTAAAGCTACTTCTCACAGCATAAGAAATAAAAAGCTGCTGTTTGTATGTTATATTCCACAGCCTGATTTGTTTTCTCAGATCAACATTACTCTGCTTTTCTGTGGGCAGCATTATGCTATTGGTTGCAAATACTCATTAGAAATGTTGATCTAATCTGTTAGTCTACAACAATAAGCAAGCAGGAAACTAGTTCTCAGAAATTTTTATTCTAATTATTAGGACAATTCCCCATTTTATATTTCAAATATGATGATCTAAGAGGGTTGCTTTTCTGAACATTTCGCACTTCAGCCTTCCCTCCACTGTGGCCGTTCAGCCTTCTTTGGACAATTTGAGGAGTAAAAGCAGAGCCTAGAGGTGCCACTAGGAGGTGACTCTGTGAAAGACAGTAGGGTAAGAATTAGAAGAAAGCCTTGGACCCTGGACCACTTCTCCAAGCTCCAGAAGCTCAGTCATTTCCTATGCACTGTGTTCAAACATTTCCAGTGTGCTAGCTTTGTAGAAAAGTTTCAAACTCTTCAGTCTCCTCAGGTTAGATATTTGTCTTTTCGATATTGAGAATTGAAAGCAGGGCCTTTGTACCAAGCCACATCCCCAGGCCTATTTATGATTTCTTATTCTGAGACTGGGCCTCTTAAGCCCGGGTCTCTGTTGCCTAGGTGACAATTGAACTTGGAATCCTCCTTACCTGGCCTCTACCATGCTGACATTATAGGTATGCACAATAATTCCTGGCCTCAGAGCACTTTTTAACATCCACTTTGTCAACGGGTAACTCCACTGCTTTTTAATGAGTTGACTGGCTCCACAAACATTTATTAGAACCTAATATACATATTATGTCCAGTGCTTGCTAAATAAATATTAAGCAGACACGTTCCCTAACCTTAAATTGATAAAGGCAAACCAGTAAACCAAAAAGCCTTGAGCAGCAAAAGTCAGGAAATCATTTTAGTACATAGGAGACAGAAATCCAGCCTACATTTCTAACTATCAAAATTTTTTCCCCAATTTTCAGCTTCAGGTTGAAAGCTTAAGACTTCATGAAACTGCAAGATATTAAACATGCTAACTTCACACCGTTACTCTCTTCTGAGCTTTATCCCTTGTTTTCATATACTTACCTATGCCTGAAAGTATTTGATGTGTTTATTTTTTAATATATGTTTCATCCATAGATAAATGACTCATAAGGATCAAGGACATAGATTATAGATACAATATAAATATATATATATATGCATTTTATCCATTAATATATTCAATAAGTATTTATTAGACACCTCTGTATCTCTGCTTTATCTTTAGAAGTTCCCTGATCATGATAGTTCAATATGTTTGTGTTTGTTTTGTTTTGCAACTGGAGCAACATATAAGAGTATGAAACTTCCCTAGATGTATTATAGTCTCTTTTCTGTTCTGCCATTGAGTATGGTTCCTTTTCACCAAAGTTCTTTGTGGTGTTGTATTTATTTGCTATTGCGTGAGTGTGCTTCCGTTAGTGAATTGTAAGGCCTAGAGGAGAGTGGATTCACACATTCTCTACCTCACTGAAGACACTTTAACAGTAGACCTAAAAGGCTGGACAAACAAAATGGAAGTTTAGAGCCATTTCTTTACGGGCTGGGATTAGTCTGTTCCTTATAGGTGAATGTGCATTTACAGGCATCCCAGAGTTGGCCACTGAGCCTCTGGTATCTTGGGCAAATATCACTATGTAAAGAAATTGAATTGTAGTCTTTTCCTGCAACAAGCCCAATGCATACAATTCAGAATTAACAGAAGGAAGGAAACAGTCAGTTGAAAATATTTACTGTAAAATGATTCTGTGTGAATTTCGAGAGTTTGCTCTTTAAAATAAGCCATTGTTTTAGTATAATAAAAATAAATTTCAGTTTACCAAAAGAGGTTTGTTGCCTAGATTTTTAAGTACACATAAATTTTTTGCAATAAGTGTGTATATGAAATCTGGTCCTGCAGGCCAGGGATTTAGCTCAGCAGTTCGGTGGCCTGCCTTGCAAGTGCAAGGACCCGAGTTCAATTCCCGGTACCAAAAAAAGAAATTTGGTCCTGCAAACTCCATGGTTTCAAGGGCATTCAATAGAGGAAAAATATCGGAGACCAGAGCTGCCATTAAAATAGCAAATATAACAGAAACCAGAAAATTATGTTTGCTTATGAACCATCCTGCAAGTGTAAATGTTTGGCATTTTGAGCATTTCTGTATTGGTCTTCTCTCCTCCAGTTTTCATTCACACCACTAAATGTGCAGCTATCACGACACTAAAGAAAGCGACTTTTAACTATACAAAGAAATGTAGTGAGGGGATCAGAAACTTTTCTAACCATCCATCTTCATGTCTCTTGTCCTTGCAAACTTGCTTTGGCTGGCCCATGTCTTCAGAGATACAGGGCAAGCAAGTTTCTTGCTTTAAACCAGAGAGAGAGAGAGAGAGAGAGAGAGAGAGAGAGAGAGAGATTGGAAGTTTCTTGCATTTATTAACCATGGCCATTATGTTGGGCTCCTTGCTGATCCCTGCAGAGACTTTACCAGGTTTATCCTTAAAGTAATTCAGGGCCTGAGACACCCCATCCACAGGAAAACAGGTGTAGAATGGAGAAAGGAAAACACAGCACAACAAGGAAAAATACAATGCATATACAGAGCGTAAGAAGAGGAAAACAGAAGGAAGTCTCAGGAAAAATGAAAAATCTTAAAGGCAAATAGAAATTAATTGAGTATCGTCAGTGCTTGGCATTGTATTGAGGACTTGGAATACAAAATAGGAAAGCAAACAAGCAAAGTTTGTGTTAGTAAGAAGGGTCTAGATTTGATTTCCAATGCTCCTAAAAGCTAATTATCTCAGGCCCATTGCTTAATATCAGAGTGCTTAGACTCAGATTTTTTTCTGTAATATTAAGTTGACAATGTCACTTCAAAGCTTTTCACTAGAATAAAATAGCAGCAAATAAAACAATTAAATGCATATGAAACATAGGAAATGCAATATTAGGATTATTATAAATTCTGGTGGATTAATAGGTTTGAAGTGGTCATAATGATTTAAAATGGTTGATTTTTAGGTTGATATTAGAGTCACAAAGCCATCACATACAAAAAAAGAATCAGTTCTTCAGTCTCCAGCTCAATTCTAGGTAAGTAAAATATAATTTGAATATTTATACATCTTAATTTATACCAAGATTGTACATGAAAGAAGTAACCATGCCCTGGATATGTCATGAGATCAGAAGAATATATAAGAATGTACAGAATATTATTTAATAAATTATTTCATTTTGGTATACTCACTGATCCCTGAAGACATTCTTCTCCTACAACTTTAAACAAGTATTGCCTGTGACCAGACCAGCAAAGAGACCAAACAAAATGCAAAGATTGTTCTTGTGATTTCTTCTATTAGTGCACCAGGGGCTAGCGGCCAAACAGTAATAGTTTCTCACTGTATAGTGGTAATTCTTTCTTCAGTCCTTTCTGCCTCGTTAAATAATAATGGGGTTGAGGGGTTGACACTCTGAAATGCTACCCTGATGCAAATCCCTTTTTAAGGCACTCTTTCCCCAACCTTCAACTGAACAAAAATTTTAAAACTCATACTTATTATTTTTAAAAACCCCCACATATTCCTAACAGTTTGAGCTGCACAAATAAACATGATTTACCCAAGGAATGATGGTATCTGAAGAGCTTTTACCAGTGAGTGTTCAGTTCTCTTTTCTACAACCTTGAGTCTAAAAGATGTGTCTCAGAACATCCCAGATAGTATCAGAGGATGTTGAGTAGTACAGAATATTTCTTTTTGTTAAGAAATATTCTCACAAGGTAACCTGCTAGTACACAAACTCAAAGAAGGTAAAATAAATGGGTTTCAGTTGAGAAAATCCTTAAACTTAGGAAGGAAATTTTCAGTGGAGGACTTAATATAGAATAGCTTCAATCTCTTATGATATATCGCCTGAATATATGTTATGTACAAAAGAGGTGTGTAGAAGAAATAGTGACTTAAATATAACTGATATATTTTAAAGGCTACATTATCTTTTCCAATTCTCATAATCCTGTGAAGATTTTGTTCTTGTTTTTTTATAGAAACAGAAAATAAAAAGATACAAACTTGATTCGTTTTCAGAAGCTTACACAGATAAGGCACTAAAGGCAAGACAGAACTTGATTTTTGGAAATTTTGCTTTTACAAAGATGCCACGTGAAGAAATAGAAGAGTTCTTGGTTGTATCATGAGAAGAGAAGCATTTCCAATCTGAATCCTACACATTTCAATGGTTTTTTGGAAAAATATTGGACAATTTTTTCCCTAAAATTCACAGTACATGGGGCTTAAGAGACTGATTCTCTGGGACATTAGTCAGAAAGATGTTAACTGGAAGCCAAATTTGGGTTCTGGTTTCAACTGTTCACCTCCATTAGTGCTAGGATAACATGCACTTAGAACTATTTGTTATTCTAATAGGTTTGTAAAAGAGAGCATCATTTTAGATAAGAAAGCAAGAGACTACAGTAGAATCTATCTTCAAAACAATTTATCCAGTCAAATTCAGAGACTGAGGACCAGAGCTCCTTTACTGTAAAGAAGCTTAAGAAAAATTACGTTCATTCTATATGTTTCAATTTCTTCTTCAGAAAGTATATGCAACAGCAAAGATGTGATTCATTGCATTGCTGCAAAGAGAGTCTAATACATAGTTTTCAGTTAGTGTTTTCTAATATTTCTAGCTGAGTTTGAGCCTACATTTCTTTTGAACTCAGATATTTGGGGGACAACAACTTTAGGATCTTCAATAATTTGAATATAACTATTCATCCCGCAATATCATTGATGAATCAAACATACGTATGTATGCATCAAGTCACTTGTTAACTGAGAAGTGAACAGTGATTCAAATGATTCTTAGAATAATGGAAGAAGGAGGAATAATAAAAGCAAAAAAAAAAAATAGTCAATGAACATTTTCTCCCTCAGCAAAATTTACAGTTCCAGTATATTCTGGGCTACGTGTGAATGCTGGAATGATAAAGAAATGTAAGGAAAATGAGATTAACTTTGGATATAATTCAAGTATACTTAAAATAATGAACAACACCTTCTTTTCCAACAGATAGGTTCATCAGGAAATGAGTAGTATTCCAATTTATACGTTTAGTCTTCAGGTTTTAAAAGCTTTGCTGATGCAGCACCCAAAATAAATATTTGCTAAGAACATTTCCAATAAAACTTGACAACAGTTTTCATTTTACTTACTAATATACACCAATCAAATTGAATATATATGCAATGTTGCATGTGTTATGATGGATTTGGTGTTTTGTGGGATTAATGAATATTCCAGAAAGGGAATCTCAATATGTAACAATGTGCTAAAGGAAATAAAAGTCAATTATTTGTCAAAAACCCAATTAAATAATAAATTGTGAGGGGTATATACTTTACCTCCATGAGATAACCATGTCCAATTTGAATCACAGTCAAACAAAATAGAGACTTTCACTAATCAGGACACACAGATGACTTTCTAATATTTAGTATACTTAATTGACATTCCTCTGTTGCTAGAGGTTTCTATTATTTGAGCAGAAAAAATATGTTCCCTGAATGCACAACAAATACCAAGTTTTGGTAATTCCACTGTGCATCTCCATGCCTAGCTCTTGGTAGTAAGATTCTCTCCTGTTTAGAGAGAAAGCCTGCCTATTTCCCATATCTCAGCATCAAGTCACCCCAATACCTCTCTGAAGTCCATTTTGATCTAGCAATGAATTTCCAGGCTTCTCATTGATGGTTTTGATCCCCCGCACGCCCAAAAAACAAACCAAGTATATTGATGATCTGCTGTACACAAGGGATATCCAACAGCACAAATCAAAACATAATTATTTTGTGATTTATGTTTTTCTTTTAGCTAAAGTAAAGTTCCTGTGAAACTGGAAGTATATCTTGCATTTCTTTTTCTTTATCATACATTTCTATATCCCCACATTGAAAAACATTGAATTACTCAATGAATATTGGCTGTTAATTCAAAATGGATAAGTGGTTATTTGAATGAGTTCAATTACAAACTAAAATATGTATGAGGAGGCCAAGAACAAATGGAGGAGTGATAATTTAAACATAATTAACTGTACCGTCTTATCACTGTTGCAGGGCAAGCTTTGGAGAAATTTACACTACGTATCACTAATGACTATTAACTGCACATGATTTATACCTTCTATTTGATGCAGAAATAATCTCTTCAACCAAAAGAGACAACTGGTCAACGGTTGAAGTAACGATCTGAGGAGTGAAAGAAATATTGTTCATGGAAAGAAAGCTGAACTGAGATTCGGGCTGAGTTGTACCTCTTCCTTTTTTCCACTAAATTTTGGGAAAACAGGAGGAATTGGGTGGCCTTAACTACTTAGTAAATCCTACACTTGAGATCAGCATACAGCACAAATATCAAACTCAGATAGATTAAAATAGAGAAAGATAAGTAGCAGGAGTTAGAAATAATATCTAACATATATGCATACATGCTCATGCCTCAGTATTCAGCTGGGCATGTTTTCAGCATCTTCCGGGGATGTGAAATTTTGAGATGTTCAATTACTTTATATAAAATAACAGTATTTGCATTATATTCTACACATATTCTCTTGTACACTTTAAATAATCCTTAGATTATTTAAATATTATTTTAAAACCTAATACAATGTAAATGGTGTTTTGGTTTGTTTTTTGGAAAGTTTAGTTTTGGTACCAGGGATCAAACTCAGGACCTTGTGCTTGCCAGGCAAGTGCAATGCCACTGAGCTACATCCCCAGCTCTACGATACAAATATTATATAAAGTGCTGCTATTCTGTATTGTTTAATAAGCAATATTAATTTTTAAAATAGGCAGGGACAAGGGGAAAAAATGAGAACCAAGACGTGTCATGCAAAGGTACAAGATCCCAATAATGAATGTAACTATACTGTATACCTAAAAGGTACCAATAAACTCAATTAAAATAAATAAACACATAAAATTTAAAAATATAAACATGTTTACTGCAAGCATTTTTTTTTCAAATATTTGTGATCTATAGTTGGTTGAATTCACACATCTGGAATCAACAGATACAAAGGGATGTCCATGCTTGTGTGTGTGTGTGTGTGTGTGTGTGTGTGTGTGTGTGTGTGTGTGTGTGTGTGTGTAAATTGTATTTAAAAATTAAAAGTTAATGCATTCTGCATATCCACACTAATGATATAAAAATCTTGCCATTATGGTGATCAGACTTTGATGAGATCTAATCAAAACTCCCATCATGACTAGGTGGGATTATTACAATATCCTCCTACCCTGATTGCTAGGTGGGATTATGAGAATATCCGCTTACCCTGATTGCTGCTTTTCTGTTTAGCTCTCGCAAAGCCCGTTGTCCATGAATAAGACAGAAGCACTGTTTATAATTATGTTAGCTCCAACTACTTCATCCCTTAAACTGACCAATGACTTTACATTGGTTTGTTTGTTTTTCATTCTAAATTCTTTATTATGGTCTAGGAGTCACCACAAGATCTGGCCTTTGTAGATTCCTCATGACCTCATTCAGCCTCTTTGCACTGAAAACTATGGAAGCAGAGTGACAAAGGAGTTCTCACTCCAAACAAAATAATAAAAGCAGCTGTCTGGTGGATTCTAGAATAGACAGGTGTTTCTAAAAGGCACCATATAAAGTACATGTTTGAGTGAAAGCATTTAGCAAAGAAATGAATACAAGGCTTAAAGTCATTCAAGGGACCATAGCCCTTGCACATTTCTTTACAGAACTTTTAAAGGTGACAAACTCATTGTTTTTAGGAGCATAGAGATGAAAGAAGAAATTTGGGACCATCGGTGCATATTCATTATACTATCTAATTTATTAGCATGTTTACCACCAAAATTGCAGAACAAACTATATTCTATACCAGGCCCGAAAGGGGTTTTCATCTTCCGGGCTTGGCCAGACACCAAGCAAAGCACATTAAAGAGAGGAATTGCAGTGTCCGTCGTTAATATTTAAAGTGATGTAGAAGTTGGTGCACCTTAAAATGAATACTGCTCACCCTTGCGATAAAAAATTAAACCCATTCTACTCATTCTGTACTTGCAGTCAGAAACCCCGAGAAGAGTAGTATCACCCCAAAGAAACAAAGAGTAAACAAACATGGAGAGGATTTTCTCACTGCAAATTCACGCTAGAAAGATTCCTTCTAATGTTCTCTCCTCCAGCACAAAAATAGCAAAACAGACTTTGACCTGATTCCAGTTTCTGTTTCTATTCAGTTAAATTAAGAAGCAATGATGCCCTAAGAGAATATTACTTGACAAATTATTACATCAACAATATTTCAAGCATATTTTTCAGAGTATCCATTCCATATGACACCCTAGAAGAAAAATATTACTCTGTAATTTTAAAAAAGCTCAAAAATACCGCTACAACATTTTCCTCTTAGAAGCTCCCAAGGCATATTAGCTTTAAAGGGTCTGTGAATAGGTCTACATTTTAAGATGCTTTCTAACTTTCTGGAGCAGAACATTCCAAACTTGGCCAAGTATGGTGGGATTTTTGATGTACTGAATGACAAATGATTTATAGCATCGGTAACCCAATTAAATAATTTGAGAGAGGACAATGAGACATCAAAATCAAGAATAAATTCTTAATTTCATTTGCTTTCAGGTTTAAAATAATAAGTTTAAAATGAATGTATACACTAATATTACTGCATTGCAAATATTCAAAATGAACATGATTCTATTTTGCCTTCAGGAATACATAACTGCTATACCAAAAATAGTAAAAGAAGTCTGATATTAATTACTTTTAAACATATATGTTGCTGGTAATTAATAATGCTATCTAAATCTACCAGGAAAGATCATACAGACTTTACTGTCCACATTTTTTTTTACATGCATGTATAGTATTGTAGCCACCACTGGAGAAAAGTAGCTAAACACTTTAAGTTATAGCAGAGGGTCATCTCTATTCGGCTGCTCAGAAGTAGTTTATGTGTATATGATTTCATTCTGTATCTTACTACCTTGCCTGCTCACTTGACAAATGGCTCCAAGCACTTGAAGTTTTAAGGATTTGAGGTTGAGTAGCCAAGCTAGGGGAGCAAATGGATTTCATACCTGGCACACACACAATATAGATTTACGGCATTACTGAGTTCCACAGCCGAACAAATACCTTTTGAGCAAATGCACTTTGCAATCCTTAAATTTTAAATTTTAAAGACCTAATTTTTTTTGTTTCTCCAAATACTCAAACAACTTCAAAGATGTCATTTCTTCGTGGATAAAATCAAATAACACCCACCGGTTGCTACAAAAGTCATACAAATAGAAGGTAAATATGTTCTCATTTTTCAAAAAATGGGAAAATGCAGAGACATCTAACGCATCGATAAGAATGATATTTAATATGTCCATTGGTGTGATGAAATAATGGTAAGGAGGTGAGAACAGATGATTTAGGTCCTATCCTCACTTCAAAAAGTGAGCCTGGGTTTTCTAATCCTTTTCATATCTTAGGTTCCCTGTAAGGTTTTATTTATCATTTTAAATGGTTTTAAATACATTAGAAACTATATGAACCAGTATGGCTAATCATTTAGAGATGAGAAAAATAAAGCCATCAGAAATTAGTGTTTCTTCCAATTCTTTGTTTTTAAGCAAAACGTTTATGGGTACGTTTCAGACATACATAATGATCACATTCATCACAGGGTATTGATACCCTTACGTGGCTACATCTTGCTTCCTTTTTTTTTTTTTCCATTTCCCTACCTTCCCTTCAACCCCCCTCTTTCCCTCTTTATTTACCAAAGTTTGTTTCCATGTTTTTCCTCCTATTCTCTTTTTTCCCCCCTTGGAGAAGTAATGAACGTGTTGAGACTGGGAGAAACACCCAGCTGAGCCGGGAGCCCAGCGCTCCCCGCACCTCCAGCTCCCTGGGCCTTCACCAGAGCAGAGCAGTGAGGACAGCCCAGCCGCGTGGGCCCCTCTCCAGCATTCCCCCGACCCCATGCTCTCAGGCCTCCTGGTTCTGCCGGTTCCTGACTCCACACTGCAGAGGCTCAGTTGGTCATGCAAGGCCATTGTAGCTCCAGAAGACAGAACGGAAGTGAACGACTGCAGTACGGCCACATCAGACCTCTGCAGTTGGTGAGTTGGAGGGATCCCCACCGTCCAGAACTTGGACTGTCTTCAGAGGAAGGGCACCGGGAACCTGTACTAGAACCTTGTAGATTTCAACCCTGCAGGAGGTCAGGGAGCTCAACTTAGGCCTTGCAGCCAGAATTCAGCCTGAATCTCAGGGGTCTGCCATTGGCAGAGCTGACTTAGTTCTGCACATTGCTGTCCACACTGTCTATTGTGACAGCAGAGATGTATCCTGAAAGAGGCTCTTCAAATTTTTTCTTCCTTTTCCTCATATTTTTGATTTTTAATTTTTATTTTTTAAAATTTATTTTTCCCATTCTATAAATTCTTCCTTTTTTGTTTCTTTTTCCTGCTCAGTCTCTTGCTCCCTTATTCTTCATCTCCCTTTTCGTTCCTGTTCCTAACCTAACTCGGATTTCCTCTTTTTCTTTTCTTCTCTCTTTTTCCTTCACTTGATTGTCATTAGTTTCAAAGGAAAGTGAGTACAATTTATAGCTTCCTTATTACCGTTAAGTTGTTCTATTCATGTCTTTGTTCTTGCACTCTGTCTTTCCCTCTTGCCTTCAACAGTTTCCTACAGTTTGCGTGATCATTCTGTGCCCTCTGGCTTCACTTGAAACCCTTTCCTATTCTTCTACCTGTCTATTCCTCTCCTCCCAACTCCTTCTAAGTCCCCATACTGAAGGGTAATGTTGCTATATTTAAGAGTTTATTCACTATAAACATATTTTGGGATGCTCTTCAATTTTGATTTAATTCACATGGTTAAAGGTGATAGATTAACTACCAAAAATGGTCAATTTATAAATTGTGCTTGATGCTATTGTGTTGCTGATTGTATCCACTGGACTAAAGGGTTGTGATTGAGTTAATGAGTTGTCCTTTCTGATATTATGAAAATGAGAGTGTCTCTGAATCATTAGAGACTCAAACCTAAAGAGCAGCTATATTGGGAAGATCAAAGTACTAACCTAGGAATAAACCAAGGACAGCCCAACAACAAAAATAAAAATGAGAAAACACTTAAACAAGGCACAAATACAGACTTCCAGCTCATCAACAGAACATTCTAGGGGAAACGAGGTAGAAAAGTCTGACAATCAACCACCAGGACACCTGAACTCATGGCACAGGAAGTAATAAAACATCAATGAGGCTCTAGTAATATTCAAAACAGAAATAAGTTCCCAGATAACTACAGAGATGGTGAATTGAATGAAAGACATTATTAAAGACTCTAGAATAGAAGCAGAAAAAAAAATAGATGAGCTCAGGACCATAATAGAAGCCATGAAACTCTGCACTTGCTGGAAGATAATTTAGGTAGAATTCTCGAAGACATTGTCATAGCAAAAGACTACGAACAAATCCCCAGTAGCACGGGAACTAGCACAAAGAAACAACAACTGGGATCTCATTTTATTAAAAAGCTTCTTCACTGCAAAAGAAACCACCAACAGAGCTGAAACAACCTACAATGTGGGAAAAAAAATTTACCAGCTGCTCCTCAGACAAAAGACTATTATCTAGAATATATAAAGAACTCAAAAAAATCAGGCTGCCCCAATATAAAGACCTGATTCAAAAATGGGCATCTGAAATGGACACTTCCCAGACAAAGAATTAAAAGCATCAAGTAAATATATGAAAAAATCTTCCACAGAACTGATCATTCAAGACATGCAGATGAAAACAACTCTGAGATTCCACCTCATTCCAGAAAGAATGGCTGCTATCAAGAAATCAACCAATAACAAACATTGGTGGGGTTGTGGGGAGAAAGGAACCCTTCTCCATTGTTGGTGGGAGTGCAGACTGGTGCAACCACTGTGGAAATCAATATGGAGATACCTCAAAGAACTAGAATTAGAGGTTCCATTTGGCCCAGCTATCCCTCTGCTGTGTATCTTTCCAAATTAATTAAAAGAATCATACCACAGTGATATATGAGCAGCCATGTTTGAGGCACAGTTTGTAATAGAAAAAACTTGGAAACAGCCCAATTGCCCAGCAGTTGGAGACTGGATAAAGGAGATGTGGTTTTTCTATAAAATAGAGTGCTACTCAGCCATAAAGAATGAGTCATTTATAGGAAAATGGATACATATTGAGGTTATACTCTTAAGTGAAATAAAGAAGACACACATGTGTAAATACCAAATAGTTTCTCTGGTGTGAAAAACTAAAAGTATAAATAAGATACAAATTGTATAACTGACAATGTGAAATAGGAAGAAAAGGGCAAAAGGTGTAGTGGAAGGGGGAAGTGTAGGGGGAAAGAAATAAGGGAGAAGAAAAAATATGAGAAAAGGAAATTAAGGAAACAAAGTGTTTGTAAATAGGCAGAATAGAGAGGGTGAAGGGAGAGCAGGGGTATGGGGAAAAATTAGAACGAAGATCTGTCATGTAGAGGTACAAGATCCCAGTGATGAATGCAACTGTACTGCATACTTAAAATGTACCAATAAAGTTAATGAAAAAAAAAAGTGAGTGTGTGAGTGTGTTGTCTGAGGTCATAAGAGTCCCTTACTGGATGGTAGAGATTTTATTAGGGCATCTATCATCAGTATATACAGTGCCTGTATATTCTTTTCTGATTTCTTACGGTGTCCACAGAATCTTTATTAAGAGCAGAACCAAGAGGACTACTTTCATCATTTTAACAGCCACGCTTTAGACCAGTCACTTCCAGCTATTTTGTGCCTAAACAGTTGAGAGATTTCACAGAAGGGAAAGAAAGACCAACAGGTAGGGGAGAAGGCAGATCATTTTTTTTCTTACTGCTACCATGTGCCTGTCTTTATTCTCTCATTGCGATCCACTGTTTAAATAGCATCATTCCAGGGCCGGGGATTTAGCTCAGCGGTTCAGTGGCCTGCCTTGCAAGCACAAGGACCCAAGTTCAATCCCGAGTACCAAAATAAATAAATAAATAAATAAATAACATCATTCCATAGTACACAAGCAAAACTGAATTCAATGTGATCAGGTCTCAGAGGCTCTTTCCTTTTGGAAATCTGACACAGGTAGGGAACCTTCTGGGATTGTGTGTGTGTGTGTGTGTGTGTGTGTGTGAGAGAGAGAGAGAGAGAGAGAGAGAGAGACGTCAGAGGTATACAAGCTATAAGAGATTTCATTTAGTGAAAGGTACATGTCATCTTAGATAAGGACAAAATGTTGAAAATTCAGGTGATATGAACTGAAAAGAAGATAAACTGTTACTCTTGTGGAAAAACAATAGTAAATGGCTCAGTTCTGAGTCCTTGGAGTTATCTAAATTTTATATTCTTTTTGTTTTGAATCTCATTTATGTTACTTTTTATGATACACATGATTGCAAGTAGATACAGAAATGTACAGGCCAGTACCTCTTAGTTCCACTGGCCCTTCATTACAGAGCGAAAGGAAGGTGCCCACTTAGCAGAAATTTGGGAAAAATATTGTGTCAGGTAAAACATGCAGCTTAACCTTAACATTTGCTGTGGGTTGACAAACTCATTGTAAAAACAAAATTATTGTTGGGAGATGCACATTAAGGGAAGTAGGGAGAGGGAGAGAGAGAGAGAGTTCAGTGAAGGAGATTATGTTGTTCTTTCTCACATTATAGTTATCTCTTTCTGACTAATAACTTGACAATGTAAAGACCAGGGCAGAAAATAAATGTATATCATCCTTAACAGATCAAGTATGAGCAAGAGTGTTGGTCTAAATTGCATTTCTGAAACAACTTTATTTCTGAAAGAAATTGGAAAATATAGATAGTTGGATTGCTTGGCAAGAAGTGAATTTTAAAATTTCTCATCTGAATAAATTAAAGGTATTTATCCTAAAACTGATCATTAATATATGTTAACAGTGACTCAAGACAAAAAAAACTTTGGTAATTCTATTCAATTTCAATATGTAAAGAGCATGTTTTCAGGGATATATATTGTATGAATCCCTTGTACTAATGAAATATATTTTGATTTCTGACTGACTGCATCTGGAAGGGGGAGGATGGATATTTTTAATCGAGATCATGCTTCCTGGCGTCTGCAATGTAATATCATGGGTTAAAATTGTTCTGATTTTGCATGAATGTCTCATGTCACAAAAGCACATCTACTATGGTGCTTCCAACAATTTAGCAAAGCAAGGCATATTTATCTTCCATACAGTCTTTGCGGAGAGTTATGCTATTAGAAAAATATAGTCACGCGTGGTGGCACATGCTTGTAATCCCAGCACTTGGGAGGCTGAGACAGGAGGATCACTGTGAGTTCAAGACCAGCCTGGGCTACACAGTGAGTTCCAGGTCAATTTCAACCTCATAGTCAGTCAAATGGAACCTCCAGTCCCAGCTCTTTGAGGTATCTCCATATTTACTTCCATAGTGGTTGCACCAGTAAATGTACAAGATCCCAATAATGAATGTAATTGTACTGTATACCTAAAATGTACCAATAAACTCAATGAGGAAAAAAAAAAACTACATAGTGAGACTGTCTCAAAAACTAAAAAAAATAAAATAAAATATAAATAAATAAATAAATATACTTCGTGATTCAGTAATGAAAACAAGAAGTCACAAGGTAACATTTCCTCCAAGAACAATCTTCAGACCACTAGACTGAAAAGAAACTCGACAAGGGTACAAGGGTATTCCACTGATGTGCAAATAAGTTACCATATTAGTATCTTCAGAAGTCCAGAATAAAAGTGACTTACTTACCTTGTTTAAAAGAGAATTTCAAAAAGAATTTTGAAAATAGAATGAACTTTTATCTGCTATGGCTTGAAGGAGAGAGAAAGAGAGAGATAAGTCAAGTTCCTTGTCACCCATGGCGATGTAATACGTTGGGACAAATTATGGCAACGTCTGTGAATTTAACTTTCTTTAATGACACATAAAATAACACCTAATGATTAAGATGTAGAAAAAGATTTTAATTCATCACTATAGGTTAGATAGTATTGGTGAATGTAATCAGTTTTTTTTGGTGGGGGTACAAGGGATTGAACTCAGGTCCTTGTGCTTGTGAGACAAGCGACAGAACCACTGAGCTAAATCCCCAGCCCTGTAATTGGTGACTGAGATGAAAATTCAAGATCATTAAACAGAGCACTGTGAGTAGCCAGTTTCTTTCAAGACTTACTAATTAAATATTTTTCTTTGCAAGAGGATCAATAATGATGAAGGTATCATAGTGATATGTGTGTGTAGTGATTTCCTAAAACAAATGTAATTATTACGTATCACAAGCATGTACTAATAAAAATAAAGTAAAATGAACATCAACATTTATGTTTTGTTATTGCAATGCTTCATCTCTTACCTAGTCTCACAAAAGACTGAAATCTCATAGGAGAAGAGAGAGTGCTTGGATTTGTGTGACTGCTCTCTATTGTCGACTGCCCTATCTTCAGCGGTACGGTGTCCCTTTTCTATGTTGTTGAAACACAAAATAATTCCGAGTGTATTGCACGTATGTCAGGAACACTTTAAATATCTAAATATGTGTAAAATAGTAGAAAAACTAGAACTAGCAGGAAAAAACCTGACTCTGTAGATATTAGAATTGAAAATGAGACTACAATTTAAAAAAGAATAGGAAGACAATATTATCAGAGGTTCCTTCTTATCAGCCTGATCTATTGAATCAGTGAAATTGCAATTAAAATACTAGTAAATTTTTAAGGGGTATAAACAAATTAATTTAAAAGTTTATTTAAAGAGGCAAAAGACCCAGAATACATAGCACAAAATTGAAGAAGAATGAAACTGAAAGGTTGGCACTACCCAACTTCACATATCACTACGCAGTTGTAGCAATCATGACAGTATAATATAGGCAAAAGATAGAAAAACTGACCAAGGCAAAAAACAGTTTACTGATCTGTAACAAAGGAGCAATGAAATTCAATGAAGAAAATAATTTTAAGTAATATTTTTCAACAATGACAAAAATAATATTGTAAAAGTAATATTAACATGTAAAAAAGTAATCACTCATCCTAGAAGTTTCATAAAAGTTAACACAAAAAGGATCAAGACTTCAGTGTAAAAGACAAGACTCCTAGAAGTTAACATGGGAAAAAATATAGATGATCTTGGTTTTGGTGACAACTTTTTGAGCCAGACTTCCTTAAAATTAAAAACTTATATTTTGGTTAAAGGCCATATGAAGGGAATAAGAAGACTGTCCACAGAATAAGAGAATATATTTGCAAAAGGTCCATCCAATAAATGAACTTTCTCTAAAACACACAAGGAATTCACAACAGGAAAGCAAATGCTGCAATAAAAAAGTGAGCCACTGACCAACATGTACCTTACGAAGAAGAAATGCATAGAATTTACATTCAAAATGCTGGCCCCTGATGGAGGTCTGTGGTGGAGCATTCGCCTATCAAGGCAAAAGGTTCGATCTACAGCAGTGTAGAACACGCACACATGCACACACACACACACACACACACACTCATACACACACCTCAAAACGTTCTATACCATGTATCAGCAGAGAAATGCAAGCTAACACAAAAAAATGAGACAGATACCATCACACGCCTATTAGAATGGGCAAAGTCTCAAACACAGAAGAAATGCCACTGAGGATGTGAAGATACCACATGATAACTTCATTGGGGAGAGGGTGGCAGATTCTTCCAAGACTAAACATTCCTATCATATGACCCAGCAGACAAACTGCACTGTATTTAACCAAAGTTGCAAAGTTACATCTATATCAAATCTGCCCACAGGTGTTAACAGTGTCTTTATTCACAATGGTCAAGCCTGGAGAGCAACCCAAATGCCCTTCAGTAGGTGAATGGATAAGTGAATTATGATAAACCCAGGTAATAAAACCCTATTCAGCACTAAAGATAAATGAGCCATGAAAAGACAGGGAGGAAACTCAAATGTATATTAATGCAAAGTATATCAAATCCAAGTCCCAATGATGAATGTAACTGTACTATCTAACTAAAAAGTACCAATAAACAACGCAAAAAGAAAACAAAGCAAAACAAAACAAAAAACCAAATATAGTCCAGCTCTAATTTCATCTGTGTTACCATCTTTGAGGAAAAAGATATAAAAAGTCCTATGTAGATCTAATGATTAAACTAAAACATGAATTGCAATGCTTCTAACATAAGATACATTGGGGTGAGAATCTGGAAGGCTTATGAGATAATTCCCTGAAGTGTTGCTTAAGCTGAGACTGAATGAAAGGAAGGAGTTAATTACATGAATTGGAAGAAGTAGAGTAGTTCCTCCAAGGAATTAGCATATGCAAAGAATATCTAATTAGAATAAAAGCAAAGGGAGGCTGAATGTGTTGCTGATGTACAGAAAGGGAGATGGAGCATGGCTCCTAAAATCAGACAGGAAGTAAATGTAGCTCATCTGGAGAGTACTTTTTTGCAGTGGTTTCATGTTTTGCATCATCATCTTCTATTCTACATGCATAGATCTTATGTATTCATAGTAATAATTTTCTAACAAGATCAGATTAGAGAATTATTTACTGGAATCCTCCACAGATATTATTACAATGTTAGACACCCACGGTATTCATGAGCTGGTATTAAAAATCAATTACAGGGCTGGGGATTTAGCTTAGTGGCACCGTGCCTGCCTTGCAAGTGCAAGGTCCTGAGCTCAATCCCTGGTACCAAAAACAAAAACAACAACAACAACAACAACAAAAATCAATTACAACACTACTACATTATATAAGTGGCTCCAGTCTAAATCAAAACAGTCTGTGATAAAATTTGGGACAGTTTACTGTTAGGTAGTTTTCCAGGAAACGCAGCCCTGGCTTTAAAACAGGAAGAAGGCACTAAGAGCTATGGTATGGAGCAGGTGTGAATAGATATTCACTTTGCGAACAGAGAGACGTCATGCAGGCACAGTGTGTCCCCGAGTGGCTGGATCATATTTGGGCAAGAGGCACTTTGACTTCTCCTTGACTACTGTTTCCGTTTCTTTGTTAATGTTCCAATTGAGACATAGGTCAAATCTTAACTGTACTTTATTCTATCTTCTAAACTTCTGCTAGCAGTTACAGGAAACAAATATGGCAACTTTCTCTACCCTCTTTACTACACACCCATAAAGTGCCACAGCCAGTCTTTTTTTAAATTCCCTGAGTTTATTGGTACATTTTAGGTATACGACATGATGGCATTGGTCATTGGGAATTTGGACCTTTACATCATCTATCTTGGTTCTTATTTTTTCCCCAGTCATCTCTCCTTCCATCAAACCCGCCACTCCACTCTATTTACAAAGACTTTGCTTCCATTTTTCCCTTTTCAGTCTTGATTTCAGATTCATTACCAGCCCAGCAGTAAGAGATGCTAGAGATACACACAATTTACTCGGGCACTTTAAAGTTTTAAATCTGAGCATTTCCTCCTGAGTACAGTATTCTACCTATCCAGACAGTCCCTCATCATTAATGCCGTGTGTGTGTGTGTTTGTGTGTGTGTGTGTGTGTGTGTGTACTATGGATTGATCGAACCAGGGTCTCACACAGTCTAGCCAAGTGTCCTACCACTGGGATACACCTCCAGCTCCTTTGCCATTAACTCCTAAAAAGGGAAATACAAATTCTACAATGATTCTATTTCTGTTTGCGTGTGAACCATAAAAAATAACTGACTTAAAAACCTCTTGGTGACTTTATAGGGAGAAACTGTACATGAATTTCAATATGCAGCTACAATGTATGCTTAAAGTGATTTAAATTCTATCTCTGAATTCCACTTTATATTCGGAAGTCTGTAACTGAAGTTACTTAAACACATTTTTAGTGTCATTAGAAAACTAGTGATTCATGAATGCAGTTCTAAGGGCATAATTTCATCCTAATGCCAACTGATTATTACATAATTCCTGTGTGCTACTCTGAATCCAATCTGATTTCCTTGAGAATGTATTATAATTGTAATCAGAAAAAAGTCTTATGGAAAATAGCTTTCACTGAAAACTCATTCAGACCAATAATTGAGATCACTTATGGTATATTAAGATACATATCCATATATATCCGCTTTCTTTATATTTCTCACATTCCCTGTGTTTATGAAAATGCTACTCTAAAATAAAGTTTAATTTTTATTTAAAATGATTAATAAATGACTAATATACATCCCTTGTAGCAGCGTGGCTGTTCCAACGCAAGAGGTCTGGGAGGACGTCTGTTTCCTGGCAGCTCAACATCTGGTTACTGGAGTTTTAGAGCAAATGCCCCAGTTGCAGAGTTTCCAACAGCCCAGACTCAGCTACTGTTCTCAAAATGCCAATCAAGGAGAGGAGCAACGGGGACGGTCTGGAAAGGAGTTTCACACCGCACGGCCATGGTGCCAAGGACAGGCAAGAGGCTCCACACCTGTCTTCCAGGGGCTGGCAGAAGCTCTGGGATTTTATAGAAAGGGGGAACATGGGCAAGGTTTGGGGGTTTGCAGAGCTGGCGGCACAGGTAATCCCTATCCAGCCGTGGTCAGGTGCTGGGTATCTCAGGGCTGGTTCCGCAGAAGTCTGGGAGAGCCAGCACCACCCGAGGAGTAATGCACTTCTCAGTGTGAAAGAATGAGTCCAGATTGGAGTAAGCGGAGTCTCTGTACCTGTCACAGGTAACTGTTCCCGCTTGGAGGGGGAAATACGTCACCATGGGGAATCTGCCGGGCTCTGCTTTTCCTGGAATGGGAGCTGACTCGAGTTTAGGAAAGTGACTGCAGACTTCTCTAAACACTGCATCAGTGAGGCTGGGATCGGACATTGTAAATACCGGTGAATGGACGACCCTGCAGATCCTGAGAATTACTTTAGTTCCTCTTAGCTTCCTGTCTTCAAACTCAAAGGAGGATAAAACAGGCCAGCAATACTGTGACCTAATAAAACTGTGGGCTAATAACCCCTGTACTACTAGATTTTGGACAGACGCTTTTTTTAAAAGTCAGTATTCCTCTCAGATGCCCGTTTTTTGGATTGGGTCTTTAAATTTTGGAGGTCTGACTTTTTAAAGTTCGTTATATATCCTAGGCAGTAGACCTCTGTCTGAGGAATGCTGGTGAAAAGTTTTTCCCACATTGTGGTTTGTGTCTTCACACTACTGGTTGTTTCTCTTGCTGTGCAGAAGCTTTTTAGTAAGAAGAGATCCCACTTGTTGATTGTGCTACATCACAGGCAACAGGTTTTGTTCATAAAATCTTCTCCTGCACCAGTGTCTTTAAGAGTTCTATCTACCATCTCTTCCAGCCGATTTAGTGTTTCTGTTTTAATATTTAGATCTTTAATCCATTTCGATTTTAGTTTAGTGTGTGATGAGAGATATTGGTCTAGTTTTTAATCTTTGGCAAATTGAACCAAGTTTTTCCAGCACTATTTATTAAAAAGTCTATCTTTCCTCCAATGAGGGTGTTTGGCTCCTCTGTCAAAGATGAGGTGTCTGAGTGCGTCTGGAGCTCTCTGCATCTTCTAATCTGTTCCATTGATCCTCAGGTCTGTTTCTTTGCAAGTACCATGTTGTCTTTAACACAGTAGCTTTGTAGTATAGTTTCAAGTTGGGGGTTGTAATACCCCCTACCTTGTCTTTATTGCCTAGAATTGTTTTTGCTATTCTAGGCCTCTTCTTGTTCCAAATGAATTTTTGGATTGTTTTCTCAAGGTCTGTGAAGTATGCTGCTGGGATTTCAATCGGGATTGCATTGACTCTATATAGCAATTTTAGAAGTATGGCCATTTTCACTGTGTTGATTTTTCCTACCCAGGAGCAAGGGATGTCTTTCCATTTTCTGATATTCTCTTCAATCTCTTTTTTCAGAGTGTTATAATTTTCAGAGTAGAGGACTTTGATTTCTTTCATTAGTGTTCCTACGCTTGGAGCTGAGCGAGGATCTGCCCCAAATATTTACGGTGATAAAGGAGACAGAAACAAAAATGAAAGATTCACCCTGCTTTTGGTTTCCTATTGAGCAATTGCAAGCACACCCTCTAAGGCCCAGTTCCAGCCTCACAAATTCCTTCATTATTGGTCTTTTGCATATTTTAAATTTGGTTGTGCCAAACATCATACCTCTTTTCACAGGAGCAAGAGCATACAGCATTTTCTCAAGCTTTGCGTTTCAGATGCAATGAAAGAAAGTTATCTTGGTTTGGAAGATATATACATATATCGTATATACTAGTATTTATATAGAGAATGTAGACTATGTAATATGCACAGTATATATAAATCTATATGATAAAATATTAAAAAGTAAAGAAAATAGAGAGTAGTAGGTTGAATACTAAGCATATCAACAGCCTTAGCACAAACTGATCTTAATGGAGTCTTGGAATATCTAAAAATCACTTAAAGACTTGTGCTCTCCCCCATCTGATATTGAACATCATGACCCCTGGTCTTCCTATGCTCACGGGAAGCCAATATTGCAGAAGAACTCAGAATCATTAAGGTGGAAACAGTGCTTCCACTCATCCTTCTTTATAGGTGGTATATGTTCTTTCACGTTGAAAGAGGACCACACAGGCAGAGTCACTGAACAACACAAATTCATTATTTCGCAGTTGTTGAGATTAGAAGGCTGAAATCTCTTTCAGATTCGTTGAATTAAAGGGAAGTGGTCATCAGACCATACTCTCCTGAAGGGCTCTAGACAAGAACCCCTTCCCTTGCCTCACCCAGCTTCTAGGACTGAGTTCCTAAGATTCCTTGGTTCACATCCCCTTCCTGCCTCTTCACAGCCAGAACTGCATCATCTCTTCTGTCTGAAGATGCTTCCTTCCGCTTCAGTCAGATGATTTTCCTGTACTCTTCAGTGTCACCTCCCTGGCTCAACGTCACATCTGCAAAATGCCTTTTGTCACACAAGGTGAAGTCACAGTTCTGAAGTCGAGACTCCGACTCCTCGGGAGTCGTTATCCTTTGTCTGGTGGAGGAGTAGATACTCTTCTCACACATTTCTGAGTCCAGTCTGTCATGCTTGAAAACCTGTTCTTGGTAGCAAAGTTGACAGTGAACTCAAACAGAAAGAACCCTCTTTCTTTCTCTAGATGAAACTTGATGTTTCTCTTTTCTCTGGAACACTGGTGGGGCATTTTCTCCCTCACATTGCTTAAAAGGGGCCAGGTTTAAATGAACCTTCCATCCTAGCTGAGCTTTGAGATGTCCTCAACAGATAGAGCTTGAATAGGTAACCTTTCAGAGGATTCATCAAGTTCTTGAAATCAAACTATTCATAGGAAGAGTTGCAATACACAAACAGTTCCATTTTAATATGTGCTAAAGGGACCTGGCAGCCTCTTTAGAGACCCCGAACATTAACCCTCCACACGGTTAATCTTTAATTCCATCCTAGGTTTTCGTATTCTAAGTATTTCTATGTAATCAATTACCTTCCCCTGACTCTGGCCCATGGCTGTGCCCAATATTATGAATCAGGTAAGCACTTCACTGTTACAACATTTCTTTCTATCTTCCTATCTATAATTTGCTTTTGAATATAGTCTTGGCTCACTGGATAAGTAATGAACAAAAAGAAGTGGAGGGAGGTAAACCCATACAGTTTGCTTTAGTGCTTCTTAATGTTTAAGGGATTAATTTTTCCAAACGATGTTTTGATTTTTGACTTTCCATCTCCCACACCTCCCATTCACAAGCAGTAAAGATATTCTCTTTGGTTATACATCCACCAGCTACTAGGAAATGGATTGTCTGGCTTCTGACCTACAGAGGGTGGAGTTAGTTAATTAGGTAACTACTAATTAAGGTTGTAACTACTTAATTATTGGCTTTAGTAATAAAAGAAAATACAACTATTTTTAAAGGGTCCACCCCAAATCTCATACAGAATTATGTAAAGCACACTGAGGCATTTCTACTTGAAAGTAGGAGACGCTCCTATGGGATGACCTTTTTAGAAAGTGATCAGACATCTCCAGCGAGAGAGTCTCTACTGTCTATAAACCATGATGCTAAAGTATCATCAGTTTTCGGCTAAGGTCATGCAGAAAGAGCCATCCTCCTACTCATCACCTCATACATTATAGACATTCAACAAATTTACTAAGTATGCACCAGAATTAGACTGAGTTTAAGAATCTTAAAGCAAAACCAAGAGGAGAAAAAAAACTGAATCAGAGGAACATATTTTAAAAATAGCACCAAAATAAATATGTATAAAAGACAGAAAACCCACTCGAGAATACAAGGGATTGTTGAATGTAGTAAGAAAATTCAGGTGAAATAAAACTTCATGATTTAAGCCGGTTACCAGAGTGAGAAGAAACCAGAACAAAATTTATTGCTTGTTTTCCCCTCAAATTGTTCAAAACAATAAATTAGACTCCATTTTAAAGAAATCTATCTGAATAATGTGTCTGAGTCAAGATGAACATTGTTTTCCTCAGTTTAGTTTCCCCAATCTAGATGTGTGGGGAAATTACCTGCTGTAATGAAATCACCAAACATAAATTCACCAAGGGGTTTAAATCCAAACACTGGACATGACTTGTCTGTAACGTGGTACTTTGTATGCCTTGGGTTAGGTGCAAATTTTTTTGGCACACTCCATAATTTCCAATGTTATTTTTGTCTTTTAAGGGGGAATGTCATGATGTGTGTGTGTGTGTGTGTGTGTGTGTACGTGTGTGTGTGATATTTCTGTTCAACTAGTATATTAACTTTTTTTTGGAGAGAAACAAATACAAGTGAGGTAGCATTTTTTAAGACTTTAAATGGACAGATTTAGAACATCAGGGGCCAAGCTCCAAGTTTCCATCAGGCACCCAATCCTGTACAGTTGGTCTCTGTGATGCCACTGGAGAAAACCTGCCCAGACACACTTACATTACCCTGCACAGCAGGGTGTACTGCTATACTGGACAGCAAGCACTCTCACTAATGGTAATGTGGGGGTACAATGATGGGTCAGTGCATAACAGTACCCCTGTTAAAGGATGGTGTCATTAATAGAAACCCCAGTCATAAGGTCAGACAAAACTAAATATGAGCTCACGGTCTAACACTTGCTTACCATGTGACCTAGTGATGCAATTTGTCAGATTTTTGTGTTTAAAAGGGAACAAAAATGATAGCTTTTTAGATTAAGATTCAGTGCTGAGGCATCAATTAAATATAAGCTTAGGATAATAATATCTATAATAAACATTCAATAAAGCTTTGTTCTGAACTAAAGTATGTGCACTTTTGAAATAGCAGGTAGAAATGTTTGGTTATTTATCTGCTTGGTAAATTATGAGAGAGAAAGAGAAAGAGAGAGAGAGAGTGTGTGTGTGTGTGTGTGTGTGTTTGTATATGCATGCATGAATGCATTCTAATTTAGGATATTACACTGAATTATTTATGCAACATAGTCCACCCTAACCGGTAGAATTTTTTTAACTATCTAATACTAACTCCAGACAGAAAAAAGAAATTATAGAAAGTTAATCTGTTTTTAGCAACTGGGATATTAATGCAACCAAAACCAACGCGAGCCCCATTTTGACGTTGGTGCTCTACGGTGGGGATAACGATATATGCTTACTAACATAATCCAATACAGAATTTTAAGTTATAAAATTAGATTCTGCATAATGCTTTTTAGCTTCCAAGTCATTTTTATGTAATATATTTAATTTGATCTTTAAAAATAATCACTTAAAATTAGTTGAATGTTGATGATATGGATGGAATTTATTCCCCCCAAATATCATCATCTGATCCCACAATGTCGTAAAGCATGTGAATGGGTTTGAATATGAAGTCGTTAAAGGCTTAATTAAGTAGATATGAGGGAGTTAGAATGAGCCCTACTCCAAGAAAAGATTAGGAAAGAGACACACACAGGAAAAAGACTTTGTGAAGACCATGAAGATGAAGACAGCCTCCACGAGCCAAGGAGAGAGGCTGACCGTCTAACCTCAAAAATTGAAAGAAGGTCATTTACTGTTTAAACCACATATACTCTGGTATTTTGTTAGAGTGACCTTAGTCAACCAATATGATCTATTATTGTCCAATTTAAGTATGAGGTTACTAGAAAGACTCTGTTAGAGTGACTAGAGCTCAGCCATCCACAGTCAACAAATTGTGTCATCATAATAGAGTCACGACTTTCCACATCTCCATTCTATGACATGCTCCTTATTTTTATAGCAAGACATGATTTGGGCATATCCAAACTTGGATAAAAGTCCATGATGCCTAAGAACTACTCATATATCAAAACGCCAATTCCAGGATCTTCATGTATAAACTGTGAAAACAGATTCTTGGAAAAAGAATGCTACTGAGTCAGCTGTATTTTAATGATATTTCTCAGATGACTCTTAACACCAACAGCCAAGCAACATTTGGGAAACAGAGCTACATATAGTGAATGGAATTTGAATTTTTTATCGGATATACATAAAGTCTAATTTTAGTTCTGCTTCATAATTTTCTTAGGAATTCTGAGCCTTAGATTCTTCAGAAATAAATAAAGGACAGTAGCCACTGATGCCTACTGACATGAGGTTCTGTAGGTGGACACCGATGTAATCAGTACATCTTAAGACTTTTTCTCCTTTGTGTTGTTTTTGTGTTGAGGTACTAGGTTTAGGCTGAGAATCTGAATGAGGCATCTATCTATTCTCAACAACGTGGTCTGCATTGGTTCCTCAGCCTTGGCAATTTTAGCCACAAAAAGCATCTAAAGGCCTCCTTGCCATATGGAATCCCAGTTATCCAGGTTCACATTTGCCTTAATGATTTACGATACCTCTTTCAAAAGGTTATCAGCCCAGAAAGAAACTTATTTATTGCAATCTCAGTATGATATTCTGATTCTTTCCCAAACCAGGTTTCTGGTCCAGTAGCAATTCTTCTGCCTTAATTTGCAGCAGCCAAAATGTACCAAGTCATTTTACAAAGTGCTTGGGAAATTACATTCATGTGATAAGCCAAAGTCTCCTATTGAATTAACATTTCATCTATTTCTGGTAGAAATTTCTCAGGGAACTCAAATCCTGGGCTTTAAATTATAGCACATATGTAAGCACCAATCATGGCAAATTTCTTGTCTTTTGTTTCAGACAGTTGAAAGCCAGAATCAGCTAGACAATCTCACATTCCAATAGATTGCCAACCAAACAGAATGAGATTCGCTCATTATTCTTTCTGTCTCTCTATCCTGAATAATCAAAGTCCAATCTGTTTGCCTTTCAGCACTGTCTGAACCCTCCACCCCTGCTCTGTTTTTCTGCTGTCCTCACTTTCTTGAGAGTTTGAACAGAACACCTGTTTTGAGAAAATTCTTTTCTCTGAGACAGCCAGCAACTCCTCCCAACGAACCCTTGCCAAGGGCCAAGCGATCAATGAAGGGAACAACCGAGTTCTTATCAGCCACCTTAAAATAGGCAGTGGTGTTTTTCTCTAAACCAAATAAGCCCAAAATTCTGAATAACATCCTTTAAATAATATTTTAGGCTAAGACTCTGAATGCTTTATGTTAGAGGAATCATTACCCAATGTTGGTACCATCATTCTTAGATATGTTATGAAAATGCATAGAAAAATTTTGTGTTAATTTTCTCACTGCTGACAAATTTTGTGTTAATTTTCCCACTGCTGACAAAAACACCCTAAACTGAAAGGAGGAAAGTTTTAAATTGGCACGTGGTTTTACCTGATCATATGGCCTCAAGGCAGAAATGTCATCAGGGAAGAAGATGGTATTACAAAGCTGCTTAGTTTATGACAGCCAGGGAACCATGCTCGGGCAAGAGCACCAAAAAGAGCTCTCCCCTGCAAAGCCATGCCCTGTAGATGCACCTCCAACCCTATCCCACCCTGTAACTGGTGCAGCGACTAGCACTAGTCGTTAATCCACTGATGAGAATAGCAATCTCCATGACCCAACCTAAGAAGTTTTTAATCCAATCACTTTGATGATTAAAATTAACCAGCGCAGTTTCATACAACAGAGATGGTTCATTCAAAATGCCTTCTAGGAGGAAAGAGAGAAGGGTATCCCTATAAACATAAATCTCCAGAGCAATTTTAGGCTTTACAACCCTTCTTCTGACTATTATCCAGAAGCATTTTTAGGGGTCTGAATTCTAAATATCTATCCTAAATAACCACAAGTAGGCAGACATGTTAGGCTTGAGATTTGCTTATATATAACATAAAAAACTGTGTACTTTACAGTCTGTCTTCTTATTCTGTTTTCTATTATGCTCCATTTTCACATGCATTATTTTCTCCAAAGAAGTCATTTATACAAAAAACATCTCTTAGAGCAGTCTGGGTCATTCTTGTTTAAGAAATATTAATTACACATCCACTGCATGTTAACCAAAAAGATTTAAGTACTTCCCATGATAAAGAAGCTCTTCTCTTCATATTTGCATTTAGTGAGAGACAAACGACAAAACAAAAATAATTTTGGCATCATGCAGAAAATTTAGAGTTCCACAAAAGATATTATGGTAGATATATACAAGTGTGTTAAATATAAAACCCCAGTGGGTGCCAGAAGTAAGTATATGTGGAAAGATTTTCAGAGTTAACAGTTAAGATCAGAGTATAGTTAGAATGATAAAATACCAGTAAGAAAAGAGGGCGGATTTTGCACTAGAGATAACAGGACTGGTGATGAATTCCTGCGGGTCTAGTCTTGAGATGGTTCAGACACTCAGAGGAGCGACAGAGGATGAGACCGAAGAGAGCAAAGCATGGGTCATGGAGTGGCAGAGTGCTGGTCAAGGGACATAGACTTCACTTCAACAATGATGAGGCCCCGGAGAAAAGTTCAAAAGAGGAAGTGATGTAACTCCATCTGTGCCTTGGAAAGTCCATTTTGCAAGTGATGTGGAGGGCAGATTTGCAAGGTGAGACGGACTTGGCGCAAAGAGACTAATTAGGAGGTGCTTGTAACACTTTAGGTGAGAGCTAATGAGGACTTCAACTCTCAGTAGAGATGTAAATATACAGAAATCACAGTTTGAATTATTCAATAAACAGTTTGATTTCTTTTCCCAAAGTAAGTCATCCCTGAATATAAGACACCAAAAAGGAAAAGCACTTTTCATGCATATACTGCACACATTTAGATAGAGGGGCGTATTTCTTTAAACTCATCCTGAAGTATTTCAGGAAGTGTAATCCTGTAGTAGGACTGACTGGATAGTTCCACATTATTGAAATTATAATAAATAAGAATACCCAGCATTTGGGCAATGTGTCCATTCATCTCTCTCCCTCTGTAGCTCCCATTAGATAGGAAGGAGAATATCAGTTTTACCTATTTGCTAAAATGTCTATACTTGTCCTTGGCCCTACTGGGATCTTTCTTGCTATAAGATGTTTTTTTTTTTTCCTTGTTAACTAAAAAAAAGTTAAAATATGAATTAGAATGCAATTGCACTGAAATATGCATCATGTTTTTCAGCCACCTTGATGTGTAAAATTCATCTTACCTGTCATCATCTCATTTCAAGCTCTGAATTCTGGGCAGGCGTTATGCCATATTAACAGTTACTCTTGGGAGCCATTGCTGATAAAATGTCCAAAACAATTTATTCCATCTGATTCAGCAGCTGTGCCATTTTGGAAGCTCCTTTTTCGACGTATAAAAAAGATAGATTAAGCCACAGAATAATACTTGCCAAAAGCTTCAAGTGTGGGGGTTCTGATTTCACTCATATTAGCAAGCAAAAATTCAATGTCTACAACATACATGAAAATTCTGGTTTTAATTCCTTTGAAAAATATGGTGATTAAATGGGTTTTCATGTTTACACTTCAATCCATGCTGCTTGTTCTGTGGAAACCTAGCCTTCCTCTCAGCTGTAGGACCCAAACCAATGGTTAGGAAACACTGTCTCCTCTCCTTGACTTCTGAGTCACTCTGATTAGCAAATGGAGATAGTTTCTGTCATTATGGATTGTTGAAACCGAATCTTCTTCCAAGAGCCTTTTCTAACATACTGGAGCATAAAGAGCTGTAAATATTTATGGGGAAGGAAAAACTAATAACATATCAAGACTTTCCCCATGCGGCTTCAAAGATCTTGTTAGGCAGACCACAGATGCTTAAAACATTCATATATTTAACTGATGTCAACTGATTTTGCCAAAAGCAGAGACAGAAATTGACACGAGACTGCACACCTGACTGGCACGGGTTAGAAGTGCTACATTTTATTTGTACAAAGAGAAAAATAGCCAAGCAACAGTGACTGAAAAGAAGCAGAATATTTGCAGAGCTCTTGCAGTAAATAGTTTTAAAATCCCTTCCATCACTGTCTAAGATAACTGTTATTTGAACATAATTATGCCCTTTGGTATATGAGAAAAGTAAAGGTTAGCAAGATTTCATAACATATTACGTGTCATACGTCATGTGTCCATTGGGCATTTTGAATCACTTTTCTTAATTCGGGCCTTCAGGAACTGGGAGGTGGGCCCTGTTTAATATACTAATTTTGACAAGTAGTCCTTTTAACGATACCCAAATTATAAATTGTTTTACTTTATTTTCTTAAAAAAAAAGTACTGTGAAGTTAGAGAATAAAAAGTACAGATATTTTTGCCCTCTTGGAGTCTAATTCCCTTTCCGATACCTTTTGTATGTCAGCAATGAGGAAAATGTCTATGACATATTTTTTTCATATCAACCCATCTCAGGTCAGGGCAGCTGACATTTAGTTACCTAATTATATTAGTTTCACTTGGGGTACAGTCAAGCAAACTAATTAGTAACTTTTTCCTTTTGTAAAGTTATAATTACACTAACTCATCATTCATTCAATTAATACAGAATTTCAAAATTTTAGTATGATCTTCTATGAGGGCAACCATGCTGGGGAGGAAGTTATTATACTAAGACAGTAGGAATGATTAAAGTCTACTTAGACCCTGAATAATCTTTTCAGCACAGACCCGGATGACACTATGAATTCCCAGTTAAATGTTTTGCCAATTTTTTTTCAGCATTTTTGGTAGCATGTCTATATTTGCATTTAATATGTTAAATTTTTGAACACATATTTTTAAATAAGTAAAGGATTAAATTCAATTGTGTGTACCACACAAACAGAAATACAGTTTCCTAACCTGTGTGTATATATGCATTTCAGTAAGGTAATCTAAAACACATTAGTTATAAAAAACAATAGCATTGCAGAATCATTCATTTAGAAAACTAAGGTCACCCCTAATTTAGATATAGATTAAATATACAGAAAGAGTTGAGACTGTTAGACTGATCTGCTGTGAGAAAATACGGCATGGAGTACTTGGGGACTTAAACAAGTGCATGCTGAGGAAAAACTCTGAGACTAAGGCATGTATGAGAATCATTTCACTGGATGGATCATTCCAGCCAGGTTCAGCCTGGGTTCCATTCATTTCTTTACTCATTCTACAGACATTCAAGGGCCATCCTTTACACTCGTTACTATGAACACATCAGGGTGGCAGAAAGAAGATTACACTGGTAAATTACAATACCATACACATGTTGGTATTATACTAAAGATGAAGAGACAAGACGGAAAAGAAGCGGAAGTACCCGGCTGTGCCTAGTGTCTCCACGGTCCTCAAGAATAACTATGATTTGATCAGTTTAGAATGAAAGAATATATCCTAGGGTGGTGACGGAGGACACTGTAGAGACCAAGTCTCCAAACTGCAACCAGAACCCACCTGTTCATCACAAAGTGCCAACACTGTCAATAAACCTGAATACCGAGGATTCAGTTTGGAATAAACAACTTCTACATTGACATCTTTTGTTGTAAATGAAAGCCATGATTTCAATGCTACAAACAGCTTTGCCGGAGATATCTTTCATCAGATGGAGAAATTCATGTATAATTTGATGTTTATTCTAATACCATATGCAAAACGCTCTTAGATGTCATGGAAGTCCAACAAGAAGAATAGTGTTAATTTTATTTGTGTAAAATTTTCTCTTACAGCAGAAATATATGCTGCAGATGCAGCCAATAAAACTGTGAAACTCTAAAACTAGACTCGGTTCCCAGGAGAATTATAATATAAACACCCATTGCACTCTTCTTTCATTTCTTCCTTTCTGCCCGGCCACAAGGGAGTGGGCTGCACAAGAATGTGTCACTTCGTCAGCCTTGCTTCCCTGCACAAATCGGGCAAAAAGAAATTACAATTCTGAGATGCTTTCTGGCCTTACCTATTGTCCAAATGTCTACAAACAGGGCTGAAAAGTGAAGCCAAGGAGATGACATACAAATCTCAGCATTCTGAAAGGAGATTCTAACTAATGGCCAGACCAGAAATGTTTGGCCTCCAGGCAATAACAATCTTATCTCCAACAGGAATAATGATCATATAATTTTAAAATGGTTAAACATTGAGAATACTTACAATGGCCAAAAAATGGTAAGATGTGATCCATTAAAAAGGCATGTTGTCCACATATTAATGCATGTTTATGAAGCACTATAAATGCTATAAAATATCAGGACATAGTTAACTGGAAATGTTTTATATATAATATACATAGATATAGATATACATCTTGTACATTGTGCCACATATATATATATATATGTATGTATATATATTTATGTATACACACATATATACAGAAAATATAACAGATATGCCAATAAAATATTGGTTAAAGTAGTGAGATGATTTAAATATTTCTCTTGCTAAGAGATACTTAGATTCACTATCAGAAGATGGTAATAAAGCTAAAGGAAAGACTGAAGTAATTAAATTTCAAATGAAAAAAATTCAGAAGTGAGAGGATATTTACTTAGTAATAAAAATGGATTGAAAGAACTTTCCAATTTTTGGATGTCAGAAATGACATCCTGGTACACCCTTTGTAATTGCTCTAAATTCAAGGTATACTCATGGTATATGCAGTTATCCAGGGAGAAAAGTGGGTGTTTGCCTCAGTGAATCATGTGCCAAAATGGTTTCTGAAAAAGTACATGTAAAATTCTGCTTCTCTTCAATTAACTTACTATTAAATCCTTTTTGTCTTGTTTCTGTCATTCCTGAAAAGGATAGTGATTATTAATTACTAAATATTATGTCCCATAAGAAATAATTACATTGATAGCAAGAAATAAAGTCCCTTCCCCACAAAAAGGGAGCTGCTAGTTCCAACCACTACTTTCCTAACTCCTCAGCCTGTATTTTTTTTTTTTTTTTTTTTTTTTAAATCCAGTAAGCAGCCTGGACTTCAATGAAGGCCCAATGCTCGGTATTTCTATCAGCAGTACCATGGACAGCAGCACTGCCACAATTCTGGGGTCAAGGAAAAGAGAGGAGGAGGTAAATAAGCAAGGCTCAAGCTTGGCTAAATATTTCCAGTCCCTTTCTTTCCCACTGCATGGCACAGAATCATTCAAAAGATCAAATTGAACTGAATTTCAAGCATAAGTGCCGTTAGTCACAATTTCTTCACTTCAAGTGGAAAAGTTAGGTGATACTTCAAAAACACAGTCCTGAAACTGACAGTGTCAGGGCCACCTGGAAATGTGTGCAACTCTCCTTAACTATGGGTGTCTGATGTCTCTATGTGGCCTGCTGGGAACCAAAGCACCTATTATAGTCCAGCACAATTATCTCTGAGGCCACCCAGTCGCTTTACTGTAATAACAACTTCTCCACTTTTTCTCAACTGAGAACAATCTACCAACAGTCAAGGCAAAGCTGATGTGTGGAACAGCTATTGCCCCCTTGAACTGTGCAGTAATTCCTTTCTATTAAGCTTAAGCTGAGTTAATATTGAGACTCCCTGTTAATGTTTAATTGCACATTAGTGCTTCAGGAAGGAGGAGCACCACAGAGGGAAAAACAATTGCATACCATGAGTCTCTGCAGGATCTGCAGAAATGTACTTAATTACCATCAAGGCAATTTATATTAAAATGAGTGAGGAAGTAGTAAAAAAAAAAGCAGTTAGCAAAGAGGTAGGGAAAGAGGGAAAGGGACAAAAGTCCAGTAAGGCTTTAATCGAAGAGAGACAGATGCAACATTCTACTAAGATAAAGAACATAGGAACGGGGAAAACAAGGTAGCCACAGACAGAAGCGTCATGGGAAATACGAAATTTTGCAATGCAAATTGTTTTATTTCCATTTCACATTTCTTTCCTTTGCCTCTGGATTTCAAAAGGCCAGTGGTACTGAAAATGGCCCTATTCCACAAAGTACTGCATTAATTTCATGATTTCTGAGGGCTTCTCTTTTAGAAAACCTATTCTAAAAGCAACATTCCTTTTAACAGGTGGAGAGCAGAATTAAGAGAGGTTGCAGCACTCGTTTTCAGAGACAGTGAGCGAGCAGAATTTAGCGAGTTCTTCCTCTCTTTATACTACATATACAGCTGAGGAGCAATCCTAGGTAAAAGTTCAGGTTGTTATTATAAAAATTTAGAGTAGCTATGAATGTATGCATTTAAAAATCAAGACCGAAAAAGAAGAGAACTTTGGGATACGAATATTTCAAATCTGAATCATACCTATCTTAAATGCAGCTTGACTCTTTTTTAAGCTTACTATAAAGATTCATTATTTCCCTAAACTTCAATCCTAAACAGACTAAGAGCTATTCCTAAAAACCAAAGGCATTCATTTACCAATATTAAAATAAATGTCTATATGTTGAAATTTTAATAGCAGGCCTAAAATTCAACATCTCTGTAATCAAGACTATAAGAAATAGAAACAATATAAGAGAACAGGAAGTCTTTTGGCTTGATTTTTGTTCTTGGTTTCTTTTTATATTATCTTTGCTTCTCTTCCTTTATATCTTTTAAGGATATTCATTTCTGTGTATTTCATTCTCTGTACCCCTATCTCTGTCACAAAGCACACAAAACATACACACAGATATAAAAATCACATACATTTATGCTCACACTAATGTACTCTCACACCGCATGCCTAAAAGTTGTAGGACCCTGCCCCTCAGGGCCTTCTGGCAGAGCAATGAGAAAAAGGAAGGATTATTATCTGACTGGAGCTCACCTTCTTTAGATTAGTAATTCCCAAGTAACTTGTCACTTGCACTGTGGTTAAATATAGCCTGCATATGGTTCAAAACATCTGTGATTTTACATTCATGTATAAATTATTTTGTACAGTGGAGTTATTGCATAAAACACCCTCCAATCACCATGGAAACCAGTTCCTCCTGTAGGGATCTCTTCACATTTACCGTTAATACAATTGCAGAATGAGGGGTAGAGAACAAATCAGAGATACAATTGTAGAAGCGAACAAGGTGATGCTTCGTCGTAGTGGCAATTAGCAGGAAGTCAGCCCTGAGGAAGACTGAAGGGCTTGACTTTCTTCAGGGAGACTAACTTTGGGCACAAGATAAGCACTGAGTACAAATAACATAAAATACAGTTAAGATGAATAAAACAGCACCATGACTGGAGAGTCGCTCAAAGTTATTCACCAGACATAAACCCACCAAAAAAATTAATTCAAAGCATTCTTTTCCCCATTTCTAACCTTGCTAAGATGCGTGGTGACTTTCCTTCGCATTTGCTTCATGATAGTACTCTGCCTGCAAGTTCTGGCCTTGGTAATTCATAGTGGTGAAGTTTTACAAAAAGGCAGAATAGATGCTGTGTGGGAGTTTGAATACTGCATGGAAATAATTAAACAAAATCTATGTTCTCCTAATTATTCTTGGAATGAAATTTAGCTCTCTCCTTATTCTTGCTGTCTAAAACCAGCTGGACTCTTTTCTTCCAACAGTGAGGCACGAGGTAAAACCAGTCACCCTAGAGTGTTTCAGACTTCATCATATAGCATCTCTCACACCCACATTCACACACACACACACACACACACACACACACAATTATTCTTGCACGATCCCTTCCTCAGCAGAAAAGAGAACTCCACTGTATAGTGGGGAACTTAAGGAAGGTAAACTGACATGCAAGGTTAACAAGTATTCAAGGTTGAGGATGCAAACCTTTACAGAATAGACAAATGAATGTAAGACATCTATTTACAACTGCGTCATTGTGAATGGAGGAGGCATTTTCAATTGTGTTCTCTTGAAAACAATACATTACATATTTTACACTGCAATCAATAACAAAGTATTGTATCTTAGTAATTAAAATGGGAAAATTTCAATGTACCTATTTCAGCTATCTGAGAAAGACAAAACATATTTTCTGGACTATGGTATTTCTATGTTTTGTTTATTGGTAGAGAAAAATTATCCCTCCTCTGTTCATTTCTTGTACCTGTAGGGAAACACACACATAAATGAATTTATAAATGAATTGGAAAAATTTTATCAAGAAAAATGTAGTTAAATAGGTATCTTAAAAATATAAAAAATGTGAATTACTAACAACTAGGTAAATAATAAGAAACACCTACTAAAAATTTAAGAACAAGCTGGCAAAAATGTAAATGAGAAGAAAATCTAAATTTAGCATTTGACCCATGGAGAGAAAATAATACACTGAATTTGGATTTCATTTTGAATGTGCCAAATTTGTTTCATTTAAGCTTTAGAGTGAAGGCTCCAGGGAAAGCATGTAACAAGCGACAGACTCTTGTATCTATATCTGCGAGGAGACCAAAGTAGTAAGAATCCCTCTCTCTCCCAACAATACTGGGAGAGATTAGACACAAAACAAGACCCTTCTCTTGGGACTCCCAGGATATTTATCAGAATCAATAATTTTTAGATATGGAGCAGAAAAAAATAACTAATCTAGTAATATCTAAGGATAGTGAGATCCGCCTGTGTACAGGAGAAAATTTGAACGCTGTGTAGAGGAGTCTGAGCCTTCAACTGACGCTGAGTTACAACCAGCCCTCATGAATGAGTTGAGTCTGTAAGTCAAGGGTCCACTGTAGTCTCCCCATCCTCTCAGTAACTGATAAGTCAAGAGGACAATAAAAAAACAATGTGTTTCCTCCTTGAAAAATATAACAAACTTTCTGGCATCAATTTATGTAGTGTGCTGTACCTTAGAAACTATGGACACAGGTTTTTAAGCACTCATTTAATGTCATGCTACTTGCCAACCTACTGAGCCAGTCCAGTACAGATACAATGAAGCCGCTTGGTATGATAGAAATGATATAAACTACCAAATTTGGTAACTACAGTATAATTATGCAAAGTAAATAGCAATTATTTAGAGAAATGTATGGAATCTTAAAAGCTTGCA
The DNA here is from genome assembly GCF_012274545.1 of Fukomys damarensis. Classification (NCBI taxonomy): domain Eukaryota; kingdom Metazoa; phylum Chordata; class Mammalia; order Rodentia; family Bathyergidae; genus Fukomys; species Fukomys damarensis. Next base: position 9,936,543 of record NW_022900939.1, on the reverse strand, counting down.
TAAATAATGTATGGTCAAGAAAGAAATAAAACTAGAGTCAAACAAAAACAGTATGATTTCTAAAATATACTAATTCATATTTTGAGATGCCCCCAAATGATGCCTCTTTGATGAGCATAGGTATTCTGGCACAAAAACAGAAAAGAAAAAAGAACTTTACATGTTATGAAGTTTTTAAATCATCAAAAGAATAACATGAAGGATAGCTAAAAGAAATAAAAAGAGGACATGAAATTAACCAAAAGGTAAACCAACCTGCAATAAACAGTTTCCCTGAAGGGAATTCTTCATCGGAGACCAGTACCATATCTGAGCTCAATCCTAAAGAGCTGCTAGAGTAGTATGTTAGTTACTTATCTCTCATTGCTCAGACAAAAATACCTGACACTCAAAGTTTGATGGGAAAGGTTTATCTGGCTTACAGTCTGCAAAAGCTTGAGTCCATAATCAGTCGACCTCAAGGCAGGGAGGACAAACAGGTGCGGCAAAGCAGAAACAACACGGTGCGCACAAGGCAGCAAAGGTAAAGAGGGAGGTTAAAGGAATCTTTCAGTCCCTTGTATCTTATTCAGACTACTGGGATTAGGGTAGTACCAAAAAATCACTCATGTAATGGTTTAGTGATCACCGGCTCTTAACCCCAGTACCACACACTTCAGATTCAACTACCTCTGAAAAAGAGAGTCCCACCTCATTGGCATGAGGCTTGGGGGGACATCTAAACACAAGCTGTAACAAGAAGCCTATTTTGCGTGGATTTATAGCCCCTTTAATTTATAATCATGAGGCACTTCCATAGTCATAAACTTCAGTTCACCCAGTTGAGTTCAATAGACTGGCATCTTTCTTACAAGGGCCCCATACAATTTTCTTTAAAATTAATATCTGTAACATCACAGCTAACTTCCTAGAAATTGATTTTATAATTTATTGGCATAGATTTTAAAAATAAGTCTGTATGCATGTATGGATGCACGTGTATTTCACTGAACTTATTGATCAGATACTGGCTCAGTATCTTGCTAAGAACATCAAAGGAGAAGAAGAAAGAAATGGGACAACGTACATAGCATTGGCAGCACCCACACACTTGAACAGGGTTGTGCTCTTAGATGAAGAAAAGTTGAGAGTATAAATAATTTTTCAAGATTTATTTGCTTTTAGACTTCCATTGGAAAATGTTTAGACTCACTGAGTACTTGCTAAAACAGGAGATACAGGGAGTTCCCCTGTGCAATACAATGCAGTAGTGAGGAAATGTTCTATTCACTTAGCATTCTCTAACATTAAAAATTCATGCAATCACAGTATCATGAGCCATACAAAGAAATTAGAACTGGTACAGATCTGTATCTCAACTGCTGACTTACTCAGATTTGCACTGGTACCCTTCTGTTCATGATTTGTTTTTATTAATTTATAACAATAAAATTGTTAAAACATTTATTTGAAATATTATCGTAAATTCAGCCTCCAATCTATTCATTCAGTCAAATATACACTTGCTGCACCCCACACATGCTGGAAATACTTTGTTACTCAGCATTTTTTTAACCATTTGTATAGTTTAACTTTTCATGTTTTTTACTTATATATTTCCTTCTCCATCTAGAAAACGTTGTTTAGCTAAATTGAGGATATGACTATATTTTAAACAATACTAAAATGGATTTTCTGTGGTCCTGACATGGTTTCTATAAAAGGAAAAGAAATCACTCTCATAAATAAAAGTATGGCTCTTCATCTTTTGTCCTTATTTCTTTGAAAAGCAAGAAATGACCAGTGCAATGGAGCTTCATGAACTATACTAGTTTTAAAATTAATAGTCCAATATTTTAGCTCTCATTTCTTTGTACATACTCAGTTTGTACATATGTCTACACTGGTTGTTACCACAACATTAGGCAGTTGTTTTCTTTCAAGTATACAAGGATTTCATGAGTGCATACAAAGCAGACTCCTGGGGTTAAATGTCTATATTGACTGATCAAAGCTCTTTTCCTCCTAGGAGATAAATAGGCAATATGTATTAGTCAATGAGAAGGTAACATATGGTTTTGAAAGGTAAATATGTAATATACTTATCACATCAGTTAAGAGGATAATTTCTAAGGGGAGGTAAAAGGCAAGCAACACTAAACTGTAGAGAATTTAGAGGGCAAGAACTGAGATTAGAGGCTAGAGATGAAAAATAACACCTGCATTATATTAGCAGAAAAGAAATTAGGGTGAGAGAGTTAGAATATAGAAACTTTTCTGAATGTCAATCATAAAGTTTAGTATCTGTTTAAATGAAGACCTGGAGACCACCATGCTAACATAAGTAACAGAAAGTTAAATGTTGCATAGTTCCTCTTATAAGGGAAACCAACAATATAAATACACTGAAGAGTACAATAAAGGGGAAATTGTAGGAAAGAGAGAGGCAGCCTTTTTGGAGTTGGAGAAGGAGATTAGGAAAATGATAAGGAAAAAGGAAAAAAAGATTAAAAATGATTAGCATATGATACATATATACCTATTCCCAAAGATGAATGTAAATATTATGTATTGCAATCATAACCAGTTAAAATTACAGTGATAAAAATACAATGGAACATGTGAGAAGGATAAGACTTCAACTATTGAAAAATAAGTGATTTTCACATCTCATATAGCAAGTTTTTAAATTTGGGGTTCTTCTGAAAGATAAATGGAAATTAATTTCTACTTTGAATTTATGTAATACATGTGCTTTTTAGAATCAGAATGGTAATATCTAAGAAAAGTTAGGCTATAAGCATATACCACTCTAATGAGTTTAGACAAAATATCATATGTGATCCCCTAGTTAGTAACCAGCTACAATTTCCTGGGCTGTTTCCCAGATTCCAACTTATCCCTATAATTGCAATTGACATTTGCAATTGCTGAACATCTAAAACCCCATTTTCTAGGCCGTGATAATTATACTTCAGTTAAGTTACCAACCATCCCTTTGGAATGAGGCAGGCCTAGTTGGTCTCAGATTACTCTTCCAATCACAGTGCAAGCTTTAACGTATTTGTTCCATCTTCACAATCTCTTTCTCCTTGGTATCTTTTTAAAGCTTTTTGCTCTATAACCCAACAGAGAAACACATCAAATTTGTTCTGAAAGGTACTAAAAACACTAAATGAAAGGAGTAGAGAGTGAATTGAAAGAGATTTATTTTTAAAGTACTGTGTAACATTTACGTTATACATTGCTTTAGGATTTTTGCCTAACATTGAAAAAAATGTAAGCATATTCATTTAGCAAATGATACTTCCATTATTCCTATATTCCAAGGTTTTTACTACATTTAAGGATAGCAAAGAAAGTAACTGTCAAAAAGAATATGGTGTAAATCAAAAGCTTTAACTGTTTGACAGGATAAAGGTAAGGAGTTCCAGTATCTCAGCAACATCCACATGGCCTCTCTTGGGCAGGCTCCACTCCTTGCCTCTGGCCTTCTATAGGATACTTTCCACATCCCTGTTTTCTCCAATTTCCTAGGGTCTCCATTGCAATTTCAGCCTCACTCTCACAGATTTATGGACTACCATCCCAGTAACACAATACCTAGCCTTCTTTTAAAGCCTTTTTTTTTTTTAAATTGGGTGGAAGCCTCCCTGATCCCACAACTCTTGTGTTATGGATGCCAGTAAAACTAGCACAGAATAGATGATTTCAAGGCCTGCTACCAGATCAAACAGTAGCCAGACCCATTGTGAATCATGGATTCCAACACCTTTGAGTGTTTGGATAGCTGAGCACTGTAAAACAAAAACAAACCTGCACACGAATTGTCCAGCCAGCTCTTTTCTATTAGAATGCCCTGCAGCTATCTCCTGAAAGAAAAGTCTCACTTTTTTACCCTTGAGCCTCTAAAGGATGAGATCTTCCAAATTACTGCCATGCCCTCCAGGTGGGTTTCCTATTGTCCTAATGTAAAGTAATTGATTTATTTTTAATCTAATCTCTTTAGCAACCAAGATTCCCTAAAGCAAAACTGTATAGGCCCCAACTTTATAGGAGCTTTCTTTGTTCAGTAATTTTAAAAATTTATTCCACTTGGCTTTTTAGATATGACTAAAAGCTGCTGGCAGCACCCATTAACATCCTCAACATTGGGCTGCCTTGAAATTTCCACTGACAGATTAATTATTCTACAGTTTGTAATCTCAATCCTACAAAGTATTAGGACATGAGGAAAATGTAGACAAATTTTCTGCCAAAGCATGACACATATGGTTTCCAGCCCAACTGCCAATGGGATCTTTTCTTTTTAATTTGTGGTCTTAATTTTATATATAGGACTGATAGAAGACATTGGTAAAAGATGGGCAAAAGAAGCAACACTTCATTTGTCTCAACTTCTCTGTTAAAAAAAAGAATAAGCAATAATTAAGTCAAATAGAAAATCAGAAAACTATTGAGTTTGACAAAATGTATTGGTTACTTTAGGAAAGACATTCATCTCAGTCATTTCTGTCCTCATTGTGATCCTGGATTAGTATTTTGTTTGGATCAAAAGAAGAGTATGTAGGAGAGAGATGTTATTTTAATAAACAGTAAAATGGACAAAAATGAATAGTTTGCCTACATAAAAGTAAGTTAAAGTTAAATTTATGTATCTTGATATAATTAAATCATGTAAGAACTAATAGTTCTATATACATTTCCATTGTTTTATTTTGGGCTTAATCTAAACTCTAATGTAAAAGAACAACTTATCCAGCATATGTGCAGGTTTCTTCTCTGAAGTTACTACCTATTAAAAAAGATCAGCAAGTAACTGCCACCAATAGTCTGAAACTGCCTCCAAATTTAACACTTTAGGAATTCTGAAGGAAATCACTGTATCATTTTTCTTTGTGACTATGCTTTCAAAGATGTGTTAAACTGTCACATTGAAAAAGCCCATATAAAATACAAAATTATAAAACAAAACTCCCTACAGTATACAAATATAACAGTATATGTGAGAAACAATCCATAACATGTGTTTGAAAATGCATTTTATTTCTTTTTATTTTTAACTCTTACAATATGCTTTTGAGAGGCCACTGGGCAGTATGTATACACTTAAAATAAACCATATAATTGTTCTAATAAGAAATCCTACTGTAAGTTCAATTCAAATTGGATTCAACAACTTAGGAATGTAAATGTGTAGACAAAGTTACAGAAATTACATCTTTTCATTTTCCACCTTCTACAATGTTAACATTTTTTTTGGTGTTTATACTTTTAACAAAGTAAAAACCATCCAAATACTTAAGCAGTATGTACATTTAAATTTTTGCTGGTGGTTTGTATTTTTAAAAAAGGAAAAAACAGCTTCCTTATGATTTACCTCAAGTTCTGGTGGAACTGCTTACAAGAACTGGCTAATCAACAAAAAACAAGAGAAGCACATTCAAAATACTGATTTGACTTCGGTACAAATGGCTGTTCTCTGAAGACTAATGATGGTAGGTAGACAAGACTATTAAAGTGAAAAGGGCTACTTCAAATTTTTTAATTATTTTTTTGTAAAAAAGCTATGCATCTGTGCCCACTGATTGCAAAGATAACACAACACATACCCATGAGGAAAAATCTCTGTTTTAATTTTATCTAAATTTACTTTCTATCAACAGGCCAGCAACATTTTTCCTTTCAATACAATACTTCCCCTTTCTCCCTAAGGTTGTTCCTTGAAGCCAGGTAGTATAGATAATGAGGGAGTTACTTTAGAAGTAACCACTTACATTTTTAACCAGACAGTAATTTTTCTTCCCTCTTAATGTACTAGTAGTTGTCTACAACTATGCAATTCTTCCATTTTTGATTTATTATCTGTAACCTTTGGAAACTAATCACATGAAACTACACAATTACCAAATGTCTTGAAATCCGTATATAAAACATAAATTACCTCTAATTTCAAACTCTCACTTATTAGCATACCAATCTTTTTAAAAAAATGAAAAAGAAAAAGTGGCTCCAAAGATAGTCTTACACCATTCTTTATAAAAGGAAACTGTTCCTTTTAACTTTACATCCACCCCACACCCCAATTCAAAACACATCATTTAATTGTCTCTGTCATGGACATTTCTAAGATAAGATTTTATATTTTATTCCCATAGCTTCTGGTTATCAGGAAAGCCATCTTTCTTTTATTGAAAGTGTTTGGTCAGGCTGATGTTGGTGTAAATATTTTGCATCTGCATCTTTGCTTCTGGAGGCATTTCCTCTGGTTCACTATCTTCATCTACACTAAAAGCTGGTTCTACTGAAAGGGTATTTGGAGCAAGAGTTGGAACAGTTTCTTTAGGTTTCCTTGATCCAAGTTTGATAGACATAGCTGATGCTTTTTCTTTGTTGTCTGACTACCTATGAGGAAATTTTTGTAGGCTTTGTTGGGAGGTCTGCCTGCAGCTTCTTCTTCAGCTGATCACTTTTCAGCACTGCCACTGGAACTTTCCCCTCTGTTATTCTAGTGACTCCAGCTCACTTCCACTTCTCAGCCTTTTCTTCTCCTGCCTTTCCGTCCACCATTTTTCCAGCCTCAGCCTCCCCTCCCAACTGTCAGTGGGATCTTTATGCCGAACTGAAATCTCCTAAGCTTACTCTTTACAATTGGCATTTCTATCAGTATTCCATTCCTCTGAGCTCCAATCAGAAAATTTCACCTAGGTCAGTTTATAGTACTCTAGAGCTTCTCCAGCCAGAATCCCCAAACCTTTCCAAACTCCTCCCATGAACCATTTCCAAAGGCTTCTGAAACACATCATCAAGTAGTACACAGCATCGACCACGCTCTCAGTATCAAGATCTGTTTCATTCAACTTTCTCACCACTGAAATAAAGTACCCTACCCCCCAAATTTAAATATTTCATTGTTTCAAAAAGTGAACTTCATGGACACAAGGCTGTAACCTAGAAACTGCATGGAAAAAGGACCTAGGCTTAAGAAAGATGCTCACAAAAACAAAACAAAAAAACCTGTTTAAATTACAGTGGCAAGGAAAGCAGAAGAGAAGGGAGGTTGGGGGTTGGTGGTACAGTTCTGTAAGTCATTTCCCCAGTGACGCATCTTTCAAAAAACCCCACCTCCTAACATCATATTAAATTGTAATGCACTTGTGATTCCATCACTTTTCAAAAGCCCCACATATGAGAACATGAGACTTTGGAGAAGAGCACATAGGTATAAATCATAACCCTTAGTACAGACATAGTTACACCTCAGTATACATATAGTGTCCACTAGAATTGGGTAATTTGGATTTGTGTGTGTGTGTGTGTGTGTGTGTGTGTGTTTCCATTTAAAAGACCTGCCTCCCAGTAACTCACAAAGTACTAGAGGGTAGTGATAAAGTATGGCAAGTACTTTGTTAATATTTGGTACAGAGTGCCCTGGGAAACAGAAATGACCAATAGATTCATCCTGGAAATGAAGATTTAAGAAGAGTTGTTGTGTTTAACAGTACCTTAAAGTTGAGTTAGCCAAGTGGATAGGAAAGACACTGAGGAATTCCGTATCGCTTCAGTTTATCCACAGTGAAAGGAAAGAAATAAAGTAAGCTCAGATACACAGCTTCTTAAGTGACATACACCATAATGTCTTCTACATACATTATCTATAGTCTGACTAAAAATAGATGAAGTTATGTGGTATTTTTAAAAGAGGAAAAAACCTGATCTGAAAGGGATGCTGAAAATTAGCTGAGACCATTGAAACCTATCATTGTAGAATAACTACATGCAATACCATTATCCAGTAAAGAAGTTATAAACCGACTTGCTTAATTGATACCCACATATACTCAGTAAACTTACAATATATCTACATAGACCTCAGCATCTTATAAAAACATTTATATCTATGCAAGATGCTGTGATGTAGATATACTTAGGATCCTAATTTATGAATAAGAAGACTTAAAGCTGTAAGAATTAAAGGCTGGTGTCTCAGTTTTCATCTAGAATTCCTGATTGTTTTTCCAAAGTGACATCACTTACAAAGAGGTCCCGCTCCCTAGGGCCAGGGACCAGCACCAGTCCGTAGCCAGCTAGGATCCATCCACACAGCAGGGGGTGAGCAGCAGGCAAATGAACAAGGTTTCCTCTGTTCTTAGAGCCACACACCCCACCACTCTCACTACTGGAGCTCTGCTTCCAGTCAGATCAGGTGCTACATCAGATTCTCATAGCAGTACAAATTCCCCTGTGACTGGTGCACCTGAGAGATCTTGGTTGTGTTCTCCTTTTGAGAATATGGACCCTGATTATCAGAGGTCAGGTTGAGCCAACAGGATGATACTAGAGCTGAAGAATGCATTCCTTATATGTCATAAATGTGCACTAATAAAAGAAATGAAACTACCCCCCCTTGTCCATGGAAAATTTGTCTAATTTGTTTTCCACAAAATTAGTCCTTGATGGCAAAAAACTTGGGGGCCACTGGTTTACATCATTATAAACTCTTTAGAAAATAAGAATTTAAAACAATAAAACACGGAGCAACACATTTTTAATAAGACACTGGCCATGGGCAATTCTGAGGTTGCAAGAGGCAGACCAAAGACAGCAGGAGGAAGCAAGTAGAAAGCAAGGAACAACAAAATCTCTAAGTGAAGCATAAAAATATACAAAAGATATAAGACCTGCAGACTTGATTGCAACCAGTTTAACACAGAATGAAAACTGGGGAAAAAAGGAATCACAAAAGAAAGCCTCCTGCCTCGCACGAGACAGAGTCATAGCTGGGCCATGCTGCCGCTCTATGATAGGGAACGTGCCTCAGCAAACACAGATCCAGGGCTCTGCTAATTAGGAGTCTGTTTTCCCACACTTCCACAATTAGCACTGAATGATATTGTGAACATCTTTAATTGTGCTAATCCTGGACATGAATAATTTTATTCACTTGGCCCATACCCCGAAATTAATATACTTCAGAAATTAGAACATGGTATATACTGTGTTAATGAGAAAACCTCTCCAAAGAAAGAAATTGTGCTGTGGATACATAGTACAAGCAATTTACCAAGATAATGAGAACATTTTTTTCCTCCTCTTTGGAGTATGTTTATCCAGAAATTGAATTTTAAAAAATGAATACATGAATGAACCTGGGTAAGAACATTGTTGAAGTTAATTATTACATTTGCATGGGATTTGTGGAATACAGAATGTAGTCTTGGTGCTGTGAGATAAACGGATCTGCTTGCATCCCCAGCATACAGTTAGCGATCACTTTCAAAGGAAACAGAGGAATAAGAAATATTACTAAACTTCCACTGTTAAGCGGCTCAGTGTTCTGGAATCAATTCCAGTGTGTCAACCTACAGAGACACTGCTTTAAGTGCTGTATATTTGCAAAATATATGTTCCCACACATTCTGGTATTTACTTGCCTGTTACAACTGTCAATTTTCTGTAAATTAATAATATTTCGCATCATTGTATGTGTATGATTCTGAGTAAGTAGATTCAGGATGGAGTACTAGGATGCATACTTATCACGCATTGATTTGGTTTTACTCCCCCTTTCTCCTCCCTCTCTCTCTCCCATGAGTCCCAGCGTCCTTTAGCATCTCCTCAGAAGCTACATCCTCTCACAGGTTGATGATTTTTGTAGATCACTTCATTTCAACCACAGAGCTTTCTTGAGTTTCTTGAACACTTCCAAACTCTTTCTGTTCTAGGACCAGGTACTTGTTAAGCTTCTGTCTCGATCACATTTCTTTCTTTCTTCCTTTGCCTAACCTTTACTCAAGACCAAGTATCAAATTGACTGGAAAAACCTTGGGAAAATCTTTTATTTGGTCATCTTCAATTTCCTGTGTATAATCCTAGTGCTATAATCCCTGGTGCTCTCGTGGTTTCTGTTCATATGATTTATCCTATAAAGTAACATGGCTACATATGGGTTTGGTACTGTGACAAAGGACCAAGGGTGTTGTCATTAACACTGTAGTACTAGGAAAGTCCATGGCATACCATACCTATTTAATAAATAGTTATTAATTAAATGCTAGGCATAATATTCATAAAAATATTAGTATGTTCCAGTAATACTGTTTAAAAACATTGAAATTTGCTCTTATAAAAAAAGGTCTTAGACCTATTAAATAATGGCAACAGCTTTGTGAAAGATTTAAAGATGTAAAAATATACAAAAATGGGCCAGGGATTTAGCTCAGCAGTTTGGTGGCCTGCCTTGCAAGCGCAAGGACCCAAGTTCAATCCCCGGTACCAAAAAAATAAATAAATAAATAAATATTCAAAAAATTCTATGAAACTGTTCAAGGAACTTGGGAGACTCTTTAAGGAAATGACTCTAATGTTTGGATTCATGAGTGTAACTTACAAAATGTTTTCAACGTAAAAGTTTTCTCTGTCTCACTCTTCCTCTATTTCAGATTCAGTGAATTTGAGATGGATGCTAAACATCCACAATGAACAAACACCTTCAAAAAGGATGATAAAAGCCGGAATCCCACAAATGTTTCTGGAGCACATTATATATGCCAGACCTAGCATGAGAGGACAGAGGTACAGTGGGTACTGAAATTGGAGAGCCACTGCAATAAATGATGACTTGATGACTTTTGTACCTTTATGATGCTTTAAAAATTATTTATTTGTTCATTAACTATTGACGATCCCCCAAACCCAAGACCCTACAATGGCATTGCATATGACAGGCTTTCTCTTTTTCTCAAATTCTTTGAATTTTTTCCAGTACTGGGAATGGACTTCAGGATCTTGAACTTGCCAAGCAGGCATAGTTCCATTGAACTAAACCCCTAGCCCTTCAAATTCCTGTGATATCTCATAAAAACAGCAGCTAAAGCACATAGTTGGATATTTACTAGCTACTTGCTACATATGTAATGCTAATAAATATCTCACATATTCTATAATAGGTGTGTTTAACAATAACTCTGGTTTTTAATGTTTGATACTTTGCTAATTATATTTTACTACATTTTTAAAATCATTGTAAGAATCCTATGAAGCAACTATCGTTGTTACTTTTAAGTAATTTGCTCAAGGCCAAGAGGCCAATGAATAGAGGAGAAGGAGAAAAACAAATGTTTATAAATAGTTTTAATGTCAGACAGTTAGTGTAAAGTACCAATTTGACAACAAAAAGATAGAGTAGGAGCAAACCAATGGAAAGGAAAGACACAGAACCAAGTACTGAGACCATGACATGTTCGTTATGGAATAAAGAAGGAAGCAGTTTCATCTCTGGCATTATTTTTTCTTAGAAGAGGACCTGCAAAGGAAGTTTAGCTCCCAAAGCCTTTGTTTCTGTTACTTAGCAGATCTCACGCTGCAAATTTTCTGGTCGCGATATTTCTCCATCTTTGCATCCCAAATGCTCATTTTCATCAACCCTTCTTGTGCAGGAACTTATCTGAGCTTGTTCTTACAGCCACTCAAAACAGCCAGTATTCCAGTGGGCTTTATAGAATTTGCACCTTAGCCAACTTCTTTTGTAGAGTTCCACCATTTCAAGAGTAAATAACTGTCTCCAAACCTTCTTCCATAAGTGTGTCACTTAGAATCTGTACTGGGTTGAAGAGCGTCCTTCAAAAATTCATGTTCATCCATAATTTCAGACCTTGACTTTATTTGGAAATAGGTCATTTTTTGATGTAACTAGTGAAGATAAGGTCACACTGGAATAACGTGTGCCTGAAATCTAATGGCTGATGTACTTATAAGAAGATCATGAACACACACACACATGCACACACGCACACATCAAACCATGTGTAAAACTGCGAAGACTGAGTGATACAACTCTAAGTCAACAAATACTGACACTTCCTGGGAGAAGCCAGGGAGAATCAAGCAAGGATTCTTCCCTGGAATCCTCAGGCACAGCAACATCCTGCTGTCCCCCTTGGCATCAGACATCAAAATTGTAAAATAATCAGTGTCGAATGTTTTGAGCTACCCAGTTTGTAATAATTTATGGCCGCACTACAAGTTAATAGCATTTTTATTTTAATCAAAGAAATCCTCGGCTAAGGATCAATATGATGATGTACCTATACTATTGTTCGGCTGTTATCAATTACCTAACAGAACTTCTGCTCTGTCTTTACCACAGAGATACAAGGATTGCACAGTTATTTAATAGATAACTGTTTTGTGCCTGCAAGCAAGCTAACTTTGATATTTAGAAATTTACTGAGAGGAGCTGCAACCATCCAATTGTTTTTCACAGACACTTTTCCATTTCTTGAACCTCAAAAGTGTGCCTGCCCCTAATACTGTTCTTGGCAGCTATTTGTGAGAAGAGGCAAGAAACGCAGTCAGAATACATCTCCATAGAGGCTGAGATCACTTGAAGCATTCAAGGCCACAGAGAAGTCCAACTGTTTTGAGGCTAATGGATAAAAGCATAAGCCGAAATATCTATGCAATGCGTTTTCAAAAAGTATCTTGAAATAAGATTTGTAGAGTTCAGTAATGTTGCAGACTAGAGTGTGTATCATGATGTCTTAATGAAGGCAGAAGTAAACTGGGGACTAGAGGAGACAGTAACTTCCCTCTTTTTCTGGAATAGCCCAGCACTGATTCCAGGGTGATTACAATTTTGCACTGTGTAACAAAGTTAAATTTAAAATCACGAAAGTGCTTGAGAAGTCTTCCGGCACGAATTCCATACAACTTATGGGTTTTTACACTTTGCAGTTAGAGGCGATGAACTTGAAGGGAAATATTGAGGACTTGCCAAAATCTGTGTAAATGAGTCTGCCACATTTCCACTTTATGCTTCTATGGAGTATTCTGCCACATTTTGCATTCAAGAAATACTGCATCACACATTTGTTACAGCAACGGGGCATGTTTTCAATAGTATCAGTGCTTCTAGCATATGTGAATGATTTCCACAACACCCCTTTCTTTAAACATATTTACTCCTCACCAAGTCTGCATGCGTACTAATTAGTACGTCTTTCACCCAATAATACATTTCCAAAAGATAATATGGACATCAGCCAAATGTTTCCTTTTGTGAAACAGATGAAGAGGCATTACAGAGAACTTAAAGCCCAAAAACACTGGGGAGAGGGTCAACTGAGTTCTCTTTCACTTTTTACCCCTATGACCTTGGAGGTTTGATTCCCTTGTTGACCTGTGTTTCCTGATTTGTAAAATGGAGGTCTTATTAGTAGTGCTGTGGGTGGTAAGCCTCATTGGATTCACTTGCCTCATGGTGCCATCGTACAAAAGAAGTTTGAACTTCACTCACAGAACACAACTCTATGGAAAGGACTCTGGCAGTTTTTCTCCCTAGCTTCACTCAATCCACTATTGGGCAGGAAAGACAGCTAGCTAACTCAGGAATTTGAAAGGCATTAAGTATACCCAATCATTTCCTTCCTCTTTTCCTTTCCAGGTCTGCTTCTCTGCAGAGAGGACCCGATGTACCCTGTGCATTAGGGGAGGGATAAGCTGCATTAAGGGCAGGTTGACATGTCTTTCCCTTCAGATAGATGCTCAAGGAAGCCAGGCTGGCGACCAAGCCAGGATATGCTCCACAATGAGCTCGTCAGAAAGAAAGTGGGATAAAAATGAAGAATGCTTCTTGTAGAATCAACAGCAACCTCAAAAGCAGATTATAAGGATCTTATGAGATAAGGGATTAAAGTACTTGGCAGAATACTGGGTACCCAGTGAGCCATTATCAACTATCGGCTACTGTAATGCTGACCACTTTCCATATTGACTGCTTTCCTGCAAACTCTGTCACTGCTACTATCGCTGCTGCTGCCTCTTTATAATTTGTACTCCTGGACTGGCACCAGCCAGACAGAGAGGTGACTTAACATCCACATAAGGTTTGTACAGGAGTAAGGGATCATTGGAAGAGAAACTCTGTGTTCAGCTGCTTAGCGGTGAAAGTTGGGAAACAGAAAAAGAGAAAAGATTATCACGCATCACACTGAATTGGCAAAGCCTTTTATACTCATGTTGAACTCTATGGAGGTTTTCCTTCCATTTCTGCAAAAGAGAGGGGCCATCTAGGCTCCAGCACTGACAGAGGCACTATAGCACTGTTTGGCTCCACTAAAGGGAGATAGAATCTTGGTTAGAATAGCATTCTCCTAACGAAACAGAAGCATAACACTGGTGACACCAGCAAATTCACAGTGTAAATAGCAAGCAAAACAACATCTACAGAAACAGACCATCCCAAAAAAGCAGAGAAGAAATGACTACTTATTTTGAAACCATATAAACATCCCTTATAGGCACCTAAAAAAAGCTTTTCAGGTTGAACCAGGTGCATTTTCAGAAGCTAAGTTGTGTCTCAGCAGATTTGAGCAATAAGCCATCAAAAAGTGGGTAAGAAAGTACTGCATGACCTCATTCATACTCAGTAATGAGGTCTAGAGACATCTGGGTTACATAAGAATTAATATGTCAGCAAGGTGATTAAATGCCAGCTGTAGGAACAGAGATTGTGGTTGGATCATAACTATAATTTAGCCTCACTGAGTGTACAGTAATTGAATAATCAAATAATAATGCATAAGCATATATAGTAATACTTAGTTCCTTACATTACAAAGGCTCAAATCAATAACAGGTCACTTTCTTGCAAAAATATTTCTTAAAATGGTCATTACTAATAACATTTTCACAGGAATTCCGAGTAATTTCCCAATTTCACAGAAAGACAAGGAATAAATCTAAGTTTCTATGAGTGCGTTCACCCTTCAATTTCAAAGAAACCCAAGTAGTTTTGATCCAATTTCAATGTGTTCTTCCCCCAGTGCATCCCATCTTTTTCATCATGTACCATTCCACACATCCTTTGGACATCATTCTTCTAAACAAAAATGACCTCCTCTGTTAATTTTTTTTTTCAGGAAAGAGATAAAGATTAATTCATTTGTCTTTATTTCTTCTGATTCAAGAACAATTCAGATCTTAGTTCTAGATTCTAGAAAGACAAGACATAAGGTATAAGGGGTAAGAAAGTCAGAGACGAGGGCTGGGGATTTGGCTCAGTGTTTTTGCTGCCTGCCTCGCAAGTGCAAGGGCCTGAGTTCGATCCCCGGTACCAAAAAAAAAAGAAGAAAAGAAAAGAAAAAAATATCAGAGAGGAGAAAATGAGGGGAGTGAAGGACTAAAAGCATTCCAAGAAGGAAGTTTTGGTGGCACTTTCAGAACTAGAAAGGCTCAGTTTCTGTGTTAAATTGCACAAAAATAAATTAAGATTGACATTAATTTCTTGATGATAAATTGACTAATCATCCCTGCTGAATTAAAACCTGAATTTCAAAATATAGTTTTGAGATTAGATAATGACTAAATCTCCAGCCTATATTTCACATCTTCTTTTGGTTTCTCTAAGCCCCAGTACCCTCACACTATGATTCTGAGTGCTTTGGAAAGTGGATAATCATTTAAATAATCTCTACTAGAAAGAGGTAACATGTATGGAATGTAAAACTTTTTGCTAGAATAACTTTAACCAGTGTATATATGTTCATGTACTGAATTCTCTCATTGGCCCTATGAAGATATAAATAATATATTTTTAAAAAGAACTAAGTCACTGGAGAGTAAATAAGTTGTTTGGGTCACAGAGATAGTGAGACCAGATAGAAAAATAAATGAACTCAATACAAGGCTCAGAATCAACTGTTATGGTAATCTGTATTTGAAGCACATATAAATGTTAGCCACACTAAATAGTAGTATTTGTCTACTTTCTGAAACACTTTGTTTGAATAATCTTAAAGCTTGTGTTTTCCAGGGCTATTATAAAACTGAAGCTAGTTTGGGGTCATATTGTACACATCTCTAACTCTAGTGGACTACAGAAATGCAGTGAGGTAGTCATGACAGAGTAGAAGTCCAAAGAGGTAGAGAGTATTCAAAATGGTTATATTCTCCATTCATTCTAAATTTCCAGTTATTTCCATGGCTTAGAAAAGGTGTTGATCTCAACCTGTCATCAGCTTAATGTCTCCAAGCATTTCCTACCATTCTCCACCATCCTGTGGGGAGGGACTTGTCTCATTTGAGGCTGAATAATTCTTCAGTGTATGGAATTATCTGGCACAGCGCAGGAACTCTGTAGTTAATGAGCACGGCACAGAATTGCAAAGGAACTTCACAAATGTCACTCTTCTTCCTGCTTTTCCAAGTGCCCGGTGGGGTGGCATTTTACCTGGGCAACAGTCCTTGACTCAGGTGCTCAAGACAATCAAGTGACATTGTGCATGGCTTTCAATTCCATTGCTCACACTGCTGTGCCTTGCAGTGTGCAAGTATAGTCTCATGTTCAATATGTGACTGTGGGAGACTCTCTGTTCCATGTTTTCTCTGATCCAAATCCAAGCTTCTTCTTCAGATGTTATCCTTCTTCATTCTAATTTATTCTTGAAGTAGATTTTTTTTTAAAGGTTGGAAATCTCAGTAGTACCACAGCATCTCATTGTTGTCCTAGTAGATGGCCTATTCATTTAGAGTTATTCAAACACTAATGTCTTTTATTATGAAGGAAAAAAGAATCAGCATACGCTAAACTTCTGCTACATGGTTTACATATGTGAATTTCCTAACTTAAACTTTACATGAATTCTCTGTACTGGTATTCTGTGTTCATCTTGAAGACATGAAATGAAGACTGAAAGATATTAAGCAATTGCCAGTTATTTTGTTGAAGTTTATAATTATGTAAGAATATAATACACAAGCTCATTTTACTGCAATAAGCATTCACTTTCCAATTATAGATTATCGAACTCCTAAGGGTAATATTTGGGACACTGTGATGTTTTTCTTTCTTTTTATGTTTAATTGTTGATCGGTACATTTAAAGCAAACAGTACAGTTACATTTGCCATTGGGATCTTGTACCTTTATGTGATGTATCTTGGTTCTTGTTTTTTCCCCATATCCCTGCCCTCCCTTCATCCCCTTCTCCCTTCCCTATTTACAAAGACTTTGTTTCCATTTTTTCACATTTTTTCTTTTCCTTTATTCCCTTTTCCCTCCCCTTCCCCTTTAGCCATTTTCTTCCTAATTCACTCTCAGTTATACCAGTTGAACCTTATTACTATGATGTTTTTCTAAGGAAGTTACATAGGAATGTCTTACTGAGCTTTCTCCAAAAATAGTCAGCCATCACCTACTTTTCTCATTTGTGTTGTAAGGTCTTGATGACTACAATCAAACATATTTCTGTCTAGTAAAGGGCAGAGGTAGAAGATCTTTAGAATAAAGTCAGTTTCCTGGGAAATAAGACATACAATAAACAATCTACAAATATGTGGGAAGATGTGACCATAGTTTCTGAAAATTGCAAATTAAACTGTCATCACTAGTAATGCTTCTTATGCACTTGGACTTCAGTGTCCGAACTCTTAAAAGGGACAGATCTCCATCAGTGAGTGCTAACACCCTCCCAACAGACTGATTTTCAATGTTGATGGCATGTACTTAAGAATCTTTCTTCTTCAGCATCTTGCTTTTGTCTCCTGTTCTCATAAAAGGCTCCCGAGCACGTCTTAAACACACCAAAAGAGGGAGAGAAGTAACTTTCTTAGAAGTATGTTCATTTTTGTAGGACCAACTAGCAGCGAGAGGAGCTGATTTGCAAGACCAAGGTTAGGAGGGTTATACCTCTACGTGGGAGGGTGCATTGCAATGAGGGCCTGAAATTACAGTACAAAAGATCAAAAAGAAAAATTACCTTTGGACCGATAGGCTCTCCTTCAAGGAGAAGAAAAACAAATAATTTATGCTTCAGAAGTATTGTAGGGCTCATATTTTAGCCTGCAGAATTCCTCAGGATTGCTATAACTGGGCCTCTTGCAGGGAGAAACTATTAATCCTTTGCATGCTTTGCCATTAATATTGTTTATTGGGCCACAAGAAGAGAACATAAAACTTTAATGTCAGCTTTTTGCACTAAGGATTTTTTTTTCCTTAAAAATCCGGTGGTATCTGCCAATTTGATAGGGCACTTTAAAGAGACTAGAGAGGCAGATGGCTGATTCTTAATGAGTAATTTTTTTGAATTCACCAAAAATTTGTTATTAGATGCAAACTGTGCAGAATAACAATGTTCCTATTTGATGGAGTTGGGCTGTGTTGAAGAGAAAAGAAACAGTTTATACAAACAAATAAAAAAATTAGATTCAGAAGGTTCTGGAAGACGAACAGATCACTAGCAAATGTAAGCTCAGCTGAAAGTCAAATCCTGGAGGGGCAGGAAGTGCTGAAGAGGAACCCAATACTTGCCACACAGTGTCAATTTTGAGGAAAGTCTAGTGAAAAAAATTTACAAAAATCTACAGTGTAAGAGATGCGGCAGTTAGGTATTGGTTGGAATCTTAGGACAGCATTTACATTCTGGAAAACTGGAGACTATTAACTGGTCTCTGTTCCAATGTGCAATGTGGATAAGAATAAACCCTTTGAAAACATGTTTGAAGTTTTAAAGAGTGCACATAACATATTGAATCAGTGTCTGAGACAATGGCTAAACACTCAGTGGTTAACTGCCTGATACGAGTATTTATGAGATACTTATTTAATCCTCATCCAACCTTTCTTTCTACTCCCCAGTAAATGTAGACACTTTCGAGTCCCTTCATTATGCTCTGCCACTCAGTAGCACAGTTTTTGAAAACAACTCTGTTTTCGTCATCTTTCTCTGCCCCCGCCTAATTCAGGCATGGCAATGTTGGGAAATACATAGACCTCAACAGAAAATGAAGACTTCAATAAAATGTCAAGGGAGAAAAGAAACGTGGGAGACACTGATGAAACACTGTGCCTATTGGAGTCACTATCAGTCTCACCAGGGGCTGAAAAAGAATAGAATTTGAGATAATTGGTTCTGCTGTTGGAAGATGCCTAGGAAATGCTCCAAAGAGTGGGATATGATGAACAGAGAGATGTTTCTGGAAGAAGTAGATCAAGTCTCAGTGTGGGTCAGTGTGTTAAGGGAAAGTCAGTCCTGGAGATAGAAGTTAGTATAAAACAGGTTAGCATAGTCAACCTAAAGGAAACTAAAAATCGGGGCTTCCGTGAGTAGACAAAATTTGGCCCAAGTCGTTAAGTCAATGGACTATCAAGACCTAGGGGAATGCAAGGGACAAAGAACCAGTCCCTGGAGGAAGTGAGATGCAAACAACCAGCCTGCTTTCTGGACCTCAGAGGTTTCCCTGTAGCCCGGAGCATCCCTGAGCCTGGTGACGTTCACCTCTCCTGAAAACTGTACAAAAAGCACCTGGACCGAAACACCCACAGTTGTTTTTCTGCCTTTTGGAAACCTCCTGGCAGCACACAGTCTTTTCCATTTGTTCTTTCCATCAGCACACATCTGGCCATTCCCCACCCCTTGTTGCTTGCTGTTCTGTCTGCTTCCATCTTTTTGCCCCCAAACTGGGAACCAAGAGTGGGAGGGAGCTCGTTACAAAAAGATTCATGTTGATTTTTCTAAACAATCGGCTAGCCAAAGAGAAATCACTGCATAAGGCTGCGCTATTCAGTAAGGTGCCTTCTAGTCACACAGGCCTTTATATTTAAATTTACATTAAAATCAACCATCTTTTAAATACGTTTCTTATGCACACTAATCACACTTCAAATGCTCAATAACCATACATAGCTTGTTGCTACAGACTGCGAACATCACCACAGACTTTTTTGGGACACATTTTGCCAAACAAAACAAAACAAAACAAAACATGTTTTATACTTATTTGACCTTTACTTTGTAACTACCTACTGTCATTTTTTGTGTGCTGTTAAGTTTATGAAGATGACTAAAAGAAAATTCTGGTTAATCACAGAGTTTCTAGTTTACTTGGGAATACTGAGAAAAATAAACAAAAAACAGTGATAGACCAATGACAGAGCACTGGAAGACTGGACTTACAAAAGCAACATAGCAACAGTAAGAGGAGAGTAATGCATAATGTTTATCTGGTGCCTGATAGGGTGGCACATGCTTGTAATCCCAGAACTCTGGGAAGCTGAGGCAGGAGGATCACAAGTTTGATTCCACATTGGACAGCTTCCCAATTTAGGAAGATTCTATCTCAAAATAAAAAATAAAAGCAGGCTAGGTGTGTAGCTCAGTGTGCACCAGACCTGTTTCACAAGCTAAACTCAGGAAATCCAAAAGATTATAATATTGCACCTCAGATTTTTAATTATCTGACCTATAGCCAAAGTCTAACCAAAGAAGATAAACAGACAGAACAGCTGTTAGAGTTCAAATCCAATAATGATATATATAAATAGATAGAGAGATCACACATATACGTTACATATCACATCTTAATCATTCTTCCTTGCTTTCATCTCCCCTTCCTACCATCTCTTGCATTCATGGACCCCCTTCCCATCTCTCTCCACAAGGTCTACCTCCCTGTTTCTTATCCTCTTTTATTTTGCTCTTTAAATTATATTTTGAATAGAAGCCTTGTGATGTTTAACTCTCTGTGACTGATTTACTTCATGTAACATAATGGCTTTACATGTTTATCACGCAGTGGTGAGATCGTGTTCTGTAACCACACTAAAGGCACACTCAAAGGCTTGAAGCACAGGACCAAGAACATGTATACAATGTAGGCATTCTGCTAAGACAACAAGAGTGTCACAGCGGGTGCCACAAAGGAAAATACACACCGAACTATATAAGCTTTTGTGCCAGGCAGTGACAAACACCTGATTAAGACCAAGTTGGCCAGCGTGAGATGCAGACCCAAACTTGGCTCTTCTCGGAGGGCGCTGTTGCCAGGACAGATTATTGTATTCCTACAACACAAAAACTAACACATTGCAAGAAGATTGATTTTTGTCTTCTCTGCTGTCCTGATCCTTTGAGAACGGTGTCACTGTCACTCACTGGTGACTGCATCTTTATCGCCTGTTTAGTTCACATTAAATGGAGGCTTGCAAGATGGGAATTAGAAGCACTCATGCTCTGTCCTTTTCATGAACCTTATTTTTATAGAAACACCAAGAAGCTCACATGCACACATGTGTACATGCACGCACGCGTGTGCACATACACACACACACACACACCATGGAAAAACACACACTGGTGGTACCCTGCAGCACAGTCAGAGCTCCCGGATATATAGAGAAAATGATAAATGAAACACAGTTCAGAGGTAAATTGCCAGAGGTATCAGGAGATGTGTTTTGGTAACTCCAGCAGTGGCACAGTCATTAATTTCACTATCTGACAGGCAGAATGTTAAAAGGAACCCGCCCCTGTCATCACTTAGGCTGTCGACTGATTGATCCATGCCAACCTTTTTCTCCTTCCCTGCCATCCCATCATCATCTTGCATCTCTTTCTGACAAGATCCCTGCATTTCCCCAAGCAAAGATCTCATGTGTAAGGCTACAGCTTCTCATTAATTGTGCTAAATGGAGTAGAGATCTATAAAGGTCACGCTTCCTCTCTAACAAGCTGTCACGAGAACCAAGTACCTTTCAGATGTGACTAATTATTGAGTTGGTGGACATGGCTCAACTGCCTCCAGAGTTGGTCCGATCAGCATGGGAGCCGCTCTGATAAGCTAAGGATTGTGCGTAACTTCCTCACAGAACATTCTGCATATCTTCCCATGACACATTTAAAAACGGAACCATGTCATCGCAGTCATGCAATGGTATGGTTTTAAAAAATGGTGAGGACAAATATTTTCTCAATCTAGATACTGCCTGGAGAACCCTGCTAGAGAGAACAATATATGTGCTTCTCACATTTCATTTAGCCATGAGTGCTCAGAATATTTCAGACCATCAATGAGGTAAAAAAGAGAATCAGGAAACAAAATACGTAAATAAATGATCATGATTTAAGAAAGCAAATATAAAACCGGCAGGCTCACTGTTATCTGAGCTATCAGGAGAACATTCTCACAAAATTCTCTGGTAAATACAGAAAATTAAGAACACATGCTTTTCTGTATTGTAAATGAATTTAAAATGTGCCACAACTCTAGAATGAGATATTTAAATTTCCAGAGATTCAATATCTCCAGCAATAATGGTATGTGCCCAGAAGTGCCTGTTTTATTGCTCCCTCAAATAGTGATAAATAAATGAAAAGATATGATTGGGGCTTTCTGGAAATTCATATGGTGTTTTCAAACAAAATAAACGCATAATTGAACATACAAGAACTGTTTTCAGAGCTCCATATCCATAAAAGTATCATTTAAAATAGTCTATCATTCTATTCTAGAATGTTGTATAGTTTAAGAAATAATGATAATCAAATATACAAACAGCTAAAATGAACATTTTCATCTAATTTCCATGTGTGAACATTATTCAGAAAGTTTTTGTCTCTGTGTCACAACAGTAAAAACAAAAAAGTATAAATATATCATACAGGAATTATAGATTATTAATATTGAATGTCTTTAGTTTACTAAATCAACTGTTACAGGTTCTGCTAGGCTTCTGGAAAACCAAAGGTAAGTAAGAAATATATCCAAGCCTGGTGCTTCTAAATTATTTAAATGGTTAATAGGAAAGAAGTCACTAAAGAATTAAACAGCAAAGTTTGCTTTCTTCTGACAGAAAGCGCCACCCTGGAGAGAAGCTTTATATCTTCATTACATTCCCAGACTTTGATATATTTTAAATCATGGTCAAGGACAGGAACAAGGAAAATGAAGAATCCATCATTTAGAACCAAAGAAAATTCATTTTGTTAAAGTAACAAGGGGCAAGAGCTGGGGAGATGGTCATGCTTCATGATACAGGCGTGTGTGTGTTTAAGTGTGAAGGGGGGGAGAGGATGTAATAGTTATACAGTACCTACCGAGCTTTAACATTTGCAATGGACTGAAAATATAAAACTGAATCTTAATAGCCGTGATGAATGAGCACTGGGTCTCGCGGAAAGTGAAATATTACAGGGAACTTAAGGACATACGTTTTAACTGCTGTTTGAAGAACACAGAGACACTACGTCTCACTCACAGGGCAGCTGTCTCCCAGCTCAAGAAACCAAAGCTTCATTTTGGCATCTTTTAAACTAACTTGATAATAGTAAAATTGGGAGTGGGCCAGAAAGTCGTAACAAAAATGATGAACAGGACAGAGAGAAAGACTTACAAAGTAACGGTAATAAACGTACCCGGGCATTGCTTTCCTATGTGAGCACATCCTGATAGTCTATAAATATTTTAATGATGTAAATGTTAAAGGAATAACTCTGGATAAAAAGCCAAACTAGAAAACATGAACAATTTGCTATAAATAAGAGGGGATGTAACGACATATATGAACTATAACAAGAAGAATTAGCTTCTTTGGCAAGAGTAGAATTCCATCTCTTGCATTATTTGTTGGCGGTTTGCTTCTCCCTCCCGGACTCCTTAATTCACAAAAGTGTAGAGTTTCTTTTCAAATCACATCTCCAGTTTTCACTGCTTTAGTATATTCCACTGAGATGAATATTAGCAAAATACTACAGAGGTCCCTGTACTTGGGGAGTGTACAACCTTAAGGACTCCGTGTCCTGCCCTGCACTCCACATAGGATCTCCCTCCTTATGCTGCTTCCCTCTGACTGCAAGGGACTGGGATTTTAGATAATGTGGCGTTGATGGGACATAATCAAGCATATCTTCCATCAAACTACAAAAATGTCCCTCTTTCCTCTCTCTCCCACCTTCATCTAGCACACACACACACACACACTTGCATATTTAACGAAGGGAAACAACACATGCATGAAATGCAGTAGACATCCAGATTTAAAAGATATTTAGTGCAATGTCCTTAATCTTTACCACAAAAACATTGAAGATAAGAAACCAGAAAAAAAAATTCTTCTTGTTTAACCTGCATTCAGCCGTGAGTGATCGATGACTTCAAATATTAATTTTTCAGTGGCATTTAGGAAATATTTTTTAAAAGCAAGACTGTGCATAAAAGGGAAAATAAAAATCCCACAATCACAGTGTAGTAAAAGCCTTTTACATATCATGGTTTCCTAAATTCCATTAAGACAGCCTATGAGTAATTATTAAGGGTGTGTGTGTGTGTGTGTGTGTGTGTGTGTGTATGCACATATGTAAATGAACCTAACAAAACCCTGCAATGTCTGGGTGGTAAAGCTATATTGAATTATCAGCACTTTCCTAATATCTATTAATCCAATCTATCAGTAAAGATCAAGTGTGTGTGTGCATGGTTATTTGTATGCACAAGTGTGAATGAGCCAACCCGTGATTTCAAAGGTCATTGAATATTATGAGTCAAAAAACAAGCTGGTTTCTTCCGTCCTCAGAATAGCTGGATAGGCTCAGTAGCCTTGTCTCTATTTGACAAACAAGACTCTCTGAATTTACATTTTGGTATAAGATTTAAATCCACTTCTGTCTGACTTTCAAAGTAACTTTTTTTTAAAAAATTACCAAAATTTCTAAATTTCTGTACAGCAGGAGAGCACACAAAAACTCATCCACCTTCCACAAGACATAACACTTATGAGTGATTGCTCTGGTGAAATCATAACTAATACCAAGACTATTCTTACAGTGCCTTAGCAAAATTATATCTTGAATAGTCTGTGTCCTTGGTGGAGGACCTGCCCCAAGTTTAGGTTTGGAAAGATGACATCATAACTTTGTCCAACACAGATGACACCAGGCTGAACTTTGTAAATATCATTAGACTTCAGCTTCAAAGGTGTAAACACATTACTGGAATCAAGGTGAAGATGGTAGCTGTGCAAGACTTCTCAGAGCTGGCTGGCCTTTCACTGAAAGTGCCTGTTAGGAAAGTGTAAATTGGAAAAAGAAACTAATCTACATCCTGCATCTGTACATGAAGAGATTATTTTAGGTCCTATACCTGTCATATGCTCTCCCACCAATATTAGTGCCAGCAATATTATTCTTTATTTATACATGAGAAAAGAGAAGGTCAGCGAGGTTGTGACATTTCTAAAGTATAAGCAAACAAAGCTAGAATCCTAGCCTACTTCTATTTAAAATACATACTGTTTCTACTATACCATGGAGATTTACTTAGAATAGGTGGGATTGTGCTTTCCATCCTGTAAAAGCAAAGTACAATGAATTGAAAACATATAGAATTATTAAATATTAATGAAATATACACTTAATAATTAAATCTCTGTGCCTACTATGCTAAAATTCATAGACCCATTGTCTCTACTCTATAGGATGCCCCATTACCCCTACTTGGAAAGTTGTTAAATGTAATAAAAGAGGGAAATATTTGGATCATCTAACTCGTTACTTCCACTTGTCCCACCTGTATTTTACATTTCATAGGAAAGCAGAACATTCTTTTCCAAACACAAGCAAAGCATCTGAGATTTAAGTATGTGCTGTGGTACACAACCCTCTCCTTAGCAGGATACACCCAGTTTATAGTATCCAAACTGAAAACAATGATGGTTGTATTAATTCTGTGCTTATGTAGTAAAAGATTTACTAGATGTTATGCATCATAATATCTCTTTGGAAAGATATTTTTGTCAGATGCAGAAACTGATTCTCTTAAAGATTAAGGGACTCAGGTTCCCATACAATTAGGAAGTGAAAGACCCAAAACTGAACCACAGTACTTTGTATTTGTACTGTGAAGCTTTCTTTTGTAGCAAGATAGCCAAGATCCCAAGCGACTTCAGTTAACTAAAGGCAGTGTAGCATCCTGCAGCACTTGCGCAGAGGCCCTGGGAAACATGTCTTTTGAGTTTCAGGGTCTCACAGGGAGGACTGCACACTAAATCAGCACAAGGATTCTGCTCTCTCTCTCTCTCTCTCTCTCTCTGAGCCAGAGAATCTGCCCCTGCCTCTGCATCTGCCCTCTTCCTAGGAAGCATTCAGGAACAGCTTTTCAGCCCTGGGGAATTCATACTGCTTTTCCAATTAATGCAACTGCTGGGTCATTACATTTTTTTCTTTAAAGTCGGCAAAATATGTCCAAAACCAATTAAAGTGAAGTTTACACTTGTCAGATAACTGCAAAAATAGATAAATAAGCCTGCCCAAGTAAACTGCATTACTCTTAAGAGAAATTCTCTAACTAAAGGGAAAATTATTTAGTATAAAAAGTAAACGACAACAGAAAAGGCGTGTTGGGTACTTACTTTGTGAAAGGCAAAAGACGAAATCGAAGGAGATTACATACATCATTTCATTTGATTTTCATGGAAATTACCTCATTTCATCCCTAAAATAACATTATGAGGCATTTATTATTGAAATCCACATCTTGCAATGGATCAAAGAGCCTCGGACGTGATGAATTAACTTCTCCAGAATAAAAACTAAGCAGGAACAGGTCTACTAGTTTTTAACCACCCTGCAAGATGAGGGTGAGAACAGCAAGCTAAAGCTGAAGAATAACTTCACACTGCTCCACAGCAACAGTTAGAAAGACATCAGTATAAGATTGCACCAGAGTTCGGTTGGTTTGCATATATAATTCATGCATTTCTTATCATATTCATAAGGTGCATGTCAATGAAAAATGATTTGGGGATATATGACTATAACCCACTTTCGAAAATAGAGAAAAATACTAACTGAACACTCTGATAAATGATGATTACTTAATTGAGCCATAATGTTCCTTTGTATGTTACCTGGAAACATTAATCTTGGTGTTTTCATCAGCCTAATGATTGAGAGAACTGCATTTGTACTGTTTAAGAAAAGCATCTCAACCACGTATTCAGAAGATGTACTCAATGCCATATACACAGTGTTAGAAATCGGAAAAATGAAATTTTCACAAGGGCTCTGTTTCAGCTCCTCTCACCAAAACACTCACTGCATTGCACAGCCTAGATACACTGTGTTCCCACCTCTTCCTTGTGCACAGTAGAGATGGAGATGCCTGATGTCGCCTAGCATCAGCCCCTCATTCTGCATTGGTGTAGTGAGGTTTGGTTAGATCACAGGGCAGATACGTATGCAGCTGTCAACAAATCATCATCTGTCTGCTGAA
This sequence comes from Fukomys damarensis, assembly GCF_012274545.1. Classification (NCBI taxonomy): domain Eukaryota; kingdom Metazoa; phylum Chordata; class Mammalia; order Rodentia; family Bathyergidae; genus Fukomys; species Fukomys damarensis. Next base: position 9,909,520 of record NW_022900939.1, on the reverse strand, counting down.
ATGATTTTTAGTACCAAATTTTCCTCATCAGCAAAATGAGAAATATATACGTACATATATAATCTTTTCTTATTGCAAAACTTGTTCTTTATCATACCAGTTAATCCTAGTAAATTACTAGAATTAGAAGTTCATCAGTTTTCAGCCTCTAAATAAATAAGAGACCTAGACAATGATCCTTTATTTAGACAATGATCCTGTAAAATGCAGTAAGTGAACCGCTGATGTCAACTTTGAGAGGAACCTACTTTGAGGATCATCTGAATCTATCGGTCCATCTAACATCCTCAAAGGAGAGGTAAATGTTTCTTTTAGGAAGTTCAAAGTATCATCCATGTTTGCCAAAAGATGAGGGATTGTTAACAAGATGATTTACACACTTGTTTCTGAATCAGAAACATGTAATGGCTCCTTAATTGTATAAAAACTAGTGTAAAGCAAAAACCAATGGAAAGCAATATGAAATAAAGAATATAATTTGAGAAACAAAAAAGAATGAAATCACAACAAAATTAAATCTATGGGAGAAGAAGATTCTATTTTGAAATCACATGTGCATGAAATTTTTAATGGAATCTTATGTACTATTACACTGCTTTATTAAAACTCTGCCACCCTAAAATTGAGAGTGTTTGACTAAGAAAAAGTAAAACAAAATGGCATCTCAGTTTTTCTTTTTTTGTTATTCTGTTAAATGTTCTTTGCAATTTTCTCACAAATCAGCAAAAGCCATATGTGGTACTTTCTTGTATAGTAAAACAACCTAAAGCAAAGTAGTCCCTCTAATCCAGGGCAAGTAAAAGGAAAAGTAACTATTGAGTTGTAAAATCTCGGCCTTATATTGCTGTTTTGTTTTGTTTTTTTTTCCTATCTTAACTTTCTTTTCTTCTGTGCTGTTTACACATTATTGTGTCAATCTGATTGACTTGGAAACCACTTAGGGGATTGGGCAGACGCACTCACCGACGTACGTCTTTGTGGTTTACGGAGGCGAACACCTTGAGTGTTATAAATGGGTTCTGGTTCCTTCCTCTGTGGCTCTGTACCCCTACTCTGTTTCCATGATGCCATGAAATAAGCATCTTTTCTCTGTCTTGGCCTTCAGCCACGATGTTTCTGCCTTGGAGCCAAATAACCATGGACTAAATCCTTTGAAACCATGAGCCATAGTAACCTCTTCTCCTTTAATTTGTGGATATTCGGTATTCTATCCCAGCCATAGGAAAATAAACGAACGTGCCTCTTTTCTTCCTTCTTTCAATACTTCTTCCCCTCCCTTCTTTCTTTTCTTCAGTTCACATTGTTGAATCGTTGGAAAAGGAAGTGAATTTGAGAAATGGTGGGGGAGGCTTCGATTACCACAAGGCCTCAACTCATAAAATAAAATTGTTTACGCAAAGGAATGGAGACAAGTCTTGACACCCTCAAAAGTACATTTTCTCTCCTACTGGGACCATGGCTTCAGAGTGTATTTTAATGTTTAAAAATCAGTTTTTCTTGCACATGTAGAAGCCCACTATTTTACTTGATAAGTAGGGTTAATGATAACACCAATGACAATATGTGAGTTATTGTGAGAATTAATATATTAATTCATGAAAAGTGCTTAGGATGACATGTAGTACACACTTACTCACTCTTGGTTATTTATTAATCTTGTTATAATTATATTTATTAGAAAACATACTCCCCCCAAATAAAAATGACTACACATAACTCTCTGCTGTTAATGTTAGAAGAATCTGAGTTTTGAAAGTTCTGACAATTTAATCAGTAATACAGATAACTTCCCACACATTCTCCAGCCTCTGGCCCTTAGACAGCTTGGTTTATTGTCTATCTGGCAACATGACCCTCTGTGTTTGTATGACTAATAAAAAATAAACATATTTATGGAATAAAGGTAAATTAGAAAATTACTTTGAAAAAGAAAAAAAAAACAATACATGGCATTGGAATTAAAATGAGGACATCGCCGTTTAATAGATGTGTGAATTGAACACGGACCTTGCTATCTCTGAGCTAGTGCCCTGGAGAAGATTCCTAAGATCACTATGAAGTCAGGTGATAATTCAATGCAATGTATAACTTTAAGCTTCCTGGCACTGCGTGCAACACGTTGAGGGCTTGTTTTCTAAGGTGCTTGCTCTTAGTGCCTTGCCATAGAAACATCTGGGTTCCCAATCCAGCTCTTTTACTTCCTCCCTGTGTCATTTAAGTAAGTGCCCATCTTGTCGGACGAGACATTCTGAACTACAAAAACAGCCTAAGTTTGTGAGGGGAAAAAAAAAAAAACAGGAAACGGTGCAGAAATAATCCTAGCATATTGCTTGGGACTGAGAAAGCTCACAATGCCTGACAGCTCTTGATAAGCCCATTACTTCCCAGGTTCCGGAGTTTGAATGGGCGGTGGTGCATTTGGGGGGAAAGAGGCAAGAATCCTTTTCCCCATCACAGTTTGGAAATCAAGAATATTTCTTTGAAAATTAAACCTTTTTACAAAATCATACCACTGGTAAAGGAGAGAAAGCTCTTTTTTTAATAGGTAGGGGAAAAGGCTGGGGGAAAAATAGCTGCTTTCACAAGAAAGGAAATCCTTTCCCAGGGGTGAGTCTTCACAAACCACAGGAACAGCTCTGATGCTCCCCTAAGCCTCCTCCTCTCCAAGGGTACAGGTGAAAGGAAGGAATGGCCATTTCTCTCTAGTGTTCCTCTAAGTAGCTACAGGGGCATCTGTAGACTTCCCAGGTCCCTGGTCTTTCAAGAGGCTCACAGCATACCATCTTCCTGGTGCAGAACGGTCTCTTACAAAGCTGAGCTTCAACACTTACAAGACAGACTCTGAGAGAGGTGTGCGCAAAGGTAAAGATCCAGTCCATCCTTGACTCTAGAAAAACGCTAGCAGTGTCAGGTGGATCAAAAATATAACACTGACATCCTGCACCACCTGCCGATAGTCTCCCAACTATTCTTGTGTTTGAGTAACGGTACTCTAAAGAAAAAGAAAGAAGAAATCTCCCCTGGCAGCTTGATTATTAGGTCACTTGAAGAGAGGCAATTTAAAAAAACAAGAAAATGCCACTGAGGGAACTAAAATAATATAGCAAACAACATTATTATAGCACCTTTTCTCTTCAAAGCACTTTACAAACATGAAGCAATTAGGCCAATTAAAACTTGAAAAAAGTAGCCTATTTAGACACATTTTCTCCACATATAGTGCATCTGCTGGAAATGACTCTCCAGCCCTGTTTTGAGCGTGAACAATACTTATAGGAAGAGAGGATACTATAAATAACTAGCGGGATTTATTCAGAAGGAACTGGTCTTGAAGCATTTAAGGCATTGAAATAAAATTTCTCACACCCTGCTTTTTGTCTGACTCCCTTACCCCAAATTCCATGCAGGTACATATTTTCCATGAGCACTTGACAGTTATGGATGGGTGATATTAGTAGAAAACAAAGATGATTAGTCTGGAGAATAAATAGGAAGAAAGTCTTAGATTTGCCCCATTACAGGAAACAAGTTTCCAAAGAGGTGTCCCAGAATAACTGAGCAAAGAGAAAATGTACTGAATTATAAAATGTTCTGAATTCAAAGTTAGGAGATTGAAGTCCTTGTTCAAGTTTAACCACTAATGTACTATGAGACTTGGGAAAATGATTTGATCTATTTATGGTTTCAGTCTCTTAAAAGTGAAATGAACTGTTTGGATTAGATCCATGGTTTTCAGTGTATTCTGAGGGTTCAGGGTGTCCCCGACGGGCGTACGTAAAAGCTCTGCATCCCTGTTCTGGTTCAGGAGCAGCCAAATTTTAATTCATTTTAGAAGCTGGATTTTTATGAAATGTTGTAAATAGCTCCACAACTAATAGTGTAAGAAAACCACTGAAATGGATGCTCTCTAAACTTTCTTGCAAGTCTGCTACTCTGTGATTTTATAAATGTTTCCAACCCTTATAATATATAGGGTATGTTTCAATTAAGAAATTTACATTACATTTGGTTAAGCAGCAATTATAAGGGGGAGGATGGATAAAGACAGTCATTGAGCTCTCTGTGCACTGTAAAACAAAAATACATTCTTTCTCTATGATTTGTCTGGCCTTAGGTACAGTGGATGTTAGCTGAGATGCCCCCACCAGATCTGTGTTCTCCCAGTGCCACCCTCTCTGTCTGATCTTTGGTAGGTGATTCAGATCCTCTCATCCTCAAGATCTAAGTTTAGGGAGGGAATTAAGAAGCCCCATGATATTCCCCAATTTTACCGTTTTTCCAGGGAGCTTCACATTAAGCTGTCAGTGTGTTTCTTTTCTGTGGTTTGTTAGTATGCACTCTGGGCCAAGGAAAAGACCATGGGTTTGTCATCAGGGCACCTGGCTCGGACATTTTCATACCACGTGAGTTCACAAAAGCCACACTCATAACCATGATCTATCTAACTGGTTTTCTCAGTCTGAAAAGCGTGGATATTAATAGGTGCCCAAATACCTCATACCACTATTATGAAATTTTTAACGTTCAATTTGCAGCAACAGCAATATTTCTTTAAAATGTTCTACTTACCCTTGGTGTCATTTGAGATGTTTTAGTTTTCCATCTCTTAGAGCTGAGTAATGAGCCAAACTGAAGTGTTTTCCAGGAGCACAGATTCCCCAACCAAAATAAAGGATTCCTAATTCCAGATGGAAGGCATTTTGGCATTTCCGTAGAGAATACCAGTAGTGAGTTAAAATAGAAATAGATGCTCCTTATTGAGTAAAAGTCTAGCAACTCATTTCCAGGCCTATCCACACTCTAATTAAAATAGCACAATTACAGGGAAAGTTGTGAGGAAATGCCATCGATATTATTGACTATTTTTGCAACTCTGACAATCATAGGGAATATAACTCAGTGACAATACTCAATGAAAAATACACAGAGCATGACACAAAATTAGTGAGTTATGGCTGTGGGCTTCTAGGGCATGTTCCAGTAGTGGCTAGAAAAAGTGACCTAGGTATCAGCCAGAAGATCTTGAGATTCACTGGTGTAAGTTTAAATTAGATATGAGCCGATATCAGTTACGATACTAAAGCAAAAGATGTTTTTCTTTTATAGCACTAAAGCCAGGAGCAGACGTGCTTAAAGCTACTGTGTATCCCAATGCATCCCACACCTCAGATTACACGTTGTGACTCGTGAAGGAGTAACTTTCCTACAAAAAATTACTTTTCTAGAGTTTGGCAGAGCTCTAAACTTATTTTCTCAGTTGTGACTGGCAATTATGCAAATGTTCAAATCAACAAATTAGTACAGGCCCTTAGGATCAGAATTTGAAACCAATAAACTCAAATCTAAAAGGCCCAAACTCCTATCAAACATAGTACACTGTTTGGGTTTTACCAACATTCAGCTTCCTTAATTTGTAATCATCTAGCTGTACTACCAAAAAGCAACTATGTGAAACACATTAGTCCTGGATATAAAATTTTATCTGCTATTCAAAAGTTCCATGTGTGCCCATTTTCTCTATACTATACACCTACCTATGCTCTCATCCTTATCTGTCCCTTCACACTGCTATGACTGCTCAAAATATTTCCTTTCTCAACAAGTGGTATATGTGTGTGTTGGACCACAGCTTTTATTACAAAATTACCTGCCTCGTTCATATATTCATTTCTACTTCATCATACCTTCATCTACTTCATTTCTGTCAAACTCTAGACTTAAAAGTCTAATGTTACTCTCCTAAAAACTCTTCCTAAGAATATCCAGTTTTGACTAGATATATATAAAATTTGATCCAGGCAGCTCAGAAATGTGGGAAAACATGGCACAGTTTCTAGTCTACCCCTGGAAAACACACACACACACACACACACACACACACACACACACACACACAGGTCACTGTGTTCTATACTTGACCTGTAATCTGAAGCAAAAAAGCATTGCTTTTTTGACAGTCTGGAGTGTCGCTCAGTAGCACAGGCTGCCTGGCAAGTACAAGCACCTGAGCTCAATTCCCAGTACCAAAAAAAGAAATTTTTAATGACAAAAGAGATGGAAAAGTAGATAATATGGTATATGATACATAAATATCCAAAGAGATCTTGACAGCTACATGAATTACAAATATATGGTGATACAGTGATAAGTACATGAGAACAGAAATTCACCAAACATTTCCTCTGGGATCTTGGGTTAATAGAATCTGCTTCCCTCTTAATACCTACTTGAGTCCAACTAAATTAGTTTCTAGGACTCAGTTTTTTTAAATGCTGAGAGTGGAAACAATAAATTATATTTTATGGTGTTGTTGGGAAAATTCAACAATACAGCATAAATTAATGCTATAATACAGAGTCTAGAATTAAATTACTTGCATAGTATCGATATAAAAGAGTGCATCGATTTTAAAAGTTACCTTCATTGATGAAAGAAAAGGATACTTGGTATATATTCAGTCATTCATTTCACAAATATTGAGCAAATCCTTCATATGTGTTTAAACAACTAATATATCTATTGCTGTGCTTGGCTTAGAAGATGCGCAGGTGAACTAACTCTGGAATTAACAGGGAGTTGAGAAGTTGCTTTGAACTGACCACAAACTCCTGTACCTGCATTCCGTTCTTCTCATTGACTACATTTGCACCACACAACTTGTGTCTCAGAACATCCCCTTTTGAAAGACACTGAGCTACCGGTTGTCAAGTTAACAAACTTGCCTGAATAACTCCAATCCAAGACACACTTGAATCAGACATGGATCCCATCTTTAGAGCCCTTACCATGCATTAGGCTCTATGCCCTTCTCGAGAAAGCAAGTTCCACCAGAAGATTTTCTTTCTTGGGAATTCAAAGACATATGGAGAGACTGGTGCAACTGGTAGAGCAAATTGGGAATAGAAAAAGGTAAGGGAGGGGGCTGAGACTGGGAGCCACATCCATACTGAAGCCGGGAGACACCACAGGGTCAGCAGAAACAGCCAGAGAAAATGAGCAGAGCAAGGGGAGTGAGAGATCCCAAGATTGAAGCCAGAGTCCTCAAGTTCTGAATAACAACTGTGAATACTACCTCTCACTGAGCATTTACTATTCTCGGATCACCTTTCTAGCACAGCAGCTACTATAAACCAGACCTTCCGTAAGCTATCTGCTATTTTCCTCACTTAGCACATGTGGAAACTGAGACAGGCAGAAGTACAGTAACGTGTGAAGGTTTCAAAGCTATTGCCTACGGCAGCCAAGAATCAAGCTTGAGCCTTCTGAAGCCCACGCTCCAGAGCCTCTATTCCTGTCATACCCCCATCCTTTCCCACCTTTATAAGAAGCCTTCTCCCCTTGGATGGCCACAGGGAGCCTCTCCTTCCTCAGCAAGAGAAAATCCAAACCGGAGCCGCATCTCTGTGCCTGACAAGTCACTGGGTTCAAATAAAGGAGAAGAGAGCCTGACGATCTCATGGGCCTCCAGTGCTGCAGAAGAAGTAATTGTTTCTCTTGGGGGAACATTTTGCTTTCTGGACTGAGCAGTGCTGAATTTCTGAAGAGCAGACTTTGGCAGCTTCTGAGGTGGCATTTGGGGACAACAGGTAGACCCTCGAAATAAAAATGAAGCAGCATTTCATAAAACCCCTCCAGACAAGTATTCCAGAGCATCCCCACATGAACCTCTACCACATTTCTCCAAAGAGGTCTGGGGACAACAGCTTGCCCCTCTGTACCAAGCCATGAATAAGGCAAAACAAAAGCCAAATCCTTTCAAAGGGAGACTTGTAAAGGAATAACAGAGGCAGCTGACCTCTACTCATGGTAAGCTGTATGATTCCATAACTGTTCTTCCCACCACAAAGAGAAAGAGAAAAGACTCTGCCATTTTTGCCTTTCCACAAATTCTGCCCTGCAGAAGGCTGTATATGGAAAATGAATCCTGAAATGGTTTTCTATAAATGAATGAAGAAAATAATTAAAACAGGATATATTCTAATGGCACATTTGCTTTCTCCAAACAAGAGTATTTTTAAATTTGGCTGGTGCTTTCATCCGAAAAAAATCACCTGACTCCACTCTGATTTCCTGGATTTTATTCTTAGCCCTTCCAGTCACAAAGTTGTTACCCATCCTTTCTTTTCCTCAGCGTCTTGGAGTGGGACTCTAATGAGTTAATAATTATTCCTCTCCAACTGGGTTATCAGGAGGATTAATCAAGAGAATCACACCCCCCTCATAGTGCCTAGCAGATAAGTTCTCAATAAATATTAGCCCTTTTGTTACAGCATTTCAATAGGCAAAAATGCTGAGAGAAACATCAAGTCCATCACACTAGGTTTAACATATATAAGAATAGAATAAAGTGCAGTAGCTATCAAGGTTGTGATAAAATCAATACTGTAGGGCCAGGGATTTAGCTCAGCGGTTCGGTGGCCTGCCTTGCAAGCGCAAAGACCCGAGTTCAATCCCCGGTACCAAAATAAATAAATAAATAATCAATACTGTAGAGTTCAAATCCTAATGTGACTTTAGGCCATTTTCTTTACCTCTTTATGCCTCCGTTTCTTACCTATAAAAGAGAGATAATGATAGTCCCTGTTCTATCGGACTGAGATTATGAAATGACTTCCTATATGTTAAGTATACAGAACAGGACAGTGGGTAACATTAAATACAAAACAAATGTTTGCTACTATTCATTGTGATTAAAATCACTTAAAATAGTGAGGTTCACATATGAAATCTCATCCCCAGGCTTTACGCCCTCTGTATTTGGAAACATCTCGCTCGGGAGCCTTAGAGAGCTTGCTGCTTTAATGTACACCCTGTGTTGCCACAGGAACTGTTGATAACTTTGCTACCAATCCAGATTCCACATTTAGTGGGAGTGTGTCAGGGAAACACTAATTCAACAGGAAGACAGCAGAAGCCTGTTTAATTGCTTGGAGGTTTTTTGCCCCAGCCCTCTGATAACATTTTTTGCCTTAAACCTGCCCAGAGTAATTATTGCTCTTAACTATTGTTACAGCTCCATACCAAACGCTGGGTGACTCTTCCACGTAGTCTTATCAAACTGACATTCTCACAAATGTCCCTTGCTAAATGTCAAATGAGATTTCTGGAGGGGAGAGTAAAAATGCCTCTTCTCTTCTTACACATTCCAAGCTTATGTAGATCAAAAAGCCAAGGCATGGGTGCTGTTGTATCAGCAAATCAGACATCTGCAATAATCCACCAGGGATCTTTCATCAGCCACAGCTCCACTCTTCACAAAGGGGAGAATTAATTATGAACGTGGAATCTGCATCGTCGATCCACGAAGCTGAACTGATGTGCAGTGATTCTGTCCTCCTGCAGTTTTAATTACTCGGAGACAAGTTCAAGGGTGCAGGACACAAACAGATTGAGACTCAGAAGGGGCCCAGGGTGCGGGGAGTTATTGTTGTATCTCCAGTTGAATATCATGCATGAAACAAATATTCCAAATCATGTAACCACATAAGGATACTCCAGGAAGACAATGAAATTAACGGTGATTAACTATAGCAGGTCAATGCAAAGAGAAGAATAGTCTCCATGAGAAAATAGAATACTGGTTTTCCCTAGATGGGGACGACTGGACAAGTAACTGAAAAGTTAGAAGAAGAGGCCATAATTATTTGGTGCCCTTCCACCTTCACCGCGTTTCTTCCGCACTGCCAGAACTCCCATTGTCTTCCACTGTCTCAAGATCATTTCTTCAGATTCTTTTTAGCTCTCCCAGCTCATCCTGATTGACCTTAGCTGCCTATGGCAACTGATCCTTCTTGTCTGAGATTAGTTTAGGAAAAGCCTTTGACATAGTTGTTTATTATTAATACCTGCCGGGGACACGTCTGGTAAAGGCTACTTCATTTTCCAAATGAGTCGCATATGAGGAAATAAAAGTGTTTTAAGGTAACACTAGGAGCGACTGTAGCCATCTTCACACGAGGAAAGCACACATCATAGATTCTGAGTCAAAATTCTGTTTGTTCCGTTACTGAGACAATATACCTAATGCCTGAAACTTAAAGGAGGCAAGGGTTATTTTGAAACATGGTGTTTGGACAGCTCAGCCCATGCTCGGTTGGTTCCAAGGTAGAAACAGCAAGGTAGAAGCGCATAATACAGGAAAGTTGCTCAACACATGGTAAAGAGGCAGAGCGAAAAGGGAGGAGCCAAGGGCAAGAATGCAGGCTTCTGAGTCACAGCACCAGTGACCTCTCTCCCACCAGGCTCTGTGTTCTGACAGCACATTCGTCCACTGAGCTCACAAATGGATGAGCCCACTGATGAGTGTAGCATCCGGGTGACCCAAGGATCCTCCGTGCTCGAGATTGCTGGGGGGCACTGTACATGTAAACCACAACTGATGGAGAGGTCTGCACCTCTGATGATCTCACGGATTAATTAAATCACCAAATCCTACTCTTGAACATCTTACTATATAATATAGTAATTTCTCACTTGCAAAGCAATTTTCATTAGCTTTTTTTTTTCTGTTTTTTTGAGACAGGGTCTCACTATGTAGTCGAGACTGTCCTGGACCTCACTATGTAGCCCAGGTTGGTCTTGAACTCACAGCAATCCTCCTGCCTCAGCTTCCAGTGTGCTGGGATTACAGGTGTGCACGACCAGGCCCTGCCTTTCATTAGCTTTCTATTAATCACAGCTAAAACATCTAAGCCAATATCCTTCTCAATACACAAAGAGTCCGTAGAATTATTTATTATTTTTACTACAAAAAGTCTTCATTTTTATTTTAAACTCTTGGAAAACATCTTCTATTGAATAAGTGAATATATACAAAGAAAATCTTGATGCTGCTTTATATAAAATAGGCATGGGTCAGAATTAATACCCTCTGATTTTGTATTTGCCATTAGTTTTGGTTTTTTCCCATTAAGTTTAATGGTACATTTAAAGCAAACAATACAGTTACATTTATCACTGGAATCTTGTACCTTTCCATGATGTATCCTGGTTCTTCTTTTTTGCCAGGCCCCTGTGCTCCCTTCAACCCCTTCACCCTTCCCTATTTAATTATTCGAATTTATATTCATAACAGCTCTCCAGGCAGATATCTTTGCCTATTACAAATTTTAAAAATTGCAAATAAAATATTGTATTTGCCAGTAACTCCCTGAGTCAGCAGCATAGAGTGAACGCCTATGGGTGAATGGTTTTAGAAACAATTCTCTCCACTGTGCTGCGCTACGCTCATCGTTATATCACTAGAAATGTATTCATTTCTATCTCATTTGACTTAGAAGTTCTTAGTTGCAAGACAATACACTAAATGGCAAAAGTGCAAATATTTCAAAAATAAGACAATCCCTTGCATAGCAAGATAGCAAGTGTGTCCGTTAATCATTACAATACAGTGTGAAAATATTAAATACTGGTGACAAACACTGGAGTCTGGAGCATCGGGCAATAATGACTGCGATGTACAGAAGAGAATGGACACAAAGATTTTAAAGACATTTGGAAGAGTTGGTGAAGGACAAGAAAATGAAGCAGAGCAAATGAACTGAACTATTTGAAGATCCACAGGTAATGTGGATGAGGTGGAGGTACTTGGGAGCTGAGTCACAGAGGAGGTACAGCTCCTGTACATCCTGCTAGAGAACTTGAACTTTATAATACGGATCACTGATTTTTAAATTGTTCTTTATTCTTAACATTTTCCCTGAGAAAAAGCATATCCGTAAGTATGAAAATAGCTAAAAGAAGACTTTTCTGGTTGAACCCATAAAGCACATTTTAAAGCCACTCTTTGGGGATCATGGAGCGTCACCTAATGCTTCTAACTATAAAACTGACATAAAAATAATGATGTCTGGGCTAGGTTATTCTGGAGACACTACGCAGGACGGAAGGCCAGAGAAAGAAATGAAGGCAATAAGTCCAATAGAGGGAAATGAATGGTAGATAGCAAAATAACGTCCCAAACTTTCACAGCACTCCGTGCCCAAATAAAGACAGGGGCACCACAAATCAGCATCCACTCTGCCACTCAACTCCTGCTGCCCATCCTTCCTGCTAATACCATTTCACAATGGGCAAATGGGCATAGGGACCGGCATGTCCTCGGGAAAGATGCCAAGCTTAGCTCCCTGACTAGCTTATCCCAATAGTACTCCTCCCTTCTTCTCCACGGCAATTTTTGATGGGGTATAAGACAGCCATAGACAAAGCTGTCTGATGAAGAAAAATTTTTGGAGGGGAAGGAAGTTTTTCTCATTTTATTGAGCGCTTCAAGGCCAAATGATTCTGCAGGACACAAATATTGAGCCAGGAAGTCCTAAATGCTGGAGCAGACTAACCCTTAAGAAGAGGGAACAACTGCAAATGAAAGAGGTCAGGAGTGGAGAAGGAGGAGCTATATATGCATTGGGCTTTTGCTAACATCATTAAGCCACTGTACAGTGTCTCACACAAGACTGTCACTGCCTCCAGATTTTTCATTTACTTGGGCCACTGTACTTGGGATTGAGATCTCTCTTTCATGCAACTGAAATGACCTTGCATAAAACAGGGCTGTTTAGAATTTTCAAAACTAGAATTGAAAGCGAGCTAAAAGTCAGTAGCACATAACAAATTAATGTATGATTGATAGGTCGGAGTTCAGAAAGAACTCAAGTCTACAGCTTGGAAGGAGAAATTAACCATGTACCAGGGTGGAACAAACCAAAACCAAACAGGGGAACTGAAAGACTACACCAATTTGGCCTTTAAATGTATTAAATATCCATACTGTTAGCATCGCCAGGTGGCAATAAAAGAGGTATTCTTTTTAATCAAAGAGGTATTCTTTTTAATCACTATATCACCCTGTAAAAAGACCGAAATCTTCCTTAGAGACCTCCCGATCTAGAGACACCGTGCCATGTTTGTTATGGGCAGAGAAACTCCTGAAATAACTTGGAGATTTTGTTAAAGACAGTAGCTGAATACAACTGATATCTGAAGATCAGTATCAGAGGCTGGCATAGACGAAATTCTATGATTTAAACAATAAATAATATTTAGCCTTTAGTTTACCCTACTGTGAGAGAGAGAAAAAGCAAAATGCACATGATTTTTTAGAGATTAATGTTGAGTTACAACCAAGAGAGTTCTCTTTCCCCCACGGCTGCTACAGTTGTAACTCGAGACTATCTACAGTTAACCACACCATCCCTGGGTGCCAAGGGAGACGTTAAAAACACTGAAAAATTTACTGCACCGGAGTCCTGAGGATTAATTTTATTAAGTCCCTCGGTGCTGCAGACCGACCACACCCTATGACGTGGAGCTGTTTGTCTCCTCTGAAATAACTGAGTCAGGCACTTGAAACCTAGAAATTGGGAGCTCCCAAAGAGGTCCAAGGTCCCCGGAGGAACCTGTTTCCCAGCTGTTGTCTGGGCCTGGTTTCAGATAAATACAGGGGGGAATCCATGTTCTGTGCTTTACATGTTTCTAATGGGCTTTGTGAGCTGAGTGAGAGATTTGATGTTTACACTACTGTAAATCTGTGGGTATAAAACAATTACAGCTGCCAAAGTCTCTAACTCTGCTATCAAAAGTCTTATGGGGAAGGGCCATAAAGTATTTGATGCATCAAACAGCTCTTCCTGAACGATGTTTTGATGAAATAATTATAAATGAATCAGAAGAAATAAATTACCCTTGAAATAATAACAATACTTAGCATTTTCATTTGAGTGTTTAACAAATTACTAATTATTTAATTTACAGTCTAGCATCATGACGAAAGGATTTCTACTCCAGTTTTATAAATATGGCAGCAGAGTAATCTGGAGGGGTGATGTGCTCACGTCAAGAAGGCCAACTGAGGAAGAAGGGCTTTTTGAACAGCTGTTCCCAGAAGTAGGGTCAAGAGGGAGAGAGGAAGGAGAGAGACTGTTTCAAAATGTAATTGCGTAATACTCGGAAGGCCTGAAAGCAGCAGAACAGAAGGAAAGCAGGCTCTCACCCTGAAAGACAAAGTTTCTGAAGTGAAATACTATCTGAAAATGTCTCTGGATCACCTTTGTGACTTCCAAGTCTGAGAAACTGGGGACACCAGGGTATGAATTCATCCTTCAGGACAGCTAGGGAGATCTTCCAATGAAGGTAACACCGCGCAGAAAACGCTCAGAACTCTCTAGTGATTTCTTCCCACAAGTCTGCTGCTAAAGGTGCTGACTTACTTTTCCACTTGTTCCTCAGCATCTGACCTGCAGGATGGCTTGGAGGTCCTGCAGACTCTCAGGCTGCTGCCCTGAGCTGGCATTCTGAACTCAAAAGGAGATAGGAGATTTGCAGCTCTTACTACCTTGCTGATTTCTGGAGTTGGCGCTGTTCACACCCGGAATTCCTCCTGCCAGCTCAGCCCGTGCTGAAATATCACCATGCCACTGGTCCCCAAAAGTAGCTTTATATTTTAGGGCCACAGCAGTAAACTGACAGTAAGGCATAACCCATGTTCATGTTTCTTTTGGCTGCTTGTGCTGCCCACGTTGAGTTTACAAAGGCTCTGCGACTAGGCAACAGTTATATTGCTCTAAAAATAAGTAATCTCGCTGCCTATTTTCCTAACCTCTTCCTGTTTATGTTTTTTATGTTGGGCTTCAGTTATCTATTATTATGTAACAAACTATATTGTGATGTAATGATTTAAAACAACAACAATCCCCCAAGGTTATCTTCATCAGGTCTCACCTTGTCTGTTCTCTGTATTATTTTATGTTGACCAGAGTTACTCAAACTATCAGGGACTGCTAGGCCTGCTGAGCCTACTGGGGATGTCATGTCCAGGAAGGCTTTTCTAGGTCTCTCTACACTTGCTGAATAAGCCTTTAACAGTCTAAGGCAAGCATCTGCAAGCACAGTTTCTGGCAACCAGAAGAAAGAAGTAGCAATTCTAACTAAGAGTTCTTTGACACTGGGCTTGATTCCTGGGGATGTAGCTCAGTGATAGAGCATTTCCTCTATGTGCTCAAGGACCCCACCATTCAATTTCCAACACCAGAAGAAACGAAAAGCCTAAGTTTGAAAGATTCCAAATGTCAGAACTTCTGTATTCATTTGGTCAAAACAAATGACCAGGCCTGCTTGATATTTCGCACAGAATAGAAACATATTCTCTTTTGATTTGAGGAATGGTATCGACACAGAGGAAGTGAAAGTGTTGATAGAAACTATCTTTGGAGGTTATCAGGTGTGTGAATATATGAGATTCTATGAGCATTTGAAATGAGGAGTACTGTTTTCAGTTTTAAAGGTAGAAGGTGTCTTAATGGTCCTGGAGTATATTAACTCGTTCAATAGACATTTCCTTTCTACTTTTCATTTCTCAGTTTATCATTGAGTATCTACTCTTTCTTTGCCTGATTCTCTTTTAGAACATGAGGAATAATGCTGAATAAAAAATGGGATTTTTTTTTCTTTAAAATTCGATTCTATCAATAACTTGACTATGCATAAGTCAATAAATAAACAACCAAAAATCTGACAGTGATATATACTTGGCAGAGAATTAGCATTTCCTAATAGAGCATGACCAGTTGTCTAATGCTGATTAGGAAATTGAGTTAGGTTGCTAGAAGAGGAGATATTTCAGCTAAGAGCGAGTGACAGGAAGGGCAATAGCTAATGTGAAGGCTTAGGGCAATGACAAGCTGGGCATGTTTTCGGAACAGCAGGAAACCTGATGCTACTGAAAAACAAGAACAGTGAAGGAAAGTGGTAGGGGAAATTGCAGAAGGGCAGCCAAGGCCTGATTACAGAGGGATCTGTGGATTGTTTTCAGGAGTTTGGTTTCAATTCCAAGTCTGGTGGAAGCCATCAGAGAGTTTTTAACCATGCTTCTAATTTGTATTTTTGAAGCCAGATCTGAGAAGCAGTAAATGATTTGAACGTGGGAGGTGAGAAAGAGAGTAATTAAGGTTAACTCTTGGACTTGTATTTTGTACAATCACACAGATGAGGGTACTATTTACTGCATTTGAACAAATTGGTGGAAAAATGGGCACATGGACAAAAAAAAAAGAGGTCATCTCTTTTTGTCACGTAAATTTCAGATATTTACTTATGTCCTTGTGGAATTCCAGCTTTCTGGATCACAATAATGAATTTCTCAGCAAGGGGCAGGTGTTTGGAGAAAATAAGCTTAGAGTTTTGATGTAACATCATAGAAGAGTTTAAGGGGCTTCCCATGGCTGTTTCAATGCTAGCAGAGTTCTCAATATCTCTTGAGAAAGAAGATAACCAGCAGACCAGGAGCAGAGCCCCTGAAGTAAAAAAAAAGGATGAAGAAGGAAAAGGAAAAAAATCCTTTCTTTTTCTTCCTCTTTTTCTTTCACAAAAACTGAATTGCCAACTACAGATTGATTTAGCGTTGAGTAACTGATATTGTAGTCGAGTTGAGGAGGTAGGTAGACACATTTAAATAGTCCCCAAGGGGCCACAAAGGGGATGTATATGTGTCTTGGTGAGAGTTCCTTCTACATTTGGCATAGAGGCCTCCAAACAGAGACTACTGATTATCCCACATAGCCTTTGATAGTTTAAACCATCAATGGCTTCCATGATTTTGGGTAATCTTGACCACAACACTAAAGCAAGAGAAGAAAGCAAGTGTTCGAATGGGAGATTTCCATTATGTAATGGGGAATTCAGGTGAGGTTCGAAGAAGAACATTGCACTGCCGTATATCTTGTGTCAGGCCCAGAAATCCCAATGTACACTTTTACTTTGTGGAAACGATGGCTAGGTGTATGAATACGAACCACATGACCGACTGATGAGCTTTGCTTCTAAGCAAACTAGCATGCACATGGTCACAACAGTGAGGAAGCAGGACCAATGCTGAAAGACATGTTGTACAACAAAGTGGCAAAGGGATTGCAAAATGGCAGAATAACTGCAATTATTCTCTAGCTGCCTGGAATTTGAAACTCAACAAACCGTGAAATAAACAAACCTCTGAGAAGTGACATGGGAGGAGAAGAGAGGTATGAAAGTGAGGCTGGTATTGTTATGGCTAAGTTGGGCAGGTGATGGTATTTGTGCAGTAAGCTGTGAGAGATCAGTAACACACACCAAAAAAGCACTGATAACATTTCAAACTTATTTGAGGAAGTAAATGTTGCATGGGATGTAGAACTAAATCATCTGGGTTCAAGTCTGATTACCACAGGTACTAACAAGTTGTTTTAAACTTTATGTGCCCCCGATCCCCAAATATTTATAGGATTGGCTTTGAAGAGTAAATAATTTACTGCAAAGGTCAAAGAACAACAGGTGATAGAGAAAGGGCCCCCCATAAATGCCAATAACTTTTTAAAACTACATTGTCAGACCCATTTATATTCTCTCCAGAATCGAAAATACCATGCTTTTCTTACTTTTGCCTTCATACGAGGGAAGAAAATAACACAATGTGTGTCTCCAGAAATTCTGGTAGTTTCACACGGAAATGAACTCAGGCTGCTGTGTGGCAGCTCCTAAACAACTGCTCGCCCTCAGGAAACGATGGTATTTGAGGAATTCAAAGGAGAACACAGTGACACGCTGAGCTACCGACCAAACACACAGAGAGTCACCAATATAAAGAACTCTGGACAAACTGCAGATGTTTTATTCCCTATGACATGATGTGAATCTGTAATCATTTAAACTGCATACAAGCAGAGCTCAGTGATGTTGTTGCACTGCTATTCTTTTGTAGAAATAAGTATATTCATAAATAACTGCAGAACACAATTAAACTAAAGATATGTTGTCTTAACTTACGAAGACCATGTTTTCAAACACTTTAGGCATGCCCATATTTGTATATAAATCATTATTTCCTCATGAGAGTAGTAACATCATTATGAGCATTTATTTCTGAGTTGTTCTCAAGTTCCTTTTCCTACACTAGTACAATATATGGAATTAATATGAGGAATACATTTGCATAGATTCATAAATAATTTTTAATTTAATGTTAGTGAGGGATCTCTCTCCTAAGCAGACAAATTTGAATTACTCAAAAAATTTCAAATATCAAGGTAGTTCATATAAAAATGATCTCTATAGAACATAGTCATATTAATTTTATATTAATCTAATTTTTCTCATATTCATTTTAAAATAAAATTTTCTCTTCATTTCTTTGCTGTACAAAAGCACTTATTGACTGGGAAAAATGTGAATAGCTTTGAATAGCTTCATAATTTTGGCTACTGCCTGAGATTAAGTTGATTTGGGGGAAGGGAGGAGAGAAGAGAAAAAAGGAAGGGAGGGCAGAAGGAGCCTTTTACTGAGATGACCAGGCCCCCAAAAAATCCAAGACACAGTGCAGCATTCAGCTGTTTCTAGAGATCTCAGGACGATTTCACCCTTAGTCATGTTTCCCTTTGAAAATTAAACTATCAAAGTGCCCTCATTTAAGTATATGTCTCTAAGTCCTGAAAACTGGCTAGATTTTCTTCTCTGTATACACGTGTGAGCGCACACACACACACACACACACACACACGCCTAATTAAGACACGGGGTGTTCCTCCCTTTCCATGGCTTTCCTGGAGGACTGCTGGACCTCTATCTGATTGCATGGAGTCTCACCAACTCACGCAGATAAGCAAACAGTCAACTGGGTAGCGGTACCCTGATACCTTACGTGTACTTCAGACCTCTCTACTCCAGTTGCAGAACGTGTTTGGAGTTGGACAATAAATTTAAGGCTCACCTTTCCTTCTAGGGTGGGCCAAGATCTCTGGCTTGATCCAGGATGTAATTACAGAGACATCTAGTGGTCAGGTCCAGGAGTGTGTCAGCTAAAAACAAGCCAAGTTGGACTCATTCCCCACGAAGGGTTAGCAATGACTGCGCCAGGAAGAGCCGTAATGGTGAGAAAATTTAGGCTAAAACGGTGCATTATGCCTACGTGCTTAACCTTCTGGTCTGAAGTCCTGGAAAATTTTAAGATGAAAATAAAAAAAACAGTGAGTGCTCATTTTAAAACATAAAATAAAATCAAGGTAAATTAAGTACATCCTTATTTATAGTTATAATGTCACAGTTCTTGTTTTCCAAAAGGGGACAATCTCTCATAAGTGTTCTTTTTCTTTTTCTTTTCTTTTCTTTTTTTTTTTTTTTTTTTTTTTTTTTTTTTTT
>NW_022900939.1:9886759-9890287 GCF_012274545.1 Fukomys damarensis | reverse complement strand
TTTTTTTTTTTTTTTTTTTTTTTTTTTTTTTTTTTTTGGTTTTTTGAGACAGTCTCACTATGTAGTTGAGTCTGACCTGGAACTCACTATGTAGCCCAGGCTGGTCTTGAATTCACAGCGATCTTCCTGCCTCAGCCTCCGGAGTGCTGGGATTACAGGTGTGCACCACCACTCCCGGCTTGTCTCATAAGTCTTACTGTGTCAGAAATGCCTCATTATGCAGTGATACATAGTACACAACCATAAAATTTTTCTTATACATCAAAATACCGGTTTCTGGTAGATGTACAGAAAAAAAAAACTTGCATCAGCAGTCATTGACACGTTAGTATGAATCAGTTCATACAAGTCTAGGAGTGAACAAGAGTTGAAGCCGCCAATCCTAGATGGAAGGAATAAAGCAATGCTGTTCCAGTGCGTTGCAGCGGTGGATGCCTACTGTCCCCGTTACTGGAGAGGCTGATGCAGCCTGGGCAACACAGAAAACAATCATCTCTTCAAAAAATCCACATTTTCAGGATAGCAGAATGGGTGGTATTGCCGTCAAGTTATGTTAACAACTGAAATACACTGATTTTAGTTAATAAAACAAACTTGCCTGTGTCCAAGTTCAGGGAAAACATATGGTTCAAGAACTATTCTATACTTTCAAAAGTTGGGGAGGTGGTGAAAAAAGAAATAAAAGCTAAGAAAAGAAGAGGGCAGGAATTGTACAGTAGACACACACACACACACACACACACACAGATGTACAAATGCAGAGCTCCCCACATAATTCTCTGTACTAGACTGTCTTCGTGGCTAAAGCTCTGGGCGAGCTGTAAAATTAAACCTTTTGCATCATTAAAAAATGCATCCAATGAAATGAGACCAAAAGCAACACTGCTGTTTTGTATTTCCCATGGTGAGGGGGCTCCGAGTATTATAATAAAGTCCTTACTCTCTACTTAAACATTCGTCACAACATCCTCTAGACTGCTGGAAATTGCCTGCCTGCACCTGGTACTGTGTTGCTTAAACTGCTTCATGATATAAGATCCGGGGGCACAAAGAGGAAGGGTAGGGCTGGGGTTAGGGGGGCAGGACGCTACATCTTGTCTATGCCTCCCTTCACCCCACGGGACAATTCTACTGTCACCCACTTAAGCTCCAACACCTCTGAGGGTGGAAAGAAGCTCAATTTTCAGAGAACGTTAGGAACCGAAATGCAGGATTTGTGAAATTCTTTAATTGTGAAGTTTATGTCTTGATAGTACTGGATCGACAGAAATTTTACCTTTGATCTTTTTTGTTTCTTTTTTTAGGAGAAAAGTACTACTGTAGAAGCACATATAACACTGCTCTTTCCCTCAATAACTTTACTCAAACCCTGGTACTCTTGATTTCCCTGTGTGTTTAAATTAAAGCCAGTGATGCTGAAAACAGGTAAGTAACATGGATTCCATACTGGGCTTCTATAATGGTCATTTTCTTTCTGAAAGTAGATCGTAATTCTACATTTCTAGTCTTTCCCAGCTAAAAATCCTTATCAGCTCCAAGTGTTATTCTAATGACTGAGCTCACTAAATAACTGGCATGCGAATGACCTTCAATAGGTTTCCTTCTATGTGTTGGTCCAGATGCCTTCTTCAGAATCACTTGGGCCCACTTACTCAATGGGCCCCAGACCTGCAGCACAGGAATAGGTCTGAGCTCTTCTTGTTCATGCACATCATTAGGGTTCTCCCAAAATCCGCGTGCTCTCTGGAAGCCCATGAAAATTCAGAATGCACGCAAAATTCAGAATTCAGCTTCATCTGAAACTTTCAGAATCGCCATCTCTGGCAGGAGTAGGGCTAAGGAGAGGAAGCCAGAACGGCTTTTTTTTTTTTAAAGCAGAATTCCCAGCTAATTCTTTTTCAAACAAAGAAATAAAATTTGAAATCCTGCACCACTGCTTCTTTAATTACCCAGCACAGTCTGTGACTTTCAGCATGATGATACACGATCAAAACCTCTGGTAGTGTTCACTGTGCTGTGTGAGTCCCACATAATATAAGGCACAGGGACAAACTCAAATCTATGAATAGAATGCTATGAATTCATCAAATTCTGTGAATAGAAGAATTCTGTACTCTTTGGTTGTGCCTAAGGATATTCTTGCCATCTGTGGCCTAGGAGTCTCCACTCTACAAAGACTGGGAAGGAAAGTGTCCTTTCGTTCGAGAGTGAGCTTGAGGAAGCAAGGCTTCCGGCTTGCGAAGTACACAGGGAATTTCTTCCACCAGGATTAAAAGGAGGATGCAGCACTGCCTGAAGTCTGCAGACCAGCTCAGCTGCCGCTCAGCAAGCAGCTGGTAATGCAGCATTCTTATCATGCTGGCCTGGCTAAGAATACTCTTTCTATTCTTGCTTGCTTTCTGTTTTGTTTTGTTTTGTTTTCAGGCTGAGGTGCTAGGGTAAGAAGCAGTAGCTGAATGCATTTCACAGTTATCCTGTATTTTATAGATCAGTGCATCCCCCCAGCCACCCTCAGCAAAGGAGACCTTGGCTCCATTCACCAGGGAAGCAGCCGATATCTGAAAGACTGACTGGAAATTAAAAGTCCACAGGGTTCATGCTCCTGGATTTCCACTTAGACCTGTCTATTGATGCTGCCCTTTATTGCAATAACAGATACTAAGTAATGAAAAGGTTGTGCAGCTAAAGACAGTGCTGTAATTCTAGATGGTATTACTGCATTCTGTTTGTTATACATGCAAGACAACATTCATATTAGGACAAAATTAGAATTCTATTCTAGTAATATTTTACAAAGATACTGTTACTACAAAAAGCATTACAGTATATTGAAGAGAAGTGATAGATAGAAAGCCAGGGGTACAATCCTCTCATGATTGGATAACAATTATTAGACCTCAGGAGGTTGTATACTTTATTACTACAGAGATGTAGTCAATCTATACGATTATAAAAATATGTTGCTTTCTCAAGATGAATTTACTGCTTTAGTACTGGTGAACATTCAGGTATCTTCCGAGAATCAAGCATTCATCTATGTACATCACATGTATTATTTAAAATGAGTAGATACTAAACATTATATTCCTCACACACTTATGTCCTGAGACGCTATTTTACCTTCACATGATCCCATACCAGTCACATGGATGTTTGTCAATAAACATGTTTCCATTCATAGTACAATCATGTAGGTCATTGTTTCCCAAGGGGGTTTTATAAAGAGATATTAGCTTGTTAAATGTTAGCAGACGATCCTCCAACAGTGCTCCGTGGCAGAATAAATTTGAAAAATACTGAATTAAATCAAACTGAACATGACTGTTTAATACAAGACTCCTTGAATTCTTCAAATACTAATTTTTACATATCTCTGCAAAAAAAAAACAAGGAACATTTCCCAAAAATATAATTCCTGGGCCAGGGATTTAGCTCAGTATTTCGGTGGCCTACCTTGCAAGGGCAAGGATCCAAGTTCAATCCCCGGTACCAAAAAAAAAAAAAAAAAAAAAAAAAAAAAAAAAAAAA
>NW_022900939.1:9882476-9886649 GCF_012274545.1 Fukomys damarensis | reverse complement strand
AAAAAAAAAAAAAAAAAAAAAAAAAAAAAAAAAAAAAAAAATACAATTCCTAGGAAGTTCCTTCTCTGAATAAGTAATAGTACACTGTATTTTGAAAATAAATCGGATGCATTTCATAGCAACTGTAAAAGGTAGACATACCCCTTTAAAAGATGACTAGAATCACAGGTCCATGTTGGTTATCCTTGTATTACTTTAATTCATTTGATCTCACTGGTTTTCCTGTTGTTTTGAAAGGGAGTCAGGACAAAACTGGAATTTCTGGAAAGGGTAAATTGGACCAAGGAAGAAAACCAATGTCAAAGAGGCAAGAGTTTCAGTGGGTTTTTTTGTTTTGTTTTTTGTTTTTTGTTTTTGTTTTTTCATACGGGGGATTGAACTCAGGACCTTGCAGCTACGAGTCAGCCAGCGGCACCACTGAGTTAAATCCCCAGCTTAGTGTTTGAGTCCCTGAAAATCTATGCCAGACCTTGGTATGTCTGTTAAGGAGAGTTAAGAGGCTAAAGCAAAACTGAATTGTCCTTTTGTATTATTATGCAACAGATTTTAATATCACCATCAGATCTTGTTTACAAAGAGGTAGATCCATGCATGAGGAAAGGGGCTTCAATAAGTAAACATTCTATTTGTCAGTGTCTCATAATGGTAATTATCATCTATGACCTTGGTTAGCAAAAGCAGAAGACCTTGTACAGAAGTGAGTCACATTCCTCCACTGCATGATACTGTACAGAAATCTTCTACGTGGCCAAATAATCATGCCATGTATTTCACAACACTAACTTCTACTTTGGAAGCTAAGCCAGTTGAATGTGGGTTATAGAATCCCACTTCTCCAAAGCACCTTCCTTACAGAAAACAGTATAGATCTAAATGATCCATACAAAGATTTTTAAGCTGAATAGAAAACTCTGCTCATCCTTTGAGCCTCCCTCAAACTGATACCTTTGACTTTTCAAAATGAGATTGCAATGTCCAACCTTTAAGAAGCTGAAACACCATCAATATTTTTCCTATTATGGATTTCAATTGGATAATTCAGTAAATTGGATAATCCCAGAATCTGATATGTGAACAGATGAAAGGCCCTTGGCCATCTGCAAATTTTCCCAGTTAGTCTTTCCTCTCTGGCCTAAAAATGTTCAGTCTTTTCCTACAGAAAATATGATGTCACTAAATGCAGGATAATAATAACCCCTTGGTGAATTTACAGAAATGGACATAATTAGAGGTTGGATTTTATGGGGCTCAATGACAAACTCACACTTCTCACCCAACTCCAGTGTCCTGCATCCCTGCATCTCTGCAAATGTAACAGAAATGTTCACAGAGCAACCATGGCCGATAAGGTCCAAGCCTTTTAGTGGTACAGTCCAGGCCCTTTGGAATCATACTGTCATCTGCACTGCCCAATATTATTTCCGGTATTTTGTTGTCTCCCTTCTTGCTAAAACGTGCACACACGTTTTAGTAGGACACAGTCCAGGACCTGCTGTCTAGACTGGGGATGCCACAGGGATTCAGGGGAAAGGAACCCAGAGCAGTTTGTGCATCCATAGCGCCTTTAAGACTTTGGTGAACTCACCTCAATGCCCCCTTGGTGTCTAACTCTCGATCCCTAGAAGGTCTTTTGCCCTATCACAATGTCTAATAGTTGTTAATGCATTCATTTACTACACTTTAATGACATAATTTTCTGAGGTTTTGAGACAGGGAATACATTAGCCTGGGGATGAGGGACCATTACAGTATGATACCTCGTACTTGTCTTTAGGAGCTCAGTGCCTTGTGAGAAAAAGAGGGGAATTGGTCAAGGAAAGGAAGAGACTGAATAGTTCAAGCCCAGTAATATGCAGCAGGTGCTATACGTGAAACTTAGATTCATTTTCTTATTTAGTCTTCCTATCGACATCATTTATGTAGTAAACAGTTATATATAGTAAATGTATTTTAACTCTGGAAACTACTACAAGCTAAATGAAAATTATCCCTGCCCTTACAGATCTTACATTCTAAAGATGTAAATAAACCAAGACAAAGCAATCAGAAGATAAATAAAATGTTACAGATTTTCAAAACAAACCAACAAAAAATTGAAATAGAAGTCAAAGCAGAGAGTTTCCTTACAGAGAGACAGCAGTTACATTTTTGCCATATTGTATGTACCATAGGCCATCTCTTTTTAAATATAACACACAAGGCCTTCGTGGACAGGATCAAGTACAAGGCAATTCTGAAGCTATAAAACAAGGAGGAAAATATTGAATGTGTGGTCAAAGTCCATTATCAGGGATAAAGAAAAAAAAAGCAGACAGACCACCCTATTACTTAAATAATGCCAAAGATCTGGGGTCCAGAGTCATGATTTTAGCTTATAACATACTATGAATGTATCCATATGCCTGGTCAATTGTATGCACCAAATTTTTGGTCTTCTAGTTATCAGCTGTACCATTTTTGACAAGTTATTTAAGCTCTCTAGAGCTCAGTTTCCTCACCTGTAAAATGGACATAATAATGGTATCACCTATATATGGTTACACGAAAAAATAAGAGCTATATGTATATGTATAAAATACTCAAAAAAATAGTAAAAATAAATGACATATCTAACCAAGCAATTGTAGGTTTCCAGTTATAAATTCTAATAAATTTTATTTTGAAGCTACTAAAGCTCCATGAAAAGTAATCTGCAATTAGTTGAAATGTACATATTTTGTTTAAGTTCTAAAAAGGTGAAATTTTAGCATGTCAAGTAAAGTGGTAATTGAACCTTCTTTTCGTCCTGAACTAAGTTTACTGAGAGAATTTGGAAAGCAAGAGCAGTGCCACCCAAGAATGTATGAGGAGCAACTTCTAGGAACAACTTAGTAGATAAAAGAAATGTACCTGACAAGATGCCAAGGTGATAACACCACTGACTGATGTACTTACAAGGGTGGGACAACCCTCAAAGCAGATAATGCAGTTTAACTAAATGTAACACCGGTCTGGCATACTCAAGCATTCCAGCAGTCCACAAAATGTGGAAGCAGTAAAAGTGAATCGGAGTTTGCTTAGAATCATAATGAACTTATATTCGCTATTCATAAGAAAAAATGCAATGTATGTATATTTCCAAATTCAATATATACATTAAGTGTGTGTGTGTGCGTGTGTGTGTGTATCACACAGATAATAGCATGTTTCATGGCAGTGTAGCAACTTCACTTAGCACTAAGGAGCAGAGGTGATTGCCTATGTGTGCACGCCCGTGCGTGTGGATACTTTGTTGTTAGTATCTTTTAGCTTTACTTGAATTTTTTGTCTCCCTTTTACATCAGCTAGCTTGCATAACAGTCTTTTTCTCTGGGTTGTCTCTTCACTAATTGGGCAAATGTGATAATTTGTAATGGGTCTCCAACTCATTAGCGTAATTTACTAAGGTTCTACTGTACTTCACCAGACATACAAACCAGTCTGCTGCACACATCTGCCTTTGGAGTTCTATTTCATAAACATCCATAATGTTTCTGCTTTAAAATTGAGAAATGAGTGCCTCTTAATCAGCTATTTATTATACTGGGCTACATAAATAAATGCAGTGTCATACATAAATTATTTTAGGGAAGAACATGATAAAAATTAATAGTTGCATAAAGCTTAAAAATGCAGTTTTTTCTTACATATCAAAGCACCAAAAACTAAAAGTCATACATTCCTTTGTTGAGAAAGGTAATGGCCAGGTGTGGTGGGGCTCTCCTGTAATCCTAGCGCTTGGGAAGCAGAGGCAGGAGGATGGCTATGAGTTCGTAGACAGTCTGGGCTACATAGTGAGTTCAAAGCCAGCCTGAACTACATAGTGAAGCCCTGTCTCAAAAAAAGAAAGAAATAAAAAAAAAGGTAATGCATATTTTTAATGGAGAGCATTTCATAACATTTTTAAACAAAATACTTGGTTCCTGAAGGCATGGGTTATATAGTCTTGGTGATTTGTTTAGCCTCTCTGACCTTAAATTTCCCAATCTTTAAAATTTTTATTAATATATCCTTCATAGTATTTTCAGGTGGAAGCTAAACACTTTGATAATGAATGTGAAGTTGTACATTCACAGTAAAAGCAAAGCTCATAATAGTTGGTATGATGATTTATCAAATATCAACATTGTCCTTTTTCTTTTTTTTTTTTTTTTT
>NW_022900939.1:9871814-9882353 GCF_012274545.1 Fukomys damarensis | reverse complement strand
TCCTTTTTTTTTTTTTTTTTTTTTTTTGGTGCCAGGGATCAAACTCGGTCCCTTGTGCTTGCAAGCCAGGCCTTAGAACCACTGATCTAAATTCCTGGGACTCAACATTGTCCTTTGTGAAACATGTTTGCATATAGTAACAGAATTGACACAGTTTTCAAATATATGTCTGCCATTTGCAAATTGGGAAGACCTGGATTCACTGGTCAGTCCCTCACATGGTGCTTGTTTAACGGACAACACTGTAAGGCTGGTTCTACCAGAAGCACTGGCACTCATGTGACATTCGAAGCTGCTTAAAATTATGAGTGTTCAAATCTAAGACTAGAGCAATTGAAGCAGATTTCAAAGAGTTCAAAGACATCACCAGAAATGGAAAGTGGGCACGAGGTAGCTGTTGGAAAAAAATGAACATAGAACAGAAAGTTGGAAGTAGAAAAAGTCCTGTCAATCCCTTGGTAAGAGGATGGTCTGCATAGACACCACAGATAGAGGACTTTGTCTGAAAATAATGTTTTGCACCTTTTTGTGTTCTCCATTTGGTGAGGGCAGGGGAGAGGTGAGAAGGAAGAGGGGGAAGGTGCCCACGTATACCGGCTGCACAAATCACTCACCCTTGTGGGAGGTGCTAGGCAGAGGTATAGGATATGCGAATCAGGACACAGTGTCTGGGAACTAGCCACAGGCCCTGAAAGTGGAGAAAATTAGCCCTGATGTTTCTCAATCTCTCTCTCTCTGTTTTGTTTTGTTTTTTGATACCAGAGATCAAACTCGGGTCCTTGCACTTGCAAGGCAGATGGCAGAACCACTGAGCTAAATCCTCAGCCCCAAAATCATTCTTTTTTTTTTTGGTCTCAATCTCATATATCATTTTTCATCAAGGAACATGGTCAAAATTTTATTACAACAGAAACCTGACTAGGGACATTGTTCTGCAAGCCCCATAGAGACTCATGGCAGTGACCGAATCAGTTAGATTCCATCTAACTAAATGGTTTCTTCTCAATGGCAAATAATTATTTTGCTACTTCGAGTAGTAGTTGGCATAGTCAAAAGTAAAGCTGACTATTTTCTAAGAGTCTTTCTTCTCATTTATCTGGATCCTCACCCTGGATGCAGACCAAAACCAAGCAAAACAACATCCTATGAAACCACTTAATATGTATGTGTGTTGAGACAAGGTCTCACTATGTGCACTTCAGGCTGGCCTTGAACTCAATATGTGCGCCAGGCTGGCCTCTGACTCAGGGTCATCCTCCTGAGTTTGCGGGAGAGGATCACCCTCCTGGGATTATAGGCCTGTGCCACCCAGCCCAGCTCACCTCGCAGACCTAAGTGGAAATGTCAGTCCTTCAGCTTGGGGAAAAGAGAAACTGGCTACTATTTGAAGCAGAAAATGTGTTGCCCACATATCTAAGAACTCAAAACTAAGGAATGGGGCTGAAACCGGAAGGCTAGTGAATAGCCAAATTTTACCCGCTCTTCAAGAGTGTGTAATGTGCTTCAGCTGAGATACCAGCTCCTGGGCACATTTCCATCTAGAACATAGCTTTAGAAATGTTGGGACCAACTTGCATTCCACAGACTATTAATTCAAGGCACTACTCCCTCTTCCAGAAAATAGAAAAAGGACACATTGAGATCATAAGGAGGAAGGTAAAGTGAGGACACTAGAGAGATGACTTAGTCTGTATCTTTGTGTCCAGTATCTCTTTTCAACCATAATTAGTAGAAGAAAAGAAACAAGTCCAGCAAAATTATATCAGGCTGACCAAACAAAATGTTACAGTAATACAGAGAACAGTTGCTACCCAAAAGAACACAAGAAAAGTTAGAAAACAGCAGAGAAAAATAAAGTACATTATGTTACCTTCTTGCATTTTGGGCCAAAAATGGAAGGAATAAGGGCAACGAAAGAGACATTGCAACACTTGTAATAGCTCATTACCTAGGAAAATCCACAAGTTGTCCAGAATTCAGTTTCCTCATTTTCATCCTGAAAATCATGATACCGACTTTATACAACTTCAGAAGTGTTGCTACCTTGAACTATATTTTTAAGATGAACCCTAGTTAGATGTCCTTCCTTAAAATTCCCTAGCCACGAATTCCTCAGTGAAAGTTCCCTTCTCTGAATTTTATATAACAACTCCATCACTGTTTGGTTCTGAAAAATCTTCTCTTGCCTTGTTCAGCAATTTAATTTCTCTTGTGCCAATTAATGTCAATAGCAGTATAGTAATACATTTGAAGAAAAAAAATCATATTGTTCACATTTTTTGCATTAGGTACCACAATTGATAAAGTAATGAATCTAGTATGTGAGCAATAAAATGATCAGAGAAGCAAACGAATGCATTTCTACCAGCAAAGACATTCAATGAAAATTCCAATTGATCCTGACTCAAATCCATGACATACTTCTGAGATTCAGGAGGAAGGATAGGGTTTGTTGGCTTGTTTGTTTTCAAATGTGTAGCACAAACTGATGAGTCTTAGATGAAAGATATGTATGGAAAAGATGAAAATCAAACCTGGAGTAGCAACAACTCATCCCACACTGTCATACAGTGAAGACTAAGACCAAGGAAAAGAACGAGAGAAAGAAGGAAGATGGGAAATACAAGGCAATTCCTGAGAAGGACAAGCCCTTTTTTATGACATTAGCAGCCAGGAGGATATTCAGAAATTTTAAAACTACTTCTGTATACATTATTTTTTAAATTTTAGTTTTCCCTATTTTTCCCCATTAAGTTTTTTGTTACATTTAAAGCAAACAATACAGTTACAATTATCATTGGGATCTTGTAACTTTAAATGATCTATCTTAGTTCTTATTTTCCCCATACCCCTGCCCTCCCTTTACCCCCTTCACGCTTCCCTATTTACAAGACTTTGTATCCACTTTTTCCTTTTTTCACATTGTTTTCCTTTATTTACTTCTTTAGGCACAGAATGAAAACAAATCGATTAAATGCTTAATGCTTAATATTAGTTCAAGTTCCTTGTGAGATGAAATATCCTGGCCAAAACTTACATCAGAATACGGATTTGCTTTTGAGGGAGAGCAGTGTTGTATTTTTTTCCTTATGCGTGTTTAAATGTATTCAGACTTAGTTATCATTAGGCCTGATTGATATACCCAACAGTCAAAGATTAGCAAGTCTATCAACTCTGTAGTTCGTCATAAACCTGTTTTTAGGTTTTCTTGAAAGATTTTATCTTTATCATGTGTCAGAAAAGGGATACATCCAAAAACACCATGTTAAGTGAGAAAAATCACACACACACTTGAATATAATGTGATTTCTCTCATTTGAGTAGTAGTACAAATGAAAAGCAAAATCAAAAATTGATGAAAGGTAACAGGAAGATAGATCTTGTGCAAGTGAGAAGAGGACTAACAATCCGAGGGCTGCGAGGAGAAGGGGATGCAAAAAGATCTTAGATATATCCTGTCTACCAACTACCCACAATGAACGTAATCTTGATGTGTCACAAATATAAACTGATAATGAAGATGATGATGATGATGATGATGATGATGATGATGATGATGATGATGATGATGATGAAGGAGAAGGAGAAAAGAGGAAGAACAAGAACAAGAAGACAGGGACAGGGATCTAGAGATGGAAGAAGGAGGTGGGTGGGGAGAGGATGGGGAATAAAATGAATTAAGACGTGTTAAGTTCATGCACCCATTCCCTAAAGTGAATATAAATATCATGGACTCCAAACATGTACTAAGAGAAGAGATAGATCATCTATTCATTAGTATTATTGTTCAAAGTGTTTGCCTTTCACATTATTTTACTGTGCTATTCAAACACTTATGTCACTATATATAGGAAACTTTTCTTTATTGAAACAGTTCTCTCCCGAGTGTCTAGTAGGTCCCAGGAATGTAGTATCACGGGTTTTAATTCCAAACATACTGTTGAAAGAACCGCACCCATTCCACTGTGTGTCTACTTGATCCTTCCTTCTGACTTGTCACCTAAAACATAAATATATAAATGAAATACCTGCACAACATTTGGAAACCACCCAACTCTGAGTAGTTTGCCACTGATTATTTAAAACGCTAACTTGTTTGATATACGCAAATATATACAGGATACACACACACACATACAGGAGCAAGCAAATGGCTATATCGTGTAAAAGCTAAATAATTTTTTTCAGGCATAAGAGAAAGGATAAAATTAAAATTCTCTTTTTCTGTTGACAGTATCACATCCAGAGGAAGATGGCTCCCTCTTCCCTCTACCAGGAATGCTTTCGCAATGCAACTGCTCCCCCATATATAGCCAAGCAACGTGCTGCATTAGTAAGATCACGATATTTTAGGGCCTTGGCTTATGAAAGTCGGGCTTGGTCCTTTTTCTTTCTTAGTCTCCTTGTATGCTCTATAGCAAATTACTGTTTCTATGGACATTCTCCCCAATGACATTAATATTTCAAGATGATCATTTTCTTCCTCTCTTTCATATTTTTATGAACAGACTGACAAAAATATTCACTTTTCTGCTTATCCAAGTGATGCAACGCTGGTCATAATTTCTGAAATACAAGAACATTTACACAAACTGAAATTCCAAATCCTTCTTATAATTATCGCTTATAAATAAATTATTGCAAATATCATTCAAGTAACTTTAATTGAAACTGAATCCTAACCTCTGTTCTAAGTATTATTTTTTAAAAAATTCTTTCATTACAACAACCTTGCATGTTAAAATATGGAAATACAGGTATAAAACTAACCTGCCCAAAGTTATGAAAACAAGGAGTAAATACCCATAAGCGAAGATGGTAGCTATAAAGTCACCTACGGATGATCCTCCAGCCTTCTTATTTAGTGTGACAGAGGCACTTTCATGTCTTTACTTTGTCCTAAGTCTTGCAAAAGCATCGGCTGTAGCCTGTTTAGCATCAGCTATTCCAGTAAGATTTAGCTAATTATCAAATAATAGGTATCTGCCTCAAGCTATGAATTTTGTGAACAACCACAAAAATGCAACCCTGACAAGTACCATCCCAGGGACTCTGTTTTATTTAGGGACCCTTCAGAGGCTTCTGAGAGATGCTAACACTGTAGGTTTTTCCAGCGACAGAAAATGGATCCTCCCATATGAACAAGGTTAAGACTGTCTATATTCAGGGACCCATAGGACCAGTGATTTAGCTCAGTGGTTCTGCTGCCTTCCTCGCAAGCACAAGGTCCCACGTAAAAAAGGCGGACCCATGTAAAGAAACACTGGGTTTATCGCTAAAAATACAAAACAAACAAGCAAACATAGTGTAATAGAACAGATGTGGGTTTTGGAGTGAGCTAGAATTTGCAGCAAGGAAATATATTCCTTTTTGATTCATCTGTAATTTGAAAATTATGTTACTTTACCATTTTTTGTGAGAAATGCAAATAAATATTTTAATCTAAAAGGAATTAAGAGGCATTCTGCAAATCTATAAATTCACCCAAGGAACATACACATGTACTGTGAATTTGTACTAATACATTTTTAAAACCTATACGGTACAGTTTCTGGACATAGTAAACATTTGTTAACTATTTGCGGTAATTATGATAAATATGCACATAATAGCACCTTGATGTATAATATAATATAATCGGCAGTATTTTAGAGAGGGAATTTCCTTATTTCCAGCCAAATATTCTGATGCTTATGGCTGTGGTGGAGACCAAAGAAATTACATTTCATTTTAAGTAATTACATCCTTCTTCCTGTTCTCACTATGCTGGAAATGGATTTTACAGAAGGGGCTTTAATATACAGGCAGCATGGATCTGGTCTTCCTTCCCAGCAAACCATGAAGTAAACTTTACCCATTCGTTATAAGGACAGGAAGAACCTACAAACTGAAGGACAAAACCCGCTCTCTTCATACACGGAGAAAGGCTGACTTTGCAGAACAGAAATACCTGGGTCAAGTGGTACCAGCCATGCAGATTTAGCAAAGCAGAAATGGCCTCATCACTGACAGCTCAGCTCAGCTACATTAATAGGAACAAGACTTTTTACATCCTTCGCAATATGTTCTTGAACATAGTAAAGGTCATATGCAACGACACAGTCCCACATGGGTCAGATTCTGGCAGCAGAAACTTCATTCTACTAAACTATCAAGTCAGAATTCCTGGGGGCAGCCTTAAACACTGCAGTGTGTCCTGTCCAAATGCAGAAGTTGCAGGATAGGGATGCAAGCAGAGAGAGTCTTTCTATATTTCCATCAGCAGTGATCACAAAGTTTGCACCTGGTAGGTATTTAATAAATAGGCATCTGTTCCTTGTCTACAAACTGAGACATTAGATAAAGAGCAATGTTAACACCACTTGCTGACATTTGAATTGTGTTTCCCCAACCACATAGGGATGTGTGCACATGAATCTCATTACTTACATTCTGTATCACTTGGAGAGTTATGATTCTAAAGTATAGTGACATCTAGGAAAGGGCGCTCAGTCTGCTCTGGGCAAATCATGGTACATGAGACCAGCTAACTAATTGAGACAGCTTTCTCCAGTTTTACTTAGCACTAAGATTATGTGTGTGGCTTTTGTCTACCTGCATAAGGATATAAATACACTGACTTAGTCTGCTCTTTCTAATTTTTCAACTTGATTAAGAGGAGTGAAAGACTACATTAACTACCTACAAGATTCCAACTTGACATCAAGGAAGTTACCAAGTACATTTTTTAAAATCCTTTATTTGCACATCTCAGAGCCCCTTACAGCAGAGTTTCCTGTTTTAAAAATTAGATAAATAAGGCTCCAATAAATTATCTGATACCATCTCTGTCCAAATCCAAAGCCATTTCTCTTTACCATCTCCTCGCACCCTTGACCTTAAGCTCAGCATTTTAGTCTTGGTCTATCTATATCCCAAATACAACTGGATGATCATCATTGCAAACTGTACTATTATTATAAATACTCCATTTATACAACTTCCAAGTTGAATTTAAACTGTAGTCTACAGTTTGGATTGGGTTTTTTGACACTTGCAAACACAATGGTACCTGTGTATTCCCACAGAAATTTCAAAAAGGCCAAATTTCTTTCTTCCTTTTTTTTTTTTTTTTAATCTTTTGCCCTCTCTAGATATCCAACACTAGAGGATTCGGGTCATTACACATTTTCTGTCCTTCAAAAATTTAATATTGTACCTCCTACAAACTGGCTAATTAATTAATTATTCACCTAAGTCCAAATGTACATGATCACACACACACACACACACACACACACACACACACATAACTAAGAATGTACCACTGAAGTTAACAAGAAGAGTTCTAGTCCACACATTTGGAAAAAGAGCCAAACTATAACAACACAAACGTTGAACACCCACTATGAAGGAAAGATCAACTCTGTACAATCAATTTAATTTAAAATTATATCAAGTGTTATCAGTTGACATTGTTTAAAATCCCATATGAAGTCATCAGTATAATCCCCTTACATTTCTACAGAAATATTATCATTGCAGATCATTTTAGTTCACAACATTTGATTGCAACCCTCAGGACAGCACTAGGAGTTCTGACGGCCTATTTCCAAATTGTACGGGAGGAACTCATGGCTCTGAGCTTTGACTGCCTTGCTAACCACTAAGCAGCACTGTTAATGCTTGCCTGATATCTTCTGATATTCAACCCAGAGTCTACCTTCTCCCAATTGTAATCCAAGTGTCCAACATACCCCCGCTTTAGTTGTGACTGCTCAGTGGTCCCAAATGGCAACACAGATAATTGAGAAAATTGATTTAATTGATTGCAAAGCCCCTGCACTATTCTCAAATCAATTACTCATCTTTTCTTGGTCACCAATTGGGACCCTGAGAAGTCACCTTTAAGTGATACAGAACAGCAGGAAGGCCAAACAAAGCATCTTTGACACATCCTCAGATAGCATGTCTCCCTTACCCTGGGGGTCTGCATTTCACGCAGTATCTTGTTAACGCTCAGTCTATCCACCCTAGCTCCTGTCCCAGCACCAATTCAACTCCTTGCGGGGTGAGCACGCGGCTCTAGGCTGTTGTTATGACTCAGCAATCAGAATTTCAAGTTCAGGCTGCCTAGTCCACACACACCTCCAGGGTTGCAGCTCCCAGAGCCCCTTTCTGCACTTGAACTTGCTAAGAGATCTTCCTGGCTTCCTTTAAAGGTTCTCAGGAACCACGTTTGTTGCAGAAGAAAAGAGATATTCAGGTCTTGTTGGTTTTTTGTTTGTTTGTTTTTGGTACCGGGGATGGAACTCGGGTCCTTGCGCTTGCAAGGCAGGCCACTGAACCACTGAGCTAAATCCCTGCCCTGAGATATATAGGCATTAAGTGCTCTGGTAAAAAAAAAAAAAAAAAAAATAGAAACAAACTGGAGAATGTGGGGCCTGCTTGGCTGACTTGAGCAGTAACCTAGAGAAAGGACTGCCAACTGACTGGAACTGAGTAGAGAAGGATTTGCACTCTCTTTTCTTCTCCTCAGTAAACTCCAAGCTACTACCAACTCATTCTTTCATCAAATACAACCATACATGTATTTCTTCTGGGTAACCTCAGACTCTTCACTGGCAACACTGACATATTACCTCTGCTGAACGGAAGCTTCTCGCTCCCTCTTTCACATTTATTTTCTGAAAACCAACGCTCAAGCCTCAAAATACTCTCTATCACAAAGCAAAGCTTTAAAAGACACAAGCACATAAACCGTGGGTCCAAAGCCAGGTGTGGTCATAGCTGTTTACTGCTGCTGTGACCTGAGCTCAAAAGAAAGATGCAAAGTTATAAGTGCACAAGGACCATTGGGAACTCTTAAGAAGCATGCTGTGTGGGCTGGAAACAGAAAATCCTGAGTTGGCATGTACCTCTCTTCTATTAGCTCAGAATAAGTGATAATGAAAGTGTTGCTATTACTAGAACATTTACTCATTACAATGATTAACTCTCAAATTCACAAAAGCCAAGATGTTATCATTTTTTTGCCTGAGATGATGTTGAGCATAATCTATGCAGTTAAATTTTTTCCCAACACCACAAGTCTAAACATACTCTTACTGGTTGAGAATGTGAAAGGGACAGGAATACTCAAAATTAAATACCCCCAATGGAAAGAGGTACTAATGCATCAACTTCCAGAAAGGCATTTTGAAAAAGCTTCTCTTTATTCAGAGCAATCTTAATACAAAAATAAATGACCTAAAAGTTCTGTCCTATCTACCTAGGACTAGTAATCAAAAGTTGCAGATTATTGAAGGGTTGACCAGTTTAAGGAAAGATGACCTGTCCCTTCTGAATTTGGGGACCCCAGTACCAGGTAGTCCCTTGATATAACAGGGAACCATTTAACCTTTGGACATCAAACTTTGTTTCTTGTTTATATATTCATCTTTGCCTTCAGGTTTCATGATCACCAGGTTGTATTTTTCATGAAGAAAATGAAATTTATTTGAGATCTCTCCTACGTTCAAGACATTAAAAAACAAAACAAAATAACAACAAAAACTTCCTTACTTCACAATGGGCATTGTAGCTGGAACCTATGGGTAACAGATGAAAACATCCTGATCAGAATATAGTTGATAAGAAAGTCATATCATAAATTCTGCCTCAGAGGGAGTTTTCCCACAGTGTTTTTTTTATCAAGAGTACTGTATGGAGTCATTAGTCATAGGGCAGGGGTGAGCATGGGTGATACCTTATAACACTAGCCTTTTTAAAGCTACTTTTTCATATCTTTAGGCAAAAAATCATTACAAAGATGGTCATATCACGGTTTTTTTTTTTTTGGTAATTTCATTTTTGGAAAAAAGTGAAATACCAGTGTTTTGAGTATGATGTCTGACATCACTCTGGCTGTATGTGCTGAGAAATCTTTGACCTAGTCAATAATCGCTAAGTAAATCTCCTGTTACAATTTGAAGCTGCCCTCTTTCTAAATACAGACATCAATATTTGTGGACAGTCACCTAAGCATGTCCTCCCGCACCTGATTAACACACATACCTGTCATCCTCACCATGAATGTGTTCACAGTAACAGTGCCAGCTGGCTGACATCCCATGAAACACCACCATTCCTTTTCGGATAAACTATCCACATGCCCTGACAAAGGAACACCAAGCTCTCGCTGCTTCCTCTTGGAGTTCTAGCATTTTAGAAATGTATTTACAAGTTATTCTCACTTCTTGGGAAGAAACTAAATGATTTCAGCGCAGAGAGAAAAATACAGAAACGAAGACACAGATACATCACAATGAGATGGTGTTTTGATTTAATTAAAAGAATCTACAGATCAGAACAGGCAGAATCTGATCTGCATTTCATTTTGAAGGAAAAGGGGGATGGGGTGGGGAATGAAGGCTCCTGTAAGCCAGAGGAAGCACTGAAAAGACTCAGTTAGGTGAGATGCTTGACTCAGTCATCTGAATTTCTGATGCCACCTGCTTTTACAGCCTAGAAGAGACAATTAAGAGCAATATGCAAGTCCACTCCCTCCTCCAGGGATGG
>NW_022900939.1:9850702-9871747 GCF_012274545.1 Fukomys damarensis | reverse complement strand
GGGGGGGGGGGGGGGGGTAGGGTACGCTGCATTCGGAAGGTCAATGAGATGCAATCGCAAGAGAATTGGTGCAAAAAAGTGAGGTGCAAAATCCAGAACAATTTCCACTTTGTTCTCATTGGCTCCAATTCAGAGCCGTGGAATCAGCACTTCTGTACTCCACACACTTGCTATTGCAGAGCAGATATAACTGGGGGTGGGGGGGTTCTACTATTAAGTTACCATGAAAGTCCTGATTAGACCCCAACCCCCACACCTTCTCTGAGCAAACTCACTTTCCACTCTAACTGGAAGCCTCCGCCAGAAGCTCCTCAGATTGCTTTTTCTCAAATTTAGGGATTTCAAGGAAGGGAAAGGCTGGAACACCCCCCCCCCGATTTTATACATCCAGAATCTACTAAGAAAACGACTGATATGTACTAGAGGTACGACATGATAAAAAGGATGGAGGAGGGTGGTTACAGAAATGCAAATAATCTCCTTGGCACGGGAATAACCCCCAAATGCCACACGCTGAGCTCTTCTGAGCATTACAGTCTCTAGAAATGTGCTTATAAACTGCACAGGGCTTTCCAAAAACAAACAGGAACACACACACTGCCAGAAAACAAGGACCGATATCCAAGTCGTCTCGTGACTTACCTTTTTGATGGGTCCTCAAAGTTCACCAAGGAAAATTTAAAACCCTCTAGCTTCTCGTAGACGACTCTATTTTCTTTTCCTCTTCTTTTTTTTTCTTTTAAAGTCACACAGGAGAAAAATAATCAGTTTTCAAAGGTTCCATTTATCTGATTCTCCAGCACCAGCCAAAACGTGTCCAAGAGACTCCGCCAAAAAAAATTTTTAAAAAGTAAGCCAAAAACTCATCAAAGGCAAAAGGAGAAAGGGAGGCTGGCGAAGGGAGGGGGCAGGGAGAGCTGGGGACTCCAGATGCGAGTCCAGGAGCCCGAGA
Source organism: Fukomys damarensis (assembly GCF_012274545.1). Taxonomy (NCBI): domain Eukaryota; kingdom Metazoa; phylum Chordata; class Mammalia; order Rodentia; family Bathyergidae; genus Fukomys; species Fukomys damarensis. The sequence continues at coordinate 9,870,795 of NW_022900939.1, read as the reverse complement.
TTATTTTCGCACTGTTGAAATCTCCTACTGTACGATGTACCTGCTCTGTCACACACACACACGCACACACACACACACGCGCGCACACACACACCACGGACACTCACGCGTCCCCTTTCACGCAGACGCAGGCACCCGCACTCACGATCACACGCGCACTGGCAGGAGCCGTGTCATGAGAACCGTCACTAGGAACCTCCACCTCCCAGAGGCAGCTGCCGCGTGCTGCGGACGGTCTGGCTCGCTGTTCCCTTCCTGGTCTGTGGAGGACCACAGGAGCATCCAAAACCGGGGGGCCGGGTGGGGGGCGGACCCCGGGACTAGGTGTATTCTGGATCCCTCTCCCCCGGGCAGATGCAGCAAGTCCAGAGCCGGTCAGTCCGCGGAGGCGTCTGCTCGCTGGGCGCCCGGGATTAAGGCAAGGTGATTAATCCTGACTGCTGCAGCCCCCACCCCCAACCTCCGGCAGCCTGCACCGAGACGCCTGCCAGAGCCTGTCTGTCCCTGTTCTACTGCATTTTGCTCAGCCCTCTGATCCGGCGAGCGAGACACCGCGGAGGCAAGAATACTAATAAGGTGGTTAGCTACAGTCTCCTCAAGGCAGGCGGCACACAGTACAGTCGGTGCGCGCTTCCCGGGGCTCTGCGGGTGGCTGCGTGGCTGCGGGGGGGCGCCGAGCCCATCTCGGCGAAGGCCGGGGTGTGGGGAGCCCAGACGACGGTGTCCTGTCCGGCAAAGACCTGTGTGACAGTGTCTGGCTTGGGATAAGGCGGTGGGTGGGCAATGGTTTAGAAGGAGGGAGAGATGGGGGGAGGGGGGGAGGGAGAGGGGAGGAGAGGAGAGGAGAGGAGAGGAGAGAGAGAGAGAGAGAGAGAGAGAGAGAGAGAGAGAGAGAGAGAGAGAATCGTTGCCCATGAAGTAGCTTTATAAATAGGTTCCAAGGAGACCAAGGGAATTTTGTAACGTGCTGCTACCCTGGCTGTTAAATAGAAATACAAAGCAATTTCAAAGCCAGCTCCAGCCTGTGAATCTTAGAGCTGAAAAGAAGTATCTGCATGTGACCGAACGGACTGAGGATAGGTGGATTCCTGGTAACACAAAAAGTTTGCTCACGATTCTGCTTCACAGTCGGGACCCCCCGCCGCCCCCGTGCTAAGAGACCCAGGTGCAGTTCATTCAGTTTTAGTGCGGACGTCGACTTGCCCCGAGCACAGTTTTACTTTGAGGTATTTTGTTGTTGTTCTTGTCGCTGTTATATTTGTCAAGTTGCAAAGAATATTCGCATAGTGTCGCGGGAATGTTGGTTGATAATCATCGATAGCGTTATCATACATAACGCTGTCAAGTGGTCTGAGTCTAAAGTTTTTAGGAAAAAGAAAAGTATTACAACCCTTTCAGTTCCAGTGAAATGAAAGGGAATGCGTACTTGCTAAATGAGTAATTCCTCAGGCTCTGGGTGCTAGTTTTATTCTTCCATAGTTGGGCGTCATATTTTAAATATCTCTTCTTTAGCCAGGTTACGCCCTGAGTTCCTTATTTTAAATTGATTTTATCTAAAACAGCACTGGAGCTGTGGGAAAGGCAGATGTACCAGAATTAAGGAGCACTGTAATGCCAGGCATGGCCAGCGGGTGTCACAAAAGAAGATACAGGCAAGAGTCTCCTAAAAACTGTAAACGCTTAACCTGATTTAGTAAACACAGATTTTAATAAAATCAATGGCATTCATTGGAAACATAAATTTCATAAACGTAAGAGGTGCACAGAAGAACTCAGAGAACAGCTTGCCAATATTTTTCCAAATGTCTCTCTCAAATCACCATTTTACATAACTGGTAGATTATCTATTATTAATACTGGAAAAATATTACTCAATGACTATTATTAGAATCGCATCTCTGATGGTTTTTATTCAGTTCGGTGTAGGATTCAATATCTTCTTCTAATGGAACACATGCAAGATTAAATTGCAAAACAGGTCTTTGGAGGAAGTAAACTCGGTGATTAAAATTAGCATGTAAATCTGTAAAGTTTCCATTTAAAGCAATAATTCTGCTTCATATGGATCACGTCTATAAAAATCAGTTTGAAAGAATATTTGGCAGTTCAAAATTATTAAGCAGTGTTAAATAAACATATTGTACAAATAATTTTGGTTGATCCTAATTCCTATTTATTTATTTATTTATTTATTTATTTATTTATTTATTTATTGGTGCTAGGGAATGAACCCATGATCCCCAGCATGGCAAATGCACCCTCTAGCACTAACTAACCCTCAGACTCAGGTGCAGCATTTAATGTGTGAAGACTTTTTTAAAAAATCTACAGTATTATCTTAGCCTTTACAGAATTGTAAGCAAGTACCCAAATTTCTAATTCTAACTGACCCAAAAGTCAACAGACCCAAAAATCTCAAAAGCTTGGGGCTTGGAATTTGGAGGGAAGATGGTTTCAAATTTATTTTTTCTCATATCATGTTGTTAGTCTCTGCAGATCATATGTCTTTATGAATAATTGGGGGTAAGAGGGTGTAATCACTCTGTCACCCTCCTTTCCTCACCTCACTAAAAGCAGAGCATTACTACCTGAGGTTATTGTGAGGCCTGGGATGAATTCCTATTTACTGTATATTGTCATGTTTCCAGACACGTAGTCAATGATCTCTCCTTGTTACATATGCTTGGTAACTAAAGTACATGTTGTACATTGTTTCTATGTGAACTGCCCTGCTGAGCCACCAAGTAGAACAGGCAGACTCAGTCAAGCTTCCTGGTGCTGAGAGACATATTTTGAAACTTAATTTTACAAACTGGCTTTGATTTTGTTCTTGTGAGCACTTAGTTGTACAACACTTGACCATTCCTTAGCCATTTACCATATACGTCAATGTTTGTATTTGTCTATGTGCTTGCTGTAAGACTCATAGAGAAAAATACTGTCTCGTTCTGAACTTAAGCAGAACATGGACTCAGGAAATCTTATTGCAACTCACTGCTTCTTTGTCAAGACTTGCTCTGAAGCCAGGACTATCACCGAACACGAAAGTATGGTGATCCTGAATTCACTATGCACCGAGTGTCTACATCTTCTTAATTCCCATGTTGAAATCCAAAATCCCAGTGGCAGGATGATGCTTGGAGGTGGTGATAGGATTCAGGACTAATGACTGCAAGAGATGGAGCCATGGCTTTTGAGACCAAACAGAAACAGGAAAGTCATTCTCAAAGTCCTCTTTCCCCATCTCTAAAGTGAGCCACAAAAAAACCGACTGTCCCCTCAAGTCAATGAAGGAAGGCTTCATTCCTGCATTCAAGCCTACACCTCGAGGAGAGGAAACATCTTGTCCTTAAAGACACAGATGCAGCAGGAAGAGTCAGAGCCACAGGGCTTGCTAAATCGCACCCCGTTGAACACCATTAGACTATTCATACTCTGGCCAATTATACCAGTCTAGTTTCATCAAATCCAAGCATAAAGTACATAGAGTTCCCTTCTTAGCTTCCTTAGTAAGGGCTCCTAGGTCACATAAAAGTCAGAATAAATCAATTGGAATGTTTTTCTCTTATTAATTTGTCTTTTGTTATAAGGGCTTCAGTTGTAAACTTAGTGGTAGGTGAAGAAACAATATTAATTTCTCTTTCCCACAGGGGTCTTTGGGAGTATAAATCACAAGAGTGGAAACCTCAAAGAATTAGTGCTCTTATTAGAAGAAATATGTCTCTCTCTCTCTCTCTCTCTCTCTCCCTCCCTCCCTCTCTCCTTGTCCTCTTTGAGAATACATCAAGAAGGAGTCTATCTTAAACCACAGTGAAGATCCTCAACAAGTTGGCAAGTAGCACCTTACATTTGAGCTTCTGTATTCTAGAAATATGCTTTTGTTGCTTAAACCACAATTCTATAGCATTTTTGTAGAATAGCCCAAGTTGACTGAGACACACATTAAAAAAATGCCACAAGAAATAAGTATAGTTGCTAAAGTAGCAATTCCATGATAAACAACATCAAATTATCACTGAAGCTCAGATTATCAATTGAAATGACTGGATATTGAGTTTCTTGGCTATTGATTATTGAAGAATTACTACTGATCCTTTAAATCATTTGCAAAAGCAAAGGAATACAAGAAGTTAGCCATGGATCTCAGTTACATCTAAATCCCTTCCAGGTCTCATGAAGACGTGTAAGATAAAATGTACGAGTGAGGAAAGTCAAACAGCTTATGGGTGAGCACCTGGTCCTTCACCCAACATCTTAAAAAGTGGGATAAATGTAATTATTTGTATATTAAATGTGAACAAAAGTTTCTTTGAAATCAGGTTTCTGGTTTTTATTAAATACATCTTTTCTCTGATTCTCAGAAAATTTATCATCATTGCAGTCCCCTGTAAATTGAAACATAGTATATTACAAAGAACACGAAAATCCAGAATATTTATGAGCCCTTTTCTTCCCCCTGCATACAAACAAAGACTTCTCCCCTGGAAGATGTTATTAAAACATCTCAACTTTTAAAAGGTTGGTAAGAAATCTGGATCTTCTGAAGGGTATGTTTAATTAAAAGTAAATATACACAATTAAATCCACATCAACGGAAAATGCTAAATTCTCCTGGTAAAATGATTCATTAACTACATACTATCGCAGTAGATAAGTGAATGACTTTTCTTTCAAGGTGGCTACTTCATATTGAGTATGAAAGTTATTAGAAACCCAGTGTTGAAATTTTGACTTCAGCTTTTATTTACACAGAGTTGACAGCATGTGTTTGATCCCTGTATGGGTGAAAAGAAATAAGCAGAAGAACAGGAACGTGGCTTGATATGTGTGCCTCTTTGGCTTACTGTACAATGAATCTGCTTGTGATCCAAGTGTTCCAAAATAGCTTATTAGCTAAAACACTACATGCTGTTATTTTATCTCTTGAAATGTTTATTAAGTATGACTTGAGTCTAGCTTGGATCTTTTATTTAACCAATTATTGAGGGTTTGGTGTCATTTTGTTGCTCAAATTACTTAGCTCTGTTATTCATACCTAGAAATTGCAAGCTTAGATAACTCTAGCATAAACAGGGAGCCATTTAAACCAATTTCTCCATAAGAGATCAACATTCTTTATACATTTCTTTATAAGGACAGGAGTTACTTTCATCAACCAAAAGAATAATTATATAATCCAACTTAACATTTAGTGCATACTATTGTATGCATAATATAATCTTTGGCCAGTCTGTTTTTATGTCACTTTAGTAGAGAAAGCTTAACCCCACTCCATTCAAACATCAGGGTCTAGACATTTTTGTTGTTATGGATAGATGAAAACGTGGTGTATAGAACTTGATTTAAGGAAATAATATATAGCACGTCATGGAATGGTGCTTCCCTTTCCAACTTCAGCCTCTCAGTACCCTAACCACAGCCAGTGCGCGTGGATTGTGAATTTTGCTGGTCATACGACTACTTCATTAATCACCTGCTAAGGAATAATGATCATCATTTATTATTTCTAAATAACTGTAGTATCTATCACGATCCTCCCTTTCTCATTCCTGATATTAGAATTGTGAGTGTTTTCTTGCCTTATCTCTCTAGAGGCTTATCAATTTTATTGATCTTCTCAAAGAGCCTGCTTTTTGTTCAGCTGGCTCTCTGTTCTTCGCTTCACTCATTCTGTGTATCTTTTTTCTTTTCTCCTTTTCACATTTTTACTTCTCTTCTTCTTCCATCCTTCAGTGAATGATTGGTCATTTGCAAGTATTATTGGCTAATGTAATTGTTTGTAATAACTGTCACCTGGCTAATCTGCATTTAACAAATCTTAACATGTTGCATTTTCATTCCAGTTAAAAAAGGCTTTAAAATTTTCTTTGGATCCCTTTTTTAAGCCATGGTTTAAAGTACTTTGTTTAGTGCTAAGTATCTGGGAACTTTCTGAATTGCTGATTGTTATTCCTTTCTTGTATATATTTTATTGTGGCCAGAAAACAGTCTTACTATGATTTGATTTCTGTTAAATTTATTGAGATTTCTTTTATGGCTCAAAATAATGTGGCGAATGTTCTGTGTGCCCTTAAAAATAATGTGAACCCTGATGCTGCTGCATGGATGATTCCATAAATGTCAACCACAACAACTTTTTGACAACATGGTTTACTTTGTCTATAGTATTACTGATTTTTTCATCTGCTTACTTTATTATCACAATCCTTAGCTATAATTATAAATTATAATTAAATTTTCATTTTCCTTGTTTCATTTTATATATATCGAAGCTATGTTATTACACATTGATGTAAATGTTAAGGATATCTGTTCACTATTTTAGCCATTATCGTTATGAAATGATTCACTTTGTAAGCGCTAAAATTCTTTTTGGTGTTATCATAGTAATTTTAGCATTCTTTGGATTAGTGTTAGCCTACATATAATATACTAGTATATAATGTATAACATAAACACATGTATTATTTTATTATAAATATTGGGGAATGAACACAGGCCTTCACAATAAGCTACATGCCTAGCCTTCTTTTTTTGATTGAGACAGTTAAGGTGTCTCACTGACTCACAAAATGACCCAGGCTAAACTTGAACTTGAGGTCCTCCTGCCACAGCCTCCCAAAATGACAGATTGTGACACCATGCCTGGCTGCATCTTTCTTCTGTCATATAATACATTATTAACTCCAACTAATTTATTTTTTAAAATCTTTGATATTATAACTGCCCTCTATAGAAGTACATTTTGTATCCTTTAATAAATCATCTCCTTAACATATTGTTTTTGTCTTTCTTGAAAATGTGAACTATAACTATAATATATATTTTAATTTCCTCTTTGATTACATTTTTAATTTGCATAATTTCTAGATGGGTTTCAGTTTAATTATTTCATCCCCTCACTGTGGACTATAAATTACTGTATTGATTCATGTCTGTTAATTTTTATTGTCAAGATTTTTAAATATTTTCTTATTGGATGCTGATTCCTAAAAAAATACTCTTGGGATTTTTATTTTCTGCAATATAGATATTTTGAAGGCATTTGAGCTTTTTTTATTGCTTGCATTTTATCTTTGTTAGTAAGATCAAAACAGTTTTTATTCTATGTGTAAATCTTCCCAGTAATGTGGTGATACATTTCTGTACACTCTAAGGCCACATTTTTTAAAAAGCTTTTCCTACCCTGAATGGAGGGAAAATAAAATGTTCTTGTGAGCTTTGGGGATTGTTCCTTTTGTGCCGTTGTTGGTTCTTTCCCTAATGTTTGTAATTTCCCTTCTCTCATTCTCTGATTGGTCCTCCAGTGAAGACTAATAGGGACCTTCAGCTGATTTCCTGGAGATGTCTCCCTGCGTAGCATAATCCTTTAGGTTCTCTGCCTTGTACACTTTAGATGTTTGGCCTCATCAGACTCCAGTCTACACTGTTTCAACTGGGAGACTCAGTCCCCAGCTGGATTCTCCCTACCCACTGTATGGCCTGAAGCCTCTCTCCAGGCATTAAGCTGGGGCAGACAAAAGACTTGTTTCTTTGCCTATGAGGAAAAGTTACCAATTACCCATTCAAACAAAAAAATCATAAGGCAAATTCTTTTCTTACTAATCATTGGGTTTTTTTAGACAGTCTGAGATAGATAAATCACACATTTACAATCAAGGGGATTTCACACTAAAGAAGTCAATAAACCAGCAAACACAATTACACAGAAATACCTTAGATCTGTCAGTGATGGTGAACCTCTGGCATGCAGCAGCAGGTTATCACTGAAATCTCTAAAAGGTTCGCCATCTCTACCTTAGATGGTTTAAGAGACATGAAGGAGATGCAACTTGTTATGTAGTAACTGTGATGAGTTAGGGAACTCTTTCAAACAAAGCTACACTAAAGAGGTGTTGTGTGAACTAAAACCCAAATGATAAAGTACTAGCCATGTAAAAATCTTGGGCAAATGCATTCCAGGCAGAAGGAAGAATAAACAGGAAAAATCAAAGCTTGACTTTAATAAAAATTATTTTGTATTAATTGGAAATTTTTATTAAATTTCTGTTTCTATTATGCAATGTGGACTGATAAAATCTGCAAAATCACTAACTTAGTTTATGGCTGATCATGGATAAAAGCTCAAATCACTTTCAGTAATATTACCAACTCAACATGATGCTAGCTAAATAAAAATTTTTATCCTTTATTATCAGGACCAAGCAAGTTTCATGGTGGTAATAACGGCAACAATGAAAAGCAAACAAGGAAAGCAATTTCTCATTCCCATAGAATGTATATTTTTCACGAAGTTTAGTGCTACTTTTTAGGTATAGAGTACAGTTACATTCATCATTGGGATCTTGTACCTTTGTAAGACGTATCTTGGTTCTTATTTTTCCCCATTCCCCTGCCCTCCCTTCACCCCTCCACCCTTCCCTATTTACCGAGACTTTGTTTCCATTTTCCTTTTCTCATATTTTTTTCTTTTCCTTTCTTTCCTTTCCCCTCCCCTTTCCACTTCCCTACTCTTTTTGACTTTCTTTCCCTGGCCACAGCCCACAGTCTTTAAAATGTTCATCACATTGCTCCTACTTCTATTCTGCTTATATTGTTGTAATGCCACATCTTATTTTGAAGGGATAAAGGAGCAAAGTTTTAACATGTGATTGAAGAGCAGAGAGCCACAGAAATTGGCTGGTAATAACCATACTGTCTAGCAAGGAATCTGTATGCTCATGCGTCCATGGAAACAAGAATTTTGCCCTTCATCAAATTCTGCATAATTCCATCACTGAAAGATTGTGTATTAATCACATATACATATATCCTGTTTCTTTTTCTTCCGTTAAATTCCAGTCTTTGAGGTGACATAATGGTTTACTTCCTGTAAGAAGAAAGTCAAACTTACTCTGTGAAAAATTCCAGCAGCTTTGAGAACAAGTTTCTATGTTAAAACATGGTTTCTAACTGTGGGAGACAACATTTACAAGAAAGCAACATTAAAGTGTTTCAGGGTTCAACTTATACACTGTCATAAACTGACCTGCTTGCGTGAGAGTGAACGCTTAAGAGTAAAGATGTGCTGAATCTGGGGAATAATGAAGCCTTAGGGAGACAAAAACAATAAACAAGCAAACAGAAAAACCACAAGAATCTCTTTCATTTCAAAGTACGACCTTTAACTGTCAGAATTCAAAGTTATCTTTACATTTTCCTTCTTTGTAAGAAAGAGAGGAAGAAAATGTTCATCTAAAGCTAGGAGCCTTAGATAAAAGGAACTGGTGTGTATTTAGTGAATGCTCTTTTTTTTTTTCATTTTTTTCTTCTCAGGGATTTCTCTCCTTCAGATTTTTTTTTTGGGAGAGTGGAGATCTTTCACCCGGGAGAACACACACCACCGGCTCTACTCAACCACACCAAATTGAGCCATTGTCTTCTATCAACTCTGGCAAGGGCGTAGGCAGAGCTCATGTTATTTTTTTTTTCTTAATTTTCCTTTCCATGGAGACTCCTCTGGTAGCTTCTCTTCACCTTCAAGAAGAGGAAGAGGAGCGTGGGCAAGTTTGTGGTCTTTAATATCACAAATATTTTGATATATTTTCAACAAAACATTGCTGATAACTTAATTGTACTTCTGACACTTTCTTTAATAATTTAAATATCCTTGTCCTGTAGGCTGGTTAAATACAGAAGCTAATACTTAATAGACTATAGAACTGAATAGTGGTGAATGTTTGTTTCTAACTTGAGGATAAATTATGTCTAGGTACACGTACACACACACACACACACCCCTGTATATGTAGAGATTCATTTTTCTTATATATATACCCACGATCATCCATGGGTAAGGTTATTACTTTGGCCATGCTCATTTAGTGACCCTCTTTCAAAAGCAGTTTCCAGAAGAATGGGTGTTTTATAAAATTCTCTCTACTCTCTTTCAACTTCAAGAGCAGTGTCTGTGAAAAGACTGGTAACTCAAATGACCCAAGTCTATACTTAGTCTCCACAAAAGAGTCACACTTTGATCATAGTAAGGAGGAAAAACTCCTCTGCATGGTTTCTTTGTTCACCTAGTCCAGGAGCTGTGGAGCAGAATCCAGAACGTCTTTTATTTACTCCTTCCCTCCTTCCTTCCTTCCTCTCTCCTCTCCCCCACCTTACCCATCCTCTCCCTCTGCCTTTTCCTTCTTCCCCTTCCCTTTCCTCCTCTTTTTCTCCTTCTTCCTCTTCTTCTACTTCCTCTCCTTCTCCTCCTCCTCCTCTTCCTTTCTCTCCTCTCTCCCTCCCTCATTCTCTGTTTTTCTTTCTTCTACACAGCTAGACAGCAGCTATTCTCAGTTCTGAAATTTCTGCCTAAATCCTAAGCCCCCAGAACTGACGATTGTCAAAGTCTTTCAATATCAATCTTTGGTGCTACGATTGAGAACTTCCTATTACTCTAAGTGCTAGCAATGTAGTTTATTTCTTTCTTATCAAAACTTGATCAATAATTCCTAAGAAGAGAATGTAAAAGTAATTTATAATTTTCTGTAATATAGTAGGCCAAGAAATTCTAAAATCATTGTTTCTCGTGAATATTTCAGACTGAAGTAGAATTAGGAAAAACATCACAGGTTTAAATATGTGATTTTCACGTAGTTTTAGTTTTGATATTTAGCAAATCTGAGACAGGACTCACCCTCCCATCACCAACATGTATAGATAACTAAGGCTGTTTATTGCAAATCACATTATCTAATTCATGATACATATTGTTCCAGAATGGCCCTTAGCTAGTTTGTTGATTTCGTAGCTTCTTAAAAATATAAGCCAACTGGGTTATTATATTAGTATGATCATCAAATTAGGATGTAAGTGTCTAAGGGTCAGAATCTATGAGACAATAGGCAAATTCCCTTCTCTCATTTTCTTCTCAAAAGCTAAATGAACTAGATGCCTACTATTGCCTATTTATGTCACAGGCTTATGGTAGGAATTATATACAGTGACACATACAAAAGCTTTATAAATGCCAAAATAAACAGTCCCAAATATCATTATAAATATTACTATTAACATTATGATGTGGAATAAAATGCAAATTACAACTGTCCCCTTGTATCAGTGGGAGATTTTTTTTTCTAGGATTCCTTGTAGGTACTAAAATCTGCAGGTGCTCAAGTCCCTTGTGTAAATATCCTGGTGTTTTCTTATAATCTTCTTGTACCTTACATGCTGTGTAAATGATTTCTTCTTCTATTGTTGAGGGGGTAATGACAAGGGAAAGTAAAAGTCTGTACATGTTTAACACAGGTGTCATCCTTTCTGTATGTATTGTAGTCGGGAACTGGTTGACTCCACCAATAAGAAATCCAACTATAAAAGAACTACATTTACATTGAAGTAAGCTATAAGGATGAACCTAAAATATGTCTAACTTCATTGAAAATTCAAGAGAAAATCAAATGGCTGCCATACTGTGTAGACACACTAGGTGCTGGGATTAACCAGAACATCCTAATGTATCAAGAATACCTTATCTCATATTTTTTTCTTTGACCGTCTCTCCCCTCCCCTCCCCTTTTCCACTTCTACCTTTACCACTTTTCTTCCTATATCACCTTATCAATTATAAAATTTGAACCTTTACACTTTTAGATTTTTCACACCAGAGAAACTATTCAGTATTTACACATGTGTCCTAATTATTTTTTACAAGTGCCTATCCCTAATCCTACCTAATCTCTATAGTATGTATAAATGTATTGTATGTTACACATGTGCATGTTTTATGTCCTATTGGGACCAATAGGATATAAGGTTTTTAAGGAGATGGAGAGGCATTGATGTATTGGAATCCCTGCCATATGTTCAATTCCTAGATGAGAGGCTGGCAAATAGCACTCAATAAATATTGATTGAGTCGACCAACAGTTTATTAACTGCCCATGGGAGGGCACTGTGCTAGAAGATTATGTGAAAATACACTCAGCCCGACTCTCATCTTCAGAGAAAAAGTGGAGCAGAGCAACAGATGTGGTTGGGAGTGTAGAAGTCTGAGATCTGGTGAGGTAAGTGATGCTACCTACACATCCCCCTTCCTGGATGTGCTTCAAAGATATGGCTAGATGAGAAGAAAAAAAATGTGACAGGATACCGCTGCAGATTCTGTGTCTGTGTAATGCTCTGATTGAGTTTAATTGTTGAACACTTAGTATTCATCCTGTATTGTGCTACAGTTAGGAGTGACAAAACTTACACAGGTGATTGCATAGAACAGTGGAAAAAACTGGCAGAGAGACACTCATAAATTAGTGATATGTATTGTAGTAGATTGTAAAAAGGAAAACGATCACTGTCCTAATACTGCACAACTGTACCCCTCCTAGCAAGAATCTTAAATTTTCCTGACAATTTGCTTAAGGTAGAAGATAAGAAACTGAAGACTTGAGCACCTTCAGTAACCAAGGAAAGGAAAGCTGATGGTGAAACTGCCTATTGTGAATCCAGGAAAGAAACTGATTCTGTTCCTAAGAAAGGCATGAAAGGAAAAAAAAAAAAAAGGGCAAGGGGCTTTGGAAATGCAGAAAAGATAGGAAGCAGGATACAATTGTGCGTAACTGCAATTTACCACAGATCCAGGCCAGTTAAAAAATGTAAGGATCGCAGTTTGAAGATGTGTTTCTTTCTTTCTTTCCACAAATCCTCAGCAAAGTGTTCTAAATTTAGAGACACTCATGCGAGTGGATTTTTCCATGAAGCGCAGGAGTCTTAACAAGGACTTGGCACAGCTCCACTGGTAGCAGAACTTTGCTGAAAACAAGAATACAAGGCATTGGGAGTTTCATGCGCCTTGACATTAGGATGATGAAGAGATTCTCGCCGGTTGATTTGCAGGTTATTGAAGATACTGAGTTACAAGTAAGGGGGTCAGGCATGGTCCGTGACGCATCAAGAGACGTTACTCAAGAATGTAACAGTACTTGAGCAAGAATGTCCTAATGGGATGAGTTATCACCTTGTGAACAAGGGAGGCAGAGGACAGGAAAAAGGGATCTGCACAATATCAGGCATCGTTCTTTTATTTTTCTGCATTATACAACATAAAAGTCACTCCTTTGGGGATATATTTTTAAAAATTGAACGAGTGAATAGAGTAACTGCCAATGTGATTATCAGTGATACCAACTCCTTCTCTGTGTCTCTCTGTAGTCTACCCCTCTCTCATCCCAACAATGGAAAGGTTTATTTGATATATTCTTATTTCTGTAACTTAGACTTCAGCATGTCATAATGATACAATGATAAAGTTTGTTGATTGTTTTGTTTTTGACTTCTACCATTTAGTGTAATATATTTACTTTCATCTATACAGCGGTATGTGTGTCAATAATTTATGTCTTTTCATTTCTGGGGTATTTTCTATGGTATCATACTGTGCTTATCCACTAGTCACTAGAAGGGAATTTGGACCACTTTCAGTTTTACACAATTATGAATAGAGCTGCCATAAGGATTTGAGTGGAGGTTAATGTATGAAGATAAAAGTTCATTTCTCCTGGGTGAAGCTATAGAAGGGAGGTTTTTTTATGTATTTATTTATTTATTTTTGCTTGCGGGGGTTGAACTTAGGACCTTGTGCTGGCGAGGCCGGCGGCTGCACCACTGAGGTAAATCCCTGGCATGAGTTAGATATTTTGATCATATGGCACATATATGTTTATATAAAATAATGGAAAACATCTCTATTTATTTTTTCATGCGGTGCTGGGGAATCTAATCCCAGGGCCCTACCCGCTAGGCAGGTGCGCTGACCTGAACTACATTCTCAGCCAGGTCAAAGTGTTTCCAAGCCAATTTCCTACTCCTGATATCCCAAGTGTGACAGAATCAGTTTCTGTTTGTATAAATCACCAAATTTGTGATAAATGGTTAGGGCAGTCCTGGAAAACTAGATGTTGAATATCTTTGCCTCCGCTTATTTGTCATACGAATGTGTTTCTTAGTGAAGTGTCGGTTTTGTTCTTCTGTCCATTTTTAAGGGGTTATTGGGTTATTATTGGATCCTATAAATCTGTGTAGTTTTAGATACAAATTATCTTTCAGACATATGATGTGGAAAACTTTGTCTGTTAGTCTGTGGTTTTTTAATTTTCTCAATGGTAGTTTTCACGGAGCATGTTTTTATCTTAACACAATTCAATTATCATTTTTGTTTCTTTTACTGACAATAATTTTGATGACCCACCTAAGAAATCTCTAAACTTTTAGGGTTTGTAATTCGAAGTATTTTATATTTTCAACTAATCTTTGTAAAGGTTTAAACTATTTTTATAAAAATATCCATTCTCTCTAATACAATTTGTTTAAATCATCAGATTTTATCTTTTGAATTTTCTTAACTTTTTTTTAAAAATCAAATTTTCATAGAGTAATTCATGGAGATACATTCCACTTTTCTGTGTCTTGAATTTTTTCCATGAAAATGACCCTTACGATTATTGTGGCTGTATAATAAGCATTGAAATGAGTTATCGTGAGCCCTACTTGCTGTAACTTTTCAAACAGATTTTAAGAATTTTTATATAAAATTCTACTGGAATTTTGTTGGGAATTGCACTGAGTCTTTAGATTTATGGAGAGTCAGCATTTTCATAATACTGAGCTTTTCTGTGTTATTCAATTTATTACAGTTTTATTTCTTTTATTGGTCAGATTTATATCTGTTTCACATTGTTTATAGCTATCTCATGTGTTTTATGTTACAATAAATTATATTCTTTTTAAATAGTGAAAATTTCTAGTTATTAATAGTGTATGTATAGTACAGTGGAGATATAATATTAATATAATACTATAGAAGAACCTGAAATTTCTAGTTATTTTAAAAATATGTATATATATCTAACTGTGGTATATTGTTTGTTCCACAACCTCAATATATTTACTAGTATAAGAACATTTTACGCAGTCCTAGACATTTCCTACAAATAACGTCATCCTCAAACAGAAGTATTTTTATTCTTTCTTTTCCAATCTTTGTGTCTTATTCCTATTTCTTGTTTTATTGCAATGTCTGGTGCTTCTATGGTGATGTTAAATAGGTGTAATAAGAGCTGATATTCTTGTCCTGTTCCTTCTTTCAGTGGAATGTGTTTGGTCCTCATCACATACGTATTTTTTGCAGACAACCTACACCACGTTAAAAGATCTTTCCTCCTTTCTCTTCCTGTTCCTTTTTTGCCTCCTCTTCCTCCTCCTCTTCTTCTTCCTCTTTTTCTTAATGTGACTCTAGGAACTGAAACTTCAGTACATTAGCAGAGCTAATGTTCTCAGAGCAACAGCATCTGAGAAGTTTCTTCTGTTCCTAGTTTTTTGTTTTTTTTGTTTTTTTTTTTTTAGGGAACTGTTATCATGGATATCACCTTTTTTTGCCTATTTTGTCTGTACTTAGTTTTAACTCATCAACTGCTATCATTTTGCCTATTCACTTTCCAGTGGTAACTGCAGCATACAGATTTGTCCCCATATATTCTATTCAAAGTCAACATTTTACTGCCGTATATAAAATTTAAATATTGTACAATCATTCAGGTTATTCTGTTCTTCCAGCTTCAGAGTATCTTGGTCAGATACATGCACTGACAATCACGCCTGCCATCAGTTTTGTTTCCCATAATCACCTATATATTTTTAGAATTCCAAGTGAAAATCCTTTCTATATTTCTCTTGGTCTTTGCTCATTTCTGCACTTTCAAGGTTTTTGTTCATATAAGTTCCCATTGGCATTGAATAACTTTCTTTAGCACTTTATCTGGACTAGATATGCTGGCAATGGATTCACAGTTTTCCTTCATCTGATTCTATTTCATCTTCCCAAAAGTTACTTTGAATGTATGTAGAAGTCTTAGTTAATGATTTTTTTTCAGCTCTTTAAATTTGGTGTTCCACTGTCTTATGGGCTACATTGTTTCTGATGAAAAATAGCAAGCGATTTCAATTTTTCCCCCACATAATATGTCATTTTTCTCAAGGTGTTTTTAAGTTGTTTTATTTACCTTTTGTTTCATCCAGTTTTACTGTGATGTGTCTGGATTTTTTAACTTTTAAATTTTTTTGTTTATAGTTTCCACAACTTCTTTAATATATAAACATATGGCTTTCATTAAATATTGGATGCTTTCAGCCACTGTTTTCTTCAATTTTTTTTTTTTTTGCTGTACTTGTCTCCTTTTTCCCTCCCTTTATGAGGCTCCAGGGTTACAAATGGCACACCTGTGCTACTGTACAACAGATATTGAGACTATGTCCATTTTTAATCTTTTTGATCCTTTCTTTATTCAGATTGAAAAAAATGTGATTAGTCTATCTTCAAGTCCACTAATATTTTCTTTCTCATTTCCATGCTGTTGTACAGTCATTTCAGTGAACAATTTTATTTAGGAAACCTCATGAAAGACTCTGAAATAGATCACAGAGGTCCTCAGAAAAATGGAAATATATCCCCTCTGCTTGGATAGGTGGAACCAATACAGTGAAAATAGCCATACTTCCAAAACTGTTACAATGGTTTAATGCAATCCTAATGAAATACTAATAACATTCCTCACACACCTAGAGAATATAATCCTAAAATTCATGTGGTGCTAGAAGAGACGAAGAATAGTAAAGCAATTTGGGACAACAAGGGTAATGCAGGGAACATCACAATCCCTGACTTTGAGTTATACTACAAAGCTACAGTGGCATGGCATTTGAAAAAAAAAATAGAGACTGTGGATTAATGGAACAGAGTAGAAGATGTAAAAACAACTCAGACATACTTAGCCTTTTTATCTTTGACAAAGGGGCTAACACCTTCACTGGAACAAATATAGCCCCCTTTACAAATGGTGGTGGGAATGCTGGCTTTCTGCATGCCAAAGATTGAATCTAGACCCATATCTCTCACCATGCACTAAACTAAAATAAAGACAGATCAAAGATCTAAACACTAAAACAAATCCCCTTAATATACTGGAAGACAGAATAGGTACACTCTTGAAGACATAGGTGTAGACAAGACTCTATGAATAAAACCCCAGTTACGCAGGATATATTACAAAGAATCAACAAATATGATCCCATCAAATTAAACAGCTGCTGCATAGCAAAGGAAGTAATCAACCAAGCGAAGAGATAACCTAAAAAAAAAGGATAAAGTTTTTCAACTACTCCTCAGAGGACCAATATCTAGAATATATAAAATGTACCAATAAACTCAATTAAAAAATTTAAAAAACAGTATATAAAGAATTGAAAAAATTAGACCCTCCAAATTTAAAGACCCAATACAAAACTGGGCATCTGAAATGAATAGACACTTCTCATATGAGGAAGTACATACAGAAGCACATGAAAAAATACTCAAAATTGCTGACCTTTCTAGAAATGCAAGATAAAACAGCATTGAGGTTCCCTCTCATACCATAAAGAATGGCTGTCATGAAGAAATCACCCAATAACAAAGGCTGGAAAGGCTGCAGGGAAAAAGAAACTTTTCTCCATCATTGGTGAGAGTGTAAATTGGTACAACCACTATAGAAATCAGTATAGAGATTCCTTAAAAAAAAAAAAAAGAAAAAAACAGCACGATCCACTGCAGGAAGGAGAACCACGCAAGCTCCCGACCCAGCTGCCATCGCTCAAGCGCCGGGAAGGTAGCCGCGTGGGTGCCCCTGAACCCCCATACCCTCTCCCGCACTCTCAGTCCTCCTGACTGTGCCAGTCTTTGGACCCACTCTGTAGAGGCAGAGGTGGTCATCAAGGGTATTTTTCTGAGTTCCCAACTTTGAACATCTTTAAAGAAAGGGCTTGGGAAACCTGTAATAGAACGTTGGGGTGTTCAACCATTCAGAAGGTTGGGGAACTCAATCTGGGCCTTGCAGCCTGAGGTCAGTCAGCAACATGGGGTTCAGCCATCAGCTAACTGAGACCGGGGGTCTTGCATCCTCACTCTGTCTGAGCCATTAAATGGTAAATACACTATATTGAAATTTTGTTCACTGCAGACATGTTCTGGACTGCTTCTTGATTTCAATTTAATTCAGATGATTTAAGGGTGATAGACTAGTGGCTACCACTGGTGGTCAGTGTCAAAGTTGTACTTGATCTTAATGTGTTGCTGATTGTATCAGTTGGGGTAAAGCATTGCAGTTGATTTGATGAGCTGTTTTCTCTGATGTTATGAAGATGAGAATGTCTGTGGGTCATTAGAGACACAGAAGCTAGGGCGCAACTATATCCGGAAGATTTGAGGGACAATCCAGAGATTAAACAAAGGACATCAACAAAAATAAAAGTGAGAAAACACTTAAGCAAGACACAAGGACAGACTTCCAGTTCACCAATGGCAAACAGTAGGGCAGATGAGGACAAAAAGGCCGATAGAGAACCACCAGGACACCCTGAACTCAAAGCACAGGAAGTAACAAAACAGATCAATCAGGCTCTAGAAAAATTCAAAACAGAAATAATTTCCCAGATAACCATAGAGATAGTGAGCAAAATGAAAGTCGTGATTCGAGACTCTAGAGGAGAAACTGACAAAAAAATAGATGAGCTCAGGACCATGATAGAAGCCATGAAGGCCTAAAAATAAACGCCCAACATAGGAAAGAAATGGAATCCATAAAACAGATTCAAACAGGTATCCAGGAGATTAAACACTCCATAGAAAGTGTACGCAACAGAATAAAAGAATGCAAAGATAGACTCTCAGATATAGAAGATTACAGTCAGTGACCGTGAAAAGAGAGGTCTCTTAAAAGCAGTTAGAGGTCATGAGAAATCGATCCAACAACTCCTAGATGATGCAAAGAAGAATAACATAAGACTGATAGGAATACATGAAGTAGCAGGAGAAAATACAAATGACTTTAAAAAGCTGTTCAAACAATTAATGACAGAAAACTTCCCAAACAGAGGGGAAGAATTTGACATTCAGATAAGGGAGGCATATAGGACCCCAACTAGCTACAATCAAAAAAAATCTACACCTAGACATATAATAATCAAGATCCCAGAAACCCAACAGAAGAACAAAATACTACAGGCAGTAAGAGAAAAGAAACAAATCACATACAAAGGAAAGCCCATCAGAATCACAGCAGACTTTTCAACACAAACCCTTGGGGTAAGGAGAGCCTGGAATGAGATATTTCAAGTACTAAAAGAGAACAACCTCCAACCTAGACTGATGTATCCAGCAAAACTCTCTTTCAAAATGGATGGGGAAATAAGACACTTCCACGACAAAGAACACCTGAGAAACTACATGAATACCAAACCAGCACTACAAGGAATTCTAAACAAGATCCTAGAAAAAGACAATGAAGGCAACAATACCATGAGGCCCAACAGAGCAAATAAAATAGGCAAGGCAAGAAATTAAAAGGAGAAGGTGAAAAAGTAAAAAGAGTCAACAAAAGGCCAATAACATGTCAATAATAAGTCAGCATATATAAGTTATAACCAGCAATGTCAATGGCTTCAACTCACCAATCAAGAGAAACAGACTGGCAAAATGGAATAAGAAGCAAAATCCAACAATGTTGTATACAAGAAACACACTTAGTGCAAAAAGAAGCCCATAGACTGAAAGTGAAAGGATAGAAAACAATTCTTCATGTGACAGGAGCCCAGAAAAAAACAAGGGTAGCAATCTTATTTGCAGACAAAGTAAATTTCAAACCAAAACTGATTCTAGTATTATCAATGTAGGACGGTACTGTATCATACCTCTATTAATGTAAAATATCTTGTACTTGCTTTATGATACATAGTAGGGACTGTGCTTTATCAGAGCTACATTTAATGATATTACTCTAGAATGTTCTCTTTCCAGATGATGATTAAGATTCTAATAAAATAAAAATGGTCCCAGGTACCAAAACAGCAACACAACTTTGCTGTTTTCTGGATATTATTCTTTTCTTTGTTTTTTTATTTTGTTTTGTTTTTAATGGAATGTGCTGAATGTCTATCATTTTGTTCAGATGACTGCAGAACCTGGAAAAGCTGTTGCTGCCATCGATGTATAACATACTATTATTAGTCTTTTTATATAAATATAAATATATATA
>NW_022900939.1:9850265-9850468 GCF_012274545.1 Fukomys damarensis | reverse complement strand
ATTGAATTTTGGGAAACTTTAACAGTGCTGCCAACCTTGGAAAAAGTCATCCCAATTTACTGTGTTGAGTTGGCATTATACAGAAATGGACAGTCAAATTGGTCTAGAAATGTTAATTTATTTTTATTTTTACTTTTTTCCACGTGTACAGGTTTAACACATCATACTAAATATGTAATGTCATATCTACGTGGGTTTGATTA
>NW_022900939.1:9847791-9849866 GCF_012274545.1 Fukomys damarensis | reverse complement strand
TGGGAAGGGTGGGGGAAAGGTAATAAAGGAGAGAAAAAAATATGAGAAACTAAAAAAATGGAAATAAAGTATTTGTAAATGGGGAGGTGAGGAGGGGGTGAAGGGAGGGCAGGGACAAGGGGAAAAATGAGAATCAAGACCTATTATGTAAAGGTACAGGATCCCAATGATGAATGTAACTGTATTTTATACCTAGATTGTACCAACAAACTCAATTTAATAAATAAATAAATAAATAAATAAATAAATAAATAAATAAATAAATAATAAAACCAAAGCTTCCATTTGACCCAGATGTTACTCTTCTAGGTATTTTTCTAAATGAGTTAAAGTCATAATACCATACTGATACATGCATAACCATGTTCATAGCAGCAACACTTATAATAGATAAACCTTGGAACACCCCATATGTCCACAAATAAAGAAAGAAAATGTAGTATTTCTATACAATGGAGTGCTATTCTGCCATAAAGAAGTTTAAACTTGAGACATTTTTAGGTAAGTGGATGCACCTTGAGACCATAAATTGAAGTGAAATGAATCAGAAATACGTTTAAATCTTGCATTTTTTCTCTTGTGTGAGAAATTCAATGTATAAATAAAGAGCAAAATTGGGGACAGAAATTGGGAAGCAGGGAAAACTTATTCAAATGAAAAGGAGAATAAGAGACAGGGGAAGAGGAAGGGAGACAAAAGGAAGAAAGATTTAAAGGAAAAGAGAACGGAAGGAAAAAAATTTCACAAAGCTTTTGCAAATGGGGAGGAAAGAAGTGTTGGAGGGAAGGCAGAGGGAAGGGACAAAAAATAAACTAAGATGTGTTATGCACATGTACAAATCCCTCATGAATAATGTGATCATTATGTACTGCAGTACACTGACACAATAATTTAAAATGTTAGAAAAGATGTTATATTTTTAATCCTGGGATTTTCACCCAGTTTTTTAAATAATACCTTCATTTTGCTGAAAAGTGGTGTGTGTGTGTGTGTGTGTGAGAGAGAGAGAGAGAGAGAGAGAGAGAGAGAGAGACTAGACTAGAGATTTAACCCAGGACATAGCACAGGCTAGGAGATTTCTGTACCACTGAGCTACATCTGCGTCCTAGGTAGTAATCCCACGCAGCTGTGACTATTTGCACCACAACACTTGTGTGAAAACATCTATCTTCTCATTTTTCTACCTTTATGTCACTGATTATGATTACAATTACTAGTTAAAGTTTTATCTTTTCCGTAATTCCAGCATATGGGTCATCTCACAGTTATCGTCTGATGCTACTGTTTCCTCTAGAGCATGTAATGTTTTTCTGATTCTTTCTTTGTCCGTTAAAACACTTTGGATTTTGTCCTCCACACAACAATTTGGCAGACAGCACAGCTAGGTGAAACTCTTTTATTTATCTTCTCCAGATGAGAAGTTTAGCCTTCAAACCCTTTCCAATATGTCTTGTATCCGTCTTTCACATGATGCTTAGCGTTGAGTCCAAGGCCTGTGTGAGTTTACCCAACAAGAAATCTCATTCTCCAGATATCTTCTCTTTGATACACTTATCCTTCAGGATTCCTTTACCCAGACTTCAAACTACCACAAATAAACAAATAAAATAATTCTTCAAGTGATTTTTGGTTCACAGTTCTCCTCATTATTGTTGCAGATAAATTGTGGCCTAAAAATACATTTTAAAAGATAAAAACAAGTGAAGCTTATTTATTCTCAGAACACTTATTCAGTGTTTGACTCCACTTCCAAATCCACTTGTTTAATCTTCACTAAACTATTTTTCTGTCCAGAGTTTAGGGTTGCAGTAGTAGGAGGGAATGTCTACAATGAGCTTGCTCTGTAAGACATTTTCTTTTTTAATTTACACATTTGCTATTTTTTTCAAGAAATGTCCACTTTAGCAAAAATACTAAGTCTGCATGAAGGGACACTTTGGGTGACAACGAACAAAGGTAAGTTGGCACTGTTGACATAGCAACGTAAGTATGCTGGGTTTCTATGCAATAGGCTACGGAAGCCTGTAGAGGCAATTTCGTTCCATTGATGGTATGGCAGCAGCCCTCAAAAATCG
>NW_022900939.1:9845679-9847740 GCF_012274545.1 Fukomys damarensis | reverse complement strand
TTTTTTTTTTTTTTTTTTTAATTAAAAAACTCTGAAAAAAAGTGAAATCATTTCAAATTTGCTTCCACAGTCTAGTCCTGGCACAAATCTTATTTCCCCAGAAGGCGTTTCTATTACTGAAAGTGGCATTCAGGCACTGACAACCACACATTCCCTTATTATGCATTGCATAACACCAGAAAAAAGACCAGTAAAATCACTGGCCCTACTTTTTGTGCGCCAACAGCATCTGGGGCAGAGCTGAATTTATGCTCCATGCATTATCTCTTGGTTAAGGTGGATATAGTTCAGCTGATGAAATATTATGTATAAATACTCAGATGTAGCAATCACTGTACTGTACATTAGCATATAAGTGGACATTACATTTCCTCTTCCACTTGACTCCACAGAACAGTGTGTTGTTAATATAAGTGCTTCTGGTGAGTAAGTATATGTCATACATTTAATCAGTGCCTATTCTGAGTGACTGCCTTAGGCTGGGGTTGCCAGAAAGGCCTGTGGCTGAGACATAAACATGTAGTAGGAAGGTTTACTGAAGAGAGGAGTACACTTGATCAACATGCATGGTGAGTCATGGAGACAGGACTGGAGAGAGGGATAAGAGGAACAGCAATGCAATTGCAACCTGCATCAAAGTCCCTCAGGGAATTCTGGGATGGAATTAGCCTTTTTCAGTGGGGGAGGAGGAGGAGGAAGAGGAAGAGGAGGGGGGAGAGGGGAAGGAGGAGAAGGAGATGGTTTTTGGCCTCTCTTACCAATCACTGAGAGGACTAAGTATACCTCAGGGATGTCTTGATTCCTTTTCTTTCTGCTGAGACAAAATATCTGCCACACAAATTTAAAGGAGGAAAGGTTTGCTTGGCTCACAGTTCATGGAGGTTTCAATTCACAGTTTGCTGGCTCCAGGGCAGGGCAGGTAGCACTCACACCCAGGGAGCGGCAGCCTTAATCCTAGCACCAAACTACAAATCAGTCTCAGCATCACATGCTTGACCCCAGCATCACACTCTATAGATCCAGACGCCTCTGAGAAGGGGAGAAGCCATAGGTGAGAAACCTTACCTCTGATTACCTGTGGCTTTGAGTGGGGGCAGCTAGATACAAGACGCAACAAGGGTGGACAGTGGGTGTCCTAGGAAATGGAAGTGTTCCTTGGGAGAGGAAATCTTCAGTGCTACGTAGCTGTGAGTACCTGGAGTCTATTTCCTATAGCCAGGGAAATGGGCCCCTAGTCTTAAATGAGAAAATGAATGTAGCCCTATGGCTTTCATCCCAGGGCCATGAACTGACTCGAGCATTTTCATGTGGAAAATAGAGATAATAATCCAGCCCCCATTTAGAGTGTAGTGTGCTGCCAATGTGGAATAACTTGATTGTCAACTTGCGTAGGAGTGAAGATTCTCCTAGGGAGGTGAACAGACAGCGGGGACACCCGTCTCAACAACAGGCTTTCTTATTGATGATTTCATAGTTCGGTGAGCTTAGAAAATGGGGGTGTAGGTGGAGGAAGTGGGGTATGAGAGCATGATCAGGGTTACCTTAACTGGTCCTCAGACTATTTTCTGGTTTAGTCTAACTCGCTGTGCTTCCCAGTCGAGAGGAGTTGAGCAGCTCCACTCCATCACACCCTTCAACCATGGTGTATTTACCTGAGAGCTAGCCAGCCATGGACTGAGACCCCTCCAGCTGTTAGCTTAAAATAAACCTCCCCTCTTTTAAGATACGGGTATTGGGTATTTTTCTTAACAATGGCAGCTGATTGATACAGTAAAATTTCTGTCATTATAAGAGACATCTGAGTTAATGAACTTAGAGAAAAGAGTTATATCGGCTCAGCTTTGAAGATTTCAGCTGCTGATTTCATTGGTGTCTTAGATATGCTCCTATTGCCGGGGCTCGATACCTGACACCCACAATTTAAAGGAGGTGAGGTTTATTTGACTCACAGATTATAGAAGTTTCGCTTCATAGTTGGCTGGCCCCAAGGCAGGGCAGTGTGACAGGAGTTCATGGCATGGCAGGGAGGAAAGAGAGAAAGGGAGGGGAGGGGAAGCAGAG
>NW_022900939.1:9798696-9845640 GCF_012274545.1 Fukomys damarensis | reverse complement strand
AGAGGGGGAGGGGAGGGAGCGAGGGAGAGGGAGAGATCAAGGGAGGAGGGAGATAGACCCTTTCCAGGCCACTCCCACATGGACCCACTTCCTTCCACCAGGCTTCACCTCCCAATATCACATTTAACTCAAACTCATCAGTGGATTAATCCACTGCTGAGTACCACACACCCATGATCCAGTCACCTCTCAAAGCTCCACCTATGAGTGCTTGAGGCTTTGGGGGACGCTCTAGACATAAAACATGAAAAGGGGCTCCACTGTTTAGGACTTATGGCAGCATATCATGGATGAAGTTCTTGTCAAAGCAGAATCGCTCACAGTCAGGGAGGGCAGGGGGAAGAAAAGGGTAGTGACCAAAGCTCCACAGTGACCTTCAAGGGAATTTATGAAATGGCCTAAAGACCTCCCACTTCTTCCCACCTCTCAGAAGCTATGCAGCCTCCCAACACCAACTCTAGGAATTCAGCCTTTGCCATATGGACTTTTGGGGGGATTTGAGCTCCAAATGACAGCAGAGTAGGAACATAACACCTTGCATCTCCAGCATATCTCTGAGCTTGGATTAGGGTACACACATAAACAGAGTCTAAGCATACTATTTTACAAAAACACAAGTTCTTAATAAATTTTAGCTACTTACCTTAATTTTCACCAGGTAAAATTTTATAGATGAATATTACTAATTGGGAAGTTTTCTTTTCATATCTTCCAGGAAACTGAAGTAAGGAGGGTTAGTGTTTTGTCTAATAACATGCAGAGGAGAATAGGGGACTGGCTTCTCCCCACATTTTTGCTGTTAGCCTTTGTGCTACGTTTCTTTATATCCATCCCAAGAGAAATTTTAACTCAAATCTAACCAGAGTGTTCTGTTTTCTTACTTGTGTTTGCATGGTTAATTGATATTTGTTTGTTTTCCCTATGAATTGGCCTTTTGCCTCTTTCCAGAACAGATTTGTATATTTCCCCATTCTCTAAGGACAGAGGGAGACCACATGCTCTGACAAGTCCTTTTAAATTAAAAAGAGAGTGAGAGTTTAAAATAGAAAATGCAGTTTTAACACATGCAGATATCCACATGCTGAGAAGACAATTCTATTGTATTTTTCAAACAGAAAATAAAGAAGAGAGACAGTGAGGAAAATAAAATTAGGACGTATTAGAATAAACGCAGCCAGGCTCTTGCCAAAGCTGACAGAGACGACCCTGCCAGTGTGCACCCAAGCGCAAAAGGTCTGTTTTTCCTGATTGCCATGTATCGTGGAGACCTCTGAATATATTATTTTAAATCAGAATGAGTAATCCCGCAATTTTTCCTTTCATAAATGAGTCAGTACAATTGGACACATGCCATTAATTTGCCAATTTAAGAAGAATTTTAATTGTTTCCAGTGGAGCTGGCATATTTATTATTTATCATGTTTGGGTAAATGGTGATTTGGAGTGTGTGTGTGTGTGTGTGTGTGTGTGTGTGTGCATAATTCAATAAGAAATGAATCAAACATAGCTGCATATACCCTTTCATTGAACAGCAGAGACTGAGGTTGCTGTTTCTTCTATCTACTTTTTGAATGATTTCTGACAGATTTGTTTCTACAATGATCACAGCAACAATATTTTCCATAGAGTAAAACAATTTCTCAGCTCACTTATTTTAGGAGAGTTTGATTTCTAGGCTAACAAAAACCTGAGTACAATCACCTGACTGGCTGCAGTAAGATCAGGCAGAAATGGAACTGAACAATAACAAGTTTCTAGAAAGTATTCTTTCACCAAGGCTTGGCTTCACTGATGCTGGCTGATTTGTCACCTGTGCTTATCTTCCATTCACCCACTGACCAGCACAGTTGTGGGCACTGAATTTCTCTGCCTTCTTATGCAGATTTCCTTTCTTCTGCAACGACACTCCACTGTCTTTGTGGTGAACCATTCTTCCTCATTTTGGTCCTTCGGCTAACCCTGCTTTGAACCAGAATTCTAGCGGAAATAAATGCAGGACCAAGCCACAAAAGCGTTACCTTTTATCTCACAGGCTTGGATCATGCCATGAAGGTTAACCTCAAGGCTTCACTGGAATTTTGGGGAAAGTGAAGGGTCTTTCTACTTGGATGACTGAAGTTTGAGACAGCTGCCAGATACTGATGGTCCCCTTACTATTGTAACACAGCAAGAAAACAACTTGACTGCAATTGGAACTAAGAAAGAGAAGAGTAGAGATGAACCAAACATCACGACATTCACTGAATCCCTAGATCAACTCAACCACATGTAAAAAAAAAAAAATGCTACAACTGTATCAATAGGTTTCTCAGTTCTGTTAGCTAACAAACTCAATTTTGCACTTCAAGGTAAAGTGTGGTTTTCTTGTCCCATTCCACCTTGAAATTGCAAAACATTCTGGTGAGGTCAGTTTATATTTATTCATTGAATGTAGATTCTTGCTACTCATTACGAGATATTTAGATTTTGGAGGAGATCCATTTCCATGACACTACTGGCCCTTCTTTGCCCTCTCACTAATTTTCCCATGAGAGAAAAACATCTCAATGTGATGAATGATTTTGGAAGCAGATCAAGATGGTCTGCTGTCTTGCTTTTAAATGAGTGAGTCATACGTTATTTAGTCAGCTTTTGATTGTGACTTATTTATTCCGATCAGTTTTCTCCCTACTGGACAAACTATTGGCATGATTATCTTGAGCCTATATATTTGTCTACTACTGATTTCCTTCAGATAATTCCTGGAAGTGGAATTTGTATATCAAAAAAAATTTTTTTTAATTTAAGAAACATTTCTACTATGTTGAAGTCTAATAAAAGTTGTGTATATTAAAAATGTACAATGTGAAAGGGACCATGTAAATGCTGCAAGGTTATTACTGAAATTAAGCTTGTTAACATCTGGTAAGAGCACTTGGGATGTACTCTCTTCTCAAATTTCACGTACACAACAATTATTATCTGCTCACCATTCTGTACATTGGCCTCCAGAGCTTAGCTATCATTGAACTAAGTCAAATGTACCATTTGACTGACACTTCCTCAGCTTCCTAGCCCCCTGCCCACTGCTAATCATCCTTCTACTCTCCAGGACTATGAGACGAAGGTCACATGCATCATATTCATGGTCATATAATACTCGTGTTCCTATGTTCACCTTATCTCACCTAGCACGACGTCGTCCAGTTTCGTTTCTATTGTCACAATGGAGAGGATTTTCTTTGTTAAGAATACATAATATTCTACTGTGTATATCCACCGCCTCTTTGGTCCATTCAGCTGTAGACCACTACTTGGGTTTTTCTGTATCTTGGACATCGTGCAGAGGAAGCCAGCCCTTGGCGAGTGGCCGTTCTCTGTCTTGGTCGCACAGCACGCTTCGCAGGCAACGCCTTCCTCCCCCACGCTGTGGTTCCTGTTTTCCTGTGTTACTTTCATTAGTACCTGTTTGCAGTCTATAGTGATGATATTCACTGGGGCAGCTGGTACATGTACCGACGTCTCAATTCCTTTTGTATCCCCTTTCTTCACGCCTCCCTCCACCCTCCATTTCCTGTTTCCTTTCTCATTTGCAAAAGACCTATCGCCCTATAACCTATTGTCTTTTTATTATGCCCTTCAATTTATTTATACTTTAGGTTATTTCTGATGGAAAGACAGGATAAAAACGTCTACTCTTGGATTTAGGTAGAACTACTTGCCTACCAGAATAGAGCGCATCTTCGAATATGGGCATTATTGGTATAAAGGCAACCTATTGTTTCTACCTATTTTCTTCATATTTTTATTACTACATATGAGTATAGAGCTTAATTGGTTTCTTCTGGCGGATTTGTAGGTCCACGTAACACACTTTAATAATTTCCCTATCCCTCCCTTCTCCCGTCCTTGCCCCATTTCCGCATGTCTTGATCATATCCATGCCCCCTATTTCTCCCCAGGGAAATTACAGCTTCCCTCTCTTTTCCCCTTCTTCTATTCTTCTTATCCAATAATACTCTTCCTTCACTCTCCTCTCATCTTTTTGAGATACCACATATTGGGGAGAATATGTGACATTTGCTTTTCGAATCTGGATTATTTTGCTCAATATGATGACCTCCACATCCATCCATTTTTTTTTTTTTGCAAATGACAAAATTTCATTCTGCTTTTATACCTGAATAATGCTCCCATTACATATTTTTATCCGTTCATTTTATGTATATTCTTAAATTAAATCAAAGTCCAGGCCAGTAAGAGGAATGATGCTTACTGACACGCCAGCCTCCAGCAAATTGCACTGTTAATATGCTTAATGATATTTAGATTCACAAAACCATTGCATTATCAAAAAACACCAACGAGCTTACTGTGTTTGGAATGCAGAACACAAGTGGACATTAGAAGAGTTAGAGATATAAGAAAGGATCAAACTATAGAGGGATGTCTATGCATTATCAAGGAAGTTACAGTTCCTTTGTGTGTGCAATTCCAAACCATCAAAGAAAAGTTAAAGAGAGAGAGAGAGAGAGACAGACAGACAGACAGACAGACAGACAAAAGAGACAGGCAGACATTTGCCGAAGAACACCACAAATATATTTTACAAAATAAAAACAAGGAGGAGAGAATATAGAGAAAACAGTATATCGAGTTGGTGCTCTTACTACGTAGTAATTGTTATGAAGGTAAGAATTATACTGTCACAGCCTGGTGCAGTAGTGTACACCTGCAAGTGTAGCACTCTGGGAGGCTGAGGCAGGAGGGTTCAAATTTTCCAGCCCAGCCTGGTCAACTTAGCAATTTAATAAGACCCTGTCTCAAAATGCAAAATTAAAAATGCTAGGGATGTATCTTACTGTTAAGGCCTTAGTTTCTGCCCCTGGCTCAGCAACACAAAAAGAATTGGATCACAAACACTGACATAGCATTTAGTAGCTCAGTGCCCAAACCCAACTGACCTCAATGTATCTGCACGCCTGTGTGTGTGTTCACCCATGCATGTTTGTTATAGAGTATAAAGAATGCACCCTCAAATTACAAAGCGAGACAAACAAAGAGCATAGTAGAAGAAAGCACAGAGCTAGAATGAATGTGAGCCGCCTACACTTCAGAGTTCTGGGCCTCACATTTCGCAATTCACTCTTCATAGTCAAAGCCACGGGCATTAGTTAGGTTTCACGAGGACGGATGATGCAGGTGTATTTATGGAGAGCACCCCATAGTCCCGGTTCCATTTTACAGGTAAATCTTGTCTGCAGACCCGGGCCCTGACTTCTACCTGGGAGGAGAGTGAGAGAGGTGGGATCTTGGTGAATTTTTTGTCTGAGTGACCAGCAAAGGGCTGTAGTGAATAATGCCACATAATGTTTGGGGAGGAAACTTCAAAAAAGAGCCACGCTTGTTTGAATGCCAAATATCACAGAGATCCTTAATTTAAAAATAAAAGATAGCCTTTGGATTAGGGCGGAAGTCTATGCTGTTCTAAGTCAGAGTGACAGAATTATGAAAAGCTTTTTTTAAAAAAAAAAAAAAAACGTAATATAGCAGAAAGCATCAAAAGTATTAGGAGATAAGACTTAAAAAGTGGAAGTTTTCCTGGTAAGACTTGAAGTTTCAGTATGAGTTCATCCTTCAAAATGAGGGGGAAAATGTTCCATGTCACACACAGGTGCAGCCAGATCAAGAAAAAACTTGCATAGGGATTTAGGTGTCAGAAAAATGCCCACCTGGACTTCACATTAAAACCAAGAATGGGACAGGTCTATCTGATTACCTAGACTGCCCGAGAAATGCTGGGTGCGGAGGAAGCGACAATCACTGTGCATCACTCCTTCCTCTATACGCAGGGACCCTGTCGTCCACCTCACAAGTGATGGTGGGGACTGAAGCCCTGTGCGTGGTGTAACGTTCAAAACAGAGCCTGGCTAAGCATCCTATGTGCTGGTGGTTGTTATTGTCTTGAGAAATCGCCCAGACCCTCTCAGACATTTGCAAGCCTGAATAAATTTCAACTCTAGAGTAATCAATCATATTGTTTATATTCCACTTACCTATCTGTGATGTTACAAAAGATAGCAAGTATAAACCTCATAAAAAAAAAACAGGTGCTAGGACATATCACTCGTGTCATTTTTGAGAATTTAGTTCAAACTGAAAACATCAGGAATGGATGTTTTTATTTTCATTTTCAGCATCCAGAGCAATTTGGAGTCCTAAAGTAAAAAAGGCAGAATTCTATATTAAGCTAGAGTGGATGTAATTAGTATAGGGGCTTTCGTATTATACACCAAGCATTCGCCTCTTTACGTGTCATTAATTCAAGGAAAGTCAGGTTGTGGCAGTAGAATGCATAATAGATTCTGACATGAATCTAATTGACATGTGTTGTTATTTTCAGGAAAAAAATTTATAACCTGAATTATTTTAAATTATTTCTATCCGTGTTCTATTCTCATGGGCAGGCTTCATCTCTGCAAACAAATAGCTCTGCGACCTTGAGCAAATTACATGGCTTCTCTGAGTTTTGTCAGAAATTCGAGAGGTTAGCGGGCCATCAACCCATCATCCTTTCTCCAGGATGTCTTAGGAGATTGTGCCTGAATATGTTCTCAGATACATCTAGTTATACAAAACAGGAAACAGAAAAAAATCATTAAACAAAATTAAAATTAAAAGTAGGTCCTCATTACCAGGCCACTGACACTCTTGGTTACTTTCCATCTGAAGAACAAGGACAAAAATCTCAGCCCTTGACATCTGATACTCTTTTTTTGTTTGTTTTTGGTACCGGGGGTTGAACTCGGGTCCTTGCACTGTGAGGCAGGAGCTGGAACCAATGAGCTAAATCCCCAGCCTAACATGTGATACTCTTAATGAATACTCAGTTGCCAGGCATATGCTTAATATTGGGAGACTTTATAAATAACGAAAGCCTTGTACAATTCCTGTGTATTTTGAAAGCTGATCTTGCCTTAATTCCATCTTTCTGCAGAGAATGCTTGAGTCACAGAACTTATTCTTTAAATCTGAGCTAAGTGTCCTGCCTTTGGCCATCTACAAGAACACATACTGATGCCACACCACCTAAAAACAGCAACTTGACAACCTGCGTGAAACACAGAAATATAGAGCCCATGACTGAAAAGGATCTCCATAAATGCCTGTTAAAACAGTGCATCAGTCTACAAGGGGAATGACAGATAGATGAGAAAAATCACTGGATTTGAAACTAATCCAACTTTACATCAAATTCCTGGTCTGACTCTAAGTAGCTGGCATGGGGAAAGTTGCTTCCACTATCTCAGCCTTTTGACTCATTTATAAATTAGGGATGTTGTATTTTGGGGGAAAATCAGAGAGGACACGCGTCAATGGATATGAATGTACATAATTTATACATGCTCTACGTTAGCTAATATTCTTGACTTTGACATTCAAAACCCCAGAGTAAGTGGTTGAAACAAAGAGAGGACAGTGTGGATTTTCTCTGAAGCTAGATTTTAAGTGAAGACAGATACTGGGAATAAATGTCAAACTGTTCGTATTTCATCCTTTTTATATCTCCTCCCTTTTCTCTGCCCTTGTTTCTTAATATACCTTCTTTTTTTTTCTAAATTCACATTCTAGAGTTTGTATACCACCCTTCTGGTTACCTCCAGAGATTATTAGCAGTCTCCACATCTTATTTTCATTTCCAAATCCACATTAAAAAAAACCTTACTGTCCCAGTCTCAGTAAGCTGCCCAGTCTGGCCATTGTTCAGTAAGCAGAAGACAGACCTGTTTTATTACAAAAGTGACCGTGGGGCAGATAGTAAGTGAGGTTGGGCGTGACCTAACCAAAGGAGGAATATCTTTGAACTGAGAAAATGCACGGTAAGCTTTTTGTGTATCTCTTAAACTTTCTCCAAATAGGACTTCAGATAAAAGGAAGATATGTAAACCACCTTACAGAATGCCCGGCAAGTAGCAAACTTTAGATAACAGGCTATAATTATTTCAAAGATGACAGACAGAGATAACCAACATCTACGCCATCGTTGGATTAGCATCCACTGGTGCTTCTCTCATAACTTAAAAATTTTATTTGTCCTGGGCATTTTTTAAAACTCTGGATTTTTATGCAGAAGAGAGTGGCTATTTCTCATACACCGCTCCTTTACTCTCCTAGCATCATCCTTGGTAGATGGACTACATCTTCCAAATAAGGCAACTTTTGCTATGTGTTATGACTCAAAAGAGATGTTCTCTTCATGACATTCTCATTTAAATTAGCATCATTTGTTCAGGTAGCTGCACATGCTGAACAACAGAAATTCTGTGTTGATTCATCTTTCTGTGACAATATCTTAAAAGCTTGTGAGAAAGGACTTCAGATTTGTGGGTTCACATTTCACAACTGGGCAAGCAAATCAATAAGAGCACCAAACTGTTGGTACCAACAATACAGAGACGCAGAGTGCTGATACTGCAGCCGCTCCTTTTGGTAACAGGAATTCCTTAGGATAAGTCTCAAAGTCAATGGAAATTCTCACATGTTGAGAGTGAAACATCTATTGGCCATAACACAGAAAAAACATTACCTATGTTGTGTTACAGAGAGAATATAAATATTTGAATAAATCAGAAACATCACTGGGCTTGAATTATAATAAAGAGGAATTTCCAGCCTGATCTCACTATCTTCTACATACCTGACTTTGTACAAGCCTCAGTGTTAGCTCTTCCTCAGCTTTCATACAGAATAAGGGATTTTAGTTTTAAATTTGCTACTGATTTAAATTCAGAGGCACAGGCACACATGCTTCAGCAAGAGGCCCACCATACCATCAACCACAGCCAAGGGCCCACCTAGAAAAGAACTACACAGATGCACAAGCAATAGCCAGAGGCTCTCCCAGATGCCATTGACAAGTGCAGGGAGACCCTAGCCAGAAGCCCAACCAGACAACAGAAACTAGTGTACACAGCCCCAGCCAAAGGCCCTCCCAGATAATAGCTACATAGGGGCCTGAGAGAGACACACACCCAGATACCATCCCAAGTGTGCCCAGGCCCCAGCCAAAAGCCCACTCAGACAACAGGTAAGCTCAGAGATCCAGAAGGCCACCATTCTGAACCCAGGAATTGGTGTACTGCTGAACAGAAGAGTAATGCCAAGAGCTGCTTAGCATTTTGCTGAGAATTGAAGACCACAGGGTGAGCAAAAAGCCACCTTAATAAGGCTGGATTTTTTGAAATGAAAAGATATGTAAATAAGTCTCAAAACCAGACTTCCAGATCATCTAAGGCAACCCCAAAGGGTAACAAGATGGAATAATCTGATACTCAACCACCTGGACTCCCTGAACTGGCAATGAAAGAGGACCTGGAAAAAAAATGAAATCAGAAATAATTTCTCACATAACAACAGAGATTGTGCCCATAGTACAAGACATGATTAACAAATATAGAGTGGGCACAGATAAAGAAAGAAGAGGCACTGAGAAACATGACGGAATTCTAACATAGAAACAAATGTGTTCCATAAAACACATACAAACAGATTTCCAGGAGATTAAAAACCCCACTGAGAGGTGAGGATTTAGCTCAGTGGTTCCAGTCCCTGCCTCGTAAATGCAAAGGCCCAAGTTACCCAAAAAAAAAAAAAAATCCATTGAAAGTTTACTCAGCAGAACGAGCCAATGCAAGGACAGAATATCAGATATAGAAGATAGGATTGCAATTAGTGACCAGGAAAAGAAAAATTTCTTAAAAATAGTAAGGGATCATGAGAAATCAATCTAGCACTGCTAGATGATGAAAAGAAGAATAACATAAGATTGATCAGAGTCAGTGAAGAAACAGGAGAGTGCAGATGATGTAAAAAACTTTTCACAGACGTAAAGGTAGGAAATTTCCAAAATCTGGGAAAAGAACTTGACGTGCAGATAAGTGAAGTGTACAGGACTCCAACTAGCCATGATTTTAAAAAAGTCTACACATAGGCATATGATATTCAAGATTCCAGAAACCCAACAGAAGAACAAAATTCTACAAGCAATTAGAGAAAAGAAGCAAATCACACATAAAAGAAAGCCCATCAGAATCACAAAAGACTTCTCAATACAAACCCACAAGGCAAGAAGAGCATGAAGTGATGTATTTCAAGCCCTAAAGGAAAACAACCACCAACCCAGATTGACGTACCCTGTAAAACTGTCTTTCAAAATTGATCTCCCATCGAAGTACTAACCAGGCCTGACCTTGCTTAGTTTCTGAGATCAGATGAGATCAGGTGTGTTCAGGGTGGTATTGCTGTAGACTATCTTTCAAAATTGATGAAGAAATAATATACTTTCATGACAGAGTACCCGAGGGACTTCATAAATACCAAACCAGCACTCAAAAAATTTTATGCAATATCCTACGAAAAGACAATGAGGATCACAACCACAGGAAGCCCAGCAAAATGAACCCATCAGACATGACAAGAAATTAAATGCAAAAGGGGAGAATCAAAGAAAAATAAAAAGTCATGACAAGAATAAGTCAATACATATCAGTTATAACCATCAAGGTTAATGGTCTCAATTCACCAATCAAAAGAAATAGACTGGCAGAATGGGTCAAGAAACAAGATCCAACAATATGCTGCATACAAGAAACACTTAATTCAAAAAGAAGCTTATAGGCTGAAAGTTAAAGGGTGGAAAACAATACTCTATGTGACAGGAACCGCTCCCCCAAAAAAGCAGCCGTAACTATCCTCTTCGCAGATCAAGTGGATTTCAAGCAAACACTGATTAAGAGAGACAAAGAAGGACACTAATCCTTGTAAAGAGAACAATCCAAGAGGAAGAAATGACAATCCTTAATATATATATGCACCAAATACTAGGGTGCCCAACTATATAAGACAAATACTAATGAACATGAAAAATCATATAAACACTAATACAATAGTAGTGAGGGACCTCAATATCCCACTGTCACAGATAGATCAACCAGAACCAGACAAAAATAAACAATGAAATACTAGAACTGAATCAAACTCTTGAATAAATGAACCTAACAAATGTTTAGAGAGTTCCACCCCACAAAATCAGAATATAATTTCTTTTTGGCTGTACATGGATCATTCTCCAAAATAGACCACATTCTCACTCATAGAACATATTTAAGTAAGTGCAAAGGAATTGAAGTTATCCCTTGTATATTATCAGACCATAATGTGATGAAATTGGAAATCAGTAGCAAAAGAAACCTTAAGAATTTCATAAACACATGGAAATTGAACAACACACTTCTGATTAACCAGTGGGTCACAGAGGAAATTAAAGAAGAAATCAAAGAGTTCCTACAATTAAATGACACATCAGAATCCATGGGACACAATGAAGGCAGCCTTACAAGGGAAATTCATAGCAGTGAATGCTCATTAGGAAAACAGAGTGAGCTCGATTACACAAACTGATGTTGAGCCTCAAGCTTCTAGGAAAAGAAGAGCAGGACAAACCCAAAGCTCATACGAGGGAGGAAATTAAAAAGATTAGGGTAGAAATCAGTGCCAATGGAGACTAACAGAATAATATAAAAAAAAAATCAGTGAAGCCAAGAGTTAGTTATTTGAAAAAATTAACAATATTGACAAATCCTTTACTAACCTTATTTTTAAAAAAAGGAAAGAAAAGGTCCAAATCAATGCAATTAGAAATGAAAAGGGTGAAATCACAATGGTCCCAGCAGAAATCCAGAGGATCATCAATGCCTACTTTGAGAACCTATACACCAATGAGATGGAAAACACAGAAGAAATGAATAGATTCCTAGTTACGTATGACTTACCAAAGTTGAATAAAGGTGACCTAAAAATTCTAAATGACCCAATCAATCAATGAAATTGAAAATGTAATTAAGAACTTTCAAGCTAAGAAAAGCCCAGGGTCCT
The DNA here is from genome assembly GCF_012274545.1 of Fukomys damarensis. Lineage (NCBI taxonomy): Eukaryota > Metazoa > Chordata > Mammalia > Rodentia > Bathyergidae > Fukomys > Fukomys damarensis. The sequence goes on along the minus strand of NW_022900939.1, from coordinate 9,833,727 downwards.
GATGGCTTCACTGTTGAATTCTACAAGACATTTAGAGAGGAACTACTGCCACTACTGTTTAAACTCTTCAGTGAAATTGAGAGGGAAGCAGTACTCCTGAATTCATTCCTGGAAGCAAGTATAACCTTGATCCCCAAATGCAGAGAAAGACCCAACTGAAAAAAAGAGCTACAGGCCAACTATAGTGAACTATGCTCATTTTCAAAAATCCTTACAAAGGACCCTGACAAACAGAATGCAGAAGATCACCAAGAAGATCATACACCCTGACCAAGTGGGATTCATCCCAGGAATATAGGGATGGTTAACCATACACAAATCAATAATTGTAATGCACTGTATTAATAGAGCTAAGGACAAAAATCATATATGATCATCTCAACGGATGCAGAAAAAAGCATTTCACAAAATCCAACATGCATTTATGATAAGAACTCTCCAAAAATTGGAATAGATGGTTTCTACCTCAATCTGATAAAAGCCATCTATGAAAAACCTGCAGCCAAAATCATACTAAATGGTCAAAAACTGAAATCCTATATGCTAAAGTCAGGAAGATGTCCACTATCACCACTCTTGTTCAGTATAGTTTTGGAAACATTAGCCACAGCATTTAGACAAGAGAAAGAAAGAAAAGAAATAAAGATAGGAAATGAAGAAGTAAAACTGTCATTATTTACAGATGACATGATAGTCTATTTAGAAAATCCTAAGAACTCCACCAAAAATCTAGACTTAATAAGCAAATCTAAACTTAATATGTGTAGTAGCTGCATACCAGATCAACACACAAAAATCAATAGCTTCCCTGTACAAAAATAACACACACAAAAACCCAAACAAACAATCAAAACCAAAAAAAACAAAACAAAACAAAAAAGGACCAGGGATCTAGCTCAGTGGTTCGGTGGCCTGCCTTGCAAGTGCAAGGACCCAAGTTCAATCCCTGGCACCAAAAAAAAAAAACCAAAAAAAAAAAAACAAACAAACAACAAAAAAAAACAGACTCACTAAGAGATAAATGGGGCAAACAGTTCCTTTCACAATAGAATCCAAAAAACTAGGAATCAACCTAACAAAAGAAATCAAAGAACTCTACTCTGAAAACTACAGCATTCGGAAAAAAAGAGATTGAAGAGGATTTCAGAAAATAGAAAGATATTCCTTGCTCCTGGGTAGGAAGAACCAATATACTGAAAATGGCCATACTTCCAAAACTGTTATACAGATCTAATGCAATCCCTATCAGAACATCAATAGCATACCTCACAGATCTTGATAAAACAATCCAAACATTCATTTGGAACAAGAAGAGACCTAGAATAGCAAAAGCAATTCCAGGCAATAAAGACAAAGTAGGGGGTATCACAATCCCCGACTTGAAACTATATAACAAAGCTACTATGATAAAAATAACATGGTACTGGCAAAGAAACAGACCTGAGTACCAGTGTAACAGATCAGAAGATGAAGAAACAGCTCCAGATACACTCAGCCACCTCATCTTCAACAGAGGAGCCAAACACCTTCATTGGAGGAAAGACAGCCTCTAATAAATGGTGCTGAAAAAACTGGGTTTCACTTGCCAAAGATAAAAGTAGACCTGTATCTCTCACCAGGCACTAAACTAAAATTGAAATGAATTAAAGATCTAAACATTAAAACAGAAATACTAAACTGGCTGGAAGAGAAGTTAGGTAGAATTCTTAAAGACAGTGGCATAGGAAAAGATTTTATGAACAAAACCTCAGTTACCCATGAACTATCACAAACAATCAACAAGTGGAATGTCTTATTAAAAAGCTTATGCACAGCAAGAGAAATGACTTCTAGTATGAAGAGACAACCCACCATGTGGGAAAAAGGTTTCACATCTATTCCTCAAAGGTCTACTAGCTAGAATATATAAAGAACTTAAAAAATCAGAATTTAAAGACCCAATCCAAAAATGAACATCTGATATAATCAGACATTTCTCAAAGAAGTAGAAATAGTAAATAAACATATGAAAAAATGTTCAACATCACTGGTCATCTGAGAGATGTAAATGAAAGCAACACTGAGATTCCATTTCACCCAAGAAAGAATGGCTGATATCATGAAATCAACCAATAACAAATGCTGGTGGGGCTGTGGGGAAAGAGGAACCTTGCTTCATTGCTGGTGGGAGTGCAGACTGGTGCAACCACTGTAGAAATCAGTATGGAGATATCTCAAAGGACTAGGATTGGAAGTGTCATTTGACCCAGCTATTTTCCCGCTGGGTATCTTCCCAAAAGAATTAAAAGAATCATATCACAGTGATATATGTGTACCCATGTTCATAGCAGCACAATTCGTGATAGCTAAAACTAGGAAGCAGCCTAATTGCCCATCAACAGGAGTGGATAAAGAAAATGTGCTTTTTAAATAAAATGGAGTACTACTCAACCACAAAGAATGATAACCTAGAGAGATTTATAACTAAATGGATGCATGTTGCGGTGAAATCAATGGGACACGTGTAAATACTCTAGTGTGAGAAGTCGAAAGTGTAAATAAGGAGTAATGGGTATAATAGATAATGTGAAATAGGAAGAAAAGGTGAAAATGGGGAGGGAAAGTGGGAAGGGTAGGGAAAGGAAAGAGGAGAATGGAATTAATACGAGAAACAGAAAAAAATGGAAACAACGTCTTTGCAGATGGGGAGGGGTGGGAGGGTCGAAGGGAGGGCAGGGGAACGGGGAAACACTGAGAACCAAGATGGAGTATGTACAGGTGAAAATTTTCAATGATGAGTTGCATTATATTGTATACCTTAAATGTACCAATAAAATTATTTTTTAAAAAAAGAACTTAGAAAACACAGGTATACAGACATAATATATAAAGAAAACAAAAAATTCACTCTGAGTTTGGTTTTGCAGGGTGTTATTTCCTTACATGATAGGTATAATTCTCTTTGAAAACTTGGGGCTTATGTCTTACACAGTTTTGTATACAGTGTTTATATCATAAGAGTACAGGGAATGTGTGTCATAATCATTGCCACCTGTCATCTTTTAAGCTGTTGTAGTGGGAATTCCTGTACTGTGACTTCTACTACCTCAAGACAGAAGCAGCCTCAAGTTCTCCAACTTATTTAACAGCAAATATATGACTCTGGCGATCCGCACTCCATCAGTAATATGTGATGGCTGCTTCCAGCTTCAACTTGGAAGAGAAGGACAGCAGGAAAGAAACTTCATGTAGACTGTCTCTGAGCACAGACCAAGGCACAAAGCTTTCACAAACATTGGGGGTTGGGGCTTCGTGGTGGTACCCACTCTGAGCAGACAAGGAAAAACCTTCCAGGATTGTGATAGGGATTGTAGAATTGTGTCTGCATCAAGATCGAGCATGGATTGTATATTATTTGGATGCATGACCCAAAATTATAATTATTTTAATACAGTGGTACTTCGGTTCATGAACCTTAACTTATTCCCCAGTTCTGGGGAAGATGGTACATTCGTGTTCATGCAGGGAGGATGGCCACAGTAGTGTTCTCACCTGATGTGGAGTTCTCTAATGGAAGCAAAATTTTGCCCAATACTGATTTTCAAACAGAATTGTTTGAAAACGGAGGCATTCATGAACTGAGATATTACTGTATCCTACAGATTGTAATAGCTGATATCCTATACTATAGTCTTGTGCTATAAACTAGCTAGAGATATTTCATGCATCACAAGTAAACCAAGTGACACAATTATATTCTTTTGACAATTTTTTTTTTTTTTTTTTGGTACCGGGGATCGAACTCGGGTCCTTGTTCTTGTGAGACAGGCGGCAGAACCACTGAGCCAAATCCCCCGCCCCTTGACAATAAATTTTCAGTAAAATGTCATTGGAGGGGCAACAAATGCCATCATATACATAGTAAGATGCATTTAAGTGTTTTTTTTTCATTATTTCAGTTTTTAAATACACTGAACTCTGTGACCTTCCCAAAAAGGATTTTGGTAAGTGTTGTTAATTAAAATTTTCATATTTTCTCCCACATATCAAACAATTATGTCAACCATATCATTGGAAAATGTTTCCTCCTCAATACATAATACACTTTTCAGAGATGACTTTATCAAATGCCTGTCTGATCAAATATTTATATGTGTTGCTTTTGATCTCAGTATAATACTTTCATAATTGTATTAATGTGTGTTCATAAAATTCCTCCTGAGCTAAAGTCCTAACTCTTCAGCCCCCTCTGAATATTTTATTTCTTTACAAGGTCTCACTCAGTGGCCAAGCTGGTGCTTAAATTTTTGAACCTTGTACTTCAGCCTCCCAAAAGGCTGGGACTACCCACCCAATTTTTTTTTTTAACTTTTATTAGTACATGTTGGCAGTAGGGAATTGGTAAAACACATTTCCTTCTTTCTCCTTCTCTCCATTTCTCTTTAACTTTCCCAGAATCAGATTTGTTTATCTTACAGAACTTTGTAGAGTTAATTAATAATAATATATATATTATATAGTAATATACATACACAGATGGAAAACCAGACTATTATGCTAAAGAACACATAAAACATGTAAGAAAAGTGTAATAAGTCAAGGTAATTTTTAAAAAATTAGCTTTGTTATTAAAAACTCAAAAATTACTTAAGTATAATAGTTTTATATATTTTATCCTTTTTGCCATGTTTATTTGTAAATGAAATGCTCCTGTGATTTCTTGTTCAAACCACATAGGCTGCGAGCCCAGAATTATTCTTCAGAATAATGTGTCCCAATCACTAAGCAAGGATTCATACCTTAAAGTCACTTGATCTCTTGTGAGTGCAAATATCTCAGAACAATATAAATTCTCAGCATTACTAATTCAAGAATGGTTGGAAAACAACAGTCTGGATTGTGACACTCCAACTGGAGACACCTACATCTCGCGGCTTAGATGTAAATGGAAAAACTGCCGCCGATATCTGAAATAGTTTGCTGCTTTCATCTTAAGTCATTTGTTCATCTTTTCCTTTTCATGTCCACAGGGCTTCCCTTCCGATGTTCCTTTCATTCTATTTGGCTAATCCTTCCCAACTGCAGGAGGCCTGGAGATATGTAAGGCCTCCTTAGCAAGTTCATCTCTGCTGTCTGCGAACAAGTCAGTCTGGCCACAGCAAGCTGCCTTTTTGGCTCCTTTGTATTTACCAACATGAGCTCTGCTTTGATTATTGCATTCGAATAAGAAAGCCTTTGCCACATATGGCATCCATGCCAGGGTGGAAGGTGGTGCATGCGGTTTCAAATGCTGCCCTTTCAAAGTCTCAGGGAATTCATGCTCAATTTCTATGTATTTGAAAATCAAAAGGTAGTGCTGTCCCTTATCACTCTGCTTGAGTTGCTTATTCTGAAATCCTGTTCTTGATCCTAAGCTTAGTCTTCAGCATTATGCAAAAATATATGATTTAATTGACATTTGTTAAGATTGGGGAAAATGAGTAAAATTCAATACATTGTCTAATAGAAGTGAGTTCTTTAGCCCTAGGCTGTTTCTTTAATCAGAAGTTCTCACAGGCAGGTTCTATTGCAAACACCTGATTATTTCTGGAATTACACTGATAACAGATTTTAGTTTTTGCAATAATTTATGATCCTATGGAACAGTATAGTTACAGCTTGCAATCAAAGAAGAGGATCACATGCAATAATAGAATGAAATCCCCATTTCAAAAGCAAATTATTGAAAGATCTCAAAGATTTCTGGTTATCCCCATCTTCATAGAAAATGTTGCGATTATATCTTCTCATCTGGAACTTGAAAAATACTAAACTTTGTGGTCCAGTAAAAAAATGAAACAAAAACACTGTACTATGCAGTTTGTACATATGCTTGAATTCCTTGTCAATCCAGAAGAGGGCAGAAGATGCTGTACATAAGACCATATTTGCATAAAGTTATTTTGAGTAAAACTCCAAAATCTTTCAGAAAAAGACATTTTTATATACATACTAGGTTTTCATATGTGTGTCTTATTTTGTTTAGATTGATTGATTTTAGTGCTGGGGGACTGATCTAGGATCGCCTGCATGCTAGGCACAAACGTCACTCCTGAGCTACATCCCTAGCCGATGTTTTCAGAACCAGCTCACTCGGAGTGGGGCATTGTTCACAACGGAGAAACTGTGTTCTGTAGCCATTTTGGCCAACCCTTTGGACTTGTTTTCTGCACCTCAGATTATAATGTATTATAATGATTTATGTAAACATAAAGTATCAACATGGATTCACTCATGATATCTACTACTTACATTAGTTATGGCATTTAAATCCACACAGGTGAGGCTCTTACTGCTCCCATTTTACAGATAGACCTACCCAGCTATAGGGTTAAGATACTTGTGATTCAAGCTCTTGATTTTAAACTTACATAGGTGTATTCCAAACTCTAGAGAGTGTCTCCTGCAATTCTCCTTCGGCGTAACAGTGCCCCTATAATCAATCCAATGCCACAATGACTTCCTTTTCAGTGCCTTGGCCTTAATGCTCTCATCAAATTAACCTTCTTTTCTGTGTGGCATAAATACTCTTTAAAATTATGTTAAAAGGCAAACAAAAGGCAGACTTAAAAGTGAACTCTGGACACAGAGCCTACTGTGGGTACCCGCAGGTAGCAGTTTCACTGAGAGCACCTTCCCTTTCAATCTGACAGCTGCTATTCTCAGCTACAATACTGTCCGTCCTGCTCCCTCCCTGTAGTGGAACAAGTCACATTTAACTGGCACTTTTCCCAATCCTGATTTATTAGTTCTGGGCTTTGACATCACGTATCCCTGGCATATTTGCAGGGAAGTGACACCAATGCCTTTGCAGTGACTGCAAAATCGTAGGTGGGATACCAGGTAGGAGGGAATGAATATAGGAGTTAATTGGTATGGATGACTAATATTTGAATGTGGAAAGCCTGATCCTGATGAAATAATGTGTCGACCCATGTTCCTGCAACTTTAGAGAACAGAGAGATCTTTGCAAGGTGGTCCGAGTCTGGCTCTAATGATGAAAACTATCCATGTGGTGTTGGGTTTCCATAACAAGATAACTTCTGAACTCGCTAAAACAGGTTGAGAATTGGAAGTCAAAGATGTATATAAAAATGCAAAATTTTGGGCTGGGATTTAGCTCAGTGGCACTGCTCCTGCCTCACAAGCCCTAGGCCCAGTTTGATCCCCGGTATTAAAAAAAATGCAAAATTGGACTCAGAAATTGTAGTCTGTATTTTAAGTCCACTCACTTACCTTCAATTAATACCCCGAATCCCAACATCTTGTACTCAGTGTTGTAGGCATTATGTAATGATGGAACATGAATAAGACAGTGAGAATATCCCTAAAGGCAGTCAGCAATGAACGGGGAGGTGGCTGGGGAGGGAGAGAGAGAGGAAAGACTCCTGTATTCTTGTCAACATTACTTGTACATATAACGAAAGGCAAAGATAATGAAATGAACGATCAAATTCCTTTCATTCCAATTATATCATTTAATTATTTTACTATACCTGTTCTGTGAACATTGCATATTGCATATTGTGAACGTCTTGAAGGAGAAAAGCAAGGTAAGATGGAAAGAAGGATGAGGAGATGGCAAAGAGGGAGGAAGGAAGGGAGAAGTAAAAAATAAAGGGAAAAGGAAGCCAAGAAAGAGGAATAGGAAAGGGAGGAATGAGGGAGAGTCCGTCTTTCGAAATTTCAAAATAGAATAACATAGGTTAGAACATAAGCTCATATGCTTTGATTTCCTCATCTCTAAAATAGGAATTTCAATGCACCACAACCCTCCAGATAACAGAAAATATTACATTAAAAAATTCACATGCATGCACACACACACACATGCACACATGCAAAAAAAACCTGCACACCATACCTAGAAAAACTCCCAGTACACAGTAAACCATTGATAAATGGTAGTGATTGCTGTTATTATTAGTTTCTAGCCCCTATAACCTTTAATAACAGTCAGAACTCTGTAGAAATCTATTTTCCTTTGCGCCACAAAAGAAAAACCAAGTCATTTTGCTGAATGGTGCTAAATGTACCCAATTGAATGCTTTGGCACATGAATTAGCATAAGCAATATCTCTTCACAAAACTGGCACTCAATATCTCTCAGCACATAATCTTTACCATCAAAAGGAATGAGCTACCTAAAATAAGCACATTAGTCAGCTAACAGAGACAAGCAATGTTAATATCTACAGCAAGCTATAAATTATCCAACAACTACAGCACATGCTTTTGGAGGAAAATATCAGAGTAAAGAAAATCAGACCTCAGTGGGGCAAGTCTCAAGCTATAATCAGCTTTCTGAGAATTCTTAGAGAAAGTCTGAAATGAAACAGTTCTGGAAAAGGAGCCAGGGAGTGGAGATAAGTATTTTCATCCTCCCATCTGTAATTATATGCAAGGTGACACATTAAAATTTAATCAATTATTGCACTTAATCAATTTCAAGTCAACTTTGTTTTTGCAGGTCTTGCCCTGATCTTTCTAAAAATTGAAAATCTGAATGCTTTGTTTCAGGACCAAACAATGGTATCTCCTCTCCTACACACTTCGACTCACCCATGTTTCTAACTAAGAGTGAGGGATTTACGTAGTAAAACACTTAAGTTCCTACTTTCTAGTGCATTTACTATGAACATGAAAAAGCTGAGTTTCGGTTGATAACAAGGTTGGAATTTCATCTCAGGGAGCCTGTCAATTGGAGGATTGAATTCTTGCGAATTCTCCTTTCACTCTCTAGTTAAGTACTTGCTCTCAAGTGCCTTGAGTCTTGGGTCCTCGCCTGTGGAAGTACATAAATGTCTCAGTGTGCAGGCAACACTGTGTAACATGGTGTCCAAGGTCCTATGTTGATCTTGATGACTTCTTTGCCAGTCTTCTACTCCCCTGCCTGTTATGGCTACAAGTAGCTCTCCCACAAGCTATACTTCTTGCTGTTATTGCTCTTTTCTTAATACAGTAATCCTCTGCCAAGCACCTTATCACTAGTTTACACTTCCAAGACCATACTCTCCTTGGCCTGCTTTTGAATGGCCCAGGGAACGGGATTTGCTTACAGCACATCTGGATGTAACAACCTCTTTGATGGCCCTTCTCCTTCTAGATTGTCAGCTCCTTGAAGGCAGAGACCATCTTCTGTCTTCTGCCAAAAACTGTCATCGTATTCCTGTGACCAAAAGAACACCTGACACACAGTGAACGTTTAAGGATTATTTTTAATCGAGTGTCTGTTTTTTCTCAAAAAGACCACTCATTGTTTGAGACGACTTCCTCATCTCGGATAACCTATCAGATGAAGTGCAGTGGTGTGACCACTGTTATGCGACTGGAGAGAAAACTGTGCAAAACTTGATTTAGAAGAAGTGATGATTTACACAAAAGCAGCACCCGGAGACTCCACAAAAGAGCCACTGGTTGAACACTTTCAACACAAAAGCGAAGTAATACAGGTAAAAGTAATATGAGTATATGATGCTAGTTCATAAAGCTGAACACACTTAAAGTAATACAGAATGTCCACTTTACAACAGTGGCTCATAAAATATTAAAGAGCATTTCAATCAATTATTGATTGATTCCACCATTAAAAACTGCATATATGTGGAATGATCAAAATGACCAGAAGAGGTAGTAGCGATATAGGACAAAGTCTGAGTACCTGATGATGAAGAACATGAAATTAAAACATAATCCTTTGGTGTAGCTGCTATACTTATTACACAAGTACATGACTGTGTGGCTATGATGCTCAGAGAGATAGAAATGTATGAACAATGGAGCAGGGAATTAAATTTGATTTAATATTTCTCTACAAAGATAATCTAAGAAAGATATCGAACCACACTGAACCTTACTGCATATACAGAGACTTAAAATTTGGGAAAAGGGGACGAAAATACTCATTTTTCCCCAGTGCAAAGAGCAAGATTGAAAGGCAGAATATGTTATTTTAGAGAGAAAGGTGAACATTTTACTTTGATAACGCAGCATTCTGATGAGATGAGACAATTTTCTTAAGGAGCTGTAGCTGACTTTGCTAACGTTTCGCGCCTCGATGGGACAGAATGAACATATTTAGGCCTCCCCTAATACGAACGACTGCTCCCTACCATCCTCCTGATGCTGTTGGTTCACAGGAATCTGCACTCCACCTGCCACTGAGAAGTTTTGAAATATTTCAGAGAAGTGCATCACTTATCTGCAAGGCTTTACTGCACCTGGGGTTAAAAATGACCACTTATTTCCATTTCTTATCTCAGAATAAGCATAGTCGGTGTGCCCAAGAAATCTAACTGGAGGATTAGTGACAGCTTTAAGTTATAACATAAATAAATACAAGCCATAGCATTTCAGCTAAAGAAAAATTTCCCCAAATGGGATATAATCTTCCCCTTGCTAAATTCTTACTAGTGACTTTTTAAAAAATCATATGGTAAGATCCAAGTACATGAAATCCCATGCGTCTTACACTTCTTATCAGTTTTTATTTTGTCATGTCTCAGGTTGCTCACTCAGTATGCTTTGCATAGAGGGATGATCCTTCCAATGTAACAGTGTAACTTGGAATGTTTTACTGTGCTGGTAAAGTCCTTTACAACCTCTAAAACTGAAACAGTTAAAATTCAGTTCTCTTAGGTACTGCGTAGCTTTCAACATTTTGCTTTGGAAGAACTGAATAGCTGCAAGAAAGTTGCAGAGTTATAAACAGGGTTGCAAGAAATTTCTGTGAGAGCTACCAGAAAAATACTAGACACTCAGTTTAATTTGAATTTCACATGAGCAATAAAAATTGGTTTAGCATAAATAATATCCCAGATTTTATTAAGAAAGCACTGGTCATCCAGAAAGAATTTACATTTAGCAAAGCAACAATTTTAATATAAATTTGCCCCAGTTAATACCTGGGACAGATTTGTGATTTTTAAAAGATTTTATATACCAAAAATTCAAATTTAACAGATTTACAAATACTAGAAATCTTTCTATATACCTCCAGTCTAATTCCCCAGAAGTTAATATCTTACTACTCATTTTTTTATCTTCCTCAAAAAGGTATAAGTTGAAAATGTACTAGATCTTTCAGTAAAAGGACATTCTCTCACAGGAACACAGATTAATGCACACAATTAGGAAATTAGTACTGATACCACAATATTTTCTAATCTATGGGCCCTATTCAGATTTCAATTACTGTCTTCCCAATGCCACTTCCTGGGTTGGATCCGAGCTCATGCATTTTGTTGAGTCATATGTCTTCAGTCGCCTTCAGCCTGATAATTTCCCAATTTTTCTTTGGCTTTCAGGACCGTAGCAGTTTCAAAGATTATAGGACAGTGATTTTGTAAATTCTCCCTCAATTTTGGTTTATCTGATGTTTCCTCATATCAGACTCAGATTATGTTTTGGGCAGGAATCTTGCAAAGGCTATTTTTTCTCTTTCTGAGTACATGATCTTTTTAAAAAGTAGAGGGTGATAAAGGAGAGCTTGTTTGTCTCAGCTCCAGCCTGCACGTTCCATATTTAGAAACATAAGAAACCACTCATATCCCGGTAACTCTCCAAGGAAAATGGTGGCATCACAATCGAAATGTTTATATTATCCAGACCCAAGTTTTATCAAAGAACAACCTGAGGCAAGATAAATAAATGAAGTAAAAGTAAACCTTAGTTTTCTTTCTCTCCGGGATACCAATCATTTGGCATTTATTTCTAATGTGCGAATTTAAATGGAATTTGCAGAAAATTCTACTCAAGACGTTGTTGTTCTCCACGTGCTCTGTCATGGAAAACACACACAACGCAGTGGTAGATGTGGATATACCCTCCACTCTCTCCTCATACATGTGAAGTCTTGGTGACACTCAGAGTTGCATGATTTCCTTTGGTATTCGTTCTTTTAATCCAGGTTTGTTAAAAGCTATTTCCCTGTAAGTTTCAGGCAGTGTAGTGCTGAGAAGAAGGTGGGATGCATTAACTGATGTTAGCAAGTGTGATGGCCCCAGGGCTGCAGTCTCCAGGAACAGAATTACTGAGCTTCCTCGCAGGAAAGGCCTCTGCTGCTTTCTCACATTCGATCTTGCTGAAGGTTTGCCTGCAAACGGATTTTGTGGATGCTTCTAATATTTATACTCCTGGTGTCACCATAAGAATGAGCACCTCTGTACGTGTTGTTTTCTGGTACCTGGACTTTCTCCACCTTTAAAATTATCTGGCTTGAATAACTGATGCTCCCTCAGTGGTTGCTGAAATAGCTTCAACATTTTTGACTCCAGTAGTAGGACACAATCGTCTCCAGGGTGCTTCTGCTCTGACAATCTTCTGTCACTTTCTAGGAACTTGAAAGAGATTCTTACATTTCTTTCCCGTCTACTCCCTTCTCTCCCACATGTGGCTCTGAAGGACTTTGTTCTTTCCTATGGTGTTACTCTGTTTTGCCAGCGTCTATGAGAGTGAGTGATTTAAGGAGAACAGGCTATGTGAGTACCGGCCTGGAGCCAGGGGACATGTGGCTGACATCCAGCAAGGGCCTTTCTGCAGCACTCACACAGCGGGGAAGGTGAAAATGTGGAGAGGAAAGGGGGATCGTTTCTACCACCCACTGTTGTGCTAAGTAACTGAGTCTCACATCCCTATCAGCACTCACCAGGCCCTTCCTTACAACACCGCTGTATTGGGGATTAAGCTCCTAACACACGTGTGTTCCAACCTGTGGCTCACGGCTCACAGGTGGTCCTGGACAGCTGGTAACGCAGCCAGCCCCGTCAGATGTAAACTTTGAATATCATCGTGTGATGTTTGGCAACACTTTTCATGACTCAACTGCATGGTGCTACAGGGTAGACTACATAGGCAGCCACAGACACGTTGTAGGGGAGTTCAATGCTGACTCCGCCTCCGGTCCCTGCTACACACACAGTTGGCTGAAGGTGAATCCACATGGATGGGACACACACTTGTGCAACCTGAAGAGTAGAACACTGTGGTTACTGATAAACAGTGTTTTACCCTACTTGCATTGTGTGTTCAGTGTAAAGACAACCATTTATTGTCATGAAGCATGCATGTAGGTCTCCTTAGTCATCAAACTTGGACTTGTTAAATTTTTTTTTTTTTTTTGATACCGGAAATCAGACTCAGGTCCTTGTGCTTGAGAGGCAGGCAGCGGAACCACTGAGCTAAATTCCCAGCCCCGGACTTGTTGCATTTTAATGTGACAAAAAGTTTAAAAGTAAAATTTTAAAAATATAGACAGACAGACAGGGTTTATATGCAACCCAATACAATTCTTCTCAAGGCAGCCCAGGCAAGCCAAAAGGCTGGACACCCATGCATGAAATCGGCAAAGGCGTATTTGAACCATAGCACCAAAGTGTGCATTGCTTTCATTTCAGAAGTCACTTTTCTATTTTAGTAGCTTGTATCTCTAGATCATGCAGTGCTGCTCACTCCCTCTTCAAAAGATGAGACATTGACAATTTGGGGTCTGTCAAAAGAAAATTCATTCTTTACACAGATAGTACCCAACCTTGATTCTGTTTGTAGGAGACAGGAGGTTCTTTTTCCTACAGAACAATAACCAGACTTCAGCAGTCGCCTTCCTGGCTACTCCGTCATGTGTTCATGTGTTCATTGTATTTGTTTTCTTTTTATTGCCATATACTTTTAATTCCATCTATTTCATAAGTGTCCTGAGGATATAACAATGTCAACTTGCTTGTTATCGTGGAGAGATTAAAATGATCCTATTCTTTCACTCTCAGATCTATCCATTTCCTTTTTAAACTACGCTACAAAGATTGGCTCCAGTTCCTCTGGAGGATGTAGGTGCAGCCTGCAATTTTAAGATCCTTCTGAGTTGTTTATTTGGGACCCTTGGAGAGCCATGTGATGTTTAGCAATATTTTTCATCTGCATCTGAGACATTGTCTCTCCTTGGCTGGTAGATCTATATTAATCTTATCCATCCTTCCTTGTCTAATGGTAATGTTTGCTTGTCTTTTTAAAATCCTATTAAAAGCAGTTCATCCTGGGTACATACATCCCTTTTCATTTTCAAATGTATCTAAGCTTTCCAATATTTATTTTTCTGTGCATATATCCAGCTGATCGGCTTGTTAATCTCCCAAATCAATATTTCCCTTCTTTCAGTTTAGTCAGAGCATCTGTTTTTCTTCTTTCACCATTTTACTATGATTCTGGTACTTAACAGTAAAATTTAATTCTTTTTTCCCCTACTGATACAGCTTCCCTTTGGTTTCCTGAGCAAAACCAATTCTTTGAAATACTGTACCAACTATGAGCCTCCACCAATTTTCTCCATTGGTTTGTCATAAACATAAATCTATTTTTTAAACAAAGCAAATGCAAAGCGTCAGTTGCCTGTCTGAGACTGTGATGTTTTAAACTGTATTCAGAATCTGTGCAATTAACTTCTTTGGAACTGATCTGAGACTATTTGGTGAAGGTTTAAACCCTGAGCTATGACAAACCCTGTGAATCAAAGAGCTTAGCCCTTCTCCATTTCTTTCCTTGCACTCTCAACATTGCCCAAAATAACAGAAAAGGGCATAGGACACACGCAAATCTAGTTTTGCACACTGTGCCTAGCAGAAGAAACACGTAGAAGCCTTGTGGAAACCAGCTGCCTTCGTCGTGTCACATTCCAGCCTGAAGGCACGGTCCCCAAATCATTCCTTGTTAGACTTTCCCATTGAAGAGTCTGAACCAAGAGGCCAGTACAATCTGAAATAATTTTGACACAGTGAAAGTCTTGCTCTTCTCTTCATTCATCCCTAAGCTTCACACATGAGGATAAAATCTATGTCACCGCAAGCCGATCTGTGTCCCCAACAGCAACTTTAGATGCTGTTCCCTGAGGCCCAGGAAATTTGATTTCCTACATAAAATATCTTTTACCAATAAAAACAAGCCACAGTTAGCAGAGGTTACCCGCCAAAATCGGTGGTCTGGTGTTCTCCATGCTAAGGGCCTAAGACTAAAACCAGCAACACAGGTCACAGCAGCAGCTGTGAAATCTGTGCCATTTCCTTCCTCAAAATGCCAGTTTTCAAGGGCAAAGACTGAGGTCTAAACTGGTGAGTCTGAGAATGAGGAAATAATATATGTTTCTTCCTTCCTGGATTTAAGATCGATTTACATTCAGGATAGGCAACATGACAGCTTCTCTGCTAAAGCAGAATGGAGGACTTTCAAATGCCTGACCCCTGAATTGCTGAGCTTTACCCCTCTAAGCTTAGCACCAGAGGGGAGTTCTAGGCCCAGAAGGGCAAAGCCCACTCCAGTATGTCTGTTGCCAAGATGAACACCTTGTCGAAGGTGGGCAGATGCAAAAGAAGAGCCAGAAGTTAAGTTATGCATGTTTAATTCTGATTCTCAACTTCAGAAGTTCTGACTTCTCTGCTGGGAAGAACTGGCTGTCAGAACTGGTGGGCCAGAACAGTTGACGGTTGTTTCTCTGTCTGTCTGGCGCTGTCTCTCTCTCTCTCTCTCTCTCTCTCTCTCTGAGGTCCTTGGAAATATAATTTTTTCCACCAAACTGTTATCTCTTAATATTATAATAGTAAAATGGAGAGAAATGTTAACAGGAAACTTTTTCCTGTCCGTGTTCTTCTGCACAATAGGGTTGTTTTCAAGTTGAGGGACTTCCGTTAGGGCAAAACTACAAGCCTTTTCCCTTACTTTTTTGTACCCCAAAGTACACGTACTTCTGACTGTGGATTTTTAAGAAGCAGCTGTGCTAAAATGACTCAGCTTCTCCCTTCCTTTTCTTGACTGTTCTTCGTTCCCACTGTGCTCTCTCTCCTGTACCAAATGAGCTCTCTGTTCCGGACAAGTTCCACTTAGGTAGGGTGCATTAGCAGGTAGTGTTGGTTATATCTAACTGCGTTTCTTCAATAGCTAGAGCAGTGCCCAAGCTCTTATTTTCATCCCATCTCTAATACTCGTGTGTGTGTGTCTCTCTCGGGGGTTCTGAGCTTGGGTTGGGAAGGAAGGACTGTTGCTTTCCGACCCCCTCAGGCTGTAACTGTCCTGTATAGAAAACACAAAAGCAGCACCTGCAAGGGGGTCGGCAACTGGTAAATCTCATTTCTCTTATATTTTAAGAGAAAACATCTATGATACAGATTTAAAGGCCATTTTTCTTCCAGACCCCCTTTGCATATGATTTAAAGATTATTCAACTGGATGGAAATCAAGTTCTCTTCCACTCATTCTATTATATTCCTCTTTGTCAGGCTAAAATAACATGCCAATTATCTCCTTTCAGACTCCTTCTCTGTTCTTTGTCATCTCTCTGCCCATCTGTACAGTCCAGGCCCAACTGATGATACACATTTGTCAGCTCCCTGTCATCCAAACCCGCCCCGATGAAAGGGAGTGTAGAATAACCGGGCAATATGGTGGAGTTAATTTTTGTCCACCCAGAGACAGCTAAGGGGACCTGGAAGCACCAAGGTAGGTGGAGTGGTTTTTTGTTGTTGTTGTTGTTGTTGTTATAAAATGGATCAAATTTGTTTTGCATTATGAGCCTGCATTGTGTAACGTGGTGCAATTGTACTCTCTTCCGAAAAGCTCTTCTCCTTCCTGCTGGGATGAAACAGGAATGTCTGCTTTTCCCGAAAACAGAAGAATTTCTCAGCCTGGCGACACAACACAATGCATTTCTGATTGCAGTTGTCCCGGTTTGCATTTTCCAACTCTCCCTGGACAATCCGCGGCCCCATTCTTTAATAACAGCCTTCATATATAAGAGGAGTCATTGTGTGGCAAAGGCACCCTGCATAGAGCTGAACTGAGGGAAATAGCTCTGCATGACACCAAATCTCTGCAGGCTGGATATTAGTAAGAACTCTCGAATGATGAGACTCTCGCTGAACGTGGAGGAAAGCTGCTACAGTGTAGGGGTATACAGGCTGTTCTGAGGAATCAATTTAGAAAATGGCGTTGAAAAGAAAAATTGAGGCTTGACTAGAATGACTTTCTGGTCAGGGAATCACCATTTCCAAGTCTCCGAATCATGGCCAACATCACTACATTAATTGAGCATGTCAATTAAACTCAGACAGGGCCAGGGCATTACTTTCAACACCATGAAATATCAGTCGGATATTATCAATCGATCGGAAAAGGTACATAAGGCCAAAACATTGCCGCCGTATTCAGGCCTCCAAATAGGGATCTGAAGGCTTAAATATACATATTAGTATTCCAAATTTCATCGTCAAATTTGCTCTTACCTCTATGAAACTCCATTATCCTTTAAGATTAATATATATCAAGAAAACTCGATGATTAATCATAAAATCTCCAAAGGCAGTGAGCCCAAGAATGTCCATACCACTCTTGCCAATATTATATCAACTCAGAGGAAGACCAACAATAAGACCCTGAATAATGATAGAAAGAACAGAGATCTAACCATGTGGGGACAAAATATCATGATGTAGAACATTAAAATAGTCTTACTTGCTGCCTTTAAAAATATTTAGGAGAAAGAAAGTACTACCTATTTTTAGAAAGGTTTTCAGAAAAGACAATAAGTAAAGTGAGAGGTGATTTCAAGTACAACCTAAAAGACATTATCATAAACTAAATATAAACATAACAAAACAAATATCATAAAATATAAGAATATAATTTGGGAAGATATTCCCCTTTTTGGAAGAGAATACACGGAGATATTAGAACTGTTGTATTTTATTAATCACCCTTTTTATTCTTTTTTCAAAGTAACCATGAACAAAATAGGATTTAGGCTATAATATAGTCAGGCAATAGTTGCAAGTTATCTCACTTATCCTTAAAAAGTTCCTATGAATTTAAGACATACCAACAGAGCCCCCCTAGTTAAATCTAAAGACTTTCAAACAGGCAGTACATGGGGCTAAGAAGCACAAGGCAAAGTGTCCAGCCTTTCTGTTACAACTGTCCTCTATCTTCAACTCTAAAACGCCTATGAAAATGGGCAAGTGCTGATTTGCAGTTACACTGTAAGTTAGACAAAGCCAGAGACTGCTGACATTTTTGTTCTCTAAATTTTGGCATCATGTGCTTTTTACATCTACCCTGATATTTGGTTTATATTCCATATACACGCATTCCCATCCACATATATGTGACCCTTCATAGTTTCCAACTAGTGGTATCACATACTATAAATCATATTGGCTTGGAGACAGAAACCCCTGACTGCAAGTCCCAGCTCTATTGTTTATTTGGTGCACGATTTTGGGCCAAGTTAATTAAGCTTTATGTATCTTACTTCGAAGTCTTTTATGACAATTCTATTCAACAACCTTATAAAGATGTTCAGTGGATTGTCTGATCTAGAATGGTGATTTAGCAAAATTATTTCCACTGCTGTCTCATAAGAAACAAATATAATGGACCCTTGACTTAGAGACTCAGTTCATTTGCAAAGGCTGGTTATAACTGAAGTTGGTCAGTGACGGCTCAGGCTCCTCTAACAGCCTTCAAATTCTCTCTCCTGCACACAGGCTGCTCACAGCGTCCTTAGAGAGATACTGGCCTAGGATTTCTCAATGAACCGCACACAGGAAAGGATGTTGTAATGTTCCTCTCAGAACTCTTTAAGGGTTAACTCTGTGCCTGAGCCTGCCTGGAAGCACAAGTGGCTGGCATTTGAGTTCTAACTCAAGGTTTTTTAAGTTAAAATTAAAATACCAGTGGTAACCCAAATCGTTCATATGTCAGGCTGGTCATAACTCAAGGGTCCACTGAAAACCCAAATCAAAGAGAAACACTTAGTTTCATTTGTAGCTAATTTTGTTAGAAACTTAAGGACCAAATCAGTGAGCACATACCCCAAAATTCAAAATTTCAGTACAAAAGAGCTACAGGAAGTCAAGACCATCTCTCCAAAAATGCACACTGAAGTCTTCCAGATGGAGTTTGGTAGGGCAGGAGTTTATTTGCCAGCATCTGTTTATGGCATAAACAGTATGAATGAGAGAAGAACTTTAAGACAATTCTTTTAGTTCAAATTTGATCTCTACCTCTTACTACACGTACAATTTTAGACAAGTTAATTAAATGCTCTTTGTCACAGTTTTCTCATCTGTGCAATGGAAGCAATTATAATTTATACCTTCAAGGGTTGTTCAATAATTTCATGAAGGAAAGTTCTTTGGGATATAAAATCAGTGCCATGTAAATAATAGCTACTAATATTGTGGTTGTCAAAATTTGCTTATCTGATGCATATGCATTTATTCTGGGAAAATACATTCTCTTGCATACAGTAGAGCCTATGCTTTACAACCTCCTAGCAATGGATTGTTTAGTGGATTATGATGTTGCCGGACCATCCAGTCTCAGCCTCTCATACTCGTTCTGTCTCTCTATGCAGTTACAAATGGCCCATCTTGTGGTCACCTTACATAAGAAAAGGAATTTCACTGTGATTAAATATTGAACAATGCCGTGGTTGGGGCTAAGTACCCACAGCAGAGTATTGAGTTTTTGGGAAATGTCAGTAAGGAATGGTCCCAAGGAAACTATCCATTCTGAAAAAGTGACAACGACATGTATAAAATTGCCTGAAGACTATAAATCAAATGGAAAACCTAAAGAAATTACTGTATGTTGCATATTATATATATATATATATATATATCTCATCCGGACAACAGTGATTCATATCAGTGAAGGGCTCTGAAAGCTATGTTTTAAATATTAATAATTCTGAGTTTCTCAGATATGCTTTTCCCAGGATTCAGCTTACTACTCATTGGTTAAGCAAACATAAAATAAATGACTGGAAATTGAGGAATTTAGGTGTTAGGTTGTGCAAAACGATGACTTAAAACTTAGCAGCCTTGTGCTTTTCTTTCCTGAAGTACTTGGCGAATTTGACTTATAAATCTCTCTAATTGCCCCTGGGAGCCGCATGTTAGCATTCTCCCATTTTATGGATAAGGCTTAATAAAATGTAGGCTTGTGAATCTGCCCAAGACTCATGGAAAAGTTGTTTCAGAGCTCCTCCTAGGGTTTCAGCAACTGTATTCTGTAGCAGTAAGAAGGGTGAACTTAGAAACTACTGAATTTAAGTTGTGAACCTGGTTAAAATCTCTGTTCAGTTCTTTGTTCAAAACAAAAGTGATTTACTTGCACCATGCCTCCGGAGAAGCACTTCACTACTGAGACCAGAGCCTTATATTGCTGGGTCACTTCTAAAGCTGTAACTAGCCTTGCTATAACTAGTAATGAGCTCTGCTATATGTGCTACTTTATGTCTATACCCCTTTAACTGCCCTTCATATTGCTTCGGTTCAGGCCTAGGATATCAGAGAGATCTACCCATAGGTATTATATCTATTAGCTCTTGCTTTCTCTATACTAAAATTTCAGGGCTCACAGAAGCAATATATTCATTGAACTAGGACCTCTGTCCTCTGTGTGGCATTGAAAAGTCATAGCAGCAAAACAAACATTGATCAATCCATTCATTCTCTCAAGCTACAATTCTTTATTTTCGCACCAGGAACTTCCTGAGCACTGGAAATAGAAGAGTAAAGAAAGCAGACGAAAGTCCTTGCCCTCATGGAGCTGCATTCTAATCAGAGAGAATATACAGTGAACCCTCAAGGTACGGCAGGCCTGACGCACGAATAACTTGGGTTAATCAGGTGAATGGAAGATTCATCTGCCTCTTGTTATCCATAGCATGTACCGAGGGCAACATCCAGACCTCAACTGTGTCCACTTAGCTACAATGAGCCCTCGGGATGGATCAAGTTTGTAAGTTGAGGGTCTGTTGTATAAGAAGTGAAATAAATAAAAGGAATAAGGAGAAACAGAAAAGCAAAAACAAAGTGGGAAGATGAGGTCATAGGAAGACCGTTGATATCTCAGACAAGTTAGCCACAGAAAATGATAAGGAGTGGGTGTCATTTGAATAGAAACCTAAAGAAAATCAGTAGCTAACTAGTATCACGACCTTGAAACTCAAAACAAGCCTGGAAAGTCACTGTTGTCTCCTCTATGCTAGATCTGAGGAAGCTGACTACAGTGCAATCTAAGGTTTCCGGATTTATTAAATAATAATTATACGAGATTCCAAGCTAAATTTAAATTCAGAGGACTATATCCCAACATTAAGATAAATGCATTAGGAAAGAAAGGCTGTTTATCTTAAATTTAAAATTAACTGGGAGACCTTTATTTTACCCGGCAGTTGGCTAAGAAGCATGATATAAATAATACAGCGGGTCACTTGTGCGGTTCATGATTAATTAATGCTGACTAAAATCTGCATTCGCATGTCCCAAACTGTAACAAAACTTACAGTTCATAAAGGAAGCACAGGACCGTCACGAAATGAAAGATCTTCCATCAAGCAGTTGCTCCCTGCAGAGCTTGGAAGGTTTGAGATGGTGCGTGCCACGCGTGAGGGAGTAGGAGGAGGAAACCAAGGCGGGGTCTGAGATTAATGTCTCAGGTGAGGCTGATTCCGAAACCACAAGCAAAACTTTGAAGTAGTTTTAGTAGGAAAGCAGATTTAGCCAAAATGACCATTTAGTTTCGAGGAGGCGTCAGAAAAATAAGTCAAATGTGGTGGTCGGATCAGTTTTCATGGAATCATGGGCCCCTCCATGTTGTATGAGGATTGGATGAGAAACACCTATTAATTGTGTACTTAGGTAGAGACCTGTTTCAGCTCTCTTTAGGGAGTAGTTTCCCTGGCAAGCAACACTGTAATCTGTTAAAAAGAGAAAAGAAAGAATCCTGTCCTGATTTCTACCTTAGAGGAGAGAGACTAAAACCTAAAAAGAGCAAAGAAATTATCAGGAGTACCAACAAAAGTAATATTAAACCTTAACATAGTACTGGGCCACATTTTGTTGTGCAGTAACTGACTTAGCATTTACAATCTCTCTATACGAGTAGGTTCTACCACTGTTCGCTCATTACAAAGGAGACAACAAATCCACACAGTCAACTTGAGATTTTTGAATCCAGAAACTAAATTTAAACCTGAGGGGATAAAAAGAAAAAGTTTTTGTCAGTTTGCTAAAGATCTACTATTAATTACAGAACATTGCTTTTACAAAGGATTGTCATTACATTTGTCCAGTGGCTGTTTTAGATATTAACTTACCTACCATCTAAATTGGTTTGTATTTTCTGCTCATATTGTGCACCATTGGAACAGTTGTCATTTAGTAAGCTACAATATTCCTGAATTTCATACATCCTCTTTGTAGACTTTAAAAACCACAAACATAAACATAAATAGTGGTTTTTCGTTTTGTTTTCTTTTTCAGTTCTGCAGTCTGGCTGAGTTCAGGTGGGCAATTTGGTGTAGTGCCAGACTTTTCATGTGATTGCAATCAACGACAGCTGAGAAAGCCACATGATCGTTCACACCTGGCTTCTGAGCTCCATGTCAAAAACATCTTATCCTTCTCAGGCTTCTCTTTCCATGCAGCCTGCCCCCAAAAGATAGCTTGAACTTTCTTAGTATTTAGCTTTGGGGAGCACAGATTTCTTAAAGAGAGTCTCGGCTTCTCCCAGGGCTGCGCTTTCCGAAAGCAGGATCCATTTTCCTACAGCAAGAATAGATGAACACGGTAACAACAACAACAACAAAAAATTACCTAAATGAGTGCTAGAGAAAGACATTCAACCACCTTAATCACCTCCTTGTTGCTGAGACACAATTTCCGACCCTGGCAATTTAGCGGAGAGCTTTATTTCGGCTTACAGTTTTAGCCCTTGGCTGGCTCCAAGGCAAAAGCAGGACAGCAGAGATGCTGGGCAGAGGAGAAACTGCTCAACCCGTAGCAGCCAGGAAGTACAGAGAGAATGAGGGAAGCAAAGACGGAGAAACAGCATTCCAGGATATTTCCCCAGTGCCCAGGTCTTCTAACCAGGCCGAACCGCCTCGCTGCACTTTTAGCGATGGACACGTTATTGGAACCACCCACCTTCCAAAAGTTCCAGGGCTGAATGCAGGAGACTTTAGGGGGACATTTTAGTTCTAAACCCAAACCTCAGCCTACCCAAATGCCTGTCATCTCTTTAATATTGAAGCTGAATCCCCAAAGTAAAGGCTGATCAAAAATTATCCCTCTAAGTTTTCAATATTTATTTATACTACATGCTATAATGTGTAGCATCTTTTCTTTCCTCAATGAAATTAAAGAAAAAGCACGATTAATTAAGGCAAAAAAGAACCTTGTCCACAAATTAATCTCAGTCACAAAATCAAAAAACATCCCTGCCCGAAACGCTTTTTTTTTTTGTCTTTCCATGCTTATATTCATCTCTAGATGAAAACAAAAAGGAAAACTCAAGACTTTTTCTCAAGGACTATATTAGCTTTAAAAAATGGCGGTTAGATTCCCCCTTATAATCTGAGCTAACTTCCCTATGTGTAAAGATATCAGGGTAAAAGGAACATCATTGCTCCTTTGAAACAGTAGCAATTTAGGTGGTATGGAGGAAAAAGAAAGCACAGTTATTTTTTGGCCCTGAGTATAATTCAACTTAATCAATATTTTAATTAGATATTTACAAATTATCTTGAGAGGCATAAAACAATCTGTTCGTTTGGTTACGATCCTACCTAATATTGAGTAAAAATGAAAACATGCAACATCTCTTCCTAAGTCCATCAATCCCTGGGTCCTGGGGAAGATCTCAAGGGCACAGGAGTCAGAGACCAAAGGATCAGAAGTGTAGATGATAAATGTCCTAGTGTGCTTGGCCATCTAGAGTACACAGTGATGTAATTGGAGCAGACATTTAAAAGGCAGGATGAGCTCAAACTCACTGCATCCTCTGATAGGGAAGGATTGATTTCACCTTGTGGGCAAGTTATGATTGCTAAAGTTTTGAGCAGGGAAACTTTCTCCTTTTTAAAACTCTTTCAAAGAGTGTCTGATTCACCTACACTGGAGATGGATTGAGGAGATAGGTTGTAAAGGCTCTTTCAGTGTTAATTTTAAATTTTTCTTCCTATAAGAAAAGGGAAGCTACTGTCATCACAGAGCTCCTTTGGTTTTACAGAGTCATGATCTCCCTTTAAATGCATATTATTCACTGTTGCATTTGCAAACCTAACTTGCATATAATTAAGTCTTCAAATGTTTTCACAGGAATGAAGTAATGGTCCCGCATGATTAAGCACGCATTTCACTAGAGGTGTTACTCCATGCGCTCCCTTAATGTAATATAAAATGAAATGAAAATCTAATTGGAAGATTTGACAGTCTTTCATCTTTCTCAATCAAGAAGAGTAAGCAACATTGGAAATAGACTTAAACAACTGCAGAGAACATTCTTTTTTCAGGAGGGACATTTTGAAATTCATATTATATTTGTAAGACACTCACTGTGCTACTAAATTAGAGGAGCTTTAATTTCCCAGGTGCGTCATTTCTGGGAATACCTTCCTTTTCTATGAATTGTACTAGTACTTCCTTGGCACTGAATAGAGATTGATTCATGTTATAACTTTCAGGAACACTAAGTTGAGTATTCCTGAAAATAGAATATAAACCCCCGACGTAGATAGATTTACATTTTGAGTTGTCACCTAACATAGCTATGAAATCATATGGGCATGGGGTCCAGTTGAATTTCATGGGCAAACCCCTGAAAATAAACAAATTGATGACAAAATGAGTAAAGAACACAGTTATGGTTTGGGTCTAGATGTCCTCCCAAAGCCTGGTGTGGTCATAGGATTGATCAAGAGTGTGTGAAGCCGGGATTGATTCGTGATGCAATGCTAGGCTCAGGGCACTAGGACTAAGGGTGTGAGTGCTGCCTGCCCTAGGTAGTCTGAATAAGATAAAAGGGGCAGAAAGACACTGTTAACACTCTTGTTATCTTTGCTGTCTTGTGCGTGCAATGTTGTATCTTCTCTGCACTGCTGGTTTGCCATCTCTACCTTGGAGCTGGCCAGTGATGGACTGAAACCTCTACAGAGTGTAAGCCAAAGAAACCCCTTCCCCTCTAACTTTGAGTGTCGGGTATTTTGTCTCAGCAACAAGAGAAAAGTAACTAATACACACATGAAGAGATGTTTCATGAGAAGGATGTAAAGATGCTTCATAAACACGTGAAAAGATATTCAACAACACTTGTGAAAAGGAAGCAAATTAAGACCATATTAATTCATCAGTATGTAACTTTCATCATGACTAAATTAGCAAGAGAAATAATGCAATACCCAATGCTGGCAAGAATATGGACAACCTGTATCAGGTGTGTATTCTTATAACTTCAGTGTAGCCACTCTTGAAATAAAGGGAAGTTCATTTTTTTTAAAAAAAATAAACACATAAATATCTTAAGACCCAACAATTTTAATCCTATGTGTGTCCCAAGTATGAAGTCCCATTTAAATATCAGCTGTGGAATGACAAAATTATCAAAATAGAAAGCAGATTAGTGGTTGCTCGAAGCTGGGCACGGTGAAAGAGCAGAGATAGAAGTAGATGTAGCTACTGGAGGGCAGTGTGAGGATTCTTTATAGTGACACAATGGCCCTTTATCTTGGCACTACCAGTGTCAGCATCCTGCTTGTGGTCTTCTACTGTTTTCAAGATGAGACTACCGGGGGAGACTGGGTCATGGGAACTTGGGATTTCTACTTATTCTTACCATGAAATGTGAATCCGAAATTATCTCAAAGCTAACGTTTAAGTAAAAGTTTTAACTAAAAAATTAAAAAGCTTTGTCTTCTCTTGGTCCGTTGTCCTTTGCTGCCATGGCTGTTCTTTCCCTTGATTACGGCATCTGTTCCTGCCACTTGCCTCTTTATGGAGAGAGTCAATGACAGATCCATGCTATTGTGAGTTCTGATCACTCCGTGTCATTCCTTTGTTGGATTCCATTAATCCTGTTCCAACTCATGTTAACCATCCATCTGTTGAACAGTAACACTCTCTGTCTTTAGTCAAGACAGGGACTGTTTTAAATGTATATTTCGCCTGGTTTGGTCTTGAGCTCTCAAGTGATGCTCTTAGAGAAAGAAAAGTGGTGATGTTGAATCAGAACATAAAAGAAGGTCAGGAGATGGACAGCATCTGCTAAACACCTACCATATAACTGGTACAAGGTTAGAGGATTGGCACGTGTCATCTCATCAATTATCTGAACAAGATGTCTTCATCTCCATTGTATAGATACGTTTTCCACCATTACACTGAAATACTTGTTAAAATTCAGAGTCAAATCTAGTGATGCCAAACATACTTCTGATATGATTGCCCCCTCTTTGCAAGCTCTAATATTAAATTTTCATGACCAATTCTTAAGGTGTTCATCTATATTCAAGGTAGCATTTCTTTTAAGTGCTGTTTCGGAAGTCACAAAATTAGTGTCACCTCCTCTCTTGTAGTACACTAGAACATAAAACATGAGGAGAATATGAATGTTCTTGTCCAGGTGTTCACGGGTGCTGGATTTGGGGCACATCCCACGTGGCATTGGATAAAACATTGAAAACTACCACTAGTTTCCTCACCTAAAAAATACAGTTTAGAGGATCCCTTCGCACTCTAATATATCATGATTTCGTGAAAGTAGATTTCTTAGTCTTTTTTTTCTCCCAACCTTTGTAGTCCATCATTTTAAACAGAATCTGTTGAGTGAGAAAAGGTAACTGTCTGAATCCCTGTACGTCTTTAATTTCATTTGCAATGTCTTTGTGAATATTATCCTAATCAAAACCTTGTGTGAATTTCTTTATTTGCTTAATTTTCTTAAAAATTCATTGTCATGTCACTCCCTTGTTTTCAACTGACCTCTGAAAAAGAAATTGGAGAGGGAGAGACCCTCAAACAGATGCTGTTTCTATTGTTTAAAACTTTACTGTCAGCTGGCCCACTTTTTGGTTTGAAAGTTTTGCCTATCCAACCTAAAAAAATTTTTGTCATTTCCGTCCATGCCATGCCACTCTAAGAACATGATGCTTCTTTATGTACTGGGGTTGCTTCATGCTCAATGTGGCAGGACAACCACTGAACAGAAATAGAACTCATGTCTTGTGTAGGAGTATTTTCTTTTCACCATTATAAGGCTTGTACTCAGGCTGTCAGAGAAAGGAAATCCAATCTCATTTTCTTCTAACAAATACCACACACACATTACTCAGATATGAAGCAGAGCTTGAAAGTGGAGAAGAAATTTTTATTGCTAATCAGACATGAATATCACACAAAGACAATAGTTTATTTTTGTGTGTGTGCAAACAGTGTGCTCACCCATTAAATTCAGGCAGAAGTTTCTCTTGCCTCAGATGTCTCAGAAATGCTGACTTGCTATACAAAGAAAACAGTTGCTACTGACTTTTGTTTGAAGCCAAAAGTTGTGAAAGAAGTGCTTATTATTTACAAAACACAATAAGAGCTGGGGATTTGGCTCAGTGGTTCCACTGCCTGCCTTGTAAGCACAAGGACCTGAGTTCAATCCTGGGTAACCCCCCAAAAATTTACAAAACACAATGACAAATATCTGGATGTATTATGAATGTAGAACAGATAGACTTTCCAACGAAATCATATGGAGAGTTGGAAAGAGAAACAGTACAGTGAAGACTTTTAGGTCTCAGAAACTAGAAGGACAGAACTATGTAACTGACTCGCTGAAGCCTGGGCGAAGTAGAATTTAGAAGGCAGAGAGGTCATTGGACACGTGGCATCTGATTAGGCATCCAGGTGGTGATGTTGAATAGGTGCTTCTGCTCATCAGCCCGTAGTTTGGGATCAAGGTCTGTTCCGAAGGGTTGATCTGGAGAACTTGGAAACAGCATGGAGACAGGGAAGATCACCCAGGCAGTAAGTACAGATGAGGAAATTAACAAAGCTAAACACTGATCTCTAAAACAGCTGAAATGAGACAAAGAAAAGAGAGTGCAGTAAAGAAGAACTGCGGCAACATGAAGTAGAAAGAAAGCCACAAAAGTTAGTAATCAAAGAGAAACGACTGACGTGTGTCAAGGAAGAGGGAGTGATCAGAAATAGGAGGGGAACGAGTAATGTCTTTATGAGTAAGAAGTGTGTGTGTGTGTGATGTGTATGACACATTTGTGTGTGGGTTCACTGAGAATTGGGTACTAAGAAATATATTCTCAAAAGATTATAGTTCTATTCCTGAAGAGGTGAGGACTTAAGTGAGGGCAAAACTTTCTTCCAACAAGACTAAAAGCTCACAGTTTTGGGGCCTTGTAGCCAAAGATAGCTGATAAAAACAACTCTCCTCCCCACACCTGCTCCTACCTTCTACCTCCCACAAAACCTTGCCTTATGCTTATAACGCAGATAGCCATGGTTTATATTCTGGGAAATCCCTTTCTTTTTCCTTTTGGCTTAGAGTGTGAGTGTGTGTGTGTGTGTGTGTGTGTGTGTGTGTGTGTGTGAGAGAGAGAGAGAGAGAGAGAGAGAGAGAGAGAGAGACCTCCCAGCATGGTTAGTATTTCTTTTCTTTCAGATGGAACTCTCTACCTGTGGGAAGCCAGCCATGGCCCACAGGCTTTTTGAAAGATAACTTCTTTCTTTATAATCAAGGCCTTGACACAATGCGTGGTCAGGATGTTCCTAATTAGCATTTGTTAACATTTGTTCCTTTTTAAGGACTGCACGTGTTAAACTTGTTTTTGACCCTGCACAGGAGAAACTCAGACAGCCAAAGATCTGTAGGACTCAGGTGCTTCCTGTTAAAGATCTGACGTTATCTGTAGGAGTCAGGTGTTGTAACTCCATTTTGTTAAGTTCCTCCACCTATTGTGGGAATCATGATTATTAGTTGCAAGTGTTGTTAATTTGTTTTCTTGAGCCCGATTTCTCTTTCCCAGGTGAACCCTCGTTCCCGTGGAGCGGGTGTTGAGATTACTATGGCAATCCTAGCCCATAATAGTTTGGTCTTTTCCTTTAAAAGGTTGATGCTTGCCTGCAATAAACGTCGCCTTGATCAGGCTCTTGTCTTGGCGTCCTTCCTTTCTGCCCCATCTCCACCCCGCTGCTCTTTCAGATTTGAGACACTGCTGTACACTGCTCTGCATCGCCGGCTCGCGACATCTACCACTTACCAATCATTCAACAAGTCTAGATAGTAAATATTAAAATTACTTTATATTCTTATATATTGGAGGCTATAAGCACAGGCATTTTCTCCCTTTATATGTCCCTTATTAATACATAGGTTGCATTCAGCCAACTATCAAGCAACCTTGGCCAGAGTACCAAAGGTTTTCTTCAACTTTTCCATTCGCCTTCCAATTGAAATTCGTCTCTCTCCTTCATAATCTTGTTAGATCTTCAATCACTTTCCAAATCTCAGTTCTCCCTAGGCTACCCTTTTAATCTTTTCAGTAACTTGTATTTGCCACATAGCAATCTCAGTAGCTGGACTTGAGCTATTTGAGTTCTCTTCACTTAGACAATACACACCCTTCCCGAAGGTTTGTCAGGATGCATGAGACAAGAGTAATGTTTTAGAATTTTAGCCTGTGAAAGACTGTAGCCGATGGCTGGTACGTAAAACTTAGTATCTGTGTTGTAGTAGTTGAAATGCCAAGATGTGGATATAAAGCCCACTTCTTTGAGTTCAAAACAGGCAGCAGGATGTTAGCAACTCTGTAAAAACTATAGCATGTCATGTAAAATTTAACACTTCTTTTAGAGTGAGAATCTGTAGTACCTAATCAGCCCACTTACCTCCTACAATCTACCCATCTGCCATTCCTGATGCTGTTCTTGTCTTCCCTGCATTGTGTCTCCTGCTACACCCTGTGCGAGTAACCAGGTAAGCAGGAGTCGGCTGCTGTGTCCAGGCAGCCTTTCAAAGAAACTCACAGCACATGGCAGAGAACATGTTAGCGTGTGTCTGTACATGTTTGAAAATCATGAAAGAGAATCAAACTCTAAATTTGACATCAAAGAAGGCCCCAAAACACCAGAAAATAATTATGAGTTCAAGGTGCATGTGAGTGTCAAATAGTAACAATTGCATTCAAAGTAGAGGGCTGGCCCTGTAGAACAGGTCTGATGAAATGAATAGGTTGATGAAACAGACTGTGAAATAATTGCCAGAAGCACTTGAATACACAATAACAAATAGCTTCAGTGAAAGGTGAGGGAACTCTTGTTATTCAGCCAAGAAATAGAAACCCACAACAGTGTAAGTCTAATTATGCAAAGATTGTTGATTGATCCAAGTGTGGGCCAGACAGTGCCCATCTTAAACACTAGATGCTTTTGATGGTGGGTGAGGCATAAAAAGACTGCCTTCTTAGCCATAGGAGAGAAACAAAACAGTCTCTTTCTGTCATTTGCAATAACGTGAAACCTAACTTACAGGGTTTTTCTTTTAAACATTGCTGCTTGTGCGATATAAATATGTATGGAGTTTCAGGGCACAGTGAAAACGTGGAATGGCCGTGCAGAGAATGCTTGTTTTCTAAAATGCATTATGCGAAGAGCATTCACTCGTGTGGCTGTATTAGTGCTTTTTCTGCTGTCCTTTACACAATACTACAGTCTGGGTGAATTATAAATATGGCAGGCTTATTCAGGCTCATGTTCCTAAGATCCCAGCTTCAGCAGCTGCATCTGGTGATGGACTTCTTGCCCAAAGAGTCCTGTAACTAGCTGAACATCACTTGGCAAGAGGCAGGCAACCTGGGATGTGGCTGTGACTCTTCTAGTGTCAAGCCGCTGGGTCTTTCAACCTTGGGGCTCCCCATGATAGTTTCATCTAATCCTCATCATTTCTCAAAGTCCCACCTCTAAACACACTTAAAACACCTCACAATGGCGAGTAAATATCAGCACGTGCAACCTTGGGGGACACGCTCAAACCCATATCCATGTTCTATTGTAGTCAAAGTGGAATCACTTTCTAAGCAGTGCTCACCGCGGGGGTTTTGTGCCACTGCTTTCCTGTGCCATCTGTTCTGTGCTCAAGTAAAACTCAAAGGAAGGGACAGGCTCACATGAATCTAATGGAGTTGATTTAGTGTATTTTCTTGTGGAGTCCGGATTATTAGATACAATAACAATGGTGCATGTACTCATTCCCTGCGCTTAGGAATGGTTTAGAGCAGCCACACGTTAGGAGCAACTTTATCTGTTTGTTTTATTTTCTGTGTGCCTAACAAATATTGTCATAATTTATATATGTCATGTCATGGGAAAAGTTGTGATTGCAAAACTAATCCCCAAGAAGGTATCTGGGATATATGTCCATTTAGAAAAGATTAATTTTGGGCCAGGGATTTAGCTCAGTGGTTCCACCATCTGCCTCTGCAAGCGTAAGGACCAGAGTTCAATCCCCGGTACAAAAAAATAAAATAAAATAAAAAAAGAAAAGATTAATTTCATCACCTATTACAGGTTGCATAGTATTGTACAAAGAATATAAAACCAATAGCCGCTGAAATCTGATTTATACCCAGATTCTACCAGCTGAGGAAAATGAATTACCTGAGCTGTGTATGTTCATCTGTAGAACGGAGACAGCAGTTTTCTTTCTTGGAAGTGTGTTACAGTGCTAAAAGCTGGTTGCTGCCTCGGCACCTATACAGAGAAATGCTTCCTTTCCAGATTTCTCATAAACCGAGGCTATCATTAACATGATTTCCTCACTCAGAAGCTGAAAGACTCCTCTCAAGAGAAAAGTGAACCCTGAACCTGTTATAAATGAAGCAATAAAGATAGTTTCAGCGACTATTCTGACTTTAGTTAGAATGCAGATATAGTTTCAGTGACTATTCTGACTTTAGTTAGAATGCAGATATAGTTTCTTTCTATTTAAATATGACTTACTTTCTAGATTTCAAATTGGTTTTCATCTGTCGTATGTTCCTCACTTCTATTCTCAACCTACTGTGAGTTTTCCCTTCCTCTATAGCCCCCTGTGTTGCTTGTGCACTTCCTTTCTGAATTGTGTCCTACTCTTTGCTGGTTCTTTACATGCCTGCCTCACAGAGGAACTCCACATGCCCGATGAGCTCCCCCCTTTATTAGTTCCTCTTACAGCTTCATCTGTGCCTAGCAAGCACTGTGTGTACTTAATAGTAAAAGTCACTGTAGTCTAGGAAGTGCTCTAAATGCATTACCTAAAATGTCTCTTTCACTCCTTCTAAGGAGTACCATCATGGAAGCTTCCAAATTTACAAATGAAGAAAATGAGGCCATAAGTTAATTATCCAAGGATAAATGATTTGGGGAATCAGCCTGGGAGTTCAGGCAGTCTTTTTCCAGAGAGCATCTCTGTACCACTAAGCCAGAAAAAGCCCTTTCTTCTCTTCTGTCAAACTGCCACTGTGGAGCCAGCCCAGCAGAGGGACAGCGGCAGGACAGGAGCCCCCTGCATAGCCTGTGCCTCTCTGAACTCCATGCAGTGCATCAGTAGAGGTATTTAAACCATCAGGGTCCCTCCCCTGCACAGCTCCAGGATCTGAGTCACCCTGAGGAGCAGCAGTGTTAAGACCTGAATTACAAGCCCATGCTAATGACAAAGGGCTCTAACCCCCTCCCACTGTAGCTATAGCCCGACCTTTGTTCAAATCCTGGCTTAGGAATGTAAAGCAATGTTGTACTGTTTAAAGTCCGGATCCTGATTAACGTATAAGTTAGTGGTTCTAGGCTATGAGATACATAGAGATCCCAAGTTAATTGTGGAACTGTTTGCTCATCCTGAATGTCTTGGTGACCTTTGAAGCATACTATAGGTATCTGTTACTCATCAATGTGTGACTGCTGAGTATTTGGCTGCTGACCTATGAGCTCAAAGCAGCAGAACTTTGTCCCCTGCCTGCAAGCTTAGAATGTTAACCCCACTTTGTACCCCCCTACAAAAAGGACCTCAGCCCCTGAGCTGGTGCCTCTCTGAGCCAGCTACTTGGTTCTGAGAGTGCCGTCTGGCCAGACTAATAAAGGTCTGTTTACCATCTAGCCTGGTGTGTTCCTTCCTGGGTTTCTCTTTCCTGCGTCGAGCTCCCGGAGCCTTGCTGGGTTTTAGGACCCAGCATCATGGAGGCCCTTTCGGCTGTTCACACTCCGTGGAATGGAAGTGAGACTTTGAGTCTTACAACAGCAGGGGGCTGTTGGCTAACTGCCTCACGCAGAGTTACTGTGGATGGGGCTTTCCAGCACAAATCAACATCGCCTTACAAATCAAGGTGAATACTGTCTGTGCTGGGAGATGAATGATGTCAAACACCCGCTGAAAACACACCCTAAGGTGGACCCAGGCTGTTTTCCAATAAGACCAGGCACAGCCATCCTTATGATATTGGGAGTGGAACCTTAGGAATCTTATCCTGAGTTTGTTTTGTTTGTTTGTTTGTACCAGGGATCCAACTTGTCCTTACGCTGTGAGGCAGGCAGCAGCACCACTCAGCTAAATCCTTGGCCCCATCTGGGTTCTTGATAGCAAGGAATTTCTTCAAGATAGCAATCAAGATATGATCTAGGCAAGGTAAGTGATATGCATAAAAAAGGGAGAGACAAAAAGGCCTAGGCCTAGCTCTAGGGCCAGTGATTTAGCTCAGTGGTGCTGCTGCCTGCGTCGCAAGCACAAGAACCTGAGTTCGATCCACAGTACCAAAAAATAATAAAAGGCCTAGTCCAGAAAGTAGCCTTTACTGGGTTCCTGGGACTGTATACTGTGCCACATGATTCACATGCACACACACACACACACACACACACACACACACACAAACACAAACACACACATGGCCTTAGAATGAGGTTATGCCCTAATTAACCCATTATGAGTAGTTGAAAATATTGAATCAAAAATATGTCTAATGTGCCTCACCTATGACCATCAGAGACTAGCAGTACAGGACAGCATATGGATCCATTGTTTATTCTTCTGATTGTGTGCCTGGCTGGAAACCACAGCTCATTGCTGCTGGCCACCACCATAAGAGCATCCTACCATCTGTTGCTAGCTTGAGAAAGATCAAAATTCAAACCTCCAATTCCTACTAAATGCATATTGTTTTGATGTCATCATGAGAAGTATTCAGATTCTATTTCTCCCTGGTGTTACCTCTTGGTTCACATCTTACCTCATTTCCAATCTCAAACTTTATGGAAAGGCTTCATTTTAATGTTCATTCACATTTTGACCAAAAAATAGATTGAGTTCCTAGGATATGCCAAGCACTAGCCTTATGACATGGGGTTTGAGCAGAGTATATAAAACAAACCTGGTTTTATCCTCACAAGACAGATACACAACAAAACAAACAAAAAAGATGTATAAATGCTCAGGTGGTGGTAACTGCCATGAAGAAAAATGAAGCAGTCCATGTCCAGAGATTGGCTAGACATACAATTTTCACCAAGGTCTCCATGTAAGGTTACAGGCTGATACGATATCACCAGGCAGAGATTGGAAGTTTGCTTGGCTATGTGGAACCACACACAGATGAGTGTGAGAACAGATTATGCCGAAGAAACAGCACAGGGAAAGGCCTTGAAATGAAGCATAACACAAATGGTCAAGTGACTGTTGAACCAAGCAGACAGAAAAAGAAACCCACCTGAGCAAACAAAAAAGTGTGATGGAAAGCTATTGCTTTAGACCACAGAAGTGATACAGTGTGACTTATGCTTACTGCTGTGAGGCATAGAGTAAAAGTGGGAGATAATGGGTGGAAAGAGAGACACCAATTAAGAGGCATCAATAATAATCTAGGGAATGTTATTGGGGTAAAATGGACCAAGATTTAGCTGTCAAGATGAGAAGAGATGCTTACACTCAGGATGTATTTAAAATTAAAATATGTGGATGTTAGGGACAGATTATATGTGGAGTTTAAAAGAAAAAATGTCAAGAAGAAGAAAAGAAGGAGGAGGAGCAGCAGGAGGAAGAGGAAGAGGAAGAGGAAGAAGAAGAGAAGAAGAAGAAGAAGAAGAAGAAGAAGAAGAAGAAGAAGAAGAAGAAGAAGAAGAAGAAGAAGAAGAAGAAGAAGAAGAAGAAGAAGAAGAAGAAGAA